>NC_054379.1:88742461-89354961 GCF_017654675.1 Xenopus laevis
TTGTGCTTAAAAGTTAATAATAAATACTGATATGACTGTAAAAGTAGGCACTGTTAATGATGATTATCTGTAAGTACTGTAACTTGGGGGTGATATTGCATTTTTTCCACCATTTTTAAAAATGGAGTTCTTTATAATCCAAGAAGTATTTTTGGTATCTGCATTATTATATGAATTATTTACACATCACCCGTAAAGTGTGCTATTTGCCCAACAGAAATGGGTACACTTAAAGTCTGTGCATGTCAACACAGTCTTAATTTATTCTGTGCATAGCAAAGAGGAATTTTGAATGAATATTTTATGAATTTGTCAGCAACTTGTGAACTGAATTCAAACGCCCACACCTTCTCTCCAATATGTCTCTGTAATTTCATCTCTGCAGTGTGCTGAAAAATGCAAGTAGTCGACGATGCTGCTTTATTCCCAAAAATAGCTACTACAAACTATAAGCTTTCATCCCCATTATGTGGGGGTGTTTCTAATATTAACAAAGCCTTTGACCAAGGTGTATTTCATAATCCGTATCAGTGGGGAACTCTCGTAATGTTGCCTATTATATTAGCCATTATAAGACACTAAACCCAAATGCAAAGCTGTTCGACAGCACCCTTTGTTTTCTATAAAAGTTGAGGGAAAAAACTAAATTTCACATAGCAAACAATTCACCAATGAAAATTATACTGTCCCAAACCTTAATTATAAATGCAAAGAAATCCACTTTTGAGTACAGCATCTTGTTTGTTATCCTAAATACAGTGATTATTATGTCATTTTGGTTTCATTATATAATACTGGAATCAGTCATGACGAGGAAAATGGATAGATATGTTCAATGCTAGAGAAACTGTGCTTAAAGTTTTAAACCCTAATTGCAGGAGCAAAGACCATGGAGCAGGTAGAATTCTCATTGGAGGATATATCTGCTTTTTTAGCCACTGGCCCTGCAGAGCTGGGGAAAAGTTTTATTGAGCAATGTTGCTTTAGAATGCAGATTTAAACTACAGTTCCCAGCAGGCCTTAACCTTGATAATATGTTAAAGTATTCTGGGATATGTAGTTCAATAACAACTATGGTTGAGCAGTGCATTACAGTAGGTGTTAGTGTCCCTGTAATGTATTAAAGGGGTGTTCATCTCTGAGTTAACTTTTAGGGGCAGATTTATCAAAAGGTGAGTTTATATTTTAATAAGTACAATCTCAGCCACTTTAGAAGCTCATTTGTCAATGGGTGAAAGTTAGAACTCACTATTTGATAAATACGCTTCCAAAAATCCCATAGCAGTGAATATAACACAGGTTAGTTTGTTTTATTGAAATATGAATTCTCATTTTGATAATTCTGCCCCTATGTATAATAAATAGAGTGATATTTTGAGACAGTTTGCAATTGGTGTTCATTTTTTATTACTTATGGGTTTTTGTGGCTAATTAGCTTTTTATTCAGCAACTCTCCAATTTGCAATTTCACCAACTTACCCTAACAGCCATGCATTGATTTGAATAAGAGACTAAAATATGAATAGGAGAGGGTCTGAATAGAAAGATGAGTAATAAAAAGTAGCAATAATAACACATGTGTAGCGTTACAGAGCATTTTTTTTAGATGGGGTCAGTGACCCCTTTTTGAAAGCTGGAAAGAGTCAGATGAAAAAAGACAAATAATTAAAAAAAAAACTATAAAAAATAAATAATGACACCATTTGAAAAGTTGCTTAGAATTAGCCATTCTATAATATACTAAAAGATTACTAACTAGGCAAACTAATGCCTAACTAAAGAAGGAGTCTAGAAATGTTGTACATTATGGGGCCGATTCATCAATAGTCGAATATCGAGGGTTAATTAACCCTCGATATTCGACTGGGAACTAAAATCGTTCGACTTCGAATATCGAAGTCGAACGATTTTGCGCAAATCCTGCGATCGATCGATAGATTAAATCCTTCGAATCGAACGATTCGAAGGATTTGAATCCAACGATCGAAGGAAAAATCCTTCGATCAAAAAATCACAGGCAAGCCTATGGGGACCTTCCCCATAGGCTAACATTGACTTCGGTAGGTTTTATCTACCGAAGTAGGTGGTCGAAGTATTTTTTAAAAAGACAGTACTTCGATTATCGAATGGTCGAATAGTCGAATGATTTTTACTTCGAATCGTTCGAATTCGAACGAATTTAACCAATTCGATGGTCGAAGTACCCAAAAAATACTTCGAAATTCGAAGTTTTTTACATTCGAATTCTTCACTCGAATTTTGTAAAACTGCCCCTATGTTTTGGGCTTCTGTACCAGCCCAAGGCAATCACAACCCTTTAGCAGTAAACATCTGTGCCCCCCAAAGATGCCCCAGTAGCTCCCCATCTTCTTTTCTGCTGATTAACTGCACATGCTCTCTGCTGCTGTCAGTTACTAAGCTTTGGGGCCAACTCAAAATATACTGTACACATAGAATATAAATGTCACAATATAAGGCTGATTAGTACTTAATACAGGGAATTACTACATGTCTGTTCAAAAATCAGTGCAACTAGAATCAGAATTTAATAATTAGCCTTGTAGCATCAGATTATATTATAGACAAACCTAATTTTCTGCTTGATAATTTGCAACAACCCCTAAGTTTAGCTTCTCAACAGCTGCTCAGAGCACGTGAGTGTCACAGAGACTTTCCAAGATGGTGACCCCCTGTGATAAGTTTGAAGTTTGAAGTCCTGTGATAAGGGTGAAGATCATTGCTTCTATTGAGAAGCTGAAACGTTAAGCTGGTACAATAAGTTCAGTATGTAAAATATGGCATTTTTATCCATATTAATTTTTAGGGGTTTGTTCTCCTTTAAAGACAACCCACCCCTTTAATGGGGGATTTATGTTGAAATGTTTAATTAAAATAATTTATTTCACTGTTCATAATTTTATAATAATTACTTTATGAATACATATAAATATAAACTTATTGGTGTTGTCTTTTGCAATGGAGATTTCTGGGCTAAAAAAATGCACTTTATCTAACTTGCAAAAAAATTGCAGCTGGCCAAAGATAATGCTTGCAATAGCACAAATAAAAACAATTAAGAAAATAGTCAGTTTTGTCAGTTTGGGCTTTGCAACCTTTTTAGCACAAAAAAATTGGTTAATGAGCTATAGACAACTTGACACATTTTAATAAACCAGTCTTTTTTTTACCAGAATCCCATTCTCCTTCTCCCAGTTGGAATACACATGGCAAATGTATCCATATTAGCAATGTCAAATACAACAGGTTGTGCCCAGCCAGATAATGGGCTCTAGGATAGTTCATCAATACCAAAGGGTGCTGTGGCACTAAAAAAATCATGAACATATGTAGGTGCATAAGTGGGGTTGCCCGTAGCAACCATGTATCTATTTGCTTACATTTTATTATGTAATAGACTGTTCAAAACTAATTGCTAATTGGTTGCTATTGTAAACTGCAGTTAATTTAGTTATTTAGAACCTATGTTCATAAGTGGGCCCCCAGGAGTCAAAATTATTTTTACTTTGTTTATTCAAAATGTTCCATAGCTAGACCGCAAGTACTTATGTAATGCTTTGATGTTCTGTACCAGTATATTCCAATGGTTTGTTTTTTAATACTTAACATGATCTTGAAGCAAAGTTTATATAATAATTTCCTACCAAAACATATTGAAGTTAAGGTTTTATATGTGGAGTACAAGTTCATACTGCCAGCTTTAATTTGTGGGTATTTACATTTAAATGGTATAGAAATTACAGTATTTAATTCCTATTAATTACAGAATTAATAAGTTAGTTCCCTCCTTTTCAAGGGCAAAAAATAATTGAACAGTTTAAGCTGTTTTGTAGCCAAATGTGGACAGTTCTCTCATTATTTCATTAACAATTAAGCATGTAAATGGTCAAAAGTCTTTAACTAAGGCATAAAAATACAAAAAAAATAAACATTGGTGTAAATTAGGGATTCACTGAATCCAGGTTTTTGTTCTGGACATGACCAATATTCTGCCTTTTTCCGCAAGATTCAGATTTGGCCCAAACCAAGTGCCTAGCCAAACCGAATCTATATCCAAATAACCATGTGAAATAATAAAAAATCTTTAAACTGCACACACAGCGTGCGGTTCTCTGCCCCCTCCTTTCCCTAATTTACATATACTAATTAGGGTTCCGGTTCTGCCAAATCTTTCCCAAAGGGTTTGGGAACACGCAGCTTTTACCAGTGCATGCTAACAGTATATTACAGTATACGTTAATTACTTTAAAATACTTTCATATTTTGGTGTTACTGTTCCTTTACGTATGTACATTTTTACTTTAGGATTAATGTTTTTTTTTATTATTATGACAATAGTTTCTTGGTTGACAGTAGTCTCCATTCATTTAGCTGTCAGGTCACAGCAACAGTGTGTGGTCTCTGTAGTGGTGTGATGTCACCATTAGGATGTTGGTAATTATTTGTGTATCATTACTTATTCACTACGATTCACTTAATTAGGACATAACCGCTTCTTAAATTAGATATATGAACAAAATTCTGTGTTGCTGAAAATAAAATGCTAATATTATGGTAATGTTGCCTTTAGCTGCTATGCAGTATTAACTAAACAAGTCACTCTACCCGACTGTGTCACATTAAAATCATATGGTTCATCATCAGGTTCTTTGCTTATATACCAGAAATGTATTGAATAAATATCAGAGGTTCATAGTATGAATGAGAGAAGCTTCTAGTTTGTATTGCAGAAGTTTGTACTATAAAGGAAAGAGGTTTGTCATGACAGATGTCAATGTGTTAATAACTGAGCTTTATAACATCAATGGTAGAGGTTTATTAATAGCTTAAATTGAAGAGATTGGTACTGGTATGATCTAGAGCAGGGGTCCCCAACCTTTTGAACCCGTGAGCAACATTCAGAAGTAAAAGGAGTTGGGGAGCAACACAAGCATGGAAAATGTTCTTGGGGTGCCAAATAGGTGCTGTGATTGGCCATTTGGTAGCCCATATGTGAATTGTCAACCTACAGGAAACTCTGTTTGGCAGTGCACCTGGTTTTTATACAACCAAAACTTGCCTCTAAGCCTGGAAATTGAAAATAAGCTCCTGCTTTGAGGCCACTGGGAGCAACATCCAAGGGGTTGGAGAGCAACATGTTGCTCACGAGCTACTGGTTGGGGATCACTGATCTAGAGGTTCATAACATAAATGACACAAGACTATAGAATGAATGAATCAGGTTTGCAGTGGTACATATAAAACATACACTTAAGACTCTCTAAGGGGCTGATTCATTAAGGGTCGAATATCGAGGGTTAATTAACCCTCGATATTCGACTAGGAATTGAAATCCTTCGACTTCGAATATCGAAGTCGAAGGATTTAGCGCAAATTCTGCGATCGTACGATCGAAGGATTATTCCTTCGATCAAACGATTAAATCCTTCGAATCGAACGATTCGAAGGATTTTAATCCACCGATCGAAGGAATATCCTTCGATCAAAAACTTAGGAAAGCCTATGGGGACCTTCCCCATAGGCTAACATTGACTTCGGTAGCTTTTAGCTGCCGAACTAAGGGGTCGAAGTTTTTTTTAAAGAGACAGTACTTCGACTATCGAATGGTCGAATAGTCGAATGATTTTTAGTTCGAATCCTTCGATTCGAAGTCGTAGTCGAAGGTCGAAGTAGCCCATTTGATGTTCGAAATTCAAAGTTTTTTTACTTCGAATCCTTCACTCGAATTTAGTGAATCGGCCCCTTACTGTTGCTGAGCTCAAACCCCAATTTGTTACCAGACTTAAAATGGGTTGTTCACCTTTCAGTTAACTTTTAGTATGATGTAGAGAGTGATATTCTGAGGGAATTTGCAATTGGTTTTCATTTTTTATTATTTGTGGTTTTTGGATTATTTACCTTTGTATTCAGCAGCTCTCCAGGTTGCAATTTTAGCAATCTGGTTGAAATATGACTAGGAGAGGACCTGAACAGAAAGATTAGTAATAAAAAGTAACAATAACAATAAATGTGTAGCCTTACAGAACATTTGGTTTTTAGATTGCATCAGTGACCCGCATTAGAAAACTGGAAAGAGTTAGATGAAGAAGGAAAATAATTAAAAACTATAAAAAACAACTAATGGTACATAATATGTTTTGTGGTTGCCTTGGGCTGGTACAGAAGACCAAAACATAATATAGAATATAAATGTCACGCTGTAAGGCTGATTAGTAATTAATACAGATAATTACTACATGGCAGCACAGAAATCAGTGCATGAGAATCTAATAATCAGCTTTCAAGCATCAATTTATATTACGGGCCAACTTCATTTTCTGCTTGATAATTTGTGACAACCCCTGAACATAGCTTTTCAACAGCTGCTCAGAGCACACTGAGCATGTGAGCGTCGCAGAAACTTTCCAAGATGGTGACTCTCTGTGACAAGTTTGATGTCCTGGATCATTGCTACTTTTGAGAAGCTTAAAGGACCAGTAATATCAAAAAATGAAATTGTTTTAAAGTAATAAAAATATAATGCAGTGTTGCCCTGCACTGGTAAAACTGCAGTGTTTGCTTCAGAAACATTACTATTGTTTATATAAATACGCTGCTGTGTAGTAATGGGGGCAGCCATTCAAAGGAGCAAAAGCTCAAGTTACACAGCAGATAACAGATAAGCTCTGTAGAACATAATGTTATCTGTTGTCCATTACTTATCCTGTGCCATTTAGCCTTTTTTCAATTTCCGCCATTGCTACAAAGCAGCTTGTTTATATGAACTATAGTAGTGTTTCTGAAGCAAACAGATCGGTTTAACCAGTGCAGGGCACCAGTACATGATATTTTCTTTACTTTAAAACACTTTAATTTTTTGGTGTTACTGGTCCTTTAAACTTTAAGCTGGTTCAATAAGTTCAGTATGTAAAATATGATTCATTTTTAGGGGTTAGTTCTGCTTTATTTAAGCCTTAAGGTAAAACTGGAATTTCATGGATGTTCTCCAAAGCTATTTATTTTCAGACATTTTATTCAGGCATTGATTGTTCTTCTTTTGCTCTTGGCAGATGTCAGTATATTATTTACATCTGTACAGTGAGTGGTGAAAAGCAAAACATTTCTTTTTTTTTTTGTCTTTAGGCACGTGTACATAATAAATAGGGCTGATTTGCAAAATAGTACTAGTAAGGTTTCAAATAGCAACCAATCTTAAATTTCCATTCACGAGTCTTGTACAAGAAAATAAACCAAAAGATCTGAGTGATTGCTATGGGATATTTCATATCATTTGCACAGTTACAAAGTAGATGAGGTTAGACACAAATCCATCAAGTTCAACCATGTATACAAAGCTTGCCTTACATCCTTGTTCATTGTTCCAAACTATATAATGAATCCTTATCAGAGGCAAAACCAGCCTATTGGGTTAATTTAATGTTTACATGATTTTGTAGTACTTCAGGTATGAAGATCCAAATTGTTGAAAGGTCTGTTATCTGGAAAACCCCAGGTCCCGAGCATTCTGCAGAACAGGTCCCATACCTTTTAAATAACAAATATTTAATATCTGTTATATTTTTGATATGGTGAAAAATATATCTTTAAAAAACTGGATGCCTCCACTTTCAAATGAAAACCAACTGAAACCTAAATATTCATCTCACTCAGGGTACACTTTTTCTCCTAGCTCCCCCAACTTAAAACATATTTTGCCAATGCTGTGGGTGCATATGCTAGAACATTTTTTAATGTTAATTCAACTGTTCTTTATTGTGCTTGATGATATATAATGTTTTAACCAGTTTCCTTTACCATCCAACCCAACCCCCTTCCTAGTCCTTGACAACCATTGTACTTCATGGTTGGCGTATAGGTGTATTTCTGTGAGGCTCCACACTGCATAATTCATTGAATGTGTTGACAGTGCTATGAAAGCATGCTGTCTATTTATATTATGTATAGTTTATTGTGTTAAATAGAATACTGGAGTACTGGGTCCCAAGACTAACAGCCCTGAATTAGTTGTGGGTACACTAGTTCTGCCATAATAGGTTTGCTCTGACAAATATATTGGCTTTTCGGATTTGTACAAAGTAGAAGAAAAAGTGTAGGAATTTACATGCAGTTGTTCTGACGTTAATAGCTGTGATTTGATTATAGCCCTGTACACAGAAATGATATGAAATGCTTCCTACCAAGTCACCTTTGAGAAGTTGTCAGTTTTGAGCAGTTCAGAAGCAGCGCCAGCAAGTGTGAGCCTTTACAGGAAATCGAAGATGTCATCCTAAATTTAATGCATCAAACTTGTAGACCGGAAAATGGTTAAAATGATTCCTCTCTTTTTATAGATAGTCTCTACCATTTTCATATGAGTTAACTGGTCTGGTGCGTGTGATTGCAAATGTCTGCCATCCAAGGTCTCTAATACAAGGCTCTGCAAAGGAGGTGAGATGGGAAGTATATTTGTGGATAAATCAAGCTGTTCTGCATCAGAGTTTTCAGCAGCAATGCAACTGAATTATTCATCAGCTTGCAAGTAACTATCACAAAGGAGCCAAGGTGATGTATTATTTAACTGAGATAAGATAACATTGGTCACATGGCTTATCTAGTCAGAGCTACAACTATAACTGTCTGTAGGATGCAGGGAGTTATAATTCAGCTATGTTACTTGGGCATTATCTGTGCATCTGACCTTTCTATGCTGCAATTAACTAACCCTTCATGAGGCATTGTAGGGACCTTTAGGATGTATTTAATGTGTTTAAAAAAGGAAAGAAAGATGAATCTAAAAGCAGCACTCATATTCTTTAAAAATAACCTAAATGGATTGGTGTCATTCTTTTAATGGTGCATATATCTCAGTAGTGGCCCCTATTGGAGTTGCTACTGGTCAACACCTCTATAGATTATAATAGTCTGCAGGTTGCCAGTATTATGTTCGCAGAGAAGATGCTATTAGATACACAGTAACACACTATGCTTGCCTACGCGCAGTAACTCATAGCAACCAATCATTAGGTACAATTTACTAGTCTACTTTTTAAAATAAAGCATATTTTTGGTTGCTATGGGTTACTGTTACTGGGCAAACTTAGTGGCTTTTACTTAAATTTGGGGGTATGTATATTAATCTTCCAGTACCACCAAGTTTAGAGGTGTAATCACGAAAGGTACAGCTTCGTTATCTCAGGTATGCTTGTGGTCTTTTATTTTCCCCCAAGCTTTACTGGAATTATGTCTCCGCCACATGTAAACCCAGTTCTACCAGTACAAGAAAAATTTTTATGTCTAACCCCAGAGGAGTTAATGGATGTTTAAGGAACTCAGGGTACCATTATAGGTTTGCTTTGTCTAGAAATGGCAATAAAACTAGGACGATGCACCATAAATAAACCCCAAAGTGGCAAAATGTTAGTGTTAGCAATGTTAGCACCTGTATTTTTATAGAAAGTAGTGATACATAAAAAAAATTAGGGATGCGCCAAATCCAAGTGTCTGGCTGAACCAAATCCAAATCATTAAAATCACATGACTTCCCATAACACAAACAAGGAAATTCTAATTTCCAGCATTCTTCGTGCACAGTTCATTTGAACCCTTTCATGTTTGTGTAAGCTAATTAGGGTATGGATTCCCTTCTCGGTTCATTCGAATCCCAAAATAGTGGATTCGGTGAGTCCCTAGAAGAAATGGTCAAGGCACCATGTTTGCTAGGATAATTGTATTACAAATTGTGCTTGAGATTATAGGGGGCCAATCTGTGTTCTCAAATGAGCCCTTATAATTTTAGGTGGATGTATCTTATATAAACGTAAGGACAAAGTTGATGGATCTGTAAGCACTTTCATTGTGTTTGTGTGGCACATACATTTCTTCCACAGTATACCAGTTTGTAAATGCATAGTGAAGACTGAATAATATCTTGGGAAGAACCAGTTGATTGGCTATAACTTACAATGTATTTTGAAATCTTAAAGCATTGGCTACTCTCCACCATTAAACACCTCTGGTCTTTACAGCTTCACGCAGCAAATACTATATCTAATGAATGTAAGGACTTGCGTGACCAGTCTATCTGCATTGATCATAAGCACAGCCAAGTGTGCACAATGCCCCTCTAGTGGTGATGGAGTTAAACTGTGTATTCTTTTCAGGAAAATGCCTTTGAGTTGTCAGGTAATTTTGTTTTGCTTTGTAATTGTTTGCGAGCGATACATGTCTGCTGGATGGTGTAATGAGTAAATTTAGAGCAATTAACATTTTAGTAGATAAGTCCGTGAGGATAACTGCAGGCAGTTGTGCTGCTGTTACGGTGCTAATTGGATGCTGTACACCAGAGCGTAGCAGAAGTTTGTACATATGAATGGGAAGGTGCAGATAATGAGCATCTCATCTGTGCTACTACAATCAGTCAGCAGAGAGCCGCAGGCTGTCTTGTATTATGACAATCTGCAATATTTTCCTCTGCCAATAGCTTTTGTAGCAAGATGATATAGAGATTTTATTTGTGTTACTGATTTTGCATTGCAATGTATATATCATTTATAATGATTATTGCATACTGTGGCTGTGAAGGCAATTTAGAATCCTTCTAGCAACGCTTCTTCTAAAATATAAAAAGATAAAATGTTATAATGTTTATTGTTTCTCTTAGCAATTTATTCCTATTTTGAATTTAAATTAAATATATGCCACATGATGTGCTGCATATTAACATGTCAAGACAGACCATTTTAAAAAGCAAGACATTTCTTTTATATAAAAATAACAAATAATAACATTAGTGCACACACTAACCTGCCAGTACAGTAGAGCTCCTACCATTCTTCGTGGGCACAGAGATGCATTAAATGGGATCAAAACACAAGAAAAGAATTGACGTAAACATAGTAACACAGTCAAATAGTAAGTTAGGTTGAAAAAAGACACACGTCCATCAAGTTCAACCTTTAGATTGTAAACTCAATTGGGGCAGGGTTATGATGTATAATCTCTGTAAAGGGCTGCGGAAATTGTCAGTACTATTTAAATATCAGAAAATAAAGTCAAAAATGTTTACTAAAGTCTCAAATATATATCAACTGACTGCAGCAGTTGTTACACAATGTCAGCATTTGTAAATTTGTAGTAAATTGCCCCAAAACTGCCCCAAACCGAATTTGTGCTAATGATGTAACATTAATATTTGAAATATGAAACTTCAATTCATAAACATTGGATTGTCCACTTGTGTGACACTTCTGCTCTTGGGACAGGTGACTTCATGGAGTGGTCCTGCCACTAACTTGAGAAGTAGAGGATGTTGCAGGGAAAACACTCTGTTAACTTGAGGGGCAGGAGCTAAAGATTGCAGGTCTAGAAATACCTGTACAGGTATGGCACCAGAATGCTCAGGACCTGGGGTTTTCTGGCTAACAGATGTTTTCGTAATTTGGATCTTCATGCCTTAAGTCTTCTAGAAAATCATTTAGGGCAAAGACACATGTTGCTATTTAGGGAGATTAGTCACCCTCACGACAAAACGCTTTTTTGTCTGGCGACAAATCTCCCTGAACTGCGTTGCCGCCGGCTAGAATGTATATCGCAGAGGGGATGGCACTCTGATCGCTCCGGTTTTCTGAAGTCGCCCGAAGTTTCCTCATGAGGCTTCTTCGGCGACTTTGGAAAGCGAAGTGTTCCCAGTGCCATACTGACATCGATTCACATTTCAGCCGGAGGGAAGGCAGTTTGGGGAGATTACAAGCCTGAAGAAGAAGCGATTTGTCGTTTGGCGACTAATCTCCC
Source organism: Xenopus laevis (assembly GCF_017654675.1). Taxonomy (NCBI): domain Eukaryota; kingdom Metazoa; phylum Chordata; class Amphibia; order Anura; family Pipidae; genus Xenopus; species Xenopus laevis. Next base: position 88,754,249 of record NC_054379.1, read on the forward strand.
GAAATAGCAGCGTGTGTAGCAGCGTAATGCCCTTAAACATTAAATAAATCTAGCAGGCCGATTTTTTTCCACCAATAAGGATTAATTTTATCTTAGTTTTCTGGGTAACATATCCCATAACTGTAGTTGATCCGCATCCCACCCTACGCACAGGCTTTGCAGGTTTGAAGGGATTATTACAAATACAGTAGAACCCCCATTTTAAGTTTTTCAGGGGACCAGGAAAAAATTATGTAAAATCCGGAAAAATGTAAAATCAGGGAAATGTTTTAACTTTTTCTGAAAGGATATAAGCACAGGAGTCAGTTTTTCTGTTAATAACAAGGGTTAAACATTGCAGTGTTAATGTTACACTATGGGGGGCATTTCCATCACTTACACAAACTAAAGCAATAAGTGATTGGTGCAGGACTGTATAAGGGGCAGACTTATTGGAATTAACCATTTACAAACAGAATACATCTGGTTAGTATTTTAAACCTCTTTATTTCACTAATAATAACATTCATAGAGAAAAAAAAGCAGTTTTTGGGAACATCAGGACAAAATTTGGATAGTAAAAGCCAGGAAAACATTACTTAAAATTAGGGAAATGCAACCATTGAAATGCATATTTATAAATTGTTGGGATCACAAATACAAAATGTAAAATGCGAGAAAACTTAATATCAGGGGACTTAAAATCGAGGTTTCACTGTATGTCTAAACCAGCACAAAGGACTTAATGAAAAAAGTGTTCAGTATATTTGCATGTACAACCAAAACGATGGTTGTACATAGAAATGTTTTATAAATAATAATAAGTCCTTGGTGCTGTATTCTTTTGTGCTTTGCACATCAAATAATTTACCGGGGGCAGTGGGTGCTGTCTGTACTGTATACAACATAAATATACACATACATATACAAAGTATTGCAATATTGCAGCATTATTTAACAATTTGTAGTAATTTATGGCCTGCAACACATTAAACCGATTCAACTGGGGTTTGTCTATTTACAAAATATTGTGACTTGGCAACTCTGTATCTGTAACAGATGAATGGGAATGGCTGTATATTTTACAGTCTGGCATTGCCACAGAGAAAATGCAGCATTTTGCCTGGCTGCCCTTCCTGGAACTTGATAGATGGTGTGTGTGTTTGAAGGCCTTTGTTTTGATGCAGCAGATGAAAGTAGGGCAGCCAGTGACCTGGCAGTAGTATGAGGCAGCAGTTTACAGGGTTACTTTCTGACAGCTCAACAGCAGTATCACTGATTGTATCCAGGAAGTCTGTAGCCTTCAATGTACATCCTGCTCTGTGGTTGCATAGATTTTTTTTTCACTACCTCATGTTTATTTGCTTTGCAGATGTATAGCGTAGACTGTGGCTGTTGCTACGTTACCATGTTAGTTGGCTATTAAAGGACAGAGTGAACAAGGAGGTGCTAGTGTTGGTTATTTTTCCATCACTTTTTGTTCTTTTGGAAGAGCACTCACTAGTCCCTTCTTTGAAAGTGGCAGTGATAAATTAAATACAATCTATTCCAATATGCGTATATGCTATGTGCCAGTGAGCAGCGTGCAAGGGTCCAAAAACATTTAGCAAATTCTCAAATTCAAACAAAATGCACAGTAACTTACTTCAAACATTTATTGGTGCAAAATCACCACAGCATTAAATACAATATTGTGCAATTATAAATATCAACATATAAATTTTTACTCATATCATACCACAAGGCAGTGTCTTCCCCCGGCTGCATACCTCATGTCAAGCACTCCCTCCCAGCATGTTTCAGCCATTAGGCGCTTCATCATTAGGCACTTTTGAGATTCTACCACATGTGAAATATGGTTAGTCATAATACAAAATGCTGTTCTTTATATTTTATTGACTAGTGAAACAAGTGGGAAGAGCCATTAACAAAAACATGGTGGTGAGTGGAATAATTGCCTTAGATGTTTTTTTATGAAGTGTGAGGTGCACAGTGTTGCCATTCCTCCAGTCAAAAGTACTGTCTTAATTTGGGCTTTTGCTGTTCTACTTGGAATTGTAAATGGTCTTTAGTGTTTCATGATTCAAGCGTTTGTTTTTACTCTCATTACAAAATCAAATTTTGGTTGGTAAAGTAATGAGGGCAGAAAGATAGTGGTCCCATGAGCTCATGTTGGGCACTGTTATATGTGCCTTGTATTTTACAAAACATTTCCTTAGTAATTCAGCTGGGATCTGTTCATAGAGGGTCTGTGCTTTTCTGCATTGTAGGAAAGTTGTGGTTTAAAGTCTTTTGAAGACTGATAATAGATGAAAAGGCAATACAGGCTAAAATGATTAAACTAGCACATTAACTTATTGCAGCACAACTAACTAGTTGACGTTAAAGATAATTGCATTTTTTTTATTAAATGTGCAAATAGCAAATTTGACTATTCATAGCAAGTTCTTTTTGAAGTAAAAGTTAATAGCAATATCTGCCTGTATTAAATGTAAGTACATAGAATTGTCTCTTTAAGTTTTATATCATTTACACCTCATTTGTACTCTGAAGACATCTCATGCCTTTGATCCTATAAACATCTTGTTACAACCGTGTTCCTCAAGTGCCTAAAGTCTAGCTGATTTGTATTTTCTGTAAGAAAGGCACCCTGCTTTCTGCATGTATGTGGTTGGGAGCTTCCGGTGTGGGTAGGGGAGTGGTACTGAGAGCTGTTTTATTCACTTACTCCTTTAAACTATGTATAATGTTCGCTCGGGTACAAAATAAAGCTACCAAGTTGCTATGTGGTGTAGGACCCCAAAGCTTCCTGTGTAAAGGTGGGTGGTGTGTCGCAAGTTGCTTTACCTGGAAGTTTGGTTTAACAGCGTATTTGCAATTGCTGTCTCTGTAGCAGACACATACCAACAGCAAAACTTTTCTGGGTTAGTGATGACTAACATTAGCCACCCCAGTGCTCACCTGGCTAAACCTACAAGATTTCTGCAATACTGGGTATTGTTTTTGGATATAAAGTAGCCTGTCATAGACAGGTGTTACAAACAGGACTCTTCTTACTCTGTGGCCCCTTGCACTCCCCAGCCCGTGTATCTGAATGACAGGCAAGCTAGCCACATTCTGATGGACACCCACATGCCTCCTGCCATCTGCCCACAATGAATTTAGCACTTCTTTAGCTCTGTTGTTGGAGTTCAAAGAGCTGTGTGTAAGAACACATAATGGCGACCATGTGAAAAGTGACAAATACAGGGGCATTTTTTCCATACTTTATAATTTGGCCCAAGTTTTTTTATGCTTTTCGCTTTTTTATGTTCTTCCTAAAAATTTTATGATGTTCGTGATATATGCGATGTTTTCAGGGTTAGATTGTGTTATTTGGCCAAACACAAACTTGGGGTGTACTAAACATTCAATCTTCAGTTGGGCAAACAAAAGAAGAATCCGCAAAAGTTTCATATGGGGCAAAGGCCAAGTGTGCATATTGAAATTGGAGTACAATCTACAGAACTGAGTTATTTGTGTATTATTTGTGTATTTTTAAGCCATGTGACATTAAAGGTTCAGAATCAGTTCTGCTGACTATGAAAGATCCTGAGTTGCAGCAGGATCACTAACCTGCAGAGAATTGTTGCAATTTAGGTTTCCAGGTCATAGAGTGAAGTGAACCCATTCTTGCTATAATGTGTTTATTTGCAGACTGAATATCCCAGGCTGAGGTACTTATGCTAACAAAACAGTCACAGCAAAAGGTGAAGGGGAGGGGTTGTATACTGGTCATTTAATTAGCTACCTTTTCATGAAACAAATATGTATTTAAGTTGTTTGGTCTGTTTAGCAAAAATAAAAAAGAAACACTTTTTGCCTATTATTTTAATCATGTTGAGCACAAGCCCTTTTCATTGAACTTATGTTGAATGAGAGTTAGGCTGTTCCTATATACAGTATAAAGTATATACAGATGACTAAGATATATTAGTAATACTGATTGCTGTAAATTTTCATAAGCATGCTTTGTGTTTGGTATTTGCCATGTTTTTAACCCACAATGCATTGTTTCCCCAATAATTCCACTGTGTGGAAGTGTCACATATTGATGCAGGTACTTTAATAAACAGGATTTGTTGTGCAACTGACTGTGGCCAATTTTGGCCGCAACTGCCCCTGTCATAATAAATGACACCTACAATCTTTCAAAGTTATCATTAGGCAGGAGAAGCATTGTTTTCAACTTGATAAAATGTTCTTAGGCTGAAAAGGCTTTTAACAGGGTATCAATACATAAATGACAATATTTTACTGTAATGTTTAGAGGTGTATTATTAACATGTATTTATATAGCGCCAACATATTGCGTAGCACTGTATGAAAAGTATAGAATGCCACTTATTTGTGCTGAAAATGTGGGAGAATGGTACTACTTTTGTATAAAGGCAAAACTAACACTGTTTTCTCATCTCCTGTCTGGCATTTTCATTAGCAGATACATAAATCAATATGCATTAAGATTGTGTAGAGCAAGGATGGGCTCTAGACGCAACTGCAACCTGAGAAAGTAGATTCTGCTTGACTCTCAATGTCCTTCTCATTGCTACATTAGACTGTCTCCTGGACTAAGGCCAAAAAGAGAATATTCGTGTAATGCCTTCCTTGATAATTATGTGTTTTTTTCTCCTTTTGATGACTGCACATTAATTGAACACGGATGAGCTCATTGCAATCTGTAGTGCCAGTAATGTCCAGTTTCTCTGCTTGACGTAAGGGTATAACGATCGTTAAAAAGCAGTCTCAGTGTCTTTGGCTCCGTTTTCTCTCGGTGATTTAAGGGAGTAATCACTTGTGTATCTCAGAAACAGAGTCGGGCTCATGTAAAGAGCAAATGAATTTTTCATGACCTACGGCACTTATTTAAAGAAACAAATTCTTTCTCGAGCTTTGATACTAATGTATCCATGTCTCACAAATACTGAAAAGACAAAGTTCGAAGTGCTTGACTGTCAGCATTGTTGTGTAAAGTAATCCCCCAGTCCTGAATATTCATTTACCTCAGTACTCAATCTGCCCTGGCTCTGCTGCAAACACATCAATCCCCAACTTAAAGGGGTTAACCCTTTAACTTTGAGTTAACTTTTAGAATGATATTCTGAAGCAATTTGCAGTTGGTTTTCATTTTTTTATTATTTGTGTTTTTGAGTTATTTCGCAAATAACCCTAGCAATTTGAAGAATTGACTGGAATATGAATAGGAGAGGGCCTGAATAGAAAGATGAATAATAAAAACTGGCAATAACAATACATTTGTAGCCTTATAGAGCATTTGTTTTGACCCTCATTTGAAAACTGAAAAGAATCAGAAGAAGGCACATAATTAAAAAAAAATACAAAAATAAATAATGAAGACCAATTGAAAAGTTGCTTAGAACTGACTATTCTATTACACACAAAAAGTTCATTTAAAGGTGAACCACCCCTTTAACTGTTACCTTATTGCACTTACTTACCACTTACCTGTTTATCTGTTTTAAGTATTGAACTGGGGAGAGACTATAGTGCTGTTTGAATTGCACTAAGGGCCATCCTTGGTCTTGTACCTCTTAGCGATTTTTTTCCTGGTCTGTCATAAATATTTACTGACACCATTTCATTGTCAATATTTTTCCTGATCTGCCATAAGGGAATGAATTGTAGGTATAGTATTAGAATGTTAAAATATGAACTTTTGTATAAAACTACATTAATACACTGAACATATTTGATACAGTTTATGAGGCGACAGTCCTAATGTGACAGTTTTAATTAAAACAGATTGCACTGCAACATGTTTATCAGAACATTCATAAACCATTCATAATATTTCTAAATAATTTTTAACATCTAAGGTGCCTGTTCAGAGAAACACAAATTGTTTTACAGCTTCAGAAGCTAATTAACAATTTCCTTGTTTTTATAAAATATTAAGCCTGTCGCATAAAAAAAAAAGTTAGCTGGAGTAATATCATAACATAGGTGGTTAATTGTACAAGGGCATTTGCCTATAGTGACCAATCAGTATTTCGTTTTGATCAGTTTAATCTCCCATAGACTCCATTTTATTCAAATAATCCAAATTTTTTAAAATGATTTACCTTTTCTCTTAAATAATAAAACAGTACCTTGTACTTGATTCAAACTAAGATATATTTAATCCTTGCTGGAAGCAGAACCAGCCTATTTGGTTTAATTAATTTTTACAAGATTTTCTAGTAGGTGTAAGGTATGAAGATCCAAATTACGGAAAGATCCTATCTGGAAAGTCCCAGGTCCTGAGCATTCTGGATAACAGGTCCTATACCTGGATCAAATTGTCTCATAAATAATGCCTCCAGGTTATTGAAGAATTTCACAAAAACTGATTAATTTAAGATTTTTGTTTACTGCAGAAAGCAGTGTGAAGAAAACATGTTACTCCATCATTTATAAGTAAACCTCATTGCTTGTTATTATTAGTTTTACAGGTATGTGATCTGTTATCTGGAATGCTTGGGATAATTTAAGATTTCTGTAATTTAGGTTTCAGTACTTAAACTGTGCTAGAAACATTTCAACATGAAATTAATCCAATAGGATTGTTTTGTCACCAATATGGACACATGCATCTTAAACTGGCCATAGATTTTTAAAAGATCCAATCATTATCGTGAGCCCACGAATATTTCGAAACAATCGTTTAAATGTACGATGTGTCCATCAACTAAAAAGACCATTTCAGGCGATATTGCCAGGAAAACTGAACTGGGGCCGATAAAGATTTTATAACCTGGCCGATCAATTTCGTGACAGATGTCGGCCGAAAAATCGTAAGATGTACGATCGTTCGAATCCAACTAACCGCATGATAATTTCGAAGGATTGGTTGGACTTCGCTAAAATCGATCGTTATCTAATATCCTCATATTTTGCAACAGGGGGTACTTTATTTATTATAATACACAAGTTTCAGTGAGTCATGTGACAGATATTACATCAATAAAGCACTGCATATCTTGTCGGCGCTATATAAATAAATGATGATGATCACTACTCACCGTTTATAGCTGATTCCATCAGTACTCACTGTTTATAAGGATACAATTTACAAGATATTCATGGCTTTTGTGTATTATATATATATATATATATATATATATATATATATATATATATATATATATATATATATATATATATATATATAATATATATATATATATATATATATATATATATATATATATATATAGTATGGAGGTAACAAGAAGAGCCCGCACACACAGGACTTGAGTGAAGAAAAAAATTTCGTTTATTCAACGTTTCGGCCCAGTCACATGAGCCGTCTTCAGGAAGTCTTCCTGAAGACGGCTCATGTGACTGGGCCGAAACGTTGAATAAACGAAATTTTTTTCTTCACTCAAGTCCTGTGTGTGCGGGCTCTTCTTGTTACCTCCATACTATGTTTAATTGCTCCAGCACCTAGGCATCCATTTTGTGCTCTGTGTGCACCGACCCCTTGGTTGTTATATATATATATATATATATATATATAATAGATATAATATATATAACACCCATACAAAGCGTTATATGAGTGCAGGTAGCAAGGTGTCAATTGATACACAACCCACTGGACTGAAGCTCCACATATCTGTACAAGAGGAGCCATTCACGAGAGAAGTTGTACATGTACCTTGATTGCTAGTGAGTACATTTATAATCTTAAATGACCTAGCGGCTTATTCTTTATTTTTATAATTTTATTTATTATTTGTTTTATTTTTTTGTGTTTTATTTTATTATCTATACTTATATATAACCTACCAGTAACGTAACTGGAGGGGGGCGGGCCCTGGTGCGGGACTGGCAGCCGGGCCCCCCATCCCCCTCCGTACAAGATTATCTGGTCGGAAATAGGCCGCTGCGGGCGGAAATCGCCAGTGTGTGAGCTGCCGGGGGCCCCAGTGCTGCTCAGAATAACTATATTTGTGACTGATTTATCAAATACAATATGTATTTATAAAGTACATTGTTGTATTATCAACATAGAGAGCAGCTGAAAGTAGCGGTGCCAACGCTCCATGTGCCTAGACTTTGAATCCACCAAATCTAGTGTTTGGGCTAATTCAGTTTCTGTTAATTCTCTGTCTATTTCAATCACTAAAGTAACAGCTACACTTCTTTTTTTTTTTTTTTTTTTTTTTTTTTTTTTTAAAGCTCCATAATGACTTAATGCATTAAATCAACATTGTTGTGGTTGCACAGCCGATTGAACAAATATACTATGAGATGAGTTAAACCACAAGGATGAATGATCATCTGTGCTGTTTGTGCGGTTATAGGATAATTGTCTTGATTGTTAGTGGCTGGCTCTGTGGATAAGCCTCACTTAAATCTAAAAATTAGTAAACCTAAAATGAAAATGCCAGAAGAATCATGCCCTATTAGATGCAGCCTCTTGCTGCTTAAGCTCCTTTATTTGAATATTGTCAAATGAACTTTGAATATTTGTTAAATCACATGTATACACTGAACATTTAAAAAATTAATAGTCAAGACAGCTTTTCATGTGCGATATCCCCATACCTTTCCCCAACATGTAATATTGCTTTCTTCCATCTCCTTGATTCTACCTAATTCTTTATACACAATAATTTGAGTCAGGATGTACATTTTTTTTCCACAGTTAAAATGTTGTTTGTTCATTAAACATTGCTAACATTTTAAGATGTCTCAGTTGTGTCTGCTAAAGTTGTAGAGTTTGTACTGGTATCCTGACTATAATATACAAACCATAAAATATTTCCTTATAAATTAGGGCCAAGGTATTTCAGTGGCCAAAGTAGTAAAACAATGTCTACGGCATGGCCTATACAGATTTGAGAGCATAGAGCAAGCAGAGTATGGCACCCAAGTAGCATAGGGCAGGCACAGTATGGCACACACAAGGAGCATAGGGCAAGCAGAGTATGGCACACACATGGTGCATAGGGCACACACACAGGGGGCAAAAGGCAGGGAGAATATGGCACACACATGGATCACAGGGCAAACAGAGAATCGTACACACAGGGAGCATAGGGCAGGCAGAGTATGGCACACACAGGGAGCATAGGGCAAGCAGAGTATGCCACCCACAGTGATCATATGGCAGGCAGGATATGGCACACATACAGAGAATAGGGCAGGTAGAGTATGGCACACAGAACGAGCATAGGGCAGGTAGAGTATGCCACACACAGTGATCATAGGGCAGGCAGAGTATGGCACACACAGTTAGCATAGGACAGGCAGAGTATGGCACACACAGGGAGCATAGGGCAAGCAGAGTATGCCACCCCACAGTGATCATATGGCAGGCAGGATATGGCACACATACAGAGAATTGGGCAGGTAGAGTATGGCACACAGAACGAGCATAGGGCAGGTAGAGTATGCCACACACAGTGATCATAGGGCAGGCAGAGTATGGCACACACAGTTATCATAGGACAGGCAGAGTATGGCACACACATGGAGCATAGGGCAGGTTGAGTATGACACACAGGGATCATAGGGCAAACAGAGTATGGCACACACATGGAGCATAGGGCAGGGAGAGTATGGCACACCCATGGAGCATAGGGCTGGGAGAATATGGCACACACAGGGAGCATAAGGCAGGCAAATTATAACACACACACAGAGAATAGGGCAGGAGTAGCAGACACAGGGAGCCTAGGGCAAGCAGAGTATGCCACACAGTGATCAAAGGGCAGGCAGAGTATGGCACACACATGGAGCATAGGGCAGGTAGAGTGTGCCACTCACAGGGAGCATAGGGAAACCTATCAGGACCAATCTAAGATGTACAGATCATACATCTAAGTGCTACACAAGGAGCATAGGGCAAGCAGAGTATGGCACACACATGGTGCATAGGGCACACACACAGGGGGCAAAAGGCAGGGAGAATATGGCACACACATGGATCACAGGGCAAACAGAGAATCGTACACACAGGGAGCATAGGGCAGGCAGAGTATGGCACACACAGGGAGCATAGGGCAAGCAGAGTATGCCACCCACAGTGATCATATGGCAGGCAGGATATGGCACACATACAGAGAATAGGGCAGGTAGAGTATGGCACACAGAACGAGCATAGGGCAGGTAGAGTATGCCACACACAGTGATCATAGGGCAGGCAGAGTATGGCACACACAGTTAGCATAGGACAGGCAGAGTATGGCACACACAGGGAGCATAGGGCAAGCAGAGTATGCCACCCCACAGTGATCATATGGCAGGCAGGATATGGCACACATACAGAGAATTGGGCAGGTAGAGTATGGCACACAGAACGAGCATAGGGCAGGTAGAGTATGCCACACACAGTGATCATAGGGCAGGCAGAGTATGGCACACACAGTTATCATAGGACAGGCAGAGTATGGCACACACATGGAGCATAGGGCAGGTTGAGTATGACACACAGGGATCATAGGGCAAACAGAGTATGGCACACACATGGAGCATAGGGCAGGGAGAGTATGGCACACCCATGGAGCATAGGGCTGGGAGAATATGGCACACACAGGGAGCATAAGGCAGGCAAATTATAACACACACACAGAGAATAGGGCAGGAGTAGCAGACACAGGGAGCCTAGGGCAAGCAGAGTATGCCACACAGTGATCAAAGGGCAGGCAGAGTATGGCACACACATGGAGCATAGGGCAGGTAGAGTGTGCCACTCACAGGGAGCATAGGGAAACCTATCAGGACCAATCTAAGATGTACAGATCATACATCTAAGTGCTACTTACAGTGACACAATTCTGGTGCCCCTCCAGCAGTTTGTATGAGATGTGAACAGATGAACAATGTGGGTACTTTCAGTCTGTGTCTGAGGTGTGAACAGTACAGGGCTTTAGGCTATAGGCACACATGTTGTTGTCACTGGCTGTTGTCAGCCTTTGTATTTTTGCAGGCTTAGAGAAGCAGATCTGCTCAGTGCCCCTGCTCCATTGATTTGAATTTGATTGACCTGTGGTCTACCCAAATACTGACCTCAGCTTCAGCTCCGCTGTGTGTGACCGCACACAGACTGACTGGATTCAAATCAATGGAGAAGGGGCCCTGAGCAGATCTGCTTCTTTCAGCCTGTAAAAATATGCAGGTTGACAACAGCTACTAACAACAGCCTGTGTGGTCATAGCCTTAGGGGTGTGAACAATAAAGGGTGTTAAAATGTGAACAATGCAGCGGAATTATAAGTATGAACAATGCAGAACAAGTCTAAATTTGAGATGTAAACAATGCAGGGGCAAGTTAATCTCAGTACTGATACCTTTTAGGGATATGGCTCACGAGGAAACTTCGGGCGACTTCTGAAAGCTAAACCAATCTGAGTGCCAAACTGCCGGCAATTTACATTCTAGCCGGTAGGAAGGCATTTAGGAGAGATTAGTCACCCGAAGAAGAGGCGATTTGTTGCTGGACGACTAATCTCCCCCAGTAGCCTCCACCCTTAAAGTTTATACAAGTTAAGCAGTCACAGCAGGCAGACATGTGGGGGGGTCACATAAGGGGAGTGGGCTGCCAGTTGCACAGCACTGCAATAGATGAAGGGAATAACAAAATATTTTTATCTTTCCTCTTGTTTATTGTTGATTGGTCTTGTACCATCCTAGAATAGGTTAAAGCAGCCTTATCAGTCTAGATTGTAGAGGTTAATGAAGAGCAGACAGTTTTGTTGTTACAATAGAGCCAACTTCATCATTCACTATTGTCCTAGTGTGGACACTATTACTAACTGGAAGATAATCCAGAACAGACAGCAGAACTGATCTGTAAAATCAAATGAACATGATAGCAAAACTATACTGAAAGAAATGTCATTAATCGTGTATGAAAATGATCTCCTGAACTTTATTACTGTTTCGCCAGTTACATTTTAGGTCAGAGTACATTTCCAGGAATGAGTACACTAATAATGCATCCTGAGACACTTGCTGCAGTTTGTATTGCTCTATAGTTTGCCAGTTTATAGGCCAAAACTAACTAAAAGGTAATTGAGGTCATTTAGTGACCTCCTGAAAGTCCTAGTTATTGTGCAAATCCCACTTTCATGGTTTACATTTCCCCTCTTTTTTTCTCTATACTGTTTTAGAGTTACTTTTATGTAATTATATATTTTTAACCCAGTCCATTAATTTTATTAATATGGTCTACATTGTACCACTAGGTAGAGTATGCATTAAAATTTCACATTTCACAGATAGTTCTCTGCTAAAAATCATTGGAAAATGGCATTGTTGCAGTGGCCCCAGACAAATAAAAGTAACTCTGTAAGGATTCTTGTTAAGACTCCTCCATATACTATAATGGCTCGATTGCTTCCATAAACATAAAGGATCAGCAATAAAAATAAATTAAAAGGCTTTTGTAAACATTTACATACAGAAGTGTAACCCCCACTGTGGTAAAAAATTTTTTTGTAGTACTATTACAGTTTAAATGCTGTGTAGCCGTAGGCAGCCATTCAAGTTAAAATTGGACTGTATGGCTCAAGTTTGCATTGCAGAGAATGCATCCTGTGTAGATTAGAGTGGTTTGTGTTCTTGTACAATATGATATTTTTAGTTAAATTCCTTTCATGACAATTTAAAGAACTGTAAAATGGAAATGTCTCTCATATAAAATAGGACATTCATTGCCAAAAACCAATGTGGTTGACACTGACCATGCACAGGCCAATAAACTGACTACTCAGTCAACATTTATATCACCCCACATATATGACCCGTTTTTGTGCCTGTGCTGAAAGATACGCTACTGACTAGCCCAACAACCCCCCAAGCAGGAGAAATGCTGCTTGTTATTAACAACATAAAGGATTTTAATTTATGGATATACATTTGATTATGTTAAATAAAGGAAATAACTTAGTGATACTGACATGAAAAAGCTACTACTTAAAATGTCGTTTTACATTAGGGGGGGGGGGTATTTACTAAGACTCAGTTTTTCCCCATTTTTTTTTCATTAAAACAACGTCAACCTAACTCCCATCCACAAATTTACCTATTTATCAAAAAAACAAATTGAGAAAGTAAGTGCAGGAAAAGTCTCAACAAAATGATGTGACAATTCGAATAATGTGACTTTTTCGAATTTGACACAAATAGCACCACTTCTTCGAGTCATTTACAGATAACTAGGGATGTACCGAATCCACTTTTTTGGATTCGGCCGAACCTCCGAATCCTTCGTGAAAGATTCGGCCGAATACCGAACTGAATCCGAACCCTAATTTGCATATGCAAATTAGGGGTGGGAAGGGGAAAACATTTTTTACTTCCTTGTTTTCTGACAAAAAGTCATGCAATTTCCCTCCTGCCCCTAATTTGCATATGCAAATTAGGATTCGGTTCAGCTGGGCAGAAGGTTTCGGCCGAATCCGAATCCTGCTGAAAAAGGCCGAATCCTGGCCGAATGCCGAACCGAATCCTGGACCCTACAGATAACCTCGATTTTTTCAGATTATCGAACGAAAACCAGAGCAGATCACAATTTCAAGAAACATCTTCAAATTGTAAAAGAGACATCTGCCATCATCTTAGACAGGTTTTAGCTGGAGTATTTCAAATTCAGATTTTTAGCAGCTTCACTGTATAATAAACATTCAAGATTTTTTCCCTCTAAAAATTTGAATTTGAGTTTTTCCCCTTTAAAAACCAGACCAGAAAAATTAGTAGTTTAATAAATAGGCCCCTAGAAGTTGCCTATAGGTCAAAAAAATATTTCTGGTGTCAATATCCGCAAACAGTGTCCGCAAACTTTGCTTCCTGACAATCTCTTCAGACAATTCACTGTGAAAGGCTTAGCAATGTCCAACATAAACCGATTCCAATGAAGGTGGTTGATGAATAAGCTCTGCATTCTCTATATCATGTAAAAGAAAGAAAAGCAGGATATTTATTGTGAATCAGTATGTATAGATTCAATAAGGATGTGGCTTTGTTTACCTTTCCACTGTAAAAGGAATGGATGTGTAAATGCAAGAGACCTGTAAAGTGAAGAATAATATGCCCTTGATCTGTATTGCAGTTACAGCTTGTTAGCAACTAACCAACCCTACCATGCAGCATTTCATTTTCTTTTCTGATGTCAAAGGGTCTTTTACTCCTCTTAAATTGGATTTCTTGGCAGGTATACCATCCCTAGACATTTGAACGTTGAGTCAGGTGTAGTCCTAGGGAAATGACCAACCCAAAAATCTGTGCTTCAAGGTGATAGGAAAATGAAAAGTCAAGGTCAACTTTTGTTTCCAGAAAATGATATCCAAGGTAAATCACACAAGAATTGCATATTTGACAAAAACAATTTGACTCAACAAACATTACATCATGTGTTAATTCACTCATGTGACCATGAGTGAATTTAGCATATCCTCGACACCTTGGGTGTCTTTGAACCAACAAAATAGAACTGCCACATCATTCACATTGTCTATGGCTGGATGCCATTTGCATTCCCACATTCATTCTCTAGGTAAGGTAGGACAACATTTTCTCTGTTACCTTTCTTACCTATTAAAAAGCTTAGTGCAGTGTTTTTTTCTGACTGGCCCAGAAGAATGCCAGCTAGGTGTTAACTATAAGGATGCCTTTATAACAAAAGTATTTAGATTCTTTGCAACTTTCCACAAGTTATAAATGAGACTTTTTCACTTTTTATAGTTATATAGGCAATTGTAGTTATCAGCAGTATACTGTATATATATATATATATATACAATTTATCAATAATTAGCTTTGTTAGGAAATGAGTGCCAGCAGTAAACTTAAAGCTCACTTTTATATAACTAGCCAATCTATAGTTAAAGGAAAACTATACCCCCCAAACAATGTAGGTCTCTATTAAAAGATACTGAGTAAAACAGCTCATGTGTAAAACCCTGCTTCATGTAAATGAACCATTTTCATAATAATATACTTTTTTAGTAATATGTGCCATTGGGTAATCATAAATAGAAAATTGCCATTTTAAAAAAGAAGGGCTGCCCCCTGAGATCATAAGATTCACTGTGCACACATACAAACCACATGTAAGGTCACATGAGCCAATTAACAGACAGAGTTCTGCCTTTTGCTTCCTCACTTCTTCCTGTTACAGTTAGCGTTGTAGTATTTCTGGTCAGGTGATCTCTGAGGCAGCACAGATAGAGTCACAAAATGGTGGTTCAAGGCAAGAGATGTAAAAGGGCAATATTTATGTAAATATATATTCCAGTTTGGTAAGATTCTTTAATATGTCATTCAATTTGATATAAACTATCTGTTGCTTAAGGGTATAGTTTTCCTTTAATATTGAAAGTTCCACATGTAAATGTTTGTCATTTCCTGGTCAGAAAGCAGGTCATCTGACATGACACAAATGGAACTGAGGAGGCCTGGCTTTCCTCTATGACAAAAGTCCGTATTTTGCCTCAAACTTTCCCTTCTACAAGTGTATGTGAATCTAAACCCCTGGAGGTTACCATGCTTACATTATTAGTTAAGGTGCTTGTCAGCAAAGTCGCTCACCAAGCCTCCGTCCAGAATTTCTTGGTAGCTGCAGTGTATGTGTCTATGAGTGTGTCAGTCAAGATTTTGTTTCCGTGTTTGAGCTAAACTTGGCTACTCCAGGAGGCCCATTTTGTCTGTGATAGACTCAGATGACTTCTCTGCACCAGTGAAAACTATCCATCAGCCTCACTGCCTGCTTCCTACAGTCAACATTGCCTTGCTAAGTGCTCCATTTTCCACCAGCCTCCTTAATAGTCTCTTTAACCCACCCACAGTGACTGCATGCCTTATATGTGCCACCCACCTTGTCTGCAACTAAAAGTAGAAATAGGTCCTTATTGTCAGCTGTCCTCCCACTCTATTTCCTACAAGCTTAGGATAGCCAAAGTTTCCCCAAGGTATCGAACCATTAGCAAACATATGTTTTCTTTTAAACAGCAGACCAGTAAAAGCTACTGCTGCTATGGATTGCTAAACTGGAACACACTGTTACTATATTATGGTGTTGTCTATGGTAGTATATATTTCTGTCAATCATTGTTCTCTCCAATTTGTGTGGTCATTCAGTGTGAGTATTAAGTATTTCAGAGTTTTTTCTTGTGAGGTTCAGTTATATCCCATGATGCTATCTATTCCAAAGTGTGTTCAGATATAACATTTCCAAAAGGTATGTCTGGAATGGCAATGGCATATCAATCTCAGTAGGCCATGTGATCTTGCTACATATAAAGAGCAGCTCATGAAGAACTTTTTTCTGATTCAAGATTTTGTTCCTGAAAGTGCTTCATCCCAGGAAGTTTATTGAGACATTAGCACCAGAAGTTAAGGAGTTTGCCAAGATGTTTAAAGCAAGTTCTAGAATCTTAGGCTGGACCAAGAAAATAGAGTGTACTGGAATTATGACTTTACAATTAATGAGCTTTGGAAAGTTTCAAGGTCCAGTTGGAGCTGGTGAAATGACCATGATGCAGAAGAATGAGATGTTAAACATAAAATCATGAGAAAATCATTCAGTGTTAGGCATCATCCACTCTACAAACTGTGGTCAGAACCATGCTGTCAATTTAATGCTGTGACATTTAAAGCAGGTTTTCGAAAGCCATTTCAATATGAATCCATTGTTTTATGTCCACACATAAAAATGGCTTTGTCAGTAATTTTACACTCTCACTATTGCCTGCATCCAGTTAAAAACAGCAAATCTCTAGATTGCATAAGGTCTAAAGGAAGGTTCTAAATATTTTGTGCAGGCCCAGTCAATTTTTACCAGGTATGTTTATTAACATATGATTTTCTTATTTAAACATTGTAAGATTTTTTTTGGCAAACTCAAACTCTTATTGGTAATATAAATATGACTTTTGATTTATTCATAAACAACACCTAAGCAACACATTGCAACAAACCTTACAGTACAGCAGAGATCCCTGTTTGCCTCTCCAAATAAACATGTTTGGAACTTGGAGTTGGATGATCAGCCCTATGCAGACTTCTGAAGCTTCTGATGAATGTGTTTTGACTGGTGCTGCTTGTTCGTAACAAACCTGTAATTGATTCAGGAGCACTGCCATTTGTGTACAGTAGTTCTCCCAGCCTTTACCCATAACCTTCTATTCATACTGCCTGCCCAGTGCAAAGACCTGATTAATTAAGCTTTCAACCAGAGGCGCCCAAGAGGGAAAGAACTGAACAAAAACAGTAACATGTATATAGAGAGCGATACTGGGGAATTAAAATTCAAGTGTTAAAAGTTAAAGTTTCACATTGTAACCGTAATAGCATAATTTGATTTTAATTGGATGTAAAGTTTTTTCAAGTTAAAAATAAAATTAAAATGAAGGTGCGCTTCAGTCCTCTAGAGCAAATTCTGTACAGATTCTCCACTAAAAATCATGATTTCCTGTAACTAAAGCACAGAATTCCTGGAATTATGGTTAGTGCAGATAGTTCCATGCAGCGCTCTCCTACTGGTTTGTATCCATTGGCATTTTACCTAGGAAAGCTATGAATTGGGAATTTGATGCAGGATTCAATTGAATTCTAATCCTTTTTGCACGATTTAGGTTTGGCCAACTCCTTTGTATTTGGATTCAGTTTGGCTGACCATAAAAGTCACTGACATCTGAAAGTGACAATCTTTTCACCAAATGTGTTTTTTTTACTGGCCTGCAGACTGGACATTGCTGAATACTTTTGTGGGTAGTTTTTGCAGTGAAGTGTTGGCTTGGTTTGTGAATGCATTCTCTGTGGTTTTAGTTAATTCCCTCATGTGTGTTCCTACAGATCAGCCTCTTTGTGTATTATTCAAACACTACTGAGCTTTCAGTGCTTTATGAGCTAAACATCCTTTGTGTTTGTTCTGTTGTTTCAGTTTATATAGTCCTTTGTATTTGTTATAGGCTGGTGTCTCTCTAACATGTATATTCTCATAAAGGATTGGAACAAATGTGAATATCAAGGCAATGTAATATATAATAAATAAATGCCCACACACCAGTAGCCTGGCCAAAATTCTGGTGATCATGTAAGTCAGTGTAATGGATGGCCATCAGTATATATATTTTGCATCTGAAAGGCTTTATCTGGAAATATGTACTCCTCTGATATAAGGATATGTGAAGCTATAAAGGATTTCAATCACGTAAACTCAGAGGTGACTGGGGCTTGGGGTGACGCATTTACTTTAGACCAGTGGTTCCTAAACCTGGGTTGCCATGGGCAACATTAACAGTGATGTTTTTCACCAAAAATAGGCTCCAATGTATGCATGCCAACAACTGGAGGACAAAGATTTATTTTTTCCCAACACATGTAACTCCATGTAGTATAATATACTGTTTAAACTGTTACTGATATTTTATAAGAGTGCTTTCATTTTGAAAAAAATGCTCCATTAATGTACAGTATTATTCTTTAAAAAAAAAACTCCTGTTTAGAATATGAATACATAGTGGTGGTAGCTGGTCCTTGTGTAGGTGATATGCATCGTCCTATAGGGATTCCCCCACCCTCTTTC
The DNA here is from genome assembly GCF_017654675.1 of Xenopus laevis. NCBI lineage: Eukaryota > Metazoa > Chordata > Amphibia > Anura > Pipidae > Xenopus > Xenopus laevis. The sequence continues at coordinate 88,772,804 of NC_054379.1, forward strand.
AGAAGGGATCTGCTCTTGTAAATCAGTTTAGTTTCTGACTTAACACATCACATTTTCAATACATGTCATGTTTTATATTCAATGCACCTTTACTGATCATAGAAAAGGAAGTAAAACAAATGCAAATAGTATGGTCTTCAATGAAAATAGCTTGATTTTCCAAAGAAGAAGTTAATAGGTGGTTTGATTCAGAGGAGCGATCATGACTAATGTTGACTAGAACTTAATGCATGCAACTTTGGGGGATGTTTGCTATTTTGTTTTGTTGGAGACAAAAATTAGTCATTTTTCTTGAGAATGAAACACCTGCCATTTTCATCATTGTGTCATCAAATGGGGTAAGTCTAGTGGCATTAAGCAGTGAGTGATCCCAGGGGGAAATACAGTCATTTATGTATAACCAGCTGCTTGTGTGAACTGTACGTTGTTTATTGGTCTTTCAAATTGAGTGTTTAATGTTAATTCAGTGTTGTCATTTGTCTCCCCGTATGTTGTTCTTTTTTACTGATCAGAGGAATTCTGAATATTGACAGCTGACGTCCTATAGTTAAAGAAACAGGCTGATATTTCCTTAGTCAGCCTGTTGGTTTGTTTACACGTCAATGTTTACTCCTACCTTTTGTACTGGTCTAAAATGTGGTCCAATGCATGGAATAAATAAATAGAAAATACAATTCTGCAAACCATGAAAATGTTATGGGTTGTATTTAAATGAGAGTAATGAATGTTGTATGTCTTCCATAGCATTCAGCAAGTTAAGCTGCTATCAGTTCAGTCGGAAGAGCATGGATACACCTTATTGGAAAAAGAGACGTACTGCTTGTTTTTAGTGTAGGAAAGGGCAATTGAGTCTGTCAGATTGTTTTTCATCATTGTCCATAGACTTGAGGAATTTGATATGTTGAACCCTCATAGAGCTGCTGAGATGTTAGACTCAAAAAATACAATATGAAGATGAATTGGCATCTATATATATTATTCTGTTTTCAGCTATATCTGTTTGTTGGTGAATTTGATTAATCAGTGGGTTGTAGAGCACAGCTAGACCCAGGGCAAAAGTATCTGTATGAGCCCTAAGGGGTGCACTCTTGTATTTCTGCCCCAGGTGTTGATAAATTACTTCTGTAATATGCAGGCAAGGTATGAAGTCCTGATGCCACATTTAGAATGCTACAGAATATTTCACCACATCCACTTTTGGGTCTAACTTTTTTCTCAAGTGGCAAATGGAACAGTTCTCTGTTGGTATTGCCTCAGACTGCTGCTTTGCCACTACCCCAGAGAAAACCAGACTTTACGTAATCCTCTAATATTTATTTAAAGTTTTTCTATAGCATAGTATGGGTCGTCTCTTTGGACTATGGCACACAAGGAATTTGTCGACCTGCGGAATATCTGCAGTAACCATTGGAGACAAATCTCCTGAAAATGACATTCCCTTTACTAATGGGGATGGCTGCATGTAAAACATTTTACATGCAGCATTCTGGTGTAATTGCGGAACAAAGTCAGTTGAAAAGTTGATTTTAATTGGCCATTCTATAACATACTGAGTGTTAACTTAAATATGAACCACCTCTTTAATCTTAAAATTGGGTTTTCTTCTTGTGACGTACCTGTTTTTTTTTTTATTTTTTTGTAGGCAATTTGAGATTATCCCATCTGTGTATCAAAAAAGTCTTCCATGACCACAAAATGACCTTCAGACGTGTTTATCAGCATGAAGACGGTGTGTCACATGAATAACCATTATATCATTGTTGGAAAATGTATATTAATAGAGAGAGGAATCATTTAAAGGTAAGTTCTCATTTGGATAAACTGAATCAAGCTTCTTTATGGCCTACAGATCTTTAACATGTCTAGCGTAGGTGAGATACAGTCACTGGTGTTTGTTCATCCGCCCCCATGTTTCCATTATGTTTTCTTTCTCCTTTTCTGTCTCGTCTTAAAACTTGCCTCACAGTTGATGAACCTTTGATTAAAAAAAAAGAAGAAGAAAACTCACACTTTACAGGGCTGTTGGGGAAGCAAAGTTAGAACACTGGGTGAATGGCTGCACTCTCCGAAGATAAGAATTTGTGAAATTGTGGAAACCAAGTACATTGTAAAAATAACAAAAGTTTCAAGGGGGAAGTTTCCAAGTAAACTCTTGCTAGTTTCTAATAAGTCTCTAAAATGTTTTAATTGATCTGAAATTTGACGTGATTCTTTATGTGCCTAATTGGTTACTAAAGTGCTATCTTTCAAGTTCTTACAGGTCTTGGATCTTTTATTGAATGCTTAGCCCCTGGTGGTTTGAGGACAAGGGGACTCTGTGGCATACCATGCCTTAAGGCATTGTTTCTTGGCCTTATTCTCAGGGGATCCAAATTAAGAAGGATATTCAGCTTAATATCCCAAAAAAAATTTTCAAAGGGATACTTGTCACGTAACGTGTGACGTATGACCAACTAACACACACAGGGAAATACCACACCTTTAAGAGGGGTTTACACAGGGGTTTATTTCCGATATACAACAAGCAGTAGATCAGGAACACGGCATTAGCATGTGAACTCCCCCAAGTCCCAAAACACTCCTGGTCCGAAATAAAGAGCCTCCCTTGGAGCAATCCACTCCAAGATGCACACGCCCTCCAGGCCAATCCAAATCCAAAATCAGGGAGTTCCTTTGGGCAATTTCAAAGGGGTAAGGAGCAAAGTGCCTTTGGGTGAATCCACAGAATAACCATACCTCAAGGGGATCCAGGTATAAACAGTCCTCTGGGAGGTAGGGAGATCCAAACTGTTGGAGGGAGTCTTCTTGCCTCAGCTAGGATAAACTCCAAGGAACCTCAGAGGAGGGTGACCTGCCGCAGCCAGGTTACACCCCAGACGAACAACAACAACTCTCTAGCCCTCCCCTCTGGTATATCTGGCCTTTTCCCCACCCCCTAGGGTTGATTGGCTGGGAGGCCGGCCTTGCTTCTGGTTTACCCCACCCAAGCAGGTCTGATTGGCAGGGGCCCTGCTGCATCATTAGGGGAGGGGAAATACCTTGGAGGGGTTTGTCCAGCTCTTCTGGAGGGCAATCCTGGGAGCTCCTTTGTTTAAAGCTTTTTGGCGGGAAAGTAGAACAAAGAAGAAACACCATCTTGGATTGTATGTGTACTAGTCAGTTAGCTGTTGATAAAATGGGACCAGTAGAAGGGGATTTTGGTCACACTCAGTATTTGTCACATTTCTTCCCCCCCAGAGTAAGTGCATTGCCGGGGATCCCCTTTGTAGGGTGAGTCCCGGCTGCACTTTAAAGGTCCCACTGGCTCAGTGAAATCTTTGGGTGACATAGTTGTTTCTTTCAGTCCATATTCTTCTTTGTGTTGGGAGCCATTTGCATGGGGATTGAGGAGCCTTATTGCTACTTTGTCTGTCTGTGGATGCAAATTCCACCTTAACTTGACGCCCACACAAAGTCCGTTTATTTAGTTCTTGAACTGCATCAGCAGCATCTCTGTGGTGTTCAAATTCCACAAATGCGAAACCCGGGGGGCTCCTGGCCACCCACACACTCCGTAAAGGGCCATAATATCCAAATGCCTGCTCCAATATAGTCTTATGGCCATGCTTGCCAAGGTTTCCAATGTAGACTTTGCAGCTTGTCTGGGGAACACCTCTGTGTCCTCTCCTGGGTGCACATTTGTTCTCCCACCTTTTTGGGGCACACAAGTTGACTGCTGACACTCTAAATTCTTTTAGGTCTGATGCATCAATATTCACTTGTTGCTTCCTGTAGATATTAGGACCAGTCTCTTGGGCATCCTGCACTTGACAGTCAGTGACCCCCTGTGATACTATATTTGCAGATTTGGCAGGTGGCAGTCTTATTGGGGTCAGGTTAGGGAGTCTGCGTGGGCATGTTGCCTGTAAGTGAGTAGTACAACCACAAATAAAACAGGCCCTAGGAATCCTAATCGGTTTAGAATCTGGAAGGGCCCTGACTGTCACATGGCTGGCATGTAGAGCATGGGTATGATCAGCCTCACAGGAGTGGTTTGTAGGACTCAGGGGTAGGGTAAGTGGCTGGGACTGGACACGATTCTCCAGGTACTCATCTGCTAACTGGGTGGCCTCCTCCAAGGTACCAGGCTTACGGTCCCCAACCCATTGTCGCACTTCAAGGGAGCAGTTTTCAAAGAATTGTTCTTTTAGCATCAACTGGCACAAATCCTCAAGGGAATTAACTTTATTCCCCCTTAGCCAGTTGCGGAAATCCCTCTGCAACTTATTCCCGTAATCCTGGTGAGTTTCTTGGGAGGCTCTACTCCGGGTGCGGAAAGCTCTTCTGTAGGAGTCTGGAGTGATGGCGTAGCTGGCGAGAAGAATCTGACGCACTTTCCAATAATTTGCTCGCTGGGGGTATGGAATTTCCAAATAGACTTCGCTGGCTTTACCAGTTAGCTTACCAGCCAAAATAAGCACCCACTCATCCTGGGGAACTTGGTGGTCCTCACATAAACCTTCAAAGGAGCGAAGGAAGCTGTCTATGCTCTGCTTAGACTCATCAAAGGCAGGGAAGGCAGCATGAGTCAGTTTCACAACTGGCTGTTGTGCAATGGTTGGGCCTGCTGTGGGCCCAGAACTCAAGTTCCTAGGCTGATTTCCCTGTATAGTTAGGCGCAATACCTCTAGCCGTTCTGCTGGGGTCAGCCCTGGACCAATAGCAGCAAGGTGTTTCTGAAACAAGGTAACGGTGTTGTCCTCAGCTGCATTTTGGTCCAAATTATAGTTTTCTTCTCCCTCCTCAGGGGTTTCTGGGTCACCCTGGGCATCACCTTCCTGGGTAGGTAGAGAATGGTGTGTGAGAAGTTCTATGAGTTCCTGTCTCCGCTTTCCCACTGTGTCAATACCGCATGTGTGGCAGAGCCTTTGTAGCGTTGGTAGCCTGAGCTCAGTAATCTCCTGAGCTGTAAGGTTTGCGAAGTTCCCTGATGTGCTAGTTTCCATTATCCGCACCGCTTGCCACCAGAAATGTCACGTAACGTGTGACGTATGACCAACTAACACACACAGGGAAATACCACACCTTTAAGAGGGGTTTACACAGGGGTTTATTTCCGATATACAACAAGCAGTAGATCAGGAACACGGCATTAGCATGTGAACTCCCCCAAGTCCCAAAACACTCCTGGTCCGAAATAAAGAGCCTCCCTTGGAGCAATCCACTCCAAGATGCACACGCCCTCCAGGCCAATCCAAATCCAAAGTCAGGGAGTTCCTTTGGGCAATTTCAAAGGGGTAAGGAGCAAAGTGCCTTTGGGTGAATCCACAGAATAACCATACCTCAAGGGGATCCAGGTATAAACAGTCCTCTGGGAGGTAGGGAGATCCAAACTGTTGGAGGGAGTCTTCTTGCCTCAGCTAGGATAAACTCCAAGGAACCTCAGAGGAGGGTGACCTGCCGCAGCCAGGTTACACCCCAGACGAACAACAACAACTCTCTAGCCCTCCCCTCTGGTATATCTGGCCTTTTCCCCACCCCCTAGGGTTGATTGGCTGGGAGGCCGGCCTTGCTTCTGGTTTACCCCACCCAAGCAGGTCTGATTGGCAGGGGCCCTGCTGCATCATTAGGGGAGGGGAAATACCTTGGAGGGGTTTGTCCAGCTCTTCTGGAGGGCAATCCTGGGAGCTCCTTTGTTTAAAGCTTTTTGGCGGGAAAGTAGAACAAAGAAGAAACACCATCTTGGATTGTATGTGTACTAGTCAGTTAGCTGTTGATAAAATGGGACCAGTAGAAGGGGATTTTGGTCACACTCAGTATTTGTCACAATACTGTCATGGGAAAATATTTTTTTTTCAAAATGAATCAGTTAATAGTGCTGCTCCAGCAGAATTCTGCACTGGAATCCATTTGCAAACCAATTTTTTTATATTCAATTTTGAAATCTGACATGGGGCTAGACATATTGTCAATTTCCCAGCTGCCCCAAGTCATTTGACTTGTGCTCTGATTAACTTCAATCACTCTTTACTGCTGTACTGCAAGTTTGAGTGATATCACCCCCTCCCTCCCCCCCCCCCCCCAGCAGCCAAACAAAAGAACAATGGGAAGGTAACCAGATAGCAGCTCCCTAAACACAAGATAACAGCTGCCTGGTAGATCTAAGAACAACACTCAATAGTAAAAACCCATGTCCCACTGAGACACATTCAGTTACATTGAGAAGAAAAAACAGCAGCCTGCCAGAACACATTATTCTCCTAAAGTGCAGGCACAAGTTACATGACCAGGGGCAGCTGGGAATTGATAAAATGTCTAGCCCCATGTCAGATTTCAAAATTGAATATAAAAAAAATCTGTTTGCTCTTTTGAGAAATGGATTTCAGTGCAGAAGTCTACTGGAGTAGCACTATTAACTGATGCGTTTTGAAAAAAAATTGTTTTCTGATGACAGGATCCCTTTAAGCTCCAGCTATGTGCCTGTGACTTTTTTGTTGTAGGCGTTAAGGCCACTTTATTCAGGGTTATCAAGGAGAGCTATTCTCAACAGAATGAGTCCCAGCCCATAGGTTAGGAATGTGTACCTTAAGGGTAAAATACTGTATACCCCCTCCTTAGTTAGACAAGGTACATAAACATTATTTGAACTTAAAGAAATGAATATAAATGTTTTTTTCTGCACAAACATAACCTGATTCCACAGACTGAAAGAAACCCATGATAGAGATATATATATATATATATATATATATATATATATATATATATATATATATATATATATATATATATATATATATATATATATATGCAATTTCCCAACATCCCTTAGACACACAAGGTAATGTAAACCTGCTTCTACCTTGTTCCATTTTTACCAGGGATGGCTTTGCAGACAATCTCACTAGAAAGGATCAATGCACAATTAAGCATAGTAAGGGAGAGGTTGCATTAAGTGTGAGGTTTAAGGGGATGGGGAACTGGTGCCTGTGAACAGAGAAGGCTATCATGGGTTCCTTTCAATCTGTGGAATCAGATATGTTTGTGTAGAAAAAAATCTTTTTCATTTATTTATTTCTAGAGGTTTAGACATAAGCCCATATGAATGAGCCCATATTAAAAAGGGGGTATATTTTCTCTTTAAGGCTACTGAAAACATTTCAATATTAAAAGAAAATAGGGTTGTTTTTTCAGTAATATGGATTTATGCTAGGTTACATAAACTCAAGTGCTGGGTAATTTAGTGTTGTATTGCAGAACAGAAGCAAATCAGTCAAAAATTAAGTTTGATTATTTTAAATAGGTCACTCTCAAGTATAACATGCTGCCTTTCATAATATTAAGAAAATTGGGTTTACAGAAAATGCATTCCATGCATGTACTGTCTGCAAAATAGCATCTTAGAGTTTATGGATGCTATATATTTGTCTTTTGGTTCAACTTTGCATGAAAAAACTCTGCTGGCCACAAGTAGGTTGAGTCTGAAGTCTAGCAAATGCAATATGGTTTGGTCCTATGTATCTAGTTGTCAATAGCTTCATGTTTAAAGAAGCTTATGCTGTTTCATTGTGTCAAGGTTTTCTATAACAATTATTAAACTTATTTTAAAGGAAAAAGGAAGATTATTTCATACTTACCGAGATCTTCCTTTCCTAGACGTACTCCATGTCAGTACGTTACGGGATAGCCCCTCCTCCCTGCTCCAATTAGAAGGAACCTCCCCAAGCCTTTAAAAGGCCAACCACACCCACCTACCGGCGTCTTTGTAACAAGCTCTTAAATTGCCGGAAAAGAAAGGGCGGGTGTACTGACATGGAGTACGTCTAGGAAAGGAAGATCTCGGTAAGTATGAAATAATCTTCCTTTTTCCCTAGACGTACTCCATGTCAGTACGTTACGGGACATAGCAAGTTAACGTTATCCCATGGGAGGGAATATGCTTTAAGAAGAAACTGTAATAAGGAAAGGAGTATCTCTGACTAGATAGTCCACCATCATGCAAACTCCTTACCTTAATATAGAGAGTCCAGGTGAAAACCCCAGAATAAGTTCACCAGGCTAAGAATAGAGCTATAGTATAGCATATACTATAGAGAAAGAGAGAGAGAGCGCGAGAGAGAGATGTTAGCCCACTGAGAGTGAGGAACAAGTTAGCTCACTAACCACCACTTCACCCTCCAGAAGAGAGATAGAGGAAGACAGTCCTGTAAAAGGCGAATTCAGCAAGCTGAAATACTTACTCTCCTACTCACCAAAAAGCATTCATCACACGTATGCCTAATTTCAGTGCAAATTGCAAGGTACATGTAAGAAACACTTGGTAGGAGTAAGAACCCAAAACAGACACAATATAGAAATGATCTGCTTAGGATATATCCATAAATGTAGGATATCCAATGTACCCTGAGGTACCCAAGGCCAGTACCATAAATATCTTCATATCAGAATGCATGTTAGTCAGGACTGTTCTAACAGAAAACAGATCCTAAAGATCGGAGAAAAGGGCACCTGAGAAAATAATTGGGATTAGAATTCCTTACCCTGTGTAAGGTCCTGTGATGAGGCAGACTCAATTAACTGTAAAGAGTTGAGCAACTACAGTACCTAAGAAAGAGCCCCTGTTGGTTGACCCAACCTAGTACTCTGAGAGGTATAACTGAATACCCCTAAGGTTACAGATCCCAATAACCACTGTGCAACTAAAGGACTAATTCCAAGATTTATGGAGGCAGATTATATGCCCTGGATAAATGTTTATAGTCACCCACAAACCTGTGTTCTCTCTACCCATAAGGGACCCACTTATATGTGGAATCAACTATACTACATCTTTAATCGTTGAGGCTGAGCTTGGAACTGGAGGGACCCTATGGATGTTCCAGTAAGTGTCAGAAGGGCCTCTGATCTACTAGAGTCATGCTGGGTCATATGTATCAGGAGTGGCACAGGAATGTGAATCCGAGAACAAACCAGGATAATAGGAGTGTTGTATCTGGAAGTTACCTGGAAATTGAGCTCTGTGCGAATGTTTCAGACACAATTTTCAGCAGGTGTAAATGTAATCCCCCTAGCATAGGGAACAATGTGACAGACATGGTCAAAACAGACAAAACAAAAAATACTTCCAAACCTCCCATTTGAAGCTAGACAAACCTGTAGGACAGATACATAAAATATCCTTAATTCATTCTCAATGAAATTAATGACTGGAAGTGGTAAGAGATTACACTCTACTGTAATGACTGTAACCGTCCCACTTAAGGGAAGACTATGATCCTGCTCAGAAGAGCCAAGTACATTTTCGGCCAAAGCAATAGGACAAGTAGCAACTGCAGTATGTAACTGTGAGGAGGAAAGATCCAAAACTGCTGGTGTTCCAAGAGTGCACAGACATAGAGAGGGAAAATAATTAACGCTCCTAGGATGCCTCCATCTGCTGTCCAATCAGTTACCTATCTGGTGTGGAAGAACAGCCGGCCCTGTATTCTAAAAAACCACTAACTAGGGGATTGAGAAATTGAAGAAAAAAAAAAAATAAATAAAATAAATGGGCCCAAAATAAGTGCCTTCTGGACACAGAGCCTTAAGTCACAAAGCCGTTTTGTTGATAGTATAAGGTAGTATAAGCAGAATATCCCTATCCTGGGCCAGACTTGAACAGAGGTCATCTCTATGGACTAACAAGACACTTTGAGGACTCCTATAGCCTGAAAACCCTTGGTTTGAAATATATACCTTATGCAAATTCCCAGTGGCCTGATATGTATGTGTACCCTGTCTCTATAGACACCCTGTATTGGCAGATAAAATGTCCCATCTATCCTGACATTAAGAATATCAGTAGAAATAGTATAGGAATAACACTGGGTAGTGGCTCCCCTCTCTAATTTGTAGGAGGCACCAAGGAGTCACCCTAGAAAACGTTAGAAATACATCTGGGGATCCTTCAGCCAAGCATAGAGAACTGTATACCTTGTTCTTCCTTAAACCTATGAATATGGAATTTCCACAGGTTGCACCCCTAGAAACTAGCCAGATGTCCTGGCTGCTATAGTGAAATTTATGGATGAAGAGTTCAAGTACTGATTGTTCCAGGAATCTTCAAAAATACTATATGTTGCATAAAAATATAGGTTTATTGAGCCAACGTTTCTGGTTCCAAAAAAGAACCCATCCCAAGGACACAAATCATATATAGATATCTGTGCAAACATATATACACACTCATATACATGCCTTAGTATTAAAATATATGCACCTGCCTATGGCCCTCTTATAGATGCAAACATATATGTTGCTTGGTAGACCAGTTGTATTATGGAGTTTATCCATTTATTGAGCATTTGTTCTGAAGGCAGTAGAATCCCCCTGCATGATGTGGGCCATGGTGCAAGCATATATTAAAATATGTGATAATAATATGTACCTCGGTCAGAGTCCTAAGCTCCTGGTAGAACACAGTATCCGACCCCAGAGCTCGAGCTGAGTGGGTAGTAATAAACTGCACAATTGACTGGGCAAAGCAATTATTTGGTCCTCCATTCATTCAGGCAGTGATCGGTGATACAAGGCTGCTGAATCTGGAAAAATTTACATTCAATGGTCCCAAAAGTTGTACATACCTGTGGTTATTGTTAACCCAGCAATCCTTATGACAGACAGGCTTCAGAACTCCTGTAGTGTTTATCAAGACAAAGTTAAGCTTACCTGCCATCGGGAAAAAATATTGCCTAGTTTTTAATTTATTAAGCCATATCTTATCCCAGGAGCAAAGCCATAGAATGAAAAGACCTTCATATGTAGGTATTCCTATCAGTACTCATCTGGATTAAACCTGAATGTACCCCAGAAACAATTACAACCCCATGTAATGCATAGTTTAGGTTAGCTGCAGTCAGAGCAAACCTATATCAGACCTTCATAGCCACCCAGTCCAGTGATCTACATCTATTAGAGCTACTGGTTCAAGGTGAGCAATAATTAGAGCATATCATACTGCAGAGAATAGGAGCATACAGATATGATCACAGCAACATGTAATACATAAAATATTAGCTACTGCTTAGGGCAAGCGTAAATCTGGTCCTAGCCGTTCCCCGGCCTGTGCTTTACATACCTTAGAGCTACCTATTCCAGGTAAGCCATAGCCAGGGTATATATTGCAGAAGAAAATATAAGCACAGATTCAATCACAGTAACATGAAATACATAGTTTATATTAGCTGCTGCTTAGGGCAAGCATATCTCAGGGCCTAGCAACTCAAAAGGCCTGTGCTCTACATCCATTAGGGCTACTTGTTCCATGAGAGAAATAGCCAAATCGTAAACTGCAGAAAACCTGTAATACATAGTTAGGTTAGCTGCTGCTTATAGCAAGCATGTATCAGGACCTAGCAGCAAGACAGATCTGTGCTCTACATCTCGCAGGGCTACGTGTTCTTTGTGAGCAATAGCCAGAGCATAAGCTGTATAACAAAATAGTAGCACAGGTACAATCACAGCAACATGAAATACATAGTTAGATTAGCTGCTGCTTCGAGCAAGCATGTCTCAGGGCCTAGCAGCCAGCCAGACCTGTGCTCTACATCCTGTAGGGCCACGTTTTACCTGTGAGCAATAGCCAGAGCTTAAGCTGTAGAACAAATTAGGAGCACAGGTACAATCACGGAAACATGAGGTCCATAGTTTAGATTAGCTGCTGCATAGAGCAAGCTTATATCGGGCCCTAGCATTCAGCCAGACCTTTGCTCGACCTCTATTATGGCTACCTGTTCTATGTGAGCAATAGCCAAAACATAGAATGCAGAACAAAAATAGCGCAATACATATTATGGATTATCTGATGTTTATAGCAAGTATATATCAGAGCCTAGCAGCCCCCCCAGCCCAGTGATCCATATTCAATAGGGCTACTGGTGTCCTATTTGTAAATGGCCTGTGCTTTCAGGCAGGAAACAATCATAACCAGGCACAGTGCAGATAAGCATATGAATATATAGCATGCAAGCAGTTAGTTAGACTTTAGTACACTGCAGAACAGCATATGGACACACTCCTTACCTGCTACTCATTATGCAAGGCTGGAAGCAGACCCTTTAATGTCACAAATTCCAGGACACTATTGTTAACAGGAAAACAGGCCTCACAAGTTTGCTGACAACAGCAGGACTTACCTGAGGCTGCAGCTTCCTAGCTTGCGGAGTGAGAGTGGGCGGGGCCATCTCCACTTGCTTTAGCTGGACCTGATTATACTCAGCTGGTGTCTGCACTCAGTGGGGGGCTGATTATACTCAGCTGGTGTCTGCATAGGCAGGGAACCCAAAGCAACTGCGTAGTTTATACTGAGGCAAATTGGATAATTAGTGTTGGTGCTTCCTGCACAGGCCCAAGTTTGCTATAATATGAAGCCTATAGCGAAACTTTTTTTTTTTTTTTTTTTTTTTTTTTATTATTATTTTAACTACCTCCACCTTAGGAAAGTCTGTTGAGGGAGGCAGTTGGCCATGACCTGCCCCCATTAAAACAAAAATAAAACAAAGGTAACAGGGGGCAGTAAGGTTCAGGCCCCTAACTAATTAGCCTCCTCCCTCGCCCATTCGTAAAAATGGGGTGTAGGGGCCACATACACCACTGCCGCCGGAGGCCCTCTGGGCAGGTCGGGAGGGCACACGAATGGGGGGACAAGCACCTGCCACCCAATGCACTTGATAGCAATACAGGAAGGCAACTGAAATACAGGCAGACAAGGAGTAGCAAACATTGCACCTCAGTGCCTTACCTGATTCAAAAGCTGAAGTTCAGAAGACTCCAGGTCTGAGGTAGTGTGCTGGGGGGAAAAAAGGTCCCATGGACCAAAACCCCTGTCCCTAGGACGCCTTCTGGGCAGGCCTAATGCTTTCCTAGGCATAAAAAGAGAAAAACAAAAATTTGCTTCTAATGATTGAGGCCTTTGTTCAGAGAACAAAGCCAAGAGCATAAGAGAAGGAAAAAAAAGACGCCGGTAGGTGGGTGTGGTTGGCCTTTTAAAGGCTTGGGGAGGTTCCTTCTAATTGGAGCAGGGAGGAGGGGCTATCCCGTAACGTACTGACATGGAGTACGTCTAGGGAAAGTGGATTTTCCATATCCCTGGAAACAACTGCTGTATACAGTATTCTAAAGCAGTGACTTTGGCCAAAATTATGTATATATGGGGATAGGGATAAGTCACACTTGGAATATGTACAACAATATATGTATAACAATATGTATATCAACCCTATTTAGGGGAGCGCACCTATAGGTGTTTTATGTTTAGTAACCCACTACATTTCCAGTGATATTTTCTTTCATTATTCTAAATAGAAAAGTAAATACTAACGTCTTAGTAAAGATCTGGAGCAAATTTGCACCTTTTACTGCACTTATACATTCGCAACTGAACAGTGCTCTAGATTAAACCAACTGAGCAAGAATCATATTAAAAAAAAAATTTATACAGGGAATGGAGATTAAGTTTTTCATAAAGGAGTGTTTTCTCACCTTGTGATAAACAACCTCCAATGTTTACAGAAATGTTTAACAACTAAAATCCTCGTTTTACATTTCTCATGAGTTTTTTCCCTATCTTGTCACAGTGGAAAGGAGGCAGTGAAAAAGGTGATGTGAAAACAAATAATTAGGGTTGTCAAAGGAACTGATGACTCATCTATAAACATAGCGATCTACAGATTTCGGTTTCGTAATCTTTTTAGGAATAATTTCGACTTTCTTTTTTTAAATGTTATTTTTTAAAGCGCACATCCGATTCTATAGACAAATTAGGTTTCTGTTTGACACAAGCGGTTGAAAGGATCTTGTTATGTACACAAAAAAAGCCATTATTTTGTGTTATTTCGTTGGACGCTATGTTTGCAGCCAGAAAAAACCGCAGGCCCTCTGTTCAATTCTAATTCTGATGCACTGTAGCAGCATCTCAGTAATGATCCACCCTTCATCACAAACAAATTAATTCTGACTCATTGACAGCTCAATATTTCAGTCATTGGGGCTCTTATTAGTCATTGTTGGCTTTGCAGATTATTTGGTGACTCAGATGAAGAAATGTAAATTACCTTGCTGAACATTGGCAGGAAGTGAGAGTTTTGAAACCTATTAAAAAACGCAGACCACAGTTTCTCAATGGTATTTTTATCATTTGAAGACTTTCAGTTTTGTACATTATGAAATTTTGTTGTCATTTGTACAGTACAGCAAACTTTTTTTAAAAAGGTAAAATGTGATTAATAGCTGCCACGATTCTAGGAAGAACATCCATTCGATTGCGCTAGAAAGTTGCCATCGTTACCAGGTGCGGCAGATATCCAGGTTATTTAAACAAACCAACAGGGTGTCTTACAAATACCCCACCCTGGCAAAAGAGAAAAAAAAAACTTGGTTTTACTTCCCAATTAACTCCCCATCTAGGGTATGCCATACAGTTTTGGTATCCAGTGCTCAATAAGAACAATATTGCATTACAGAGGGTCCAGAGAAGGGCATCTAAGCTGGTAAAAGGTATAGAAAATCTTAGCTATGAGGGAAGGCTGACCAAGTTGGGGATGTTCATGCTAAAGAAGAGGCACTTGAAGGGTGAAATAACTATGTATAAATATATAAGGTGATTGTACAATAAACTCTCTAATGCTTGGCACCCATTCCGAGTAGAAGAAAAGAGGTTCCATCTAAATATTTGGACAAGGGGTTTTACAGTGAGAGCTGTGAAGATGTGGAATTCCTGAATCAGTCGTACTGGCCATACATTAGATAGCTTTAAGAAGGGGTTGGAAGGCTTTTTAGCAAGAGAGGGAATACAGGGTTATGAAAGATAGCTCGTTGCACAAGTTGATCCAGGGACTTGGCTGATTGCCATCTTGGAGCCAGCAATGAATTTTTTCCCCCTCTGATGCAAATTGAAGAGGCTTCAGATGGGGTATTTTTGCCTTCCTCTGGATCAACTAGCAGTTAGGCAGGATATATACAGACTATGGAGGTTATTTATCAAAGTCCGAATTTATCTCAATATTTTCTGCTACAAACGCCGATCAATTCCGCTCTGGTTTTTTACGCTTATTTATTATTACATTTTCCCGAAAATTTGCTTTGCAGGAGAAAAAAAAGTCAGATTTTCAAGATCTTTTCAGATTTTAACATCAAACTCAGATTTCTCATGCTTTTTGCCCGAAAACTTCGGGGTACAGCGCACATCAAAAAATCATTGGGACTTCTCCCATTGACTTATATGCAACCTCAACAGGTCTGAGATGCTGGATTTTCAGATTCTGACTTTTCCATCCTCGGGGTTTAATAAATTCCGAAAAAGGTCAGATTTTATTTTTTAAAAAAATCAAAAATTTTTGGGATTTTTGCATTCAGAGTTTAATAAATAACCCCCTATAGGTTGAACTTGATGGATGTGTTTCTTTTTTCAACCTAACTTACTATGTTATCTTTTGATTTGGTATACAGGACTGGTTATTCATGAACCTGCTTCATTTGAAAATAGCTATTTGAAAGGGATTAAGTTATACTAAATTTATTACCAGCTTTGTCGAAACCATTTAGTAGTACTAGACAATTCTGATGTAAGTTCCTTGAATTTGTCACAGATCTAAATGAACTGCCCCATAACTACAGTGCAACAAGAGGAGCTGACAAGAATTATTGGAACTTCCTTAGTAGTGTTCTGATAATGGAGTTGTTGGTCTTTTTGCCAGCAACATAAGACAATCTGTTCTCATTGACAGCACTGTGATCTGCTGCATTCCCTTTATGAATTACCATCAGTTTTTCAGTACTGTTACAGATCTTCAGTGTCACCCTCCACTGAAAACCTGGGACTGATTAACTAACAATATCCAGATCCACAAGTTATACTTTTCTATGTGTTACATGGGTCTGTGTCCATTTTTTAAATCCGTTTTGTGTACACTAAGCTGCTTAACCACATCAGTTAAGCACTTAGGGAAGTTGCCCAAAATGTCATAATTTTTCACCAATATTTAGGTTACACATGTCAGTGAGACTTTTACCTATTGCAGCAGGAAGATTTCTGTGTGATAATCAGTTCTTGCCGATGAAAGACCCAGCCAATGCAGTGTATTGTAAGCCTATGGGCTCATAACCTACTCAGTGATTAGCTGTTTCCCTGATTCATCAAACAAGCCGTTACATTTCTCTGTCCTTTTTATGTACAATAATTTTAAAATGATGTATATATGTAGCATATACTTATTTATATATAACTACAGGATGCACTTTAAAGGGTCTACAAGAATAAATGGTACAGGTATGGGACCTTGTTATCCAGAATGATCAGGACATGCCATTTTCTGCATAACAGATCTTTCCGTAATTTTAATCTTTAATCTTCTTACCTTAATTCTACCAGAAAATCATTTAAACATTTAATAACCCCAATTGGCTGGTTTTGCCTCCAATAAGATTAATTGTATCTTAGTTTAGATCAAGTACAAGGTACTGTTTTATTATTTCAGAGAAAAAATACATTTTAAAAAATTTGGATAAAATGTAGTCTATGGGAGGTCGCATTTCCATAATTCGGAGCTTTCTGGATAAAGGCTTTCCGGATAATGGATCCCAAGCCTGTTTACCCATAGTAATCACAGCAAAGGTAAAATAAATACAAGAGCATTAAGAATAAAAACAATTAATTAGTGATCCCTGTCCCAAAGAGCTTACAGTTATTGAGTTTATTAATTTTAGCATTAAACATATACATCATAACAACATTAATACATAACATCCAAAGGTTTACAGCTAGTTTTGTGTGTGGGGGGGTTTATTCTGTCTGAAGTTGGGTCTATTCCCTCCTGGTCCAGCCATAGTCCGATACTTTCTGGATTTTACCTGGCCACCCCCTGTTTTGTAAGTCAGTTTATATAAAGGCAATGATGCATTTACTAGCCATCTCAATTTCTTTACTGATGATCTATTTTGCCCCATCCAATGCACGAGTATGGTCTTTCTGGCATAGCAGATTAGTATTTTAAGTAAGGTACGGCCTACTTTTTTTACATTCACTAAATCTTCTAGAACTTCTAATATGATTTGTTTATTTTCAGAAAAAGGTGGGCATACCCAATTCATCTGTCAAAGAGCTTACAGTTTAAATGTGTTTAAGTACATATCACACATTCCTTTATCTAACATTTCAGCCACCTATGATATAAATTCAGCCTTATAGTACCATTATTTGTCAAATTATTTCAGCAATACTACTGTATGTGTATTGTGTATTCAACTTTGGAATAAAATATGCACATTTATTTCTGTAAGCAGCAGGAGATGCAATAAGATGAATGTTTTACATTTGTACTTTGTGGACTCATACAGCTGGTGAGATGAATTCATATTACAGTATTGTCAGTGCATATGTTTAGGTCTGAATGCAAAGATTTGTTCATTCACTTCAGCCAACTCATGAACAACTAGTAATCGAAGATGCTTAATCGCCTCAATATTGTGTTTGCAGTTTACACAATTTAGACGAGTTTCTTTATTTTAAAATAGAAATCCACTTACATATTTGTAAAATTGTTTGGAATAGTCAACATTGCTTATTTTGCATAATCACAATTGAATAATTGGCTAATTCTTCCCCACCTCTACACATACATTACTCTGAATACTGAAACCTCAACAGATTTATCTGAATACAAAATTGTATCTAAACCTAATTTATTATTTACATTTCACAAATAAATACATTTAAATTCATTTTTCGAAGTCTCCTGAAGTTTCCTCGTGAGGCAACTTCGGGCGACTTCGGAAAACGAAACTCTCTGAGTGCCATCCCACCGGCGATTTACATTTTAGCTGGCCAGAGGCAGTTCAGGGAGATTAGTTGCCCCAAAGAAGAGGAGATTTGTCGCCAGGCGACTAATCTCCCTGAATCTGAGCGTGTGCCATGACCCTAAAAATGTTTAATAATCTCTAAACAAGGGTTTAGATTTAGATCTGCTGAGCACTCATTGGGCGCTTAGATAAAAATTCTATTTTCCATAATTTCTTTTTTAACCTAAAAACTGTGCAGTACCCCTAAGCCAACTGGCACATCAGATGAACGGTAGTTAGCCAAAAAGGTAGTAGATGATGTATATTAGGGGTCATACCTATGGCACTGATGGGTGTTAATCTGGGGCTAGCAGCAGGATTCAGCAAAATCTTGAACCAAATCTTGTGCATATCTCCATAGCAACAGCCACAGTAGTTTCTGAGTTTGCAGAATTTGATTATTGCAAAAAAGATAGTACCAGTTTTTAAGCAAGGAATGTATGAAAATAATTATTTGTTTTGTATGTTTGCATTTTAAGCCAATTCCAATAGACAGTATTGTGGTGATGGACAAAAGCCTGAAATGTTTACTTGTGCCATGTACATTATGGTTGTCTGACCTTCAGACAGAAGTCTATCTCCCAGTTTACCTTGATAGCAGTGGAAGGCAAACTGTATGGATATTCCATGTGTTTCCTTTGAATAAGCTCTCTTTTAGCAATTTAACAACTGTTTTTGTTTAACCAATAAATCTGGTTGTGATTGTTTGGAAAAATGTGTGGTTTTATCAAACAATTCTTATTTTATTCTACCCGTTGTCCAAATACCAACAAACTGTAACCTCATTTGGCACACAGAGTGTAATGAGTCAGAGCAAAAGTGAGCTCTGCATTTTATCCATTCTGCTTTATGACACACGGCATAGTCATTCTCCTTTTTCCAAGAGCAAACACTCAATGCGAGGCCTACAGCAATTTTCCCATTTTGGTATGTTATATATTGTTTGTGCACTACTTGCAGTGCTATTTGTGTGAGCTGTTATCCATGAGTCATGTTGAAGAGGTTTCTTTATTTACTGTTAGTTATATCTTCCACTGTGGACATTTCTGGTACCTGATTTATTTATATATTGAAGGATTAAGTAAAAAAACACTCCTATGCAAAGTGGTTTTTTTCACACTCACACCTAAGATTGACCATAGGCAGTTACAGAAAATGTCCCAGATTTTCAAAACAGAACATCTGCAGATAAATATCTATATCTTCCAATGGGCAGAAAACAACCAGTCTCATTTTTATCATAGTTATACAGCATTGTTTTAGGGATACAACATTACAAATACAGAAGAATTACAACTAGATTATTTATTTATAGTTAACAATTGCATTATAACCTATTAGAGTAAATGTCATATAATACCCATTCCCAGGAAGGTATAGAAGAAAAAGTAGGGGGTTGCTTGGGGAGGGTTTTTGAACCCAAGTGGAGTTTCCTAAGATGGTCTTTTTCTTCTTATGAGCTACTGCAATACATTTATAGCTTTGATAACACCCTTCCTGTCTTTTCATATCAAACCCTGAGTCAAAATGATAATGGCAGATATTAAAATTTTTCTGTAAATGCTACATATTTTCCCGAATCTCTCGCTGCATTCATACATCAGAAGTCATGTTACGGTATAAAGACTAAAGCACAATTTTTTTTTCCACTTACAGTTTATCCAAATTATTCTGCCTCTGATATTGTAAAAGGGGAACTCCAAACAAATGTTTTTGCATAAGAAAGAAAATGTGTAATTTTAATATAAATTACATTTTTCAATAGTTTCAATTATTTGTACATGTAGTTGATATTGAAAGTAGTATTTGTTGGTACAGGTTCTAGCTCTTAAAACAATGTGATAGAAGTCTGAGACTAAGGATTTAATGCATAGTAGGAAATGGAGTTTTTGCTTCATCTGCAGTGTTTCAAGAGTTAGAAGAAGCAGTGCAAAAAAGGGACAAAAGCTACTGTTTTTGGAAAAAAATGACAAAGAGCAGTAAATTTATCGATAAACTGTAATCAGTGTATATTAGAAAATTGTATTTTGGGTGAAGTTCTGCTTTAATAGTGGAATGTATTTACAGTCATATGAAAAAGTTTGGGAACCTCTCTTAATTCTTTGTAGTTTTGTTTATCATTGTCTGAGCTTTCAAAGTAGCAACTTGATTTTAATATATAACATGCCTTATGGAAACAGTAGAATTTCAGCAGTGACATTAAGTTTATTGGATTAACAGAAAATATGCAATATGCCTTATAACAAAATTAGACAGGTGCATAAATTTGGGCACCCCAACATAGATATTACATCAATACTTAGTTGAGCCTCCTTTTACAAATGTAACAGCCTCTAGACGCCTCCTATAGCCTTTGATGAGTGTCTGGATGGTGGTATTTTTGACCATTCTTCCATACAAAATCTCTCCAGTTCAGTTAAATTTGATGGCTGCCGAGCATGGACAGCCTGCTTAAAATCATCCCATAGATTTTCTATGACATTCAAGTCAGGGGACTGTGACTGCCATTCCAGAATATTGTACTTATCCCACTGCATAAATGCCTTTATAGATTACGAAGTGTGTTTAGGGTCATTATCTTGTTGGAATATCGAACCCCTGCGTAACTTCAACTTTTGGACTGATGCTTGAACATTATTCTGAAGAATTTCTTGGTATTGGGTTGAATTCATCCGACCCTAACATGCGTCCCAGTCCCTGAAATAGCCCCACAGCCCCACATTTGACAGTAGGTAGCAGGTGTTTTTCTTGGAATGTGGTGTTCTTCTTCAGCCATGCAAAGCGCTTTCTGTTATGACCAAATAACTCAATAACTCATCAGTCCAAAGCACTTTGTTCCAAAATGACTGTGGCTTGTCTAAATGAGTTTTTGCATGCAACAAGCGACAGGGCAGAAAGGGCTTCTTTCCCATCACCCTGCCATACAGATGTTCTTTGTGCAAATTGTGCTGAATTGTAAAACGATGTACAGATACACCATCTGCAGCAAGAGATTCTTGCAGGTCTTTTGAGATGATCCTTGGGTTGTCTGTAACCCTTCTCACAATCCTCCGCATATGCTGCTCCTGTATTTTTCTTGGCCTGCCAGAACTGGATTTTACAGCAACTGAGCCTGTGGCCTTCCATTTCCTGATTACATTCCTTACAGTTGAAACCAAAAGTTTAAACCTCTGAGAAAGCTTTTTTGTAGCCTTCCCCTAAACCATGATATTGAACAGTCTTTGTTTTTAGATCTTTTCAGAGTTGCTTTGATGGTGTCATGTCAAACAGAAGCACAACTTGCAATTGGCCACCTTAAATATCTTTTCTCATGATTGGACACACCTTCCTATGAAGTTCCAAAATGACTGTGGCTTGTCTAAATTAGCTTTTGCATACAACAAGCGACAGGGCAGAAAGGGCTTCTTTCTCATCACCCTGCCATATAGATGTTCTTTGTGCAAATTGTGCACAGATACACCATCTGCAGCAAGAGGTTCTTGCAGGTCTTTTGAGGTGATCCTTGGGTTGTCTGTAACCGTTGATGGTGCAATGTCAAACAGAAGCACATCTTGCAATTGGGCACCTTAAATACCTTTTCTCATGATTGGACACACCTTCCTATGAAGTTCAAGGCTTAACAAGCTAATCCAACCAATTTGATGTTGCCAATAATTAGTATTGAGCAGTTACATACATTCAAATTAGCAAAATTACCCACATTTTTGCACAGCCAGATTTAATTTCATACAGCTGAATACTGATTCACTAAAAATCATTGTTCAGAAAACACCCCAGTACTCAGATGTTCCTGGAAATGAAAGACCACTTTTATCTTTTTTGTAGAAAGTGGAGTAAATTATTATGCAGGCTGAAAGGGGTTCCCAAACTTTTTCATATGACTGTAAATACTAAGAAGATATCTCATGAAAGATCTTAAGTTACAGAAGTACATCGTTCTACTCTGTTGCATTGCCATTTGTAATCAGGCCATGCCCACTCCCCTAAACAGGTAGTATCTGGTTATTGGGATTGTAACATTCAGTGAAATGTACAATGATCTTTATACAATTTTAATACTAAGGGGCTGATTCACTAAGCTCGAGTGAAGGATTCGAATGAAAAATACTTCGAATTTCGAAGTATTTTTTGGGTACTTCGACCATCGAATTGGTTAAATTCGTTCAAATTCGAACGAAATCGAACGAATCGAACGAAAAATCGTTCGACTATTTGACCATTCGATAGTCGAAGTACTTCCCCTTTAAAAAAAACTTCGACCCCCTACTTCGGCAGCTAAAAGCTACCGAAGTCAATGTTAGCCTATGGGGAAGGTCCCCATAGGCTTGCCTGTGATTTTTTGATCGAAGGATTTTCCTTCGATCGTTGGATTAAAATCCTTCGAATCGTTCGATTCGAAGGATTTAATCGTTCGATCGAACGGAAAATCCTTCGATCGATCGATCGCAGGATTAGCGCTAAATCCTTCGACTTCGATATTCGAAGTCGAAGGATTTCAATCCGAGGGTCGAATTTCGAAGTATTTTTAACTTCGAAATTCGACCCTTAGTGAATCGGCCCCTAAGTGTTTAATACTGTTCATTTGAAGTTGTCTGTTTCAATAGATCTAATATTTAGACATTGGTCTAATCTTTTAATAATTGTAATGTATCTTACTGTAAAGTATTCTTGGATGTGTCACACTCTTTGCGCCTGATATAATCTATTGACTCCATAATTAAGTAATTTACCATCACCGTGTTATAAAGATTCACTATCCAGAAAGGTGCCAGAACTGTTCATTTGCAGGCGCATTTATGTTTGTGGGTTTGCGTTAGAAGTCACAGGCTCAATCTCTGGTCAAGGGTAGGCGGTTGCAGCGACAGCTAAGAGGGGATTTTGGATGAAGTCTTTACTAGTTAACAATTTAAAAGCTGTACATTTTTAAAACATGAGGAAAGTTGACAAATTTACCATTTAGCATTAGTTATAGTTCTTTTGAATGTGAAATCAGTTTGCACATAATATATAGTTATCTTTTGCTTTAATTAATGCCCCTTTATAGAAGTATCCCGTGTCCCAACTTTGAGCATTGGATCTGATTTGTTAATATTACCCTTTTGTTGCGACACAGTATGACTATGTTTTCAAAGTCTATGTATGGTAGAGAAAAGGAGAGGGGTGACATAAACCTACTAAACTTAACAGACGGGTCTGTCAATCACACTTTCCAAGAAACCAGTGTCACTGAAAAAAGAATCTCCTATCATTTTCTTCTGCCGTCCAATTGCTGACGTGCCCGGTGTAATTTCATCTTGTCAATCTTTTTTTGCTGAATGTAGTAGACCTTTCAGGCAAGATACCATTTGCCATCTTCTTTTCACTTATTAAAACACAGGCAGTAGCTGACATTTGGTGTGCAAGGGGAAGTGTGTGGGATTGTAGCAAATAGCACACTTGGGCGTATATTTTATTCAGTGACTTTTGGCTTACGTTAATCAGTTATTGCAAAACTTCCCTTTGATTTACTGACATGTGATGCAAATGCCTTCACTAAATATCTGAAATGATGGTAAAGAATGATTTGCACAGTGATGCACAATTCCAGAAACCACTGACATATCTGTATGTAAGTCCTTAGATAAGGAGAATGCAAGGGTACCATGTTATTTTAAAAAGGCTATTAGCATAAATAAAAATAAACTCTCTAGATTTGGCACGTGTTATTCAGAATCATTAAATATATGCATGATTCACACCTACTGTAGGTTTTATTTTACCTGTCCCATTTTACCACTAATTAATAATAAGTTTTATTACCCTACGTGCTTGTTAATGGTTTTTAGCATAGTCTTTCCCTGTTGTATTTACTACAAAAATACACTGCTCCTTTAGCAGGAACGCTGTTTTCTTCCTTGATACAAGAATGGTTTAACCAACAATTCCAATTAGACCGCACTTACTGGATAGACAAGTATATCAAAGAATGGTTTTACATTTGCTAGGAATTTATCAAATTAGATACCTCATTTCAGTCCCATTATCAAGCATTACCTGTGAACACATTTGCCAAAGGCCAATATAACACACAAACGCAAATATCTAACTTTTTAAAATAGCATTATGGTTAATATTCATGAAAAATAACAAAATGTGACACACAATGTTTTCATGCAGTAAAACTGTTTTGTCTTCTTTCTACCCCCACACACCCCTTCATAACACCACAGTGGCTTACTGCCAGGTAAATACGCTTCGCAAATGTGAATTGAGATATTGTATCATTAAATGTCACCCCATTTATAATGGTAGCTTAGCTTTGTGTTCCAAGCAGGCGGTACAATAAAGGAGCACTGTATAAAGGATAACAGTTACGTTATCGAGAGACTTAAAGCATTAGCACTTAACTGCAGCAGTGCTGATTATC
Organism: Xenopus laevis; assembly: GCF_017654675.1. Lineage (NCBI taxonomy): Eukaryota > Metazoa > Chordata > Amphibia > Anura > Pipidae > Xenopus > Xenopus laevis. The sequence continues at coordinate 88,797,060 of NC_054379.1, forward strand.
TGTGTTGTGATATCCATTAGTTTTTAGGCAAGGAATACTCAAACATGGCCTTCTTCTCCACCAGCAACAATAGCGGCTCAGATATTCTGCATCAGCTTAAATCGTAAGAAAAAATGAGAGACAGGGTCACGACTACAAGAGAAAATAGTTGCTACTCAGGTTCCTGGGCCAGAGGGGCACAAACAATTGGGTCGGTCACAAAATAAAATTATAAATACTCCAGAATGAATGGACCAGCAGGTTCAGCTGAATCTTTTCTGGAGGATTCGTTACTCTGCTGAATCCAATAGTTATGGATTTGATATATCTCTATATTGATTATAAATAAGTCTTATGTAAATGCAGTTGTGAGAGTGTAACATTCATATTTATGTTTTGTTTTTTCATTTCTCTTTGTGGTAATAATGCTTTTTATGTATAAAGTGCCCCAGTGTCGGACTGGCCCATCGGGATACCAGGAAAACTCCCGGTGGGCCCAGGTGTCAGTGGGCCCTCATGCTGCTAAACTTTTGGCCTATTACATGGCCATTCCCTATTCTATGAGAACAAAGAGGCTAAATAGATGGAATAATATATTATAGTATGTACAGAAAACAAACTAGGAGAATAGTGGTTGATTGAGGAGATGAAGAATATTAGTACTGAGACTGGGCCCCTGGTTTCATGCTGCTAAACTTTTGGCCTATTACATGGCCATTCCCTATTCTATGAGAACAAAGAGGCTAAATAGATGGAATAATATATTATAGTATGTACAGAAAACAAACTAGGAGAATAGTGGTTGATTGAGGAGATGAAGAATATTAGTACTGAGACTGGGCCCCTGGTTTCATGCTGCTAAACTTTTGGCCTATTACATGGCCATTCCCTATTCTATGAGAACAAAGAGGCTAAATAGATGGAATAATATATTATAGTATGTACAGAAAACATACTAGGAGAATAGTGGTTGATTGAGGAGATGAAGAATATTAGTACTGAGACTGGGCCCCTGGTCTAAGGTTTTATTGGTGGGCCCCTTGTCTAAGGTTGTTAGTGGGCCCCTGGTGTCCCAGTCCGACACTGAAGCGCCCTGTTTGGGGGCCATCTTTAAATGTACTTTTAGTGTGATGTACAGTAGATGAGTACAGGTATTCGACCTGTTATCCAGAATGCTCGGGACCTGGGGTTTTCTGGATAACGGATCTTTCCGTAATTCGGATGTTCATACTACTAAAAAATAATTTAAACATTAAATAATCCCACTAGTCTGGTGTTGCTTCCAATAGGGGTTAATTATAACTCAGTTTGGATTAAGTACAAGCTACTGTTTTATTATTACAGAAAAAAAGTAAATAACTGTAAAAAAATTGGATTATTTGGATAAAATGGAGTCTATAGGAGACGGCCTTTCTGTAATGCGGAGCTTTCTGGATAACAGGTTTCCGGATAACGGATCCCATACCTGTAGTGACATTCTGAGGCAGTGTGAAGGTGGTATTCATTTTCTGTTTTTATATATTTAGCTTTTTGATCAGCAGCTCTCAAGTTTGGAATCTTAAAAGCTATCCAGTTTACCCTAGCAACCAGGCAGTGATCTGAATGAAAGACTGACAGTTGAATAGAAAGGGGCCTGTAAAAATAAAAATCAAATTTTAGCATCACAGAGCAGTGGTTTTTGGATACCAGGTTTACACCCATTTAAAAACTAGAAAGAAGAATAAGACAAAAAAAATCTGAAAAAAAGGGAAAATGGTGACTAATTAGATACTATACTTATAAAAACAGTGTTTAGTTACAGTGCTGGAAATTATTTTGGAGAAATATGAAAACTGGATTGTTATGTGCACCGAATGCTGCATGAGTACTGAGAGTAAAAAAATAAGCACCAACAGTTTAGGGTCTGGCGACACGGGCAGATTTGGGGAGATTAGTCGGCAGGGGACAAATCTCCTCTTCTTTACGGCGACTAATCTCCCGATCTGCCTTCCGCCGGCTAAAATGTAAATTGCCTGGGGGCAGTCGCCCGAAGTTTCCTTGTGAGGCAATTACGAGCGAATTTGGAAAAGGAATCGTTCCGTGTGCCTGCCCCTAGGCAATTTACATTTTAGACGATCGGGGAGATTAGTCGACGCGAAGAAGAGATTTGTCGCCTGGCGACTAATCTCCCCGAATCTGCCTGTGTGGCCAGACCCTAAGAACTTGAATTTGTCCGGCTGAACCAATGGGTCATGTAACGTAGGCATGTTAGGAGTGAATTCTGAGCATAACAGATTTTATTCTGGGATTCACTGTGCATTTTTGTATCTAGACAGACTTCAGATTGGGTTATTTCTGAGTCATTGCATGTCCTAAGAGAGCAGGAAAATGAAGCCTCTGAGTACCTTTACTATTTATTCCCTTTTGCTCTAAGCTGGTGGCTTCACTTGCAGTTGCCACAGCACAGTTCCACCTGTTATTTGCCTGCCTTTTTATTGTGAATGTATCTGGATGAGCTGATGAACTATGTCTTCTTAGTCTCCCTAGTCAAGAAAATATCTGTTTTGTCAGATTTGTGTGATTACATTCCTTATGACAGTTTGATAAAGAGCAACGGAATGTAAGATCAATGGACAGTCTTTTTCATGTCTGTAATTGGATATACCTAGCAGACATACAATGCATTATTTTATAGATTATATAAATCCAGTGGCTCTCTTTTTGCAGTGGATTAAGGTTAATACCCAGGTTTAAAAAAAAAACTTAATTTCTACTGAACAAAACATTTTATTGTTCTGTTACTGCCCTGACACATGCTTTTTGTGACATAGCAAAAAAAAAAAAAAGGTAAAGTACAGAAGTACAAATCAACTGAAAACTGATAGCTTCTCCATCCCTCCATGTACCATGTGTATACAAATGTAGCACTGTGCTAACTTGTCATGAATACTGATTACCCTACATACATAGTGTATTGCATTTTTTCCCAGACAGAATTTCAATACTCTTCCTTTGGTACTTAGTATGCAAGTGTCCAAGTGCAAATTAGAAGACAGACAGGTGGATTCATTGCATTGCATCAGGTCATTTCAGGAAGGTCACAATGGAGTAAAGCTCGATGATTGGAACAATCTGTATGGTGGGCTCTGGATAACTGAATTAAAGACAAGAGCATGTTAGTAAATTCAATATTATTGCAAATGTATTCTGGATTCCTAACATAAATGTTCAGCACCATAGCATTTGGTTGCTGAGTTTTATATGAGCTGAAGTCTAGAGAGTGAGCTGCGTTCCTGATTTACATGCTATTTATTTTTTTTAAAGCCCTGAACACTAAGCACTGATAAGGAGGCAAATTCTATCATTCTGTTGGAAGATGTTTCAGATGACTGGTTGTCTGTTGTTCTCACCTCATTAAATTACACAGCATATTCTGAAACTGGCTCTCCAATAAATCTCAGACGTGACAGGCAGTGTTCACAAGCTGGTTTTCTGTCATTGTCCTTGACACTTGTCTACATCAACATGTTGTGCTACAGATAAGTCAGCATTTACTGCCAGCTCCAGTTATTAAAGTGGCAACAGGGAAAAATGGAAATCCACTGGATGAGAAGCAACTTCGAAGAGAAATGTCTGTGGCACCCAGCTCTAATTTATGTTTAATATGGGTGTCATATTTCCATAGTTGCAAGACCTTCAGATACATTTCAAGGGACTGTTTTCTAAAGTACAGTAAAATTACTATGAATTATAATATTTTTGTATAGCATATATCCTTATTGACCTGCATGGGTCCTGATTTAAAAGCCATACTATCAGAATAAAACAGACTGTAATAGTAGGATAAATTGGTAGCTATGATTGTGATTATTATTGAATCGTTTCTTTATTTATAATTATGTTGCCCTGTTTGTTGATTAAAGAAAATTTAAACTGTGTGCATGACTAAACAGCTAAAAGAAAATTAAGGGGATGCAAACAATTTTGTAATAGAATAGCAAGTAACGTTTGCTTTTCACTAGTAGGAACTAGGGATGCAATGAATCCAGGATTTGGTTAGGGATTCGGCCCTTTTCAGCAGGATTTGGATTGGGCCGAATCCTTGTGCCTGGCCGAACTGAATCTGAATTTGCATATGCAAATTAGGTCAGAGAAGGCAAAGCACGTGACTTTACGTCACAAAACAAGGAAGTAAAAATCCACCCACTTATATGCATATGCAAATTAGTATTCGCTTCGGTATTCGGCCAAATCTTTCACAAATGATTCAGGGATTCGGCCAAATCCCCAAATAGTGGATTTGGTGCATCCCTAGTAGTAATTTTGTTCAATAATAACAGTCTTATTTGACATTAAAATATATGGTCTGCCCTAAATTACTAGCATTGTGGAGTTACTAGAAGATACTAGCACATATATATATATATATATATATATATATATATATATATATATATATTTATACATACACAGAGGAAGGATGCAGAATTCTAGCACAGTACAGGTATGGGACCCGTTATCCATAATGCTCGGAACCTGGGGTTTTTCCAGATAATTACTATAAATCTCATATCTGCAGCAGGTGCAGCGCTGGGTTTTGTGCAATACCCCGAAGTTTTCAGAGTTTTTGAGCAAAAAAGCATAAGAAGTCTGCGTTTTCAGGTGAAACATCTGAAAAAATAGTGAAAATCGCATTTGTATGATAACTAAGCTGTATGAATCAGTATTGGTGGCAAAACAGTCCTATTGAGTTTATTGAATGCTTAAATGATTTGGGGAAATTATGGAAAACCTTATCTGGAAAACCCCATGTCCTGCAAATTCTGAATAAAAGGTCCTATACAGTACCTGTATTGTATATACAGAGAAAACAAGTGATGATAATATAATTAAAAATGATTGATATATGTAAACCTATAAAGGGAAAGGCACAAAGTAGAAAAGTTTTACAGAAGTCTGTCTGTTATCCAGTAGTATCACAGGATCAATGCTTCAATACCAGGATCAAGTGTTAACCTTACAATTTGATGCCACATGTACATATGGATCCCTCTCTAAAAGACACAAGAATGAAAAACAAAAGAGTATCAGTCAACAAACCTTCCCTTGGAAAAGTTTTCCAATCCTTTTCTTAATGTTATTGGTTTTCTTTGTATTTTGTGCAGCTGCATTATAACAGAACCTAGTGGCCAAATATATTCACACATTTAAAACAGTGTCACACAAGTTTTGTTTTTATGGTTTCCATCAATATTGTAGCTTGCTTAATGATGTTTGATTTTTTGGTATATTGTACCTGTTCAATATTCTATTTTGTTGTTACACAAAAGCCAGTTCTTTCAAGATTGAATTGAAAGAAATTCCTCATTGTTACACATTTAAATCTTTATGATACAAAATAACAGCAACAAACTAATTAACTTAACTTATAATATAGTTAAAGGTGTAAAAACTGAATCCCTGATGTCATAAGTCATAAACATTTGCTGTCCCTTAATTGTTTGTTATATTCCTAGTTTTATGTCATAAATATATGCTGATTTATGCAAAAGATGATCATCCCCATAGGTAGCAATTTCAACATAAATGTGACTTTGCTATGGATACTGAGGAAATTGCCACAAAAAGCTTAGGGCTATGAATCATTGTTTTCCTTGCATCCAGACTAATTCTCACATCCTACCCTGTTAAAGTGAAAATTCTTTAGGGAACTGTAACTTACCCATCAGGCAGAAATGTCCTAACTCGAAAGAGAAGCGTGCATTTTATATTCGAGAAAGCATAAGGGCAGGGCAAGTTGGCATGGAGAATAAGTGATATGCCTCTGATTGTTTGATTCACTGTGGCTACTCCTTGTGTCCCTAGACAAGTCACTTGATCTGGAGTCCTCACGTGCATATTGCACATTATACTATGCTGTAAAATGCTGTATATATACAGTGTATATATACTGTGTGTATATATATGAAGGTCCCTGTATAGGACCAAAACGTTGCGTATTCTGCATGTATTTTCTGTTTCAATACATCTTTTTTGCTATTTTTCAGCAGCAGCTTTGTTTGTTTTTATATGTTTTTGTTGCTGTGGCCTCCAGGTATAGATGTAGTATATTGTGTTCACAGAGTGGACTATATATATATATTATGTATTTATTTATTTAATATATATTCATGATTTCTCTCTTTTTTTACAGTTTTGTATGGTCCCACCAATATAAAATGCATAATGCATTTCCCTGATGTTCCATTTTCCTGGATTTTACACATATTTGAGCTGGTCCCCTGAAAAATTTAAAATGGGGGGTTCTTCTGTATATACACATACATACTATTCCTCATAAAACAGATAATCCTGTATTGAGAACTTAAAGATCCTACTACCTACTGCATAATGGCAGGAATCATTGGGGAGATTGAAAGAATATATCCTTTTAGTTTTCATAAGAAAATGTAAGTTTGAATTGAAATTAAAGTTTCATTTTATTAACATTAAGGAACTGCCTTGGAGGATTGGTATTGTTGTTTTATTAACCAACAGGATACATATATATTCCCTGTTTAGGGTTTTCTTTATGCACATTGTAATGTCAAGCTTTAACATGGGTATGTTTATTTTTTTATTTATAAGCAAGTGTCATTAAAAGACTTTGGTAAATTCCAGAATTCTCGTCCCTGGAATAATCTTGATAGAATCCTGATGACATTAAAAATACACAAACTTGTATTTACTTTACATATATTAACTTTATATATATTGTGGGGGTTCACTCGCTGGTAGGCTGCAAAAGAGGCGACTTCACACACCAGGATCAGTTTAAGGGCTTCCTGCCCGCGTTTATTTTCCAGCGGCTGCAGAAGTTTAACAGAAATATCCAGCCTCCTGGCTAACACAAAATAAATGCTTTGCTTTCTCTCCTGAAGCTGAGCAATACCAGCAGTTTGTCTCACACACATTCAGCACTGCTGCTCAGCATCAGGTGTACTAAATAGGCCTAGGGCCTCTTGAAAACCTGGCCTACTGATTTGGGAATCCGCCCCACCCTACTCTTGCGGGTTCCCAGTAAGACCAGTCCCGGATCAACAATTACAAAAACCTTGCAGAGAGACATAGTGTTTCTCTGCTAAGAGCACTACTGGTCTCACCTCAGTAACAATATCTGAGAATCCGTGGCCCAACATACATACCATCAATCACTTTTCCCCAGGAAACTGGGGACCTTTTTGTCACCATACCACATATCCCCCCCCTCTACTCAAGCCCGTAGGGCTGAGCACAGTATGCCACCAATGCATGTACCCTGGAGAGAGCATCTGCATTCCCTTGCATCTTTCCAGGTCTATGTTCTACTGAGAACTTGAAATTTTGAAGGGACAAGAACCATCTGGTGACCCTGGCGTTCTTTTCCCTATTTTGGGCCATCCATTTAAGTGGGGCATGGTCAGTGACAAGTTTGAACTGCCTCCCTAACAGATAGTATCTCAAGCTCTCCAGTGCCCACTTGATGGCCAGGCACTCTCTCTCTACAATGGCATACCTGCGTTCAGCGGGGGTTAGCTTCCTGCTTAGGTATGCTACTGGGTGTTCTTCCCCATTCACTACTTGTGACAGAACAGCCCCTAACCCAACTTCAGAAGCATCAGTCTGTACAAGAAACTCTTTCTTGAAGTCAGGAGCTATCAGCACAGGGTATCTGCACAGGGATGCCTTCAAGTTTAGAAAAGCTTCCTCTGCCTCTGGGGTCCATGTAACTGTTCCAGCTTTAGTCCCTTTTGTGAGGTCAGTAAGCGGGGCTGCTAGGGTGGCAAAATTGGGGACAAACCTCCTGTAATATCCCACTATCCCAAGAAAGGCCCTGACTTGCTTCTTGGATTTGGGCCGGGGCCACTCCTGAATTCCCTCAATTTTGGACACCTGTGGCTTGACTACCCCTCTTCCAATCACATACCCCAAATAACGGGCCTCTTCTAACCCCATTGCACACTTTTTGGGATTTGCTGTCAGACCCGCCTTCCAGATAGAGTCAAGGACCGCTTGTACCCGGGGCAAATGACTTTCCCAGTCTGGGCTAAAGATAACCACATCGTCCAGGTAAGCTGAAGCATATCCTTGATGTGGTTTGAGAATGCGGTCCATCATTCTCTGGAACGTTGCTGGGGCCCCATGTAAGCCAAACGGTAAGCGTTTATATTGCCACTGCCCCTCAGGAGTGGAAAACGCAGTCTTCTCTTTGGCCCCTTCAGTGAGGGGTACCTGCCAATACCCCTTGGTAAGATCTAGGGTGGTAATGTAGCGGGCCTGCCCTAGCCTTTCTATCAGTTCGTCGACCCGGGGCATTGGATATGCATCAAACTTGCTGACCTCATTTAACTTTCTGAAGTCATTGCAAAATCGGATGCTACCATCCGGTTTTGGGACAAGGACAATGGGGCTGGACCATTCACTATGGGACTCCTCAATTACATCCAGCTCCAACATCCTTCTAATCTCCTCTGTCACTGCCTGGCGTCGTGCCTCGGGTATCCTGTAAGGTTTAAAGGAAAACTATACCCCCCAAACAATGTAGGTCTCTATAAAAAGATATTGCATAAAACAGCTCATATGTAAAACCCTGCTTCATGTAAATAAACCATTTTCATAATAATATACTTTTCTAGTAGTATGTGCCATTGGGTAATCATAAATAGGAAATTGCCATTTTAAAAAATAAGGGCCGCCCCCTGAGATCGCAGGATTCACTGTACTCACATACAAACCACATGTTAGGTCACATGAGCCAATTAACAGACAGAGTTGTGTCTTTTGCTTCCACACTTCTTCCTGTTACAGTTAGAGTTGAAGTATTTCTGGTCAGGTGATCTCTGAGGCAGCACACAGACCATCACGGAATGGTGGCTCAAGGCAAGAGATGTAAAAGGGCAAGATTTACTTAAATATATATTCCAGTTTGGTGAGATTCTTTAATATGCCACTTAATATGATATGAACTATCTGTTGCTTAAGTGTTCATTTTGGGGGTATAGTTTTCCTTTAACATTGACTTTAACCCCAGGTCCAGTTATAATGTCATGTTTAATAATATCAGTAAGCCCAGGCTGGTCTGAGAATATTTGTCTATTCCGGATCAGAAACTCTTTCATCTCCTGCTTCTGACTGTTAGTGAGGGTCTCAGCCACTTTTACCTCAGGCACCTGTGGGATCTTTACCTCTACAACTGCAGGACAGGCGGACAGCGATTCCCTATCCTTCCAGGGCTTAATTAAGTTAACATGGTAGAGCTGCTCTTTTTTCCGCTTGTTTGGTTGGGACACCTTATAATTAACGTACCCTACGCGTTCTATAATCTCGTAGGGGCCTTGCCATTTGGCCAGGAACTTACTTTCCACCGTAGGAACCAGGACTAACACCCTGTCCCCAGGATGGAAAGTTCGGACACGAGCCGATCTATTATATATGCGGCTTTGAGCTTGCTGGGCCTGAAGCATATGTTCTCTCACAAGGGGCATTACTTTTGCAAGACGGTCCTGCATGTCTGCAACATGCTCTATGACACTTTTGTGTGGGGTGGCTTCAGACTCCCATGTCTCCTTTGCCACGTCCAACAGCCCTCGTGGGTGGCGGCCATACAACAACTCAAAGGGTGAAAACCCTGTAGAGGCCTGTGGGACTTCTCTAATGGCAAACATGAGATATGGAAGTAAACAATCCCAGTTCCTCCCATCTTTATCCACCACTTTTTTTAACATCCCCTTAAGGGTCTTGTTGAACCTTTCCACCAACCCGTCAGTTTGGGGATGATACACAGATGTGCGTAACTGTTTTATTTGGAGAAACCTGCACAATTCCTTCATCACCCTAGACATGAAGGGAGTCCCCTGATCTGTAAGGATCTCTTTTGGAATTCCTGTGCGGGTGAACATGTGGAACAGCTCTCGAGCTATGGTCTTTGAAGAGGTGTTCCTTAAGGGGACAGCCTCTGGATACCGAGTGGCGTAGTCCATGACTACCAAAATATACTGATGCCCCCTAGCAGATTTTATTAGTGGCCCTACCAAGTCCATGGCAATACGATCAAACGGGATTTCGATTACGGGTAAGGGAACTAATGGGCTGCGAAAATGGGGCATTGGGGCCGATTTCTGACACTCGGGGCATGATTCACAATAGTTCTTTACATCTGCATGTACCCCCGGCCAAAAGAACCTCTGTAGCATTCTGTCTTTGGTTTTCTCATACGCTAGGTGGCCACCTAGTGGATGAGAATGGGCCAGATTGAGAACTGTTCTCCTATATGGCTGTGGGACCACTAGCTGTTCCACAATCTCTCCTCGAACCTTATCCACATGGTAAAGCAAGTCATTTTGTACAGCAAGGTGGGGAAATACACAATCTACCCCAGGATTTTCGGGGTTCCCATTTTTAACCTTGACATTTTCCCAAGCTTTAGTGAGTGTTGGGTCCCTTAGCTGGGCAGTTCCGAAGTTATCCCGGGAGACCTCTAGCTCAGGCATGCTAGGTTCCTCAATGGTCTCCGCAGTTACCTCAGATTCACCAGCTAATACAGCTAAGGGAAACAACTCACTATCTTCCAACCCATCCTCGGTACCACTTACAATAACACCTGACATGGGTGGTTCTGTTTTCTCTCCCCCAGATACTCTATTGTCCTTAACAGTTTCTATAGAAGTATCCAGTTCAATAGGGTGGGGTCTCACCTCACCATGCTCAAAACTTTTCTCAGTCTCTGGAGCTTGCTCCTGGCACAGTTCACGAAATAAGGGAAAGTCTCTGCCCAAAATTACACTGTGCAAGAGTATGGGAGACACTGCCACTTCATGGCACACAGTCCCTGCGGGGGTCACAAAAGTCACTAAGGCTGTGGGGTATTTCTTACAGTCCCCATGTACACACACCACTCCTACTTGACGCTGCGTTAAAGGACAGTCCTTCAGGAGCTGTGTGTTTACCAGTGTGACTAAGCTACCTGTGTCTAATAATGCATTCACAGTGCGCTTACCAATCTGGACGACACAAGTTGGTACATCAGGATCCGCAACGAGACCTGGTCGAGCGAACAGAGACAATTTCCCCTCCGTTCCACACTCCATGGGTTCTGGATCAGCTGGGCAGTTGGCGGCAATATGTCCCCACTCTCTGCACCTCCAGCACTGGGGAGCTCCTCGGGTCTGGCGGGGGCTGTCTCCACGGGGTCTTCCTCTTGTCGGGTCTAGACCTGGGTTACCGGGGTCCTCTGGGCTGAGCTTTTCCACTGTAGCCGACTTCTTGGATCGGTCCACTGCAGGAGTCCTCTTCGATGTGGGCACCGCCCGCGTAGTGAAGTCCTCAGCGGCAAGGTATCGCTCCACCAGTTCCACCAACTGGTCTGCTGTATTTGGGTCGGCTTGACTTACCCACCGGCGTAATTCAGGTGGAAGCGCTCTCAGGTATCGGTCCATTGTGACCCTTTCCACAATCTGAGGCGCGGAAAGAATTTCCGCCTGCAGCCAGCGTTTCACAAGGTTAATGAGATCATACATCTGGGAGCGGGGTGACCCCTTAACCTTAAATTCCCAACTGTGGACCCGCTGTGCCCTCACAGAGGTGGTTACTCCCAGTCTCCGCAGGATTTCAGACTTCAGCTTGTCATAGTCCCTTGCGTCCTCGGAGGACAGGTCATAAAAAGCTTTCTGGGAATCCCCCACTAGTAGTGGTGCAACAATCATCGCCCATTGCTCCCTCGACCAGGCTTGCTGCTCCGCCGTCCTCTCAAAGGTACAGAGGAAGGCCTCCACATCATCTTGCCCAGTCATTCTCCGCAGGAGGTGGCTGCCTGGGATGGAGCGTGGCACTCCAGGGACTAGGGCAGCATCCCCAGAGACCCTGGCTGTCAGTTGTTTTACCACCTCAATTTGCAGCTGCCGATCTTTCTCTGCAGCCTGCGCCAGTGCAGTGATCTGGGCCTCCAACAGACGATTTGCCTCCTGCTGGGTGGCGTTACACTGCTGCTGTAGCAACTGGCTCTCCTGGTGGGCCTTCTGTAAAGTTGCAGTGCACTGCAGCAAAGCCTTGAGGACATCCTCCATTTCACAACTTTTAAGTGCACGGTCTCTTTAAATCCCACTTATAAGCTATACAGTCCGCACAATACTCACAGGAGACTTACTGTGGTTTGGCAACTTCCGCGTGTGGCAATCGCTGCCCGCATCCGAAACACCAATTGTGGGGGTTCACTCGCTGGTAGGCTGCAAAAGAGGCGACTTCACACACCAGGATCAGTTTAAGGGCTTCCTGCCCGCGTTTATTTTCCAGCGGCTGCAGAAGTTTAACAGAAATATCCAGCCTCCTGGCTAACACAAAATAAATGCTTTGCTTTCTCTCCTGAAGCTGAGCAATACCAGCAGTTTGTCTCACACACATTCAGCACTGCTGCTCAGCATCAGGTGTACTAAATAGGCCTAGGGCCTCTTGAAAACCTGGCCTACTGATTTGGGAATCCGCCCCACCCTACTCTTGCGGGTTCCCAGTAAGACCAGTCCCGGATCAACAATTACAAAAACCTTGCAGAGAGACATAGTGTTTCTCTGCTAAGAGCACTACTGGTCTCACCTCAGTAACAATATCTGAGAATCCGTGGCCCAACATACATACCATCAATCACTTTTCCCCAGGAAACTGGGGACCTTTTTGTCACCATACCACAATATATATATATATATATTAACAGGTGTATACCATCTTATATTTTTTTTCTTTTAAAGACATCTTAAATGAAAGCATCTACTTTTTGCTGATGATCTCATACATTTTTTTTTAATTTTTTCAGCTTCTCTCCCCTTTGATTTTCATGTGCTTTATTCTAAAAGGAAAGCTGTGAGTCAGTTAATGACTCATTACTATCATGGAAGTTGTCAACTGTTGTGTTCCCACATATATGTTGCCAGTTTTTTTTCTAGATTTCAGTTCTTTCAAAGCAAACAGAGGTTTTTCATTCTTGTAAAATATTAACAGTCTGAATTCCTAAAACATTAAAAAATAATTTGTAAATCAAGCTAGATGTATATAATTCCTGTTGAAGGTGGCACAACAAATTGGCAGTGAATATTCCAGTGCTCTGATTGGCATTTTTTTTTGCAACCTGAACAATATAATGTACTTTTTAGCTTCATTTGTAACCTTGGCAAAAGGGGAGAGGCCACAGATTTAACACTTTTTACATGAAGATCATTAAGTAAATAATAAATAAAAAGGTGTCCATATGCCAAGAATCTATCTAAATCTATCTAAAGTCCAACTAAGACTTGAAAATCAATATGTTATACAATGAAGTCAGACACCAGTGCTGTGCTTTATATTTGTAATTAAATTCAATTGGCAAATGGTTTTCCTGCACAAGTAGTTTGCATTTTTGTAAGTATTATCGAATTTAATAACAAAGTAACATATATAGCTACAGTTCTTTCCTGTGAAGCGGTCCAGTGTGGGCTAATTCTGCTAGGAAATCTCATTTGATGGAATAATTAGCAGGTTAGATCTGCAAGGAGGCCAGAAAGAGTATCCGCAGGGTGAGCTGAGAGTGTCTAGAGCTGTTTGAAAAGTGAAGAAAAATACTCTAGTCATGGTTATATTGAGGTCTAGTGCTGCCCAATACACAGGGCTTGAGCCCGCACCCTCACTGATAGGTACATGTGAAGAACAGTCTGGACTTGTGGTGAACACAGAAGAGAGGTGGTACTACCCACTTCTCATTAGTTCCAGCAGTGAAATATCTGGTGGTAGATAGTGAAGGAAATTGTGTGTATATATATATAATACATACATACAAATATATATATATATATATATATAAAGCTACCACCCTAGGCATTGGCGCTCATGCACCTATATAGAAAATACAATCCTGAGACCATAGGTCCAGTGGTGTTTTTAGAGGCAGTTCTCCGTTTATCTTGTATAGAGTCTTATGCTGGTATTTATAGATATAAAAGAAATCATATAGGAAACTGCATGACTGTGTTAGAAGCTACAAGGGAAGGATTAACTTGTGCAACCTTCTAAAACAAAAATGTAGCTATGTTAGATGAGTCCAATAGATACTATAATAGATAATAATAATAAGATATAATAGATGCTATAATTTAATAGTGTTACACTGAAGGGTGCAGTAGTGGAACTGTTTTTGGATTATAATGGATTATGGCTTCTCTGATTTGCGAGTCACCAGTTCATGATTTACTTGTAGATCATGTTATAAATTTGTTCTAAAGCGTTTTTATACAAGCTGTTGTTGTTTTGGTTCATATCTACAAATGTAGGGATTGCAAATTTTAGCTGTAGTTGTCTTTTTGGCCCTCAGAAGATTTTAACCTGTGTGGAAATTGCTTAATTTCCTTTTACCACATAAAGTTTCACTTTCACTGCAGCAGTGATTCATAGCCAAGTACAGTCATTTTGTGCCTACACTGAGGCGGTGCGATTGGCCAGGACGAGCCACTTCTTCTTGAGATCTGAGAGTCTGACACCAAGAGCTGTAAAGTAGAACAGAATTTCTTCATAAACAAGCTACTTGTTACCATGAGGGAAATGTGATACCACTTTTCTGTAAAAATCAGGTAGGAAACCTCATTATTTTATTGTGTTTTCGTAGCAGACCGCAAATTAATATAATGTTCTGTGCGTTGTTTTTTGATTTTTTAAGTCGGTTCATAAATGCACATCATTTTAGAGATGTGGACATACCTTATATTTTATAGTGCCTTTTTACTTTGTTGTGTATCAGTAGACCCTAGCTTGCATTGTTTATTACCAGTTCGTTCTCTATTGTGGTTTTATCTTACATACCACAATTCTGTTATTGAACTTCTTTCAGTGTGGTTTGGGCATGCCCCAAACATGCCGATAAATTTCTTCTACATAATCATTCCTCGACTCAATCTTCGTGAAGATGTATCCTTAAAAACGATACACAGATACTCCAAATATTCTATGTTTTAAAATAAGAATAGAAACATACTTTACTAAAGAAATCAGAATATAATTTGTAGTAAGGCTAATTCTATTTTAGCAAGAGAAGAATCAGTGATCTCCATATATGGTGGCCCAGCCACCATGTGGACTTGGGCTTTGTAAATCTCTGATCACCTGAAGGACCATATAAACAATATCTTCAATTCTTGCGCTAAAACTCACATGTTTGGTAGATTGCCTGCTTAAAGCAGAAGAGCTTCCTTCCTGCTCTTTCCTTAATTCCTACTTCCCAATCTAAAGGCCAGCAGCCCTGAAACATGGCCTGTGGTCTTGTGCCATTATATGGTCATGCAACTTCTACTGTAGTTACTAACATCTTTACATAACCTTCTCTGCACTTTTTAGTATGTCTTTATAAATGCATCAGTTACCTCTTTGTGATGGTTTATTTTGCTGTGATTGTGTGGCATTAACTCACAAAAGCATTTATACCTTTATAAATAAGGCCTTATGTCTTATATAGACTTGTGTATATCTATGATGACTCTCCATTCCAGAGTTTACCTCATCCTAAATCACAAGTCATGAACCGTGGGAGAAGTTATATCTGCAGGTAACCGTTCAATTCTGTAATGTTGCTCATTAGTATGCAGTGCACATCTGCAGCTGTACTGCTGAAAGTGCTGTTCATCTTAGTGTCAGCAGGTTTTCTCTGATACTTACATCTGCTCTAGTGTCTGTTACAGCTAGTGAAAATTTGCCTTTTTATTGGGCTGACCAATCTACTGTGACTCTGGTTTAATTGATAGCATGTCAGCTTTTGGCCAGAAGGCATGCTAAACAGAACCGATGTCTGCTTTTTTTCCAGAAATTCATAACCCTCTGCTTTTTATGGTACAGTCCCTGTTCCACTTGCCCGAATAGCTGAATCATTTCCAGAAAATGTGCCTTACTTCAAGCCTTTGCCACTTTAGATTTGTTGTAATTCATGAAAAAGGATGAGTCAAGCGCTCTGGCAGTGGCCCAACATCATCCTTTTTATTCTGCAGTCCAATGTTATTAGGTTTATAGAAACTCTCCCCACTCACATTGTGTTCAAGAATTCAGAAGGCAGCCTAGAAAGGCTATACAAGGAGAAATCAATCTTCCAGTAATTGCCACTCCAGGCAGTAAAGTGAGGCGTCCTAATGCAGAAACATTGGAGAGCAATTCTTAATGAGATCATGGCAGGTGTAAGTTTGATCTATCTGTAGAATGCTAGTGGCTCGCCAATATTATTTCTGGAAAGGTACCCAGGGCTGCACTGCTTTGTAAAGAATGGGCCACTGATTCATTAATACTGTATGCTGGAATCCTACTAGTCAGGGAGCAGCTTCCAATCTAAGAAATTGTGATGTGATTTGTGTTGCAATGTAGGAAAATTATTTGTTTACCTGTTGTATCAGATTTACAGCAAATCTTTCATTTTGTTAACTTGTCAATGTATAGGTGAGGTATGGCATCCAGTTGATCTGCTGCTTGCTTCTATAGTTTAGATTGCAAATGATTCCCAGAAGGCTCTTTGTTGGATGAGGAGGAAGTGCAGTAAATGACACTAGCTAATCCTGCTCATGAGATTGGAAGATGCAGTAAACAACCCATCATTATAACTATTATAGTGACTGCTGGCAGGGCCAAGAATTTAGGTGTGATGTAAGTTTGTCAACTATGGGAGACAATTATTAGATGGTGCAACTCCAACATTTATATCCAGAGATCAAATACTGTTTCTATTTCTATATTTGCTACTATTTCCCCCAGAATGATTTGCAATTAGAATTAGATCCACTAACAACAATTTTGCGCTGGTTGGAGGCCATATAATTCTTATTATTGTCAAGCCTTGGAATTGTGGCCGATGCTGCAATGCCTAATCTACTTAAAGGGGTGGTTCCAGCTGTTGGTTCCAGCTTTTGGGGTCACTGACCCCCCCCCCCCCCCAAAAAAAACAAGTGATCTTTAAGGCTACAAATATATTGTTATTGCTACTTATTCATCTTTCTATTCAGGCTATCAACCATTCATATTTCTGTCTCTGATTCAAATCAAGGCATAGTCGCTATGATAATGTGGACCCTAGAAACCAGATTGCTGAAACTTCAAACTGGAGAGCTGCTGAATAAAACACCTAAAAAAAAACACAAATAATAACAAATCAAAACAAATTGCAAATTGTCTCATAATATCACTTTATATGTCATACTAAAATTTTATTTAAAAGTGAACAAACCGAATAACTCAAGACCAGAAGGATAGTTGGTAGGACTGCACCTTCACAGGCAGTGTAAGCATCACAGTAAGTAAGGCAGATTCAGTGTGCTTTATACAGACTGACAGAATTTGTTGCTAGCTATAGTATGCAAATTAAACTAGGCCTATCTTTACAGAGGGGCCTGTCTTTATTTGCCCTCAAAATGAGGGTCAATTATCTTTGGAGGAAGGGTGGATGAAGGCTGGCTATAAATTACATTATTTATAAGGGTAGTGGCACACAGGCTGTTTCAGGAACATGAATTATTTTTATATATCTATATAAAAGTTTCTGAAATGGCCCCCATAGTCAAACAACACAAGTGCTTGTACTGCCTCTTGTTGGGTGCGTGTTGCATACAAATGACAAACACTGATATAAGCGCTTGTTGGGCTACTGCAAGAAATATATTTTATAAATATATACAGTATAAACTTTTCACAACAGACCCCTTTTTATACGTACTCATCACTGGCATTGATTAGTGTCGTAGGCCACCTTTTTGATTATTTAAATGTATCCAATTCTTTGAATGTATAAAATGTATTTATTTCAGTGCAATGCAAAGAATTGATTTAAACTACATCTATTTCTGTGTGAATTCTAAATGAAGAAATTGTCTTTCTCAGTTTATTGAATGCATTCTATGTGAGCCAGCACATTGATTATTGCTTTGCTAACCAGGTTCCTCTGCAGGTGGGCTGTAAACGGAGGTGCTCAAAACAGTATCTGAATACTGGGGGGAAATGACATTGCCCCCCATACTAATGTATTATTGAGCTGTGCGGAATGATTACAATTACTCTAGGGGAAAAGTGTCAAACCGTGACTTTCATCTGTTCCATTTTTGCCCTTGGTGATCCACTCTAGAGAATACATGGGAAAGCAGCATATTCTATGGACTACTGGACAATATAACAGGATGACTGGGGAACTGGCAGCTATGCTCTCAATCTCAGCAAGGCACCCCCGCTCCAGGTGTAGGATATATACAAATCAACAAGAGAGCTGAGAGAAAGCAAACGAAGAGGCAGAACTTGCTGCTAAGTGCTCTTTATTGCACACAACATGTTTCGGGCCCAAAGCCCTTTATCAAGTGTACAAATCATTATGTGAACAAACTTTTAAGGTGTAAAACAGGAAGTGAGATCATAAAACATCGTATGTCAATCAAAAGTGGCATAGTGCTCATGTCGTCATAATTTAAGTTAATAAAAATATATATAATAGCCTTTTTGCATCGTTATTATAGTTCAACCGTGATACAGTGCTGATGTCATCACAATATGTGCTCATAAAATCAATAAAAATGTAAAAATAGTACAAAAACAGTCCAAATGGTCTTTTGACTTCATTCCAAGGTTACGAAATTTACATAAGTATTGCACAAAGGTTGTATCTACATAGTGTTTCACTAAAGTGCTGATATGCTAATGAACACAAAAGGAACTGCCCATTTCTAGGCCTACCACTAAAACAACAAGATCACATGTCTATTTTACATAGAAGGATTACCCAATATTCTTACCACTAGTTGTACATATAATGTAACTATCTTGGGTTCAGTAATTCTGTTATCTGCAAGGAGACAAATCAAGTTTAAGTTTCAAAGGAGAATAAATTACAAATGTATCAAAAAAACAAATGTATCAAAAAAATGTATCAAAAAAACGTCTCGATGGGCTATAAAAAAGTTAAAAAGTTATCAATCATCGTTTACACAAAATAGAGATAAGGGATGCAACAATGTAGTTATAGGAAACATTTGATACTCCAGCTATCATTCATGCCTTTTGGATAGAGAGTATCCAATTTTTTAATCCAGTATGCCTCCCTCTGTGACAATTTTTTTCTCTGATTGCCTCCTCTTTGCATTGGGTTAACAACTTCAAGTATAGCCCATCTTAACTGGGACTGGTTATGGTTGGCAGTATTAAAGTGTCTAGATACTGTCGTGTCGGTAGCTGCTCCTTTTTTAAAATTCCTTATATTCCCTTTATGCTCCTTTATGCGGGTCTTAACTGCTCTTATGGTTTGACCAATGTATGCAAGCCCACAGGGACATTTTAGCATATAGATCACATAGCTTGTGTCACATGTAGCAAAGTGATTTAGCTTAACAGGAGTACCATTTGCTGGATGTCGCAAGGTTTCTCCTTTGATGATAGCGGAGCAGCAGTTACAGTTTAGACAGGCAAACGTTCCCACTTTAGGTTGACCCAAAAATCTCTGGGTACCCAGTATACGGGGCGGGTTAACTTCCGATGGGCACAATATATCTCGAAGACACCTTCCTTTATTGTAGCTAAATATTGGAGGTTTTGTCTGGGAACTCCTTAGTGTTTTTTCCTGTAATACCAATGGCCAATATTTATGGATTATACGTTCTATATCTTTGCTCTTGGCACTGTATTGGCTTACAAATGGAAAGACATCCCTTCTGTCTCTAGCTTTATAAGTCAGAAGTTCTTTCCTAGGTATTGTGCCTACTTCCCTAACGCAGTTTTCAATATTTTTAGGTTTATAACCTCGTTCAATAAATCTATGTTTAAGGGTATTTGCTGCAAGGGAATAGTTGGCCTCTTCAGAAGTAATCCTACGTGCCCTTATAAACTGGCCCTTAGGGATTGCTCTCATTACTTTAGGGGCATGGAAACTAGAAGCATGCAAGATATTGTTTTTCTCAGTGGGTTTACGATACAGTTATGGTAACATCAAGGAAGTTGATGCTCTGCCCCCCCTGCTCAGTGGTGAACTTAATAGTAGGGTGTGCCTCATTTGCTTTGTTAACCATTTCCATAAAGGCAGAGTCTGAGCCTTCCCACAATATGAGGATATCATCCACAAACCTATAATATCCCAGTATGTGCTGTAAATATGGTGCTGTCAGAAATAATTGCTTCTCGATTCTGTGGACAAAAATATTGGCAAATGATGGAGCGACGGCTGCACCCATCGACGTCCCCTGTCTTTGCCAATAGAATTCCCCAGAGAACGTAGAACGTATAATCCATAAATATTGGCCATTGGTATTACAGGAAAAAACACTAAGGAGTTCCCTGACAAAACCTCCAATATTTAGCTACAATAAAGGAAGGTGTCTTCGAGATATATTGTGCCCATCGGAAGTTAACCCGCCCCGTATACTGGGTACCCAGAGATTTTTGGGTCAACCTAAAGTGGGAATGTTTGCCTGTCTAAACTGTAACTGCTGCTCCGCTATCATCAAAGGAGAAACCTTGCGACATCCAGCAAATGGTACTCCTGTTAAGCTAAATCACTTTGCTACATGTGACACAAGCTATGTGATCTATATGCTAAAATGTCCCTGTGGGCTTGCATACATTGGTCAAACCATAAGAGCAGTTAAGACCCGCATAAAGGAGCATAAAGGGAATATAAGGAATTTTAAAAAAGGAGCAGCTACCGACACGACAGTATCTCGACACTTTAATACTGCCAACCATAACCAGTCCCAGTTAAGATGGGCTATACTTGAAGTTGTTAACCCAATGCAAAGAGGAGGCAATCAGAGAAAAAAATTGTCACAGAGGGAGGCATACTGGATTAAAAAATTGGATACTCTCTATCCAAAAGGCATGAATGATAGCTGGAGTATCAAATGTTTCCTATAACTACATTGTTGCATCCCTTATCTCTATTTTGTGTATACGATGATTGATAACTTTTTAACTTTTTTATAGCCCATCGAGACGTTTTTTTGATACATTTTTTTGATACATTTGTTTTTTTGATACATTTGTAATTTATTCTCCTTTGAAACTTAAACTTGATTTGTCTCCTTGCAGATAATAGAATTACTGAACCCAAGATAGTTACATTATATGTACAACTAGTGGTAAGAATATTGGGTAATCCTTCTATGTAAAATAGACATGTGATCTTGTTGTTTTAGTGGTAGGCCTAGAAATGGGCAGTTCCTTTTGTGTTCATTAGCATATCAGCACTTTAGTGAAACACTATGTAGATACAACCTTTGTGCAATACTTATGTAAATTTCGTAACCTTGGAATGAAGTCAAAAGACCATTTGGACTGTTTTTGTACTATTTTTACATTTTTATTGATTTTATGAGCACATATTGTGATGACATCAGCACTGTATCACGGTTGAACTATAATAACGATGCAAAAAGGCTATTATATATATTTTTATTAACTTAAATTATGACGACATGAGCACTATGCCACTTTTGATTGACATACGATGTTTTATGATCTCACTTCCTGTTTTACACCTTAAAAGTTTGTTCACATAATGATTTGTACACTTGATAAAGGGCTTTGGGCCCAAAACATGTTGTGTGCAATAAAGAGCACTTAGCAGCAAATTCTGCCTCTTCGTTTGCTTTCTCTCAGCTCTCTTGTTGATTTGTATATATTCTATGGACTAGACAGCAGCAGTAGCCATGTTAGGAAAAGGCTTTGTGGATGAAAACTATTTTAGAATACTGTATGGCATTGTGGGAATATGATATGGGAAGAATAGAGGGGGAATGGCATATATGATAGCAAAGGAAATACTTTTAAAGAGGGTGGGCGTTTGTAAGGTATTTGCTGTATAAAGGAGAGATGTGTCTGTTGAGAGCTAAGGTAAAATTGAAGGAGTTTTAAATTATGGTCAACCCTGGCATGATTAATGCATGACTAAGAATGATTTAATTAATTTGTATTTAGTTTTGGCATATGTGCATGCTAAAATGTAACTGTCCCACCCACATAATGGTTCTTATTCTAGGTCACCTGCTAGACCAACAAAAGTCTTCAATGGGAAACCCACACACACAAATTCAGATGAAAGACTCTTAGCTCTCCCTCCCTCTGACCCTAACCAAGGCAGTATCTTCCAAAATGTTGTTTTTTCATCCATGGCAATAATAAAATGAATGACGTCTTAAAATGTGTCAAGAAAGAGGTTTGGCTTCTTGTTATTTGTGATAGAATTAAGTTGTACCCGGTTATCTTTGGGGTAACTAAAAGACACACATTCATAGTACTGAATAAAATGTAGAGCTTTATTGGTCTAGATTTTAAATATCATCTGCAAAACATTACTCTCAGTGGCCAAATTATATTACAGCAGAACATTTGACCTTCGTTACCAATCAATAACATTTCAATAAATCATCTCTCAAGCACAGCAATAATATTGTACATGTATATTTGCATGCTAGTGTGTATGTGTTGATATGTGTGTGTGTGTTTTAATTCTCCTGTACAGTATCTCTTTAAAAATGCATTTCACAACAAGGTGACATTATAGTCTTACATTCAAAGTTGTATCATGAATATATATATATATACTGTATATATAATATATATATATATATATATATATTTATATATATATATATATATATATATATATATATATATATATATATAAAGCAATTGTAACTATCAATAGACCGTACATAGACATATGTTGCCATAGAAACATAGAAACATGATGTACACGAATTTCCTTTAATACACTTAATTGCTGAATGGCTTTAGTGTATCTTTAATAAATGATAATCTCCTCCCCCCCCCCATATAATTCTTTGGTTTCCAAAAAAAACTGATTTTATCCTAGCTGGTTTGCAGAATGGCTCCAGACAAGTCATATTGTTTGGAAGTGGCACAAAAAGCCTCAAATGCATTCCGCCAGCTCATCATAATGTTATTGCTTACTAGGAGGCCTCTAATGATGTCATCTTCATTAGTCATTACAGCTGCCTAAAGCTGCAAAGAAAGCAGATTTACTGAGCTACAGAGCTAATGGTGGGAGAACCACTGTATTTGCAGTCTGATTTTTGCAGCATTGAAAAGCACATACTATGTAAAGCCATAGAAGATTCCTATAAATATTTAACTTGAAAAATAATTTGCTGTGCATTAATAAATTTTGCTGTCTCAGTATAATGTTTCACAAATAACCCTACGCTTGATGTTAGGGAGGAGAATCCAGGTATAAAATTGAGTTTATTAAAAGCTAAAATTGTATGATTAGAAATGATGCCCTTTATATATTTTCTATGGAAAGGAATGGAAGGATCCGTTAAATCAGTGTCTTTGGATGACAGTGCAGTATCCATTAATGATCATGTAAGGGAGTGCTGCATTAGGCATCATGGGAATGCCACTTCACTAAATGACATTACTGAGGCAACCCCACAGGCATTGTATCTGAATTGGTGTAGGAAAGAAACTGTTGTCAGCATAAATTTATAGATGTTATAGAACTGGCTTCAGGCTTTCACTTCATTCAGTTTTGGAAATGGAGTTCATATGGTGCTTGTGGGGTTATTTACATTTAGAAGAGTGTAATAGTGCAACAAGAAAAAAGAACTGGAGGTGCACTAATTCTAATGTACAGTATTACTAATAATATGTGTACATATTTTCCTTATTTGTACTGTATGTCTACTTGTTCCACCATGCTGTATGGGTATTTTTAATATGGAGGCCATATAGGCTTTAAGGGTATTGTAGTGCAATTAAAATCTCATATTTTGCTCCCATTAAAACAGAAACCTTATAGACTTTGACAAAGTGTCGTAATATATTGGGCCATTACTAGTGCTGTTTGTGCCTTAATTGGAGCCTGACTATAGTGTGTGTGTATGGTCTGAAGTTGGCAATCTTAAATCCAGTTCGAAATAAATTTAGGGAGAATTCCTACTTGCTCTTGACTGAAGGCTGAAAAACACTTTCTGGCTGCCCTGAATAATCTTAGAACTAGTGCTGAATAGCTGATACAGTTTTCATATATAGGACTGTTTTAAATGTTTCATTGAGTTGCGATGAACTCCTTGTAGGCCAGAGGATATGCTTTTCCTGAAATTAATCAACTAGTGCATCTTGCTTCTCTTGAGGAACTGATCTTTTCTAGCTCAGATAGCAGCAGTGGTGTTTGTTTTGTCAAATCTTAGCTGCCCGAACCTGCCTCTTATGTCCAGAGAACACACTTGTTCAACCCTTGTTACACCTTTGCTTATTATTGTAAATAACCTAAACACGGGCATAATCAAAGACAATGCTCTATGATTACTTGTCACTAATGTTTGTCAGGTTGGTGGAGGCAAATTAAATTTTATGTTTTCTGATAAACTAGCTGCCCTATAGGTGAATTTCTATTATTTGGCTAGATAAGTCAATCCCAGTAAATAATAGGTACCTGCTGACCTAGGGATTTATATAGGTCAGTGTCTAATCATTTTTATGTCTTATATAATATCATCAATGATAAGCTGACATCATAACATCAAGCTGAGTCATCTTAGTCTGAATGTGCCTTGTAAATGGCATTTAAATGTGTGGCTGTAATAACAATTTTACAATAAAAGGAATATTGCAGCTCTGAAGAATAGTTCTTGGGCAGAGATAAATAGTTTCAATAGTCCACTAAATGGTAACAAGCAGCAGAAAAATGCTATAGTGCCATTTAAAATATTGATTTTATAGTTAACGTTCAGTGGACTCATAACATTCCCCCTCTAGACTGCTAGCAGTTCTTATCAAGACTAGTAGGATTTGCCCTTAACTAGTGAACAGTGTGCTTCCTTCACTGTTTATGAGAATCTTTTTAATTGCACTGAAGGGAAATGGGAAAAAATAGCAGATGCCAACATATGATCCTACAGCAACTCATTGCTTTTCTTTTGTATAAAGGTGAGTGTCTCTACGCTTGCATTTTTCTTGATTGTTAGAACATATTTCATGGAGGGAAAAGTTATAATGCTATAATACACATAAGCCTTAAAACATTGATAGGATGCCTTCAGTTTAAGTGTGTAGCATATGGTACTGTATTAATGGGCCTAAAACAAACCATGGATTCGTTTTTTTCCAGAATGATAGGGATTTGAGGGTTAAAAATCTACTGAACAGAATTAAACATAAAGAAGCTGTTGTCTTCTCATTAATCATGATTACGCTTTGCAAGTACAGGTATAGGACCTGTTATCCAGAAACGTTGCATGTTCGCAAAATAAACTCAGTAAGGGCTTGTACCTGCTTGGATTTGACCTGTGTTCCAGTGAAATTCATACCTTAAGTGTACCAGAAAATCATGTAAACATCAAACAAATCCAGTAGGCTGGTTTTGCTTGCAATAAGAATTAATTATATCTTAATTTGGATGAGGTACTCCTTTATTCCTTAATTCTAAGCTTTCTGGATAACGGGTTTTCGGATAATGGATCCCATACCTTACATTAGGGTACGTTAGACAGATAGACTAGACAGATAGATAAGAGAAGCAGTGATTCTTCACTGAGCTTGTGGAATATATGGTTTGTGTATGTGAGTGTATAGCTACACTAGGTGGTATGTACAATTATATGTAAATATGGAATGTACAGTACATATTTGTACATATAAGTGTACAAATATGTGCACTTGGAGGGGTTAAACTTGATGCTTTTTCACCCAAAGTTAACTATGTGTTTATATGTTCAGAGCATGCCTGTCAACATTGTTTATTTAAGAACAACAACATAAAATAGTGTTTTGAACTTTCTGGTGTATAGGTTTCCATATAGTAGATGTTTTAGCTACATATTAAAGAAAAGTACACCTGAAACAGAACAGTTTTGCAGATTTTCATGCTTTTTACTGTCTTGCTGCCCCCCCCAAACAACGGATAATCAAGCCATTACTAGTGAGCACTTTCTCAGTAATAAAGTAGATTACAGGACCATTGACATCTGTGAATGCACTTCATATCACTTTTGAATCACATAAAAAAGTATTTATTAAACAACATAATGCTACATAGCAAATATTTGTTTCCTTGAACACATGATTGAGATGCATTTCAGCCTTACTAGTGTGCACTGTGCCTGTATATATGATGCCACACATATTATTTGTGCTTAGTTAGAACAACGTTCTAGAATGAAGGCATAGTACGATTCTTAGCCAAAAGAATCTCAGACCGTTTTGGTAGTGAGAAGAGTTGCTCGAACTGTGACTGGTATTTACATAAACTAGCAGCAGTGGAGAATAAGAAACGTTTGTGTTACTGAGCAAGGCGGGGGATGACGATGTTAAAATGGAGGGAAAACAACTAGCCAGTAATACTAGGACCTTTTGCATCTGAACAATTAATTCTTTTATGTTTCAATGATATATGTATCTAGGAATTTCAAACAATGAGGTCTTTTGTCATTTGTTATTGGTAAATTTTTAAATAGTTCGTACTAAGTCCTCCTGTGATGTTGAGTGTGGCAACCATTCCGAAACACGTATCTATCTATCTATCTATCTATCTATCTATCTATCTATCTATCTGTGTATATCTGTGTGTATATAGATTAGTGCTATAATCCAACTGAAAGCTCCCAATGCTGACACAAAAATTAAGGTGTATCCATGCATCACCCAGTCCAATCTCTGTACAGATCTTCATAAAGACCAACGAGTAAAGGTATTTCTCACTTGGAGATACAGTTTGGTTCAAGCATAAAACATAAGTGAAGTTCATAACATTGTGTTTTCTTCAATTGAATTAGCAGACGATAATAATTAAAAATGAGATATATAATTTATTGTAAACAGAAATTTGAGTAGCAAGGCTGACTCCTGGACTTATACTGGATCCCATTCCAAACGAAATTAAGCAACTGTAGAACTGGATATTTATTTCAGCCATTCACAATTAAGGAATAAGTGAAGTCAATTTCAAAACTCCATGTTCAAATACACAAAAAATAATCAAACCGATTCATAAGCACACATGCAGATCTCCAGCTGCCTACAAATTTGAGCATTTCCCCATTTTCTTTGCTCAAGGAACCCCTGAGTTATAGAAGCAGAACAGAAGTATCTTGGTGATGGATGCACTAGTCTGAACAGAGGGCCCTCATGGTGGTCTTTTGCATATATCTACGTGTACATAACCTCTGATCTGAAAATGGTGAAGCATTGTGGAGATGTGTCTCCCTCAGCCAATCTTAGTGCTTCTTTGGGAACCAGCCAGGAACATTTCTCTATGCATTTAGTGCTATGATATATATGTAAATGTGTTTTAGGGGTATTTAACACAACAAGGTAATTCAAATAACATAGAAATCAACAAGCTAATTCAGATTTTTCAGGCCATAAAAATAGGTGTTAAGGAATGTCCTACTGTATTGGCAGAAGTGCCAATAATTCCAAAATTTTTACAGTTAACACTAGGAAAGAGAGAAGTGTATTGTAGAAATTAATTTACAGTAATCTGTAGGGAGCACCAGTGACGTAACCATGGAGGAAGCCCATCATGCACGGTTGGCGGGGGGTTCTGGAGGTTCAACGGGTCACCCGTGATTTTGTGCAGAGGTGGGACCCAAAGGAAGGCCAAAGTTACCCCCTGGAAAGCACTGTAGACATTTTTGAGCAGAGACACCAACCCAGTGGTTTTGTACATCAGGCAGTTTCTTTCTTTTGTGGCCAGCCATTCCACCTCCCGTTCCTGAGGCACGCTCCCTGAGGTCTTCCTATTTGCAAGGTATATTGGCATTTATTTGGGTGTGTTTCAGTGCTTTTTAATCAAGGCAAAGAGTTATTTAAGTCCTTTGCAGATGAGCTTTTACCCTGTCATGGTTTTGGGAAAGAAGTGGTCAGAAAGAGACTCTGGCTGCTTTTGTGGGTGACTGTTATCCATTGTCACTCGATAAAGAGGCTAAGGACCTCACTGACACGTGCCATGGAAATCTATGGACTAAAGGTGGCCATACACGGAGAGATCCAAACGAGCGGACCTTGAGGTGGGCAAAATCGGGCTGATCTGATCGTGGGCCCTACGGCCCAACGATCTGATCCTAACGAATAGTAATGGGCGGTCGGATCGCGTGGCCGCATTAACGAATACAATACGATCCGACTGGATTTTTCGTCCCATCCGATCTAGATCTGCCCGACTTTAGGCCAGATCTCGATCGGGGAAGCCCTTCGGGGGGGCCCCATACACGGGCCAATAAACTGCCGACACGGTCTGTCGGCAGCTTTTATCGGCCCGTGTATGGCCACCTTAAGGCAGCCTCAGACAAAAGTTTTGCTTTCATAAGCAGATTATTTCAGCCTGCTGGAAAGGAAAGCCCTGGAGCTATAAACGCAGGGGCTGCATGATAAGGGATCCAAATGACCAGCAGCCAAATTACACTGGTTTATATTTAAAGACTGGCAAAATCAGAGGTAGCTGTGAGTGGGTGAGAAGGAATGAGTTAAGGCAGGGAAATGCCAGGCTGGGGGCAGAGAAAGACAGGGATGTGATGTCAGGGGAAGAAGCAGTTCACTTCCTTATCTTCTGAGCAGGTCGAAACATACCACCCACCCTCCCCTTTTTTGCATATTTTGAGAAGTGTCAGGAGTTTCTCTTTATGTTGTCATATTATCTATTCATAACAAATGTGGATGTATTCCTGCATGTATTGTTATATTTTGGTTTCGGTATAGTTATACAGTATAAACATGAGAGAGTTTGCATGTTATTAGTTAATTTTATTGAATGTCAAATGCTTGATCAAGGGAATGTTTCTGATCGCCATTGGGGTCAGGAAGGAATTTTTTCCCTCTTGAGGCATACTTGACAGTGGCTTCAGGCTGGGTTTTTTGCCTTCCTCTGGATCAAAACAGTGGATATATGATAATGTATTTTAAGTTTTATTTGTCACAGCAGTGGCAGAGTACTGCACAGGTAAATTTAGAAGAGGGGAAAAAAGAGGTTCTCTCCTGTGACTGCACAGTGGGTTGATTGATACCGACGCTACTACAGCTTGTGCTAAGTGTCAGCCTGCTTGGATTTCCTTTGATCGACAAACTGCAGATTCTGGACCGACAGCAGGGTTACTGAACCTCTCTCATGGTAGGAGATGCACCTCCTGCTCGTAGCAGAGTTTGGGGCCATCCTCTCTGTAGGTAGAGGCAGCCTAATACTCAGTGTTGGATATAATGACATAGAGCTCAATTAAAGAGCATAGCAGCGATCTCTTATGGAATTCTGGCTTTGAATATTGCCTTTGGGTGAGGCTGGCAAGGTCCTGATTATTTGATAAAATGTGAATAAATGCTGTGGCCACCATTTCTGACTCCTGGTGTCTCATTACGGTATGTAACAATGGGGTTCAATGGGATAGCTGAAGGGTCAATTGAGGAGTCCCCTTGTCAAGTGACTACGATAAATAAACATGCTTTACCCGGGAGTGCAGTATTTTGTTTATCTATTCTCTCTCTCATATATATAAATATCTGCTTTAATATTAGTCCAATTGCAGCAACTGTAACCATACTTAGGCATGTGGTCCCAATAGTGGTAGAGGTATGTTAACTATGGATAAGAGAACACAAAAAAGATGTGTGTGATACTGCTGTATATATTACAGTGGCGCAGCTGTCAGTTCTAAATCATAGTAAACTACTTTTACTGTGAGATTCACTTCTGAAAGACTGTAGCAAGCTTGATTGGGAAAGCAGTAGCATTCTGATTTGTTATACAATATCCTGTGAATTTAAAGGAGAACTTCAACCAAAATTGTTTTCTTTTGTTATCTTTTTGTGCATAATGGAGGAAAATCTAATTTTACTCATCTTTCCAATGTATATTGATTCCAATTTTCTACAGATCTTGTTATTTAAATATGTAATTCATATTGTAAGCATTGTTATACCCTGTACATTTCTACTTTCCACACTGCTACATTTTTAAACTCATTAGAATTAAAACTTTTCCTTTTTCTGTTCAGGGTGGGTATCAATGACCATCAAGTTTGCCCAGATGTTGGAAGCCATAGCAGTTTATAAGCAGGTAGAATGTACTGGTTACCTGTTTAAAACCAAACATCTTGATTTTGCTGTGGCTTACTGCAACTGGGCAACCATAGAGGCTTATTTATAATACTGTGTAAAACAATTAGTGGCAAAAAATGGCAAATTTACCAAGGTTTGTGTTTATTTTATGCCACATGAATGCTGCATTTAATGCCATTATTTTACACCACTTCAGACCTCAAGCAAGTGGAAGTCACTCTGAAAACAAAATGTGTAAAAAATCATGTATTTTCTCATAGCGTGACTTGCTTGCTTGCACTGGGGGTCTATTCATTTATGTTCAGGGTATACTAGTGTATACTATACCCTGACAGTCTGCAGTTCATGGATTGTTTATGCATATTTAACACCATCTATGCAATACAAGGGGTGATCAAGCTATCTTCTGGCCTTATCCCACACAAGGTTCATTCTGGCTAGACCTATAGCTGGATCTGGAAGGTCTGTTAACTTTAACAATTATTAGCCTCTACTCACTGGTCAGAAGTGAGTGGTCCTATAGATATAAAGGGATTCACTCACTATGAAAATAACACACTAACCTTGAGGGCGTTTAATAGAATTCTGTTATTTTTCCCTTGAATCCCAGTAGCCATTGAGTATTATCATGCAAATATAAAGAAAAAATATGACCTCTCTTTGTATGCATATTCCTCCCACAATATCTCCCTCCCTATAAAATGATATAGAGTCCATAACTCTCATACAGCTATTAGTAATACCTTTATCTTCCCTCCAATCCAATGCCACTTACACTCACAAAAAACGTTCTTATTTTAGTATATGATGACTTGATAAATGTTCAGGATAATCTTACCTGTTGCCAATATTGTTGTGCCACTTTTGAAATAATATTAAATGTTGGTAGTTCTGTTGTGTATATTTTGGCCTGTTGCAGCAGGCTTAACCTAAATGCTAACTATCTATATGCTAACTATCTATATATTATCTATATGTTGACAAGCCGTCTTTATTCTATAAGGTAGACTGTGGTCAGCCAGCATGACACAATGCTAAGGGAAGAATAAAATTAAAAGCAGAGCCTCTTAATATTTAATTTACTTACAATATTTTATGAGTCAGTGGAATAAATACCAAGCAAATCTAAGAGGCTAATATTTTTATTATGGCCCATAGTTCTATTATGCCTTAGCCCCAGTGATTAGTGATGTATGGATTTTAGTTTATCAGCTATGGGCAAACCCTGATGGTTGTGCTGAAACTGGACATATTCAGCATGTTTTCCCATTTTTGTTCTCTGTATCCACAGAACCAGCCATTTAAGAAGGAAAGTATGACATAGCAATTTGCAGCAGCTCCCTAACCTTTTAAAATGCTAACACAGCTGTAATGTGTAATTACCGAAATCAGTGTGAGAATTGTTGTACTGTATAATTATCTTTTCTTGCAACTTTATTGCTGAATGAATTATTAATCCAAATCAGTGTTGTATAGAATTTTCAGACAAAGAAGAAAAAGCGTATAATTAAATCGCATCACTTTTTATTTTTGTGCTTTTGTTTTACTGTGCTGTAATTGATAATTAATTGGTTAAAGTATGTAGGAGTTTCAGGTGGGTGGCAGGTTTTGCATAAGCTTACCAATGAAAACAGTGTAAATAACTAATTTTACCACTTATTGTCAGTGAAGCAATTTGTTTTGTATCCTTGCAAAGGCACATGGCAAAGAACCCGCCATGTGTATTGCATTGTACCAGCAGACCTATAATAACTACATCTATAATCTTCCTCTGACATAAAGCTGAGGACAGGCTGAAAGTAGTAATTTTGCTGATAAGTAACCTGCAGTAAATATTCATGCCAATATCAAAGTTTTTTTCCTCTGGCATTCAACATGAAATGATTACTAAAAATTTCTAAATCAATAAAAACATATACCTGTACTACCATACTACTACTAGTGCTAAATGTATTACTCCTTTTTTATATGTGTATCCTTTATGCTTCAAATTATCAGTTTTTTTTCCCTTTAAGTAATTGTGAACCCATGATGTACTGAAAAGTAGAGAAAAATGTTTTCTATAGTTTATTTATAAAATCGCAAAAGAGATTGTTCATGCTAAAAGCAGTCAGAAGTATTTTGTCACCATGGAAACATTCCAGTTCTAAAAGATTTTTATTGAAAATTGCTTTATTATTTTCATCACATATGTTACATATATTTCCAGCAGAACCAATATTTCCATATATAGTTGAACAGTTATAACTAAGTGATAGTAAAAAATCTCAAATAGTTTACAGTATAAAGGTCCATAGACGCAAAGATTTTTCTTGCCGAACGACCGATTTTAGCGAAGTTTGATCAATCCTTCAAATTATCGTGCAGTTAGTGGGATTGGAACGATTGTACATCTTACGATTTTTCGGCCGCCATCTGTCAGAAAATTGATCGGCCAGGTTAAAAAATCTTTATTGGCCCCAGTGCAATCTATCTATGTTTGCAGGGACAAGCAGGCCGCTCCCCTTTGTTTTCCTGGAAATATCGCCTGAAATGGTCTTTTTAGTTGATGGACAATTCGTACGATCATACAATCGTTTCGAGATAATCGTGGTCTCACGATGACGATCGGATCTTTTGAAAAACTTTACATCTATGGCCAGCTGGAGTAGCATATACCATATTCATGAATACATAGATATTACCTACAAATACAAAGTTAAGTCTAATCTATTTTATGCCAGCAGAGAAAAGTCAGGTAGGAAACCACCTGTAAGTGTACTCATTGACTGGAGATGAATCTGTCATTGTACACACAGAGTGGATTTTGGCCAAAAAACACTAGTACATCCCAGTGCTATTCTCTGGGTTTGGGGATGTTTGTTCCAACTGTTTACTGTTTTCAAAACCCAGCACTGTTGGTACTCAGGTTTATGTTTTTGAAGACACATTATTATGCCCGATTCTATGATCTATATAGTCTTCTGCTAGTAGAAGTCATGTTGAGGTCCATAAGCGGCGTAATGAGTTTCAGCCTGCACACAAAATTCCCTCCATTTTTATAGGATAGTATATTTTACATCACACACCTGAATACAGTAAGCTCCTTCTGAAAAACTAAATTGATGGATTATCCTTAATCATAACATTAGTGTCATAAAACTGTTGGAAAATAAAAAGTAATTGCTTTCTTTTTATTTCTTGCCAAGTTCCCAGTGTTTGACTGAGACATTGAATGCAATATTTTTCCCTACTCTATACTGTTTGGTAAACATTAGCTCTGAATGTACACTATTTTCTATTAATTTTCCAAAAATATCCAGGGGTTTTTTTTTTTTGCATTTCTTTGTCATGTTTTTTTTCAGGTATTTTGTATTATATGTATTGATCATTTATTTGTCTTTTTTAACTGTGAAATCTTAATTCATGTTTTCTAATTTTTTATAACTTTTTTAAGGGTGTGAACGGAATGTCTGTGGATGAGAAGACTGAATCCCCCATGTACGTGTATGAATCAACAGTCCATTGTACTAATATCCTTCAGTGCCTCAATGACCAGTGGAAACAGGACATTCTATGTGATGTTACATTAATAGTAGAAGGGAAAGAGTTCCGGGCCCACCGCGCAGTCCTAGCTGCATGCAGTGAATACTTCTTGCAAGTATTGGTTGGACAGACTGAACATGGCTTGGTTGTCAGTTTGCCTGATGAGGTATGTACTCTGATAATAAACTATAAAGAAATAAGATTTTGTGTGTGTTGTCTTGGAAACTGATATAAGTGTAGTTGTTAATACAATTGTTTTCAAGGAGTCACATCAGTAACATTGTTTATCCACTGATCATTTGGACTTGATTCTATGCTTTATGACCATCTGGGTCCATGTACTATTGCACAATAAAATCACACACCTTTCTCTGTAAGAACCTCTTTGAATACTAATAATGAGTAGAAATCATAATTACCATAACTGGAGCCTAGTTGCACAAGTGTTCCCAATAATCATTAGCGATAAACGAAGTGGTTATTATTGGAGTCTAATTGCACAGCCGTTTCCCAACAGTAATTAGAACTGAAGGGGTTTGGTCTACTTTGTGTTACATAGTAACATAGTAAGTTATGTTGAAAAAAGTCACTCATCCATCAAGTTCAACCTTACAGACAAAACTTTGATTAATAAATTGGTAACTCTCTTTAATTATCATTCTTTTTTTCCCAGTGCCCTCCCTACCTCGGCGTATGAAATGCAGCTAATTCTAGAGTCTTGTTTGACATTGTTGCATAACTAGATTTATTCAATCTTATAACCTAATTTTCACCAATCGCATGTACTTTCATTTTATAATATTTCTGATAAGTGTGCAGTTTGATTTGATTCAACTTCTCTTGATACGACAATTTCTTTTTTCTGAAAAGGTGTCTGAGACATTAATGGCTGTTAGCCAAGGACACTGTAGGTCATGCCAATGTTCCGGGCAGACGGCCATTATCCAATTAACATTACTTCATCATTGCTACTAATAGCTAGAGTAGTTAACTCATTTGTGGCATGGCACAGATAAGCCAGCTTTTCTAGTATTGGTTTGCTCCTTTCTTAACTTGGTCATACAATTCATCTATAAACAGTGCAGGCTTTTGATTAATATGCTGCTGAAAAACTTAAATAAATGTGACATTGCACAAAAAGAAGCCAATATTTCCAGCATGTACAGTTTTTTTTTAAATCGGACTAAACCATTTTAAATATGCAGGACTTTAATTGAAGATACAATTGAGAAAACATTCCACATAATCTTCATGCCACCTGCTTCTCCTAAAAACATATAATCCAACATTTGCCGTAACATTTAAATGTAAAATGAATATAAAGGGAGTATTAAATAATGGAAGGGTTGGCTTTATATTAACTCACTAAAGTGTAACCAAGGAAGCCTTGAGCTCAATTCTTGGTGCATCAACTCTCTGTAGTTATTTAATTATCCGTCACCTCAGGTGCTGAAACTTGGAAACTGTGATCTATTTGGTCTTAGGTGTAAAGGACATAAATGCACATATTAAGCACAGTGGTGTTTGGCTGGACAATGGAAGAAGCACAGATTTCAAGCCTTGTCAATGAAAAAATCGTAGCATGGATCTGCCAAAATCACAGGCTTTTAACATAAAACAAATCACTGTGCTCTACAGATAAACATAAAACCAATCATTATATTTTCAACATCATCATATCTTTGCCAGTTAGTTTGCCAGTTAGTTTTGGAAGTGCACAGGGTTTCCGTACTGTTTTCCCCATACAGCAGCCGTATTCAACTACATTTTTAATGAATGTTGTACCCAAATATACTCATCCATCATGGATTCTATGAGTATTTAGTGTAATGTAGTCAGTTTTACTTATGCATCTCTTCTCCTTTTGCTGCATATAGAATGTGAACAGAGACTCTGTTTGTTCCCAGTAGCTATTTATGTAAGGCAAATAAAGACATTCCATCAACACCAACTCCATAGACTATTTTCAGTTTGAATGGAATCTAATGTATCTGTCAGTGATAGGTCACTTCTGTTTTTCTAGATGGAAAGCATAGTAACATATTTATTCCTCCTGCCTTCGTCATATACAGAGCCTTTTGCTGCATGCTTAGTGATAATGGAACATTTAATTTCAATGCTCAACACTACTGGAACATAAAGTACTCTCTCGAGGGTCTTTGAACAGGTCTGCTGTTTGCTGCGTGTGACTTACTCAGCAAATATTTTCATCCTTGCTCTGGCTGTCCCTGAGGAATATTCAACGTGTGGAATTTTGTGAGACGTTAGAAGAGACCAAGAACAAGCTTACTGCTGATCTGAGAAATTGTAGTGGAAAAATAGAATTTTATTTTAATAACGGGGCAGATACAGGCGGTTTTCAACCATCAAACCTTGCTTATTGCTGAATTAATTAAATAATTTGCTTATTGTTTGTTTAGCTTTAAAAAATATGAGGGTGAGCATATAATGACATTTTGTAGGCAAACTAGGGAGCAACAAGCAACTAAGGCAGACTATTAAGTCGTATGCATTGCATTACATTACTATACAATACAATATTACTCTTTTATGGCTATGGCACACAGAAATTTAAAATATTTTTATGCCATTACCATTAGTAGCTCCAAAGGTGGGTGAAAAACAGCCTATTTTGACATCCCATTCATTTTGCTGGTAATTGTCATCGAGCGCTGGTATAGTTGCCATGGGATTGTAATTCTATCACCACTCTACAGTGATACGGAATGGTTGATGTTCACAACCTCATACTGAGATGGATTCCTTTCCATGCCAGAGATGAAGGGATCAGTGTTGTAACTACCAGGGGAGCAGTAGGTTGGACTACCCCGGGACATCCCCCTCATAAGGCAGGGGGCGGATGCAAGTTTTGCACCTTGGTCCTTGGTCCCCTAGTTAAGTCACTGGTAGGAATCAGCCGTAATTAGTTTTACAATTTGAATTGGAAAGGGTTATGTCTGATGAGTGTATAAATCAAGAAAACTTTTTGTAGAATATTTTCGGACAGATTTCAGAATCACCATGTATTGAAACGAGAATATATGTACATATAGACACTTACTTATGACTTTGTAAGCAGGCGTAGGCAGTATATTTGAATCCTGGCCTCTGTTAAACATCACATGAGGTATGATTGAAACACTAAAATGATTATATATATATTCCCAGATTTCCATTGTAAAGTGGATTACCCCCCCCCCCTGTATAATGTGGTTTTGTGAATTCATGGCTAGTAGAGACATGAGCCTCACAAAGGTAGTTTACCTTTCAACTTTAGTCACTATTGAGTCAAAGATATGTTAGTCTAGGTATGGGGCTTAAACGACAATTTCCTTGGTCAGTGTCTAGGTTGAGGATGCCGTCTTCTCTCCATAAACCCCTAATACCTTTCCAAATTTGTCAAAGTTCAGATTCTCTGTGAATTATTAGTTCTATTAACACATATTTATAAAGCATTAATATATTCTGCAGTGCTGTAACTAGGGGGCAAATTCATCAAGGGTCGAATATCGAGGGTTAATTAACCCTCAATATTCGACTGGGAATGAAAATCCTTCGACTTCGAATATCGAAGTCGAAGGATTTTGCGCAAATACTGCGATCGTACGATCGAAGGAATAATAGTTCGATCGAACGATTAAATCCTTCGAATCGAACGATTCGAAGGATTTCAATCCAACGATCTAAAGATTATCCTTCGACCAAAAAAACTTAGCCAAGCCTATGGGGACCTTCCCCATAGGCTAACATTGGGTTCGGTAGCTTTTAGGTGGCGAACTAGGGGGTCGAAGTTTTTTCTTAAAGAGACAGTACTTCGACTATCGAATGGTCGAATAATCAAACGTTTTTTAGTTTGAATCCTTCGATTCGAAGTCGAAGTAGACCATTCGATGGTTGAAGTAGCCAAAAAAACACTTCGAAATTCAACGTTTTTTAACTTCGATTCCTTCACTCGAAATTAATGAATTGGCCCCTTAATGTGTATTGCCAGTTTTTGTAATGAACTATATCACTTACAAGTGGAATTAGTTTTAATACGGTTAGTGATTGCTGCATTATGTGATTTTTGTTCCTTTTTTATTCTTCAAATAAGACCAAAACAGTATTGAATAGTCACTGGCACAAGATAAATGATGTGCTGTTTTTATTTTTCTTCATTCACACACACTGCTCAATAAATATCTCTCAGAATGAGTTTAAATTCCTAACAACATACATTTCCATGTGAAATAAAGGCTATTCTATTTAAACTCTCTATGATAAAGTAATATTGCCTTAGGATATCTGTATATACCATAGTGCAGGTTTAGACGCATACCTTATTTAACCTCAGAACTGAGCCTGAAGCTTTTTCTCTGATACAATTCACCGCATACGCTTGCACTGTAATTGGCTCAGTGTTGCTATTCAGTTTGTTATGAGGACCGTATGTAGAAACATTTTTTTAATAACCTTTATCTCTCCCTGTCCGATTGCATTGCCTTTTTGTTTGCCCCTATTACACAGTCACTTACTGTGACACAAGCAGTTTCAGCCTAATTTAAAAAGAAAAAAAGGCTTTGGGGAAGCAGTTGAAATAGACACAAATAACACATTACAGAACCAGAAAGGAATTTGTTGGTTTGTCTTTTCTAAGTTCCATACTTGCTGTGGCCTGCATTAGGAGTGAGTACAAAAGCTTTTTTTCTCTAAACATCTAGCTTAGGGACAGAATTCTTTATATCTATGTAGAATTATGGCATCGATCAGTATTGATTACAACAACTAGAGAGGCAAATGTTGCCTAATTTTTTAATATAATAACATGAATAGCATGCTCTAGTTGCAGGACCTATAGCCACCAATCGGCAGTCTGCTATTTGAAATCAAATGTTGTATTGCTTGCTTGCTCTTGGTGTGAAGCCCTAGAGAAATGTTTTACATCTTTATCCATTGTCAGGTTGTTTGATAGGCCAAGTCCAGTATCCTATATCAACCAATCAGCAGTTCTGCTAGTAGTTTAGTGTAATTAGATGTATTAGCATATTATTAGTTATCAGAACACCTGATTGAAGTTATTGGAATAGTAATAGCTCATTCTGCTCTAAAGCCCCTTTATTATATAGAATCTTGGCTTACTCCCCTAGCTCCCATAAAAAGGTGTCCTTAAATTTTTGATAATATTTAAAGTGATACAATTATTTTATCAATGACATGTCAGTCTTGCTCCATGCCTTAACATGAGCTTTGTGGAAAACAACCAAGGTAATCCATTACCTTTATCT
The DNA here is from genome assembly GCF_017654675.1 of Xenopus laevis. Classification (NCBI taxonomy): domain Eukaryota; kingdom Metazoa; phylum Chordata; class Amphibia; order Anura; family Pipidae; genus Xenopus; species Xenopus laevis. The sequence goes on from NC_054379.1 coordinate 88,835,849, forward strand.
CTGTATTGACTTTAAAAGGAAACACAATATACTGCCAATGTGTATGTAGTGCGCGTGCTAGACGAAATTCATATATATATATATATATATATATATATATACATCAGTCCCTGCCCCAATGTAGCTTACTGTCTAAATTCCCTATCACATTTGCACACAGTATGGAGCCAATTAACCTGCCTATATGTTTTTGGAGTGTGGGAGGAAACCCACGCAGACATGGGTAGAACAATATACAAGCTCCATATAAACTCCTTGCATATCGTGCTCTGGCTGGAATCAGACTCCTGACCCCCACCATGCTGTCCATTTAAGAGAAGATCATAAAGTACAATGTATATATATATATATATATATATATATATATATATATATATATATATATATATATATATATATATATATAGTCAGTATAAGGCATAAAAACAGTTGCATCTGGGAAATGCATAATACTACTGTGTTGCAAGTTTCCATAGCAACATTAAAGAAAAATATACCATATTTTCATCTACTCCTTTTTCTCCTAAATAGCCAATAATGTATAACTGAATAGCTTATTGTGCTCTGGGAACTTACCTCCTCTGCATGGCTGAAGATGATTAAACGTACTTTTAATATAGTTCATTTATCCTTTTAAAGTCCTTAAGCACACATAACTAAAATCATTTTCAGCCTATTAAAACCGAACATTTGCCAGCAGTTACTTTCTATAACTTACTATTGTGTGCAAACCAGAACTCATCGTAAGATAAATTCCTTGAAAGCCGTTATCTTTGCACTGTTGAAGCCATATGATAGGATCCCATGTGCACCCTGTTTAGGCAAGTACCCAGCCTGAACAGAATATGCTGTGGTTGTTAAACATTACAAATATTAATCTCTGTAACAAAGACTGAACCACAGTAGTCATAAATTAGATAAAAATGTACACTGAATAGGATAATTCAGTCATAAAATGACTCACATTCCGGGTCAAATTATTTTTTACTTGTGGACTATTGAAAAATTAAAGGCCACTATCTTAAGCATTTTAGATCATTTTTGGAGGGATAATATACCAATGAAGTCCTCGTCAGATAGGATTTTCTACTCTAGACAGATTTTGGCAAGATATGGTTTGGGTAGGTCAATTCAATGGGCTCATACACTATCCGATAAGTTAGCATCCTGAAGGTGCTGAGTCTGCCTAGTTTATTGGCTCATGTATGAAGCCTTTACAAAACTCTTCAATCCATAAATAAAAAATGATTTTTTTTTTAAATTGCAAAAATGTTGAAATGTTGGAAAACCATAATTCTCACATTTTTGTAGAAATATTAAGTTATCGATGAGTACATAAAAGTACCCAGACCATAAATGTGCCATTTACTGGCTCTGCAGGGGTTAATACATCTCTTAAACAGAACATCATTTAAAAAATCCCAACAGATGCACTGTCTGATGGAAGTCACTTTTACTCTGAGAACATTCCGCCAAGTAGAACATTTTAGCTTGTCTCGCGGGTGTTGTTAGAAAAGAGAACACACATTAAATATTCAGTGAATCGGTAAAGTAAAAATGGTATGACAAATAAAAAAAAAAAATTCTGAGCTCTTTGTGAGCATTTTGTAGCAAGCTTTGTGTGCCTTTTTGATGTATAATACAAGAACAGCAGCATAAATCTAATTAGACGATGCTGAATTATACAAGTGTGTTTCTGTTGCCAAATAGTCTCAGTCCATTAAGCACTGAATCACACAGTGTGCTGCACAGCATGTCAGTGCATTGTGTCAATGGCCTTGCCATGGCTGAAAGCATTCACAACCATTGCGGGTGTTCACTTATGTTCGTAGGCTCAACTGCTACCAAAAAAAAACAAAACTATTGATTGTTCTGGAACTATAACTCAAGTTATTCTCAGCCCTCTATTTAATAAGATCATTCTGCAGCTAGTTTTCATGCAAAATGAAAAAGTTCCTCTTTAGATCGTAAAAACCTCATAATGATCTTCGTCTATGCTATGATCTCAGCTGCTTGTTATCCTCAAACCTCTGATAACTACATGACGATATAATTGCAGTGTCTCTACCTGGGAGTAATTGATGTCATGGAGCATAGAAAATGACACATTTAAAATCTTAAACAAGTAGGTGCTGTAACAGAATACTGCCCATTACTATATTACCCATCAAGACATTTCTCTGCTGTAGTAATTAACAAGAGCTAGTAATTAATATGGCAAATCCCTACAGTGTCCTGTCATACACATTTCATTAATTAACATCTGACTGCAAGTTTGTAAGCAGAACACTCTAACTTGCAAATGATTTTCCTCTGAATGGAAAATAAGAATTAATGCCGTAACTTCAACTGGAGACTTATTTTTCTTAACTTGTTGGTATTCTAAACAGATGCTACTGTGTATGTTCATTCAGAATGTTTCCATGTATTTCCAGCAGCAAGCTTGTCATACTTTAAAACGTGCTAGTTTTTTGAGTATGTAATAAATAACAATAATGTAGTTTTCGCTTATCTCTGTATAGATAAGCTGCCATTTCTATATTTTGCATTCTCTGTGCTGTAGGAGATGCTATATGTACATTATATATGTATCATATGTATATTATGTATGTAGCATTGTGGTACATCTGACTCTGAGTATGTTGTTTAGCTATTACATCAGTTCAGTGTAGCTCTCTCTGGCTTTAATTTTCCTGACACTGCAGAATCTTTCATTTTGTTTGTCCTTGACATCTAGAATGAGTGTGTTAGTTGTGCAAGAAGAATGTTGGTATTATTAGGTCACGTTAACCAGCCATTGATTGGCCTCATGTAACAAATTGACTTATGCTGTTTATGAAGGTTAGACAACATGAGTAAGAGAAGAATACAGCAGAACCCCCATTTTAAGTTTTTCAGGGGGCTAGAAAAAAATAGTGTAAAATCCAGGAAAATGTTAAATCAGGGAAATGTATTATGCATAATATATAGGTGGGACCACAAAACATGTAAAATGTAAAATGAGGGAAAACATCAAAAACCAGGGGATATAAAATTGAGGTTCCACTGTAGTTGAATTAACCGAACCTGGGAAACAGTAGTAAAATAATAAAAATATTAAAATCTGCAAGAAGCAAATAATAGACTATCAAACAAATTTAACATCCATAACAAGTTGATTGGTTGTTCTAAATGACAGATCTACTCATTTCAGCATTATGAAACATATAACAAAGAGGAAGATTTTAGCTGACAAGAAAGCAACAAATTGTTTTTTTTTTTTTTATTCTTGATTGAATTTCATGAATTTTATTATATATTTATGTATGGGAACAAACAGTAGTTAGTAGTGGTAGTTTAAATTGTTTCAGTAGATACAGTGAAAATCTCTTCAGATTTTATATATCATACAGTTGAATGCAAAAGTTTGGGCACCCATTGTTGTAGTACTTTTCATTTTATTAGTTGTCAGTGAAAAGTAAGAAACAATTATTAAAGGAATCAGTGAGTTTAAAAATAGCATATTCACAAATATTGATACACAGTTTGGATTTTTTAAACAAAGACAATCATAATTGTGACGTGCAAAAGTTGTGACACCCTTCCACTTGTCCAGTATTAAACATTGTTTTTTTGCCAGGTCCCTGACCTTAATTACCTCATTGGGCCTTAATAGCCATTACACATTGTGACTTGTTGACAACTGCAGAGCTTAATAAAGGCTCTGATGTTCCAAACTTTAGACTTCCACTCAACAACCATGGGCTACCAATGGTACGGGAAGAACATAGTAACACTTATTGCTGTGAAAGTCATGGCAAGATCTGGAAGACCAAGAAACCTTTCAGAGAACTTCTCTTATGCTGGCCAGATCTTTAAACTCATCACAAACCTAAACATCTGAAGTATACATAATTGCATCTAGACAAGCCAGAGGCCTTTTAGAGATGACTGCTGTGGACTGCAGAAATACAAATCTTTGGCCACGTTTACCAAAGGTTCATGTGGAGAAAAATGCAGCCGCAAAAAACATGCTACTTTGGGGTTAGACCCATTAATTGTTGAGGTTGTGTGTCAGCCATTGGCAAGAAATCATTGTCCTTGTAAAAAGTTAAGAATGAATTCCACAAATTATCTGCAAATTCTGGATGCTAATTTGAAACAGCCATGAAACTGATGTTAAAAAGGGACTTGCTCCTACAATCCTATACATACCTCAAAAGTCACCATGAGCTACTTGAAGATGCAAGCTGAAGGTTGTGGAATGGCCCTCACAGTGCTCTTATTTAAACAGCATTGAAAATCTGCAGGTATATTAACTTACACGATGGCTCAAGAAGGATTAGTGGTCAAAAAAATCCTCAGCTAGATAGTACTGCATTTACAAACTATGTCTGTGCCAAAGGGAATGTTATTAAATACTCTTTGTTTCTATGTTTTAAAGTTCCTACAATAACATTTCAATTTGTAATAACATTTAGAAACACATTGTTTCATTAGACGTCTTGTAGTAGTAGTTGTTTTTCATTCACAAAATCAGTGTCGGACTGGCCCATCGGGGATAACAGGAAAACTCCCGGTGGGCCCAAGTGTCAGTGGGCCCTCATGCTGCTAAACTTTTGGCCTATTACATGGCCATTCCCTATTCTATGAGAACAAAGAGGCTAAATAGATGGAATAATATATTATAGTATGTACAGAAAACAAACTAGGAGAATAGTGGTTGATTGAGGAGATGAAGAATATTAGTACTGAGACTGGGCCCCTGGTCTAAGGTTTTATTGGTGGGCCCCTTGTCTAAGGTTGTTGGTGGGCCCCTGGTGTCCCAGTCCGACACTGCACAAAATTGATGAAAATTTAATTTGGCAAGGGATATTTAAACTTTTTCTGAACTGCATAAATCATATGTAGTAGACTGCAAACTCAAGTTCACGTATATCAGCAGTTGTTGTGCCAAATTATATATGTCCGGAAGAGGTTTGATAATGTCAGAAAAGCTTTCATAAATGAGAAAATATTCAACCACATGGGAAAAACTATTTTTTTTGTTAGAAAAATTTGTCCCATAAATGAGAAAATATTTAACCACATGGGAAAACCAATTTTTTTTTAGAAAAATTTGTCCCAAAAAGAGCAAAACAATTTGCACAAATAAGAATAAAAATGTGCATTTCGCAATGTAATATTCATCCTTAAACTGTTCTTGCATTGCAAATTTTCATTGTACATTGTAAATTTTAATTGTGCTGACGGTGTCGTAATCTTTTGGAGCAAATCTTTTTATTATATTCACTGTGCATTGGTAAAAACAATAACATTTGCAAACCTTCTTCCACTTTTATTACATTCCCCCATAAGAATGCTGATATCCTGCCTGCAATTTTTTAAAACCATTTTAATTCCTTCTCCTTTAATGTTTCCTATTTCATTGTTTAAATGGCTTGTGTTACTATTTAAAAAAAATAAGAATAGTATTTCCCTATAGTTTTTTCCTCTTGAGAAAAGAAACAAGGTGGAATCCTGTATGGACATGCATACCTAAGCCATTACGTAAGCCATTTTATGATATGTAACCTCCCACACAAAAAAGGGTTAAAATGGTGTTTTCTTTGTCAGTGTGAAGCAGCATTATTATTGCAGAGCGGTGTAATGAGTGAAGCTCCACTTCTCACCAGAAAGGCTTTGTGGGAATGCAGCTGTCATTCAAGTGCAATGTGCTCTCCCCAGCCCCCCAGTAAGGAAATTTGCACAGTAGCATAAGAGAAAGGGGAAGGAAAGAACAATGTGCATGAGCAGTCCCGTATATATTCTTGCCTCAAACCTACATGTAGCCATTTTATTATATGTGACAGTAACGCCATGGTTAGCTCTGCTGGCTTAGACTGCTCTCAGTATCCATGTATGTTTTTATGAGGTTCATACTGAATCATATTGTCTGCAATGTTACAGAATTGATCTTTTATCTTTATGCACTGGGAGGAATGGGGAGGAATGTAGAGCACCAACATGCAAAATAAATATCAGGGGAAGAATTGATGGAGGTCCAGCATGTGTCCCTCTAGCTGCAAAAAACAACTCCCAGCATTCATCCTTTACAAACAGAGTTGTAGACCAGACAACTAGGTCAAAATATTGAATATACTGGCTGAAGAGCCCCTTTTCATGTGGATTTACTCATGGAAGCTTGTTTCCATTTGATTCCACTATTTATATAAATTGATAGCCAAAGCCATGCAAGCATTTATAGAAAACACAGATGGCCACATATTACAATGATAACTCACAAGAGTGTATGTAACTAGAAGGTATGGGCCTTACAACAAAATCTTTTTAGGGCCCCAACATTTGAGTCACTATGGGTTAAGGTGGCCATAGACGCACCGATAATAGAGTACAAAACGAATTTTACGATATTTGGTGCGTGCACGGTGGGAGACAAGCCGATGGATATTGGTCGATGACTTGGATACCTGTGGACTCGTCAATCGGGCTTGCCAGATAATTTAGATTGGGCGCCTTTGAAGGCACCCGAACATCGGCCAAAAAGTTATTTTCCAGGAAAGATCATAACTGCTGTGTCTATGGCAACCTTTACTGCCAGATATAAATTTGCCAAATGTTTGTAATGAGCCCCACCAAGGAGTATGGAAACATGGCACCAGATTATAACTTGAAGTTCACCTTTAGCCTTCCCCTTCATTTTTTTCGGTTTGTGCATGACACTTGCTGCATGGATATTGGTTCTGTCCCTATAATAAAGTGTCTCTGTAGACTATTCACTTGTTTTGTGGTATTTTTAGCTGTGCCTGTGCACTCTATGATCTGTTGCTTGCTGTCCATCCACTTTCCTGCCTGTAATGGTATCTACATTCCAGACTTCGTAGAACATAATCTTAAACCCAGTTGCCCGCATTAGCATAAAATGGCCCAGTTCTGTCATGTTGATTAATTTGCCCCATTGTCTCTGCTCTGTATGATAAGTGCTATTAATGGTTTCAACGCTTCATATGTCAAAGTCTTTCTTGCTAATGACTTGGAAATGCGGTTTTATTGCCCCCTTTTTCTGTATTATTTTTCTCATTTAGTATTCCAGTCAAGTAGAGATTCCTGCCATGCTCTTTCATTATCTTACTCGTTGCAGCTCTGAAGTGATTACATATGGTATAGAGTAAGCATCATCTCAGGGGTAGCAGCTGCTGATGTAAGCTGAAAATAGATCCAACCTACGCTCAGCACTTTTCCCAGAGGTCTTTTATTTATTAGTAACAGGCATGGTATAGGACAGCTTGAGTCCTCATTTAGCGAGATGACTTTGAATTGCAAAGCGGCACAATGACTTTGCTCAATTACTAACTGCTGTGTAATTTTTTTCTTCTAATTCTGCTGTGGAAGTGATGACTTCACTGAACATAAATTGTAATATAAGCTTGACTTATAACAAAGCCGGGAAATGACAGACTCCATTTGAAGCAACAGAGCTTGACAGATGTAGGGTTTAAATTAAATAATCCTATTTGTAGGGGGGCATTTCAGTGAGCTACATTGATTTCAAATGAACTTGTTTTTTTCTGTTTCCCTCTGCTCTCTTTTTTTTCTGGGGATAAAAGGGCAGTTTATGTTAACACGTAGACCTCTGGCAAAAATAGCCTTAGACTTTCCCAAATGCAACCTGCAAATTAATTTAGAAATAACATAAGCCCAAAAATGTATTTCACGTATATTTATACCATTTTACATATCTGTTTATTTGTGAGTTTTCACAAATAATCACGTTATGTGAAAAATGTTTCTCTCAAAAAATGATCCAGTGGTTTTTAAAGCCAAGCATACGTTCATTTGTACATGAGCTGAAATTTCCCTGCAGAGGCAGAGGGAGCGAAAGAGGATGAGACCGCGTGAGGCAGACATTTATCTTGAATGTACCAGCAGCAAGGGGCATGGAGTGTTGTACACTACATCCTTCATGAACACATTGCAGTTTTTACACACAAATCTATTTTTTCAGTTACCGTTCATTGTTTTCTGCCAGGTTTTTAGAACCAAACCAGATGATCATAGTATCTGCAGCAACTTACTATCAAGGCACCAGTATGGACACCTGTTTTGGCAAGTTATGATACAGGGTTTTCATAGTGGAATGGGAGTCCATTACTGCGTACCAATGTGCATAGCGTTAACAATGGAATTAGCTTTACTTTCAGCAAAACAATATGGGGCATAGTCACTAAAGGTCGAAGTGGCCGACCCTATCGACAATTCGCCAGAAAACCCATTCGCAGGGACATCGCCAATTTACTAACCGGAGTAGAGAAAAATTTGCTAGCAAATTAGACCATCGCTAGCCTATGTCCGCACCCTATCTTCAAGTGACTTTTCGCACTGGTGAACGGCTGTTACTCTGTGAATTAACTAAGATTGCGAATTTTACTAGAGTTTACTTCGCCACCTCAAACCAGGCAAACTGATAAAACTAAACTACATCTTCCTCAATCTTATGTCAGTGGCATCATATCCTGCATGCTGGAAATTCATTAAAGTTGTAAAAGACGCTGGTCGACTTTTACTATTTTAACGCAGGATTGCCTTCAAAAGTCTGAAATATTAAAGATTTTTGTAACACTTTTTCAAGACATTTGAGGGACATGGCACATTTGTTTTAGGGTGGGCTCGTGAGTAGGGCATTAGAGGATTCTCATCTGTCTTTATTATTGTTCATTGAACATTTGTAATAATAAGTAGCCACTTCAAGCATTTGCACCAACATCTCTAATAAAGACATCCATACAACTTTTATATACCCGCCCTATTCAAATTGACCTAAGCATAACAGTACTAAAGAAGTTTCACTAGGCAGAAGTGAACGCTAGTGAAATGCTCGCACTGCCGAAGTAACACTAGCGAAAATTCACCAGCATTCGGTTGCTGAGACGCAACTTTGGATTTTAGTAAATTAGCGTAGTGGTAGCGAATTTGCGCCTGGCGAAGTGGTCGCTGGCGAAAATACACCCTTTAGTAAATTTGTCTCTTTAAATCCTTGTTGCTGGCAAAACAATGCTATAGGCTTAATTTTTTTTTTTATAAATACAGGTGGAGAAACAGCTGATCCACTCTCATTCACTTCATGATTATCTGCAGTGACATGCACCGCGTTGGCCTGTGTGCAGACACATGTAGCAGATTTTGTTTAAGAAACATAAGAGCATTTTTGTGACAAAATTTGTTCCATGTTTCCACACATAAGGTGACAAATTGCCTGTCATTGCAGATACATCAAGGAGCAGATGAGAGCAGATTTACAGTGCCCTGCTGCGTCCTGATGTGCAAATTAGGAGAGAGATAGGGGATAACTGTACAAGCTCAAGCCTGTTCTTTATGATTAACCTCCATTTGATCTTCAGCTTGATGTCCGCACCCACCCGATATCCACTCTCAGACCACCTGAACCCAACTTCCGGGTTCCTTCTATAGACCTGCACTGACCCCCCTCGACGACAACGTCACAAAAGGGGCAGGGTGAGCAGGCGCACGGCTCAATCCTGTTCTTTATGATTAACCTCCATTTGATCTTCAGCTTGATGTCCGCACCCACCCGATATCCACTCTCAGACCACCTGAGCCCAACTTCCGGGTTCCTTCTATAGACCTGCACTGACCCCCCCTCGACGACAACTTCACAAAAGGGGCAGGGCAAGCAGGCGCACGGCTATAGAACTGGAAGTTAGAAGCCGGCAGTGGTAGGTGGCAGGCGGGGAGAGCAGGAAGAAGCTCTTGACCCGGACCACCCGCCACCCGCAAATGGGGGTGCGAGGTCGGCCCGAACCGACTGACCCGCAGTTAAACCAGTTGGTATCGGGCCGGCCAGCACATAACTAGTCTGCACTTATTGGCCCTTAGGGTGAGGAAGGATGCAGAATGGAAAACCATGGTCATGTGTTCCTGTCTTACACTTTGTACTGTACCTGGTAGTTGTAAATGAATTCTTGTATCTTGAGTTCAGTTAATTCAGGTGCCCCTTGTGCTAATACATATTTCTGTGGATGAATAGTGAATACTTTAACATAAGAACTAATTCTGGAGCCTACCATATGTGTTAAAAGTGTTTAACCAAATCCTATATACAAGGACAAGGCCGTTTTATTCCATTTTTTATTATGTAACCCTTGTTAAATTATGCAAGACCTCTGTTTGTTATAATAAAAGGAGTGTACTGCACATCTTGCTGGCACCATATAACTAAATTAGAATGATTATAACGCACCAGTAGTCATCATGGAGGCTTAGCTGAATGCCATGATATGTGACTGTTCTTTAAAAAACAAAATGGCTTTCTAAAGCGTTAGGAGGATATTTACTAAGACTGAAATGTCCCCCATTTTTTTTATTAAAGCAACCTCCCATTCATGAATTTATCTAATTAATCAAAAAATCTGATCCAAAAAGTCAGCACGGGGAAAAGTCTCAACAAATCGTTCATCAAATCAAATCATGCAACTTTTCAAATTTGACGGATTTCGGATTTTTAGCAGCTTTGGAGCATAATAAATCTCAAAACATTTTTTTGTCCTCAAAACATTCAGGTTTTCCCCCTAAAAAATGTGACCAGAAAAAATAGACCCCTCATAAATAGACCCCTTATAGGAGAACTAACTCCCCCCCCACACACACACACACAAACACACAACAGCGGAGCTAGCAGGCGCCATCTTCTGAATCATCATGTTCTTTTTCTGATCAGTTCGGCTACACAGAGCTTGCTGGCACATGAGCAATTGAAGGTAATCTCAGAGTACCATTATACTGTGCATGCGCCAGCAAGCTCCGTGTCAACGAACTGATCAAAAAAGAACAAGAGGTTTCAGAAGATGGCGCCTGCTAGCTCCACTATGCATTTCTGCTTGTATAGGTCAGCTTTACTATGAGAGACACTGTTCATTGAAATAGACTCTGTTGGGAGGGAGCAGAGAGGGGGCTCATTTGATGGCTGTGGATGGGGACTTTTGTCGGGGGGGGGGTTTAGTTCTCCTTTTACATATTAAAAGCTGTTGGGTGGCACATCCATCTCCAAACAGCAATACAAAGGAAATGTGTTCTGTGTAATGTGTTATACTGCATTGAAATACCACTGGGTTGAAACTGTAACCAACTATTTGCTATAATCATCATGAAATCCTTGAGCTGCTCAAGCCACAAGTTTTTAATGAGTGAGATTTATAGTGAACTTCAGGTTCAGGTTCAGTTGATGTTTGACAAACTCTTTATGACTATGGCCATTCTACTTTATTTTATTATTGATGTCAGATATGAAATAACCTTTTGAAAAAGGCATCTCTCAGAAATGGCAGACAGAATAAGATGGAAGATATTGTTTTTTGAAATGTAGAGAGGTGGTGTTATTAATATAGAAGAAATTTAAAGGAAAGGTTGTGAGTTATTAGGGTTAAGGTATGTTACTTTGGTCAGTATTGCCCTCACTGATGGGTTATAGCTGTATGATGAATTATAAATAAGACTTGCCACACTTCATTCTTGGTGACGGATGTTCCCATCTAACTTATATTTGATAAATCCGGACTTGGAATTCTATTTCCAAAGCCAATATACAGCAGGCAGTGTAGAAGAAACAAAATTGATTATCTGCTGCTTCTGCGTGAGCACTGTTACACATCACAGTGATCGATTGAGCATCCATGTCCTCATTATCCATATTTTCAATAACAAAACATAGATGGGAAGATTCATGATATGCATAAGGACAGTAGATAGCATTTTCCCATGTTTAAAAGGCATTGTTATTTGTTAAATTGACATGTCTTTTTGGTAAGAATTCATATTTCCAGATTGCCATTTTTTTCCTATCCATTAGTCCCCAGTTTTGGAAATTGCATATTCCATAGAGGTTGAAAGACAATCCATTTCTGGTGGCTGTAGGGGGGAAATTAGTATTTCAATTTAAAAAAAGAATAGCTTCTTCTCTTTTCTGGTTACTAGACATGAAGAGCCTTCTTCAGTACTTCAATCTCCTGGCAGTGCTTACTGGCAGTAAACAACCTTGAAGGTGACAGTGACAACAAGGGGAAGGACAAGTAGCTTAGCAACTTACTCGCCAGCAGTTCCTTACATGCCTGACTCCTCTTCTCCTGGGGAGAAATCCAATCTGAAAAATGATTTAGACAAAGCCTGTAGCGCTTCATGTGCCTATCTGCTCATTGTCAACCCTGGTTCTGTTGACTCATTGTTTGAATTCTAGTAATTCTGCATGATGCTGTTCTTTATTACCTCCTGCTGTATAATATGAAATATGATTTTTTCCTTTTTGGTTTAGCTTTACACTGCAAGGACTAAACTATATTAAATGTCCTTACATTTTCTTGCATTTGTATTTTCTTTCCCATGTCATTCTTCAGTGGAAGTATCTTCCTAATTACAGGCTCATGAAACCACTTGCCGTTTTATGGGAATCATGAAATTTAATGTAGTTATTCAGAAGATTTTATTACACATTTCCTAAACTTAAATTGTCACGGCATGCAGTTCTATTGTCTTGCTAATATTCCTACCCTTACAAACACATATTGGGAGGTTGTGCTGTAAGTGAAGTCTCACAAGAAGATGTATGGCAGTTTTACTTGTAATCATTTTTTCCTTCATGCACTTTAAGAGTTATACTGATTGTTAATTTGGCATCTTGCATAGTGCCTACATAAGAGGGTTTACATTCAACATGGAGTTTACAGCCATTTTTCTGACATGATCTTCATCTGGCAGTTACTTCACAGAAGTTGAGGACAGGGATATTCAAAAAGGCTACAAGAATATATTCATATAGTGCAGTGAGGATTCACCAGCCAATCACAGTGTAGGACAAAACTCTGTAGGACTATATTTGTCCTTGGGTTTTTTAAATTAAGTAGCTTCAATGTGTATGTCATAGTTACACTAGGGTGGAAAACCATTATCATTACCCTTAATTTGGCATATCATATATACTGTATATTGTAGGCATGACAAAAGCAAAGTTCCAGATGTCAGGCTTTCTTCTTTATCTTTCTTCTTGATTTATCCTTAGATTAATGACTACTCAGGTTTGGACATAAGTTTAAAATAACAGAGAGAGAGAATGTGATTATTAAGTGTGTGAAATGCGTCTCAAAGTGATTTGTTTGTATAATGTGATGTACAATGAGCAACCTTATTAGCAGTGTGCTAGCTTGATGTTTTCATCACTGAATGCCTGTTCAATCACTTTTCTGAGGCCCATGATTGGCCAATTTAATAGCTAAACACACAGAAACTATGGCAGCCTGAGCATTCATAAGATAAAGAAGCAGGGCTGACCGGCACTCAAACGGATCCACAAGACTAGAGATATTCAGTTAAAAGATAAATTTATTGGTAGAAAAATTAAAAATATAGCTTCATCACCATCCACCCTACGCTTTTCACACCCTTCAGGGTGCTTAGTCATGGGCTCCTGAGCATTCACACCAGAAAGTGAGTTTCCTCTACAAATAGGGAGTTCGATCTGCAAACCAAATTCTGCCTGTTACCATGAATACTGAGCTCATCAAATACTGAGCTAAACAGATACCTGCCAACAATGGAGGATAAAGAAAATGGTTGGTAAGTGTGCAGATAGGTTACTATCAGGGAAGTGTATGAGACATGATAACTTGCCAATGACTTCTGCAAACAAATATGTACCATATCTTAGTATTTTTAAGTGTCTTCTGCTATTCATCAGCAGAAACCATGTTTTATTGAGAATTAGTCAGGCTGTGGCCCTTAAACTTAAAGGCGAACTAAACCATAATAATAAATATGTCTAAAAATGCCATATTTTATACACTGAACTTATTGCACAGCCTAAAGTTTGTCCTTTAATATAAGATGATGGTACAGGGCTGATTATTAAATTCTGATATTATTGTAAAGCAATAATTCCAGCAGCACTCCGATATGTAAATCAAAGATTATTTATTCATGCCATTAGCAGAGCGACGTTTCGGGCTATTCCAGCCCTTTATCAAGAGCTTGATAAAGGGCTGGAATAGCCCGAAACGTCGCTCTGCTAATGGCATGAATAAATAATCTTTGATTCACATATCGGAGTGCTGCTGGAATTATTGCTTTACAGTGGAGTTTTTCCTTGGGCAGAGAGGAACACAGCTGTGCACCCGACGCTGCAAAAGGCGGTCTAGTGTAAGTGTGGCACCTTATTGATTTGATTTGACTAAATTCTGATATTAGTTACATTGGTTTCTACAGTATGTTGCCATGTAGTAATTGTCTGTATTATCAGCCTTATATTGTGACATTCAAATTCTATGTGTACTGTTTATTTTAAGTCAGTCCCTAAGCTTAGTAACTGACAGTAGCATGTGCAGTGAATCAGCAGAAAAGAATATGGGGGGCTACTGGGCATCTTCAGAGGCACAGATCTTCCCTGTTGTGGGGCTGTGGTTACTTTGGGTTAGTACAGAAGCCCAAAATGTACAACATTTTATAGCCTACTTCTTTAGTTAACCTCCTTTAGTTCTCCTTTAAGAATTTCTTACAGAATCAAATATAGCCAAATGGCACACAATTTTATACCACACAATCTTTGTGAAGATTATTGAGAGTACACTTACTTTTCAGGGCAAAGCCCTTCTTCGAGTTCTCTAACATACCTCCCAACTGTCCCGTTTTTAGAGGGACAGTCCCTCTTTTGACAGCTCAACCTGCAGTCCCTCATTTGTACTGGAAATTCCCATTTTTCTCTGCACTTAACAGCCAGAAAAAGAAACAATGTTTCTAACTTAATTGGCTTTTGGCAGAGAGCCCAGAAAAGCCACCAGGTGCACTTGGAAACTTTTGTAACAATTTCAGATGAGCAAATAAGTAATTGTAACAATAACAGTTCACAGTTTAAAGGTTAATTCACCTTCATTAGCAAAACTGTAACAACTAAAAAAAAACACAGAAATGTGTTCAAACTTTAATAACCTGCCAAATTTTGTAAAATTAACATGGTAATTAGGGGTTGTGGCACAAAAAATGGGTGTGGTCAAAATGTTTGTTTGCCACGCTACGTGCGACAACCTTTTTTGTCCATCTTTTTATTTCCAAAATGTTGGGAGGTATGCTCTACAAAAAACTTTGTACTGTACAAGATTGTACAGTGCAAAGTAATGTATCTATGGTGTCAATTAGTAACATAGTAATATAGTAAGTAAGGTTGAAAAAGACAAACGTCCATCAAGTTCAACTTTTTAGGTTTTTTTTTTGTTTTGTTTTTTATCTACCTAACTGCTAGTTGATCCAGAGGAAGGCAAAAAACCCATCTGAAGCCTCTCCAATTTGCCTCAGATGGGGAAATATTCCTCAGCTTAGTTGCCCTTCTCTGTACCCTCTCTAATACAATAATGTCCTGTTTGAGTGATGGAGATCAGAACTGTACGGCATATTCTAGATGGGGCCTTACAAGTGCTCTATACAGTTGAAGAATGACCCCCTCCTCCCTTGACTCTATGCCCCTTTTTAATACAGCTCAAGACCTTATTTGCCCTTGATGCTGCTGACTGGCATTGCTTGCTACAGCCAAGTTTATCATCTACACGGATTCCAAGGTCCTTTTCCATTATGTATTTGCCTAGTGCAGTCCCATTAAGGGTATAAGTGGCTTGGATATTTTTACATCCCAGGTGCATGACTTTACATTTATCAACATTAAATCTCATTTGCCACTTAGCTGCCCAGATTGCCAGTGTAGGCGGCCATACATTTTACAATTATGATCTTTCCTGTGACCATTCAGCAGTAACCCTTTGTCGACATCAGGCACCTTCAAAGGTGGCCGATAAAAGTTTTCTGTCTTGTCTGAACGGCGAGACGACTGATATCTGTTGCCTCGACTCCCGCTATACACACATTGAATAACGTATGACCTTTATATTTGGATGTACAGTATATGTACATCAGCAGGTATGCCTTTTATTACATATGGGGCATAGAAGGAAAGTCTGCAGAGTACGATTCCCAGAATACTCTACAGAAAGGTTTTTTTTCTTGGCTTTCTTTTGCTTTTCACTCCAGCAGCAAACACTATGACCTTCAGTGTAAAGTATGTATTTAATGGCTTTATTGCTTAGCTTATGATTTCAAAAAATTGCTTATTCATTTCAACAGACTCCTAAGTATTTAAAATACATAAGATTAACATTCTTAGTTTCCAAATCACTAAATTGGGACTATAAAATGTGTCATTTCTTGTAAATTGTCATAGTATTAAAGAAAAGTATGCATTTGGACTGATCTGATCTACATATATTTCTAAAATAATTTTACATGTTTAAATAAGTCAGGCCAACCGCCTGATATGGAAATACCACTTGTATCATTTTCTGTTTTCAGGAAATTGTGGCTGTAAAGACATAGCAATGTAATGTATGTAATTACTAAACACACAAGGCTTTATTGTTCCATTTAATCCATTTTCGTAAGACATTACAATAAGTGAAAACTGATATCAGCACTGGCGGATTATCAGGATATCATTTACAGCCCTTTATAAGGTTATTGTTGAATGTTATTCATTACAATTGAGGATATCAGCGTTTAAAGGTTGCAGAATCCTCTCCCTGACCGATAATGCCCTGTCAGTAGATCAGAACAATGAAAACGTATGTTCTCTAGGTGCGCTTTTTGAAGTTTACTGTTTGACTGTTGCCGGAAAACTGGAATCTTTCGCAGCAAGAATGAGTTGATTCTCAGAATTCTATATATAATTAATGGAAGTACATATGCCCTCTAGTGAACAAACATAAGAGGTACAAGCATTTTTTTTCTCTTAATTTGTTTTATAGAAATGAAAACATGTTTTCTTTAAAAAGGCACTGGATATATTTAAAAAAAAAGTTTAAATTATTTTTATCCATATACGTAAAATGAATTCATTTCCAGGCATTCTGGCTTGTTTCCATTTTATTGATAAAATGACTGTGGATCTTTTCTGCAGCAACTGAAAAACAGGAGAAAGGGGAATACTTGCTAAAGAAATATATATGTTGAATGATTTCACACTTCGATATAGGCCTCCAGCAGACACTGTTAAGCATCTCATAAATTGTGACAAATATATTCAAGGCAGAGCAGATGATCCACGCAAGTGCTTTTATTTTACTGCCGACACTAATACGTGCTGCAAAGATGGACACCACTTGTAAATCCTGGTTTATGTGTATAACCTTCTGAATGAGGAAGGTGAACACCAAAGCATCAATCATGATCATAAGTAACTTCCATGGATTACTAGGTGATTCTGCAGCACAGGAATTTATATCATATTGTTGAATGTGTTCTGTGCAAGCAGCAGTGATGGAGCAATATATATGTTGGCTAAATCTGCTCCATAATTTAGATATTTTTATAGAAAATATAGAATGTATGGTAAGATGTACGACATGCTTATTCATGAATCCACATTAGAAGGGTAGCTATTTTATTTTTGCATGCTTCAAATTGCATGTTGCAATAGTTGGTTCCCTTGGTCCGGAGGGTGTCCTGGGCCACTCCTGTATACTAGAACCTTGTCAGGCATCATTCACAATCGGCAAGTCGACAGGCATGAAGCAGGTGTCTGGACGAGCTGTGTGAGTTTGTAATTGAAGTCTCTGGCCTATGTCTATGTTACCGTATATGTCCTCTTCTGCCAGGGCATTGGAAGGCTGCATTTTGCACAAGCGTAAGCTGTTGACAGAAGCTAAATTAATTCCAAACGTTTGGCATGCTGTGCTTCATTCCTCCATGTATGTTCAGTATGCCAAGCAATGAGAGTGCTGAAAATAGACACAGCAGAGGTAATTGAAATTCTGGGCTAGGAACATGACTAGAGTATTACCTCACTGTTGTTTGTAGGCCTGACAGTGCAGAGCTAAGAAAAGTTGTGCATTACACAGACAATTAGATGAGCATTTCATAGAAAAGTCAAGTTGGCACATGGAATTTCTCTCCACCTTGGAGAACTCCGTGTACAGTGTTCAGAAGCTTCGTTGGCACAAATGATCAACTACAAATTACTCATATATAATAGCATGATATATTTCCCAGGAGCAAAGCTGTTGCATTGAATAACATGTAAAAGTAGAAAGGTCTAATATATATGAAATAGAGTATGCAGATTATTTTATGCTAGTATACAGGAGTTCTACATGTAGTAGGGTATGTGAACAAGTAATTGTACCCTGTAGCTTTACACGATTGTAATTACCGGATGATGGTAGTTGCTTGCTTACAGTTTCATAGCCATGTATCCCATTGACCTCCACAGTAGCATGAAATGTCACTGTATCATCTATTGCAATGTTGCATGGTTTTTTGTAACTAAACTTGATGTGTTATAGGCCCAAAAATAGCAGGTTCATTTAATTATCATATATATATATATATATATATATATATATATATATATATATATATATATATACACACAACACAAGAGAATTTGACATGTCTGTTTTTGCTTCAGGGGTACAAATCACGCTTCAGTTAGGAGCAATAGAAATAAGGTCACCAACGAGGTAATGACAGTTTTTTTATAATTATCTACCATGCTACAGTATTTGTTAAAAAATGGGAATATACTAACCAGAACGACATGGAGAAAAAATAAATAATTTCATTGTTTGATCCTCATGCTAAAGAACCATGGTGAACCAAGGATCAACCAGCTCCCTTAAAAAACTGTAATTAGAGTCATACAGAAGAGAGCATGGACAGTCAAATGCATAAAAATATGTGCTTTCAAGCCTGAGTGTCCTTTAATAAGAGTCCCCTGTTGTGTATAAGCCATATTTGGAAAGTTTTAAAGCTTTAGGACTGCCTTTGTAATGATAATCGTGTGAAGCAGCCTGTTTTTTATACTTTCAAACTTAAACCTGAATCAGGGATTTGATACATAGAACGGATATTTTTGATACCTTGGGGAGAGATTGAACTGTATATAGTGAATTACATTTGTCCAAACTCTTGATCGCTAACAAGATTAGAACAAAACTCACACATACCACACAGCAAATAAACCATTGCCATGTGTGCGACATAATTTGAGAGCTTGGCCCTTGCTGACTGACTTGACCCATTCACACAACCTATTAAGCTGAGGTTCTGTTTCTTGCAAACACTATTGTCCATGACCCCTTATGACTAGATTGTGGCTAAAGTATTATAATGGTATCTGAGTCACTAAAGTCAGAAGCTAGCATTATATAGGCACCATGACCTTAGCAAGGATGCACTGAATCCAGTATTCCATTTGGGATTCAGCCAAGATTCAGCCTTTTTTCAGCAGAATTCAGATTCATCTGAATCCAAGTGCCTGGCTGAACCAAACCTAAAAAATCACGTGACTTTTCAAATGTTTTAAACCACGCGATGCGCGCATGGTTCTCTTCCTCTTTCTTAGTCTAATTTATATATGCAAATTAGGGTTCAGATTTGGTTCAGTATTCACCCAAATTTTTCACAAAGGATTTGGGATTCAGCCAAATCTTAAAATATTTTTATGCTTTCCTAGATCATAGTCCATTTATATTTTTTTAGCACTCGTTCACCTCACATGCATCACATGGAAAAAGCAACAAGACAACATGATCCATTAAAATCAGTGAAATCATTAGTTCTCTGTGCACATTTACAACTTCTCTGTCAGATGTAACACAGAGCAAGGCAATCATATTTCTAATTTTACTGTGGCAGCGATCTGATTATACATTGCATGCAGGGAAAATTCAAGTGTCTCTAAACCTCAGGAATGTGAAATGACTTTACATTTATGTATATTTTATCTAAGTGTACCTATTCCAAGTAGGTTTCTTCAGCAGCTAGAACGGGAGCGACAAGTATAAGTATATGACCCTTATCTGTATTTGTTGAAGCCCTTGTTATACATAGCAAAATAGGCTATATGCTGCACTTGCATTCTTAACCATGGTGTGTATGTATATATACAGATTTTCTTTTTCTCTCTAATAATATATCAGTACCTTGTACTTTATCCCAGCTAAGATATAATTAATCCATACCTGATGCAAAACATTCATATTCGGTTTAATTAAAGGAAACCTATACCCCCCGAATATTGTAGGTCTGAAAAAATAAGGGCTGCCCCCTGGGATTGTAGGATTCACGGTGCACACAAACAAGCCAAACAAACCATACTTGTTAGGTCACATGAGCCAATTAACAGACAGAGTTGTGTCTTTTGCTTCCACACTTCTTCCTGTTACAGTTAGAGTTGTAGTATTTCTGTTCAAGCAATCTCTGAGGCAGCACACACACCACGAAATGCTGGTTCAAGACAAGAGATGTAGACGGGAAATATTTACTTAAATATATCTACCAGTTTGGTAAGATTCTTTAATATGCCAATTAATTTGATATAAACTGTCTGTTGCTTAAGTATTCGTTTTGGGGGTAGAGTTTTCCTTTAAAGTTAAAATGATTTTTCAGCTGATTTAAGGTATGGAGAGCCTTTATCCGGAAAAGCCCAGGTCCTGAGCATTCTTTATGATAGGTTGCATACCTGTACCTATATAAATATGTGTGTGTGCTTGCAAAAATGCTGATAGGTGTTGTTAAACCAGTGTATTTTATGTTGAAGTCAGAGTCCTTGCCATGCCCATAGCAGTCATTAAAAGAAAAGATGGCTCATTGGTTAAGTCTCTGCATACTGACGTAATTCTAGGTTTGATTCCTTCATCAATTTCTTGTGTGCTTGGGCAAGTCACTTAATCTCCCTGTGCCTCACATACCAAACTTTGATTGTAAGCTTAGGTCCTGATTGTGCCTGAAACATCCTGTGCATAGTGCCACATTTAATTAGGAGTACCATAGATGAAAAATAATATTGCCATACATTTATTTATGCTTTATTTAGAGATATGTGCAACGTTGTCAGAACATTATTCAGTTGGCATCACTATCTTCTGAATACAGAACTCATTTGCGGCCATGAGCACAAGGTGAAAGAACAATGGGAAGCGAATGCTGAATTTTAGTATGTGAATTTTAATGATCAGTATCTTGCATGCGGAGTAGGTTTCAAAGTATTTCCTGAGGCATCAGTAGCCCTTAAAAGCCTGCGTGAATAACAAATCTGAATTATTTTTTTTATCTAGCATACAGCATTATAAGCAATAGAACAGTTTAGCACTAAGGAAAGGTATTGGAAATAATGTCAATGTTTTCATATTCCAAAGCAGAAAATAGATTAATTTCTTCAGTTAAAAATGTTAAAACGTTTAAATACCAAGTCCTTGTGAATGTATGCCCCAACGGCACCGGAATTAAAGGGACACCTGGCTTCCAGTTGTTCCAATTGTACTACCAATTGTAGAGGGCCCAACTGTTTATATTATTATATGAGATGTGTTCCAAAGAGACAACTTCAGCATTTTAACAAATGATTCTTTTATGATAAATGCGGTGCATCTTTAGAGTCTGGTTTGACTTCCCTCTGCCATAGACTATCTTTCTTAACTTATCATTGTTTCCATGCTAATTCCTTCAGTTAAACGTTCAAGTTTACTGTGATACCTTTCATGATTGTTCAAGGGTTGTCTCTTGCAAATGTGTTTTTATTTGACTGTTTAGGGCCATTTTTAACAGTTATCTTTGTCCAGATTTCCCCACAGACCAGCTTTGGGTTTTCATGAAGGCCCACCACCTTTGGCTTGACTTGTTTTATTTTTAACCTAATACCCTATCTTAACTCTGCAGTTTAAATCAATTTTGTAGGGAGCATATCTACAGTCCATATTTAATCTCAACGGGACCTACCTGTGACAATTGCCCCACAAGTTATCTCTTCGTATTCCTTTTCATTCACCTAGACATCTACTTATACCATATGTTCTAATCCCTTTACATTATGCTTAAAGGTGTAGTTTTTTTTTATAGTTTTTGAATTATTTGCTCTCAAAAAAGTCTTTCAAAAGAGGATCACTGACCCCAGCAGCCAAGGCTACAGTTTTATTGTTATTGTTACTTTTAATCATCTATCTATCCAAATGTAATTTGTACTTTCACTACAAAAATTGCCTACCCATGCTTTGTAAGGCCTACCCAAAATCGTCTGTCGGTGTATAAATCCAGTATAATTCACAGCTCTCCAGATGAGGGTGATACAGGAAACTGTTAGTGATCTGCAACCTGCAGCCTGATCAAAAGTCTGTTTTCTATGTTGTCATGAGCTACCATTATATTAAATAGGGTCGGTTTGCTATACTTGCGTTTCTCTATCAATTGACCTTAATTTATTTTATTTTGCATGAGCAGTTGCTATGTTCTTACTGTTCAGAGTTAAAATCCATCCATACACTCCAGTGACTTAGCAGTGTGTTTGGTAGGAAATGAGCATAAATAAGGGTGGGTTGCTTGCTGTTTGGCTTTTAGGCAAGCAAAATAATATGCATAACACACACCCTCCCAATAATTAAAAACTTCTAATATCATTATATTAAATCGTATTGTTGCTGTATACTGTATAAGGTGAGAGAACTCAATGAGAAACTCTGCTGTGAATTGAAATGGTGGAGAACTGAATGCCTGAAATGGAATGAATACTGTTTTTGTTCATGTCAATGATTCTCAGTGCAAGCCGCCTGATGAATTAGCTCCACTATGGAATGTTCTCTATCCTTACGAGTTTGTTTATGGTTAATTTGTGGTGTAACAGGAAAATCCCTTCCCTGGAGCGATTAACCCACGGTTCATTCAAAGGAGCTAGGCAGCCATGCTAAATATATGAAATGTCATTCAGAGATAAATTTATTTTAGTAATGCAAAGTGTATAACATTTTATGTATTCTTTTAATTAGGGTTAAAAGAATGTAAAATATGCTCTTTAATAACTTACACTTGTATTACTTTTTACTCCCTGCTCACATCTAAAAAAAAAAATAATATGATGATTCCATTTACTATAATACAATAGGCTGATTTACCATGCCTAGAAAAGTGGAAAAAACTGTCCCAACCTGGCATGTTTTTACCCTCAGTAAACTATTTATATTCAGCATTCCATCATAATTGGGTACACTAGTGTTAGTGGCAAATGTTTACCTCTCATCGTATGAATTATATGCAGAGCAACAGAGAGGGTTAAAATATTTGCAACATATTTTGTAAAAGAGGAGCCTTCTACCCACTAATTCAAAAGAGAAGGTTCCTTGGGACCCAAACCTTCTACATTTACTAAGGTTTGTTATGGTTAATACATTAGTTACTGTGTTCTCATCATTTGTGTATTGTCCCCAACCAATCAGTAAACAATTTTTTCAGGTTTTGCCCACCTTGAACCTTTAGACATTATCCAGGGGGGTAGCTAGATCGGGAGCAGTAATTAGGTAGGGTCATACACGTACCTTTGTTCTGTACAAACTGAGATGAGTTTAGGGATCTGAACTATAATTTGATATAACTAACCTTATGTCCAAATCTGTACATAATGCTTACTACACTTAGAGGCACAATTCCTAAAACTCGAATTAATCTTTTTTTTAATGAAAACAAATTGACCAAACTCCCTTCCACAATTTTAACTCATTTATCAATAATTATTTTGCTTTAAAATCGTAGCGAAAATAAATCATGACAAAATCGTCCATCAATTTGAATCATAAATTTGATGCTCTGAAAACTATATTTTTTTGGATTATCGAAATCTGACGAAAACCCCAGATTTTTCAGATTATCCAGCGCAGATCACGATGTCTAGAAACAACTTTAGGAACATCTGCCATTGACTTCTACATGACCTCTACAGGTTTTTATCAGCTTTGAGGTGTGATAAATCTTTAAAAAGTCTAAACTCTAAAAAAAAGTTTTTTTCCCATGACAAATTTGAGTTTTCTCCCTAAACACCTAGATCAGAAAAAATCAATGTTTAATAAATGGGCCCCAAAATACAGAAAAACATCCCTCTCTAGGGATAACAATTTAGCCCTTAAGTGTACTGTGAGTATAGCATGCATACATCATGTAAAATGCTGCACATTATCATGAATGTATTGAGAACTATAAAGTTTATAGGATGTGAATTCTATACTAGCAAGAAGATTTACACTAAAATCATTGTAACCTCCTGTATTTGTGCTCAGTTGAAAATGTTATATGGCTAAATATAATGCAGTTTTTTTCTGTGTCTTCTTCATGCAAAACTAGAAAACGCAGAATTTTCTAAATTCATATGATCTTAGTTTATAGCTCTGGAATCTGTGGTAGACGTTTATTGTTAATTCAACACGCATCCTCTAATTCAGTGGTCCCCAACCAGTAGCTCGCGAGCAACATGTTGCTCTCCAACCCCTTGGATGTTGCTCTCAGGGTCCTTAAAGCAGGTGCTTATTTTTGAATTCCAAGCTTGAAAGCAAGTTTTGGTTGCATAAAAACTGAGTATAGTGCCAAGTAGAGACTCCTGTAGGCTACCAGTCCACATAGGGGCTACCAAATAGGCAATCACAGCCCTTATTTTGCACCCCAAGGGACTTTTTTATGCTTGTGTTGCTCCCCAACTCTTTTTACATTTGAATGTGGCTCACAGGTAAAAAAGGTTGGGGACCCCTGCTCTAATTCAACAAATTAAGTTCTTTTTAAGGTCACACAGAGTTATACTCTTTATGTCCTCTCTTAGGCATGATGTGTGGACACAAGCAGCATTAAATATTAACAGTAGAATCATCACTGGCCCAATAGAAGATTAACTGATATATTATTGTGTTTATATATGGATATTGTAGCTGTCAGATAACCTAACTACACTTGAAGGATTAAGGACAATTGCAGTGCTGATTGTAACGTTGCTAATTTCCCTGTTTTCATTTTACAGGTCACAGCTAGAGGATTTGGTCCATTGTTGCAGTTTGCCTACACTGCTAAGCTGTTACTGAGCAAAGAAAACATCCAAGAAGTCATCCACTGTGCTGAATTTTTACGTATGCACAACCTGGAAGACTCCTGCTTCCGATTTCTTCAGACGCAGCTACTAAACAATGAGGATGGATTGTTTCTGTGCAAGAAAGACACCTCACGCCAGCCTATGCATATTGATACGTTTGATTGTGAAGAAGAAACAATGGAATCTGAAACCTCAAAAATATCCTGCCCCAAGGAAAGAATGCATCAGGAGTCTTTCAATTTCAGCGCAGGAGGAAGGGTGATAGACAGAAATGATATTATATCGCCTAATTGTGATATGCAAAAGGACAAAGAGAGTTTAGACAAGGATTCAATAATCCGCTATCCAAAATACAAGAAATACCAGCTTGCTTGTACTAAAAATGTTGGCAATGCATCCCACAGTACCTCAGGTTTAACAAGCACATTTAGTGAACAGAATTCTGAAACTGGTCTAAAACCAGGATTCCCCTTAAACCAGATCAAGAGTGAGCCCCATGATGATGACAATGAAGAAGAGAGTATAACTCTATGCTTGTCCGGAGATGAAACCGATATCGGAGACAAAGATGGGGATGTTGAGATGGTCAGGAAACAGCCCAGCCCTGTTTGTATTGATAACCCCAAGAGTGTATCATCACCATCCTGTTTAAGAACTTTTTTTAGCAGAACAAACGGGGCAGAGTTAATGGATTTTCCTGCTACTTCCCAACAGCATTTCGCCAGAAGTCCTGCATGCCCTGTAGAAAAGAGAGCAACTCAGGGTGACCATAAAACTGAATACAACTCTTTTATTGGGAATTTTGAACCTCATAAGGATTCATTTAACTGCTTAATAGCATCCCCTCTCAGGGGGTCTGGTTCAGAGCTGGCCTCTAAACATGAGGTGGAACTAGACAGGAGGAGTGTCATATTCTCTTCAAGTGCTTGTGACCAAATAAGCACTCCGGTGCAATCATACTCTGGTGTGAGCTGCTTAGACAAAGAGTTTTCTGAGCATGTGCCAAAGGGTTTGTGGGCAGGAGGTAGCCAATCTCTCCCTAGCTCCCATGCCTTTTCCCACAGTGGACTGGTAGCAGACCCCTTGCCGGGAAGACTGCGGCCTAACCCCAGTTGCCCTGTGCCAATTAAAGTTTGCCCCCGTTCCCCGCCATTGGAAACCAGAACTAGGACATCTAGCTCTTGCTCATCGTACTCATATGCAGAAGATGGCAGTGGTGGTTCACCTTGCAGCCTTCCTCTCTGTGAATTTTCATCATCTCCCTGTTCCCAGGGTCCACGATTTCCAACCAATGACCATCAAGAAGTTTGTTCAATGGCAGACTCTCTCTATAACAGTAGGCCCCAGATAAAATGTGAGCGGTCATATGGAACTAATTCAAGTGATGAGTCTGGATCTTTTTCAGAAGCAGACAGTGAATCATGTCCTGTACAGGACAGAGGACACGAGGTAAGCAGTAGAGAAATATGTGCAAATTGTGACCTACATAACCATTATTGTCTGACCTTTCATATAGTACCCTTCATTGGGCTCTTGTTTGTAGAGACAAAGGTTAATTTGTGTGTATCTGTTTTGCAACTGACTCTGGACTAAAAACTCTAGCTGCCTGGATATTACATCAACATGTGTATTTCATGTACTTTTCTAGAGATTTGGGAAATTGCAGAAAATAGTGAAATACAGCATTCAATATATATATTTATAGTGTTCTCTAATTGTGGATCTGCTTAATGTAACTGGGAATTCTGATTATATAATCGGTAATTAAAAATCCATCTATACCTAGAGAAAAGGATGACATGAGAATATTATGACCCTCCTATGCCTCCAATTTATTAAATTGGAAGTATTTTTTCAATCTAACAACATTATGGGGTATTTACATGCAACGCATGGTGCAAAGAGCAAAGCTGAATCCACTGTGTTTTCTTCACTTTTCTCCCTGTCCTGCACTTTGATAAATTGACATGTCTTTGCATGCAAACCTTGAAGATCAATGCAGTCACCAAAATTCTTTGATGGTATATGTATAATTTTGGTACACTAGAGGCTCCAATTGTCATTGTAGCTGTACCTGACAAAAGCCAGGAATCTGGAATGGGAGAGAGACCTTTTGTATTGGGATACAAAAGGTCCTTGCAGTGGGCTTTAAAATCTGAAAAATGCAAGTAAAAAAAAATCAGAAAAAAAGGGATAAGCTGATGATGAAGTTAAATGTTTGTCTGCTATAGGATTCAAATATTTGTAGATTTGGCTTTTAAATAATTTACTGAATGTCCACAGACTTTACCACCCACATATAAAAACATCCATGCCAAAATATAAGTGAGCAAATAACGGATTGCAAATGTTTCTGTACTAATTATGTGTGTTGTAGGAAAGCATTTGGCCTACAGTTACTGCAAAGCATGTTTGTAACTGAGAAATCGCCCATTGCCATCTCATTGTATTATTCTCTAAGTATATTCAGCATATTTTAACTCTAATCAGCAATGATAATGGAATGTATAGGTTGGTTTATTACTCTTAGTACTGTTTTATTTGGCTGTTAGTGCAATATTAACTGAATTAACATGCACAATAGCTCTGTGACTTGCAAAAAGTCGCTAATTATGTACAACGTGGGTAGAGTTCCTATAATGAATTCCAGGAAATCCCATGTAGTTATTTATGCCTCCATAATAAGTGAAATTGCTCAAGATAACCTTAGATGAGTTGGCATTGAGGTGTATAAAATATATATTTTGAATTCAATATGATTAAAAATCTAACAGCACTTCAGATACCTCATCTGTGGAACTGGAACTTTTTAAGTGACTTTTGAATTATAGCAGTACTAGGGATCAGGGTCGGACTGGGGAGCCCGGGCCCACCGGGGCTGCTGTCCCAGTTCCCCACTCCACCCCCCGCTGCGCATACTATTGTTTTTACCGCAACGCCCAAAAAAGGGAAGAAGCCTGCGCATCTGAGTTGGCATTGAGGTGTATAAAATATATATTTTGAATTCAATATGATTAAAAAACTAACATCCCTAGCAGTGTCGGACTGGGCCAGCAGGACACCGGGAAAAAACCCGGTGGGTCCCCAGCTCTTTTTTCTTTTCACGGTGTCCCACTGGCCCAAATGTCAATTAAAAAGTTCCAGTTCCACAGATGCAGTAGCTGAAGGCATTACTGCTGTCACTCAGAGTTAAAGCTAGTTCTATATTGGCTGCTGACTCAACCAGCCCTGCCAGAGTTGGCACCATATGAACACAAGTTTGGGCCAAGATGATGGTCCCAGGGGCCAAACCTATTGGCCAGAATTTGCCCAACACTTGCAGGACCATATCAAACAAAGGTCAGCTCATTTGGAGACCTAGCCATACAAGTGCAACTTCACATCTTTAGCCAGTTGCTCTGGTGACAGGAAGGTGCAAAAGCCTGTCTCACATTTTAACTATGGCACCTCCAGATGTCATGAAGGCACTCATATGTAACATGCATCGAATAAATACACACAGATTCCAAGCTAAAAAATATTATTGTTGTTGTTGTTATTGTATATTGGCCTAAATATTAATGTTGAGAAAAGATATTTCTACACAATCAGCTCATTTTAGCTCCCCTTCAAGAAAACATATTTATTAGTATGAGTGTTCCTTTAAGGAAATGACTAAACAGCTCTTGCCAAAAATGCGTGTGACCTTTGTAAATAAGAAAATAGCCACATCATCATACCTAAGGTCACCTGCCGTGTTTAATGTTCAGCCAGTGTTTTTATTTGGGTGTCTGTTAGCTGATATGACATCCACATGAGGAAAGGTGCAAAGTTTAGTAAGACTAGCTGTGTGAATGGGGGCTAAGGTCATTATTCCAGCTAATACACCTGTTTGTAAATGAGCAAATGTAACCTTTAATACATTGCAGCATGTAATTATTCTTTGTATTATTGCTAAATGCTAATATTTTCAGAGCCGTGTCATATTTTATCCAATGAAAAAATACAAGCAGCACCGGAAGGGCTTGGAGCAAAATCTTACTACAAGCTCCTCTATTTTGTGTCCCTTAGCATAGTGGACTGAAGAGGAGGGGAACAAACAATTTTGTCCCAGCTGCATTATAACATTTATGAGTACTTTGCAGATTTGGCTGGCTACCAGAAGTTTTAATTTTTTGTGTGTGTGCTCTTGTGTTTCATTATGAATCATAGGACTATTTGCAGGAACTCTCTCAGGCACTTTGCTAATTTTCCAAGAAAGATACTCTGCTTTTTTTTTTTTTTTTATCGAGAGACACATTTGCTGGCATTTATTTAAATAGAATTGATCTCGGTCCACACTAGGTGGATCATGTGTATGTACTGCTATCTAGTGGCAGGCATTGACTACTACAGCTTATATATATGTTGCAGTTAACCAGTTATTGAACTAGTTTTGTACACAGTATCCTTTATCTAGATAAGTACTTCCCCACTTTTACATAGACATTTTGGCGTTTGGGAAATAATATGAAAACACAGGATCTCCACCACTATCATAAAAGGGCAGAAGAGAAACACTGATATTTAAATGACATGAAGAACCTGTTACAATGCATGCACTATTCAGTGATTTTACCCAGTTAATTATCTTGTTCAGTAAACCACTGCCTTATGATGTGGTATTAAAATACAAAAAAATATAATAGGTTTTGCATCTGACTCAATTTATCCAATAGGGAGGTAACCAGGTTACTGTAGACAGAAGTTATTGGCCCTCACGGAAATGCAATTTTTAGGCCCTGTTAAGTTTGGGAAAAAATAACTTTATTAAAGCATTTAAGGCAATGATGCCTCCTCCCCCCACCAGGGTCCTAGGGTCTTTTTTTGCCATAGTTACACCTTTAGTAGTTATACATCTACTTACAGCAATAAGATACAGCAAATAAGAAAAAAACCAACCTTCTGGGAAGATAGCACAAGATTGTAAAAGTAAAGATAATATTCACTGAGAAAATTAAAGTTTACCTAAGTGATTGACATTATGATGTAGAATTTGAATGGTTTCCCTGGCAAAGTACTTGAGCTCAACCCCCCCCCCCCACACACAAAAAGGCAAATCTGTCCCTCCTGTATTTCTTGACTTCATCCTCTGGGGTTCCTGCTTGTTTTTGTTTTGTATGGATTTTTTTCCTTCATTCTTTTTTTTATGCTATGTCTCTTATTGACCTTTATTTATCAAACCTGAAATGACTTGAACCTCCTTGAAATGATCGTCAATACCTTGTCTTTGACCCTAAACCAGTTTTCACTGGAACATAGTGAACATATTTTTTTACAGTAACAGTGGCCTAGGTCGAATGGAGTCTGCCTTGTGTCGCTTGATTATAAATAGTGCCATGCATTTTGTCTTGCACCAAAAACAAAGCAATAAACCAATGGAAGAAAATCCTTTGATGAACAACCTGCAGTGACCTCAGTTCAACATGTTGCTCCTATCTATAACGAAATAAAGGAAAGAGTAAATATTGTGCTTTTTACAACGTATCTTTATCTTGTACTTTATTCTGCCCTGTAGGTCAAACTGCCCTTCCCTGTTGATCAAATCACAGATCTTCCACGCAACGATTTCCAGATGATGATAAAGATGCACAAGCTGTCCTCCGAGCAGCTGGAATTTATTCATGATGTGCGGCGCCGAAGCAAAAACAGAATTGCTGCCCAGCGTTGCCGCAAAAGGAAACTAGACTGCATTCAGAACTTAGAATGTGAAATACACAAGCTAGTGAGTATTTCATTGGCAAGCTTATCTAAGCCCCCGCTGAGCAACATTCTACATCCCATTTATCACACAAATAACTGTATTGCAACAATAGTTGACAGTTAATTTCAACTGGAGGATAGACATACCCTTTTCTATAATTATCCTCTATTTTCATATATATTGTCGAAGTTGAAAGATATAGCTGATTGTCTGCAAAGAACATTCCTTCTGCATTTTTACATATGAATTGACCTGCTATATTATTTGCCTTGATCTCTATCAACCTCGGCAGAACTCAACTATTGATCATTAGGTATTTTGTTATATGAGAGTCTACTGGAAAAAGCATTTACTCATATATGTGATGAGGCATATAAGGAAAACAAAGGAAATGTATAGGGAAATCATGTTGGGTGTAATGTCTGTTATTAGAAAATAAATGGTGGATAAAATTGGATCCTAATGCCATCAACTGCTTTAATACATTTAATTAAAATAGACATTACTTTATCTCACAGATAGAAATAGAAATGGTAATCATGAATGTAATTGTACTAAAGCATGGAATACATCATATCAATTCTAGTCAACTACTATTTGTATTGAGGTAAAATGCCCAAAAAACCTCAAAGTCATAGACAAAGCTGTTCTGTGGCACATCAACAATTGTGAAACTTTTATCAGCATCCGCTATTATGTGAATGCCACATACTTTGGTAACAATTGAAGTAAAGACAAAGACGAGATCTCTGCACTCAACCAATCATTATAATAAAGGAGACCTACCCTACATAGACCCCCATCCCTCCTTCCCCTCAGCCTAAGTGTTTCCCCCAGGGAAAATGCCCCTACGTCTTTACTCACCCCTCCATGCAGATTCTGTCCAGCGAAGTACACGGGCGCCATCTTCAGCTGCTTCATTAATCTTCGGAATGAGACTGGTGTTTCTGCAATTTTCATGAGTTTCAGTGCATGCGCAGAAAATTGCTCCAACTACGCATGCGCTGATATGACACTTACTTCCCGAACATTACCAATGAGAAGAAGATGGCACCCGTGAACTCCGCTAGACAGAATCTTCATGGAGGGGCAAGTAAAGACTCGGGCATTTGCACAGGGTAACACTTAGGCTGAGGGGAGGGGGTCTATGTAGGGTAGATGATGTTTAGTTCTCCTTTAAGGACATTTTGTGCATTAAGCTACTAAAAATGCACTATTGCATTAACAAACAATCCCTGTTTTGTTTAAAGGGGAAGGCATTTTTTAGTAGTTTAATGCACAAAATGTCTCAGTCTCATATATATATTGATTATGGGTAAGTGCAGAGGACCTGTTGTCTTTGTATGAATTTTGTGGTCACAGTCTTGTTGCACCCCCGCCTAATGTTTTATAATTTATAATTAGAAGTGAGTACATCAATTAAATTATGACAGACTTAGATCTTCAGGCCCACATAGTTGAATGCAGTTGAATGGAATTCAGCTCTGTCAGGTATAGGACGAGTTTAATGAGTAAATAATAGAAAAATGCCCTTTGTATTGTTTAGGCGTGAGTAAGTTAAAGGAACAGTAACAACAAATTTTTTTTAAATATTTTAAAGTAATGAAAACATAATGTACTGTTGTACTGCACTAGTAAAACTGGTGTCTTTGCTTCAGAAACTCTATTATAGTTTATATAAAAAGACTGTGTGTAGCTATGGGGGCAGCCATTCAAAGGTGAAAAAGAAGAAAAGGCAGAGGATACACATCTGCTATAACCTGTGCTTGACTGGCTGCCCCCATGGCTACACAGCAGCTTGTTTATATAAACTATAGTAGTCTTTCTGAAGCAAACACACAGCTTTTACCAGTGCAGGACAACACTTTTTTATATTGTCATTCCTTTAAAACACTTTCATGTTTTGGTGTTACTGTTCCTTTAACCTATATTCACTCCTATTAGTTTTCCTTTTGAGGATTACTTTGACTTTCCTCTTTTGCTTATATGCCACAATAAAGTTGTATACCTTGTTTCATGTTATCATGACACATGAGACATTTACCAAAATAAATTATATTATTAACGTTGGTATTATCTGCTGTCATTCCTTCAGGTGTGTGAAAAGGAGAAGTTGCTGACAGAAAGGAACCAACTGAAGGCATGCATGGGAGAATTACTGGACAATTTCTCTTGTCTTTCCCAGGAAGTCTGTAGGGATATCCAGAGCCCTGAGCAGATACAAGCTCTGCACAGATATTGCCCTGTGCTACAGCCCATGGATCTACCCACAGCTGCCACTTTCAATCCCTTACCAGCACAAGGAGAACAAAACCTTGTAACAGCTCAGGATGTAAGTGATGACATGCCATGCTGCAATGAGCAAGGCTCCGTACCACTAGGAGCTCATTCACTTCCTAATAACATCACAGAAAATTGTATAGCAAGATGTGTTCCTGAGGGATCTGATCATGGTACCTACACGGGGAGGGGGGAGTGCATGGAACAGATCAGCCAAACAGTGACAGTGGACTTCTGTCAGGAAATGACCGACAAATGCACAACAGATGAACAACCAAGGAAAGATTTCACCTAGTGACGTTAGTGCTGTGCGGTTTGTATAGTCTACAAAAAGTCTTGTGTCAGCCATTGGCCACCACTGCCTCCTGGAAACATTATTGGTGCACACTACAGCAGTCTTAGCAGCAATACTGTTTTATAAAGTATTTCCCTCCTCTCTGGATGCAGGAGATCTCTTCACGATGGTGCTATATACACCTTGCTCAAGCAGGGAACTGAACAGTGGCATCACTGTCCTCCTTATGTTTTTATTTTATTTCTTAATACATGTTACCTTCAGATAATAACAGGGATGGACCTAACACCTTGGAGGACCTAACAGCAGCTTATATTCTCAGTGACCACGCGTCACAAAACCCTATCTCAGGAATTTTCCTCTGAATGTTCATTTTGTTTTCATTGAAGACAGCTAAAACAAAAAACAAGGTTTTATAGGTAAACTGTAAATAGGTTATATATCCATATGCAAAAAGTAGACTTGCCCCCATGATTTTCACACCCTAAAACTGGAACGCTCGTGTCTGTATTGTAATACCAAGATACAACATTCCTTTTTTTGACACTGATGCTATCAACTACAATTTATAAGTATTTTCAACACTGTTCCTCTGCATCTTTTTGTATTTAGCAATGAAAGGCAGCATCAGATGCTTATGGTTTCTTCAACTAACATCTGACAGGGCACGACTTTCCCATCCTGCACCATTTCAGTACTGCAAGTTATTAGCGGGTACTTTTTTTCTTGCTGATACTGTACATTTTTTGCCATTCTTGCCACTTGCACTGAGTTTTGCTGTAATTTAAACAAGGCTTTTTGTGTATTATCTTGTATGTAAACTAAGGAAGGAAAAAAAAAAGAAAATACTCAGGAGAATATAACATAAAGAACATTTCTTGCCAAATATTGCATTCACCATCTAGTGTTACATTGGTTTAGATTTTTTTTTTTGATCCATTCCCCTCAAACTGAATGCCTGTTCCTAAAAACTGAGCAGTATTTAATGTAATGTATATGTTGGGTGGGTGGGAATTCAGTGGCATAGACAAGCTTGCTTTCATAGGCTGCAAATACTTGTTCTGAGATAGCTATTATGAATCTGAGGGTTATTATATGGACTTTATGTGCCAATTAATTAAGGCCCTGAAAACCAGTTGAAATCAGTTACCTCATATCAACAATGCCAAAAGCCTATCTTTTTTCACATTATTTCTTGCGAGTGCCGTAGGCAACTGCTATAGTAAATATATATATATATATATATATATATATATATATATATACTATTTGGCCAAAAGTTTCTGGGCATCCCTCCCAATTATTTTAATTTGTTGTTTGTCACACCCTTCACTGAGGACAGGTGTTCCGACATCATAGAAAAACAATTCCGTGCTTTCTGCTTTGTGGCAAAGGTTTGGTGAATATCTTTGGCCAATACACAAAGTGAGGTACATACAGTTTTGGTTTTCAAAAAGTGGAAGTGGACGTACTTGACTATCTTACACGGGGTACTGACCTCAACCCAACTGAACTGTGGGATGAGCTGTAACACTGTTGTGAGCCAGGCTTGATCCCTAATATCAGTCCCCAACCTCAAACATTCAACCAACAGTGTTCCAACATCTAGTGGCAAGCCTTTTCAGAAGAGTAGAGGGTAAAAGCTGTTTGTAGCAGTAATGATAGGACCAATAGCATACAAATACCCTTGCTTTTGGAACAAGATATTTGACAGGCAGGTATCCACATATTTTCGGCCATAGAGAGAGTGTGTGTTTGTGTGTGATCTGTTCTCCCCCAGTGGCATGTATTTGCTTTGAGCTGACTGGGCCAGTCTGGTTGATGTATTCAACCAGATGTATTGCCCCGAACAATTGTTGGAAATAGAAGGAAATGTCTTTGTGCTGTATTTGTTAGAAAGAGTATGAGGAACATTGTTTTAAATATCGTTGTGTAATTGTGAAGCTACGTTGCTCTTAGCTGCAAGCATGACCAAGCAGTACAGATGAGAGCTGCTAACTGATGCCTTTGCACTGCAGCTTTGAAGCAACCTCTCAGTTTATTAAGCTCGTTGCGCACACACCAGTTGACTTTGTTCAGATTTTATTTCACAGCCCTTGAAGTTTTGAATTAAAGTAATCTGGATGATAAACTTTGGACCCATAAGACATGGACTCTCTGCATGTTTTCCATGTGTAGGTTGCTATTGAAATGTTCTATATTCTGCATATATAGAGTGCACCTCAAAAAAAATTGTTGGCAATCATTCAATTAGGCTTCTTAACTTATAATGCGCTTGCCGTAATGAACGTTTTTTTTTAAGGCTTTAATGTTTTACTCCATAAAATTATAGTAAACTGTACGTAAATGCTT
Organism: Xenopus laevis; assembly: GCF_017654675.1. Classification (NCBI taxonomy): domain Eukaryota; kingdom Metazoa; phylum Chordata; class Amphibia; order Anura; family Pipidae; genus Xenopus; species Xenopus laevis. Next base: position 88,871,411 of record NC_054379.1, read on the forward strand.
TTGCTTTTTTTGCCAGTTTTACAATGTGTCCTTTTGCTTTCATTATCCAACATGTACACGCCTCTAGCGATTACTTCACTAGAATTCTCCAGTGCATTAGCATTTTCAGTAACCTTTTGTCTTTCATAGAAGTTTGGTGCAACCTTAGATTGTTGAAATTATACCTACTATATTATTGTCCCATCAGTAAAGAATGGCTGACCTGTCACACTGCAACATGTTAACTTCTGGCATTGGATATCTCATAGCCTACTGGATAATAAATGGTAGAATACAATGGAATATAGAGTAAGATGAGCAAACAATATTCAGAAATGATGATGATTCTTATAAGGCGGCCTTGCTAACTGAAACAATCACCAGTTTGTACAAGGCTTTTTTACAATATTAATAACCTTATTGTTGTGCAATCGGCTGCCATATTGAGTAAAACACTAACATCAATCAACTCTCCAATAGCATGCCCATAATGCTAGCTTCTTCATTTTAATATTTAAATCATGGTTATTTTCCCTTGGTGCTAGATGTTCCTTTTAAGCTACCCCGTCTACAGCTTTCCAGGAGTTATTGACCTACAACCCTCATCATCTTCAGTCAAGAGTTCATCTTATGCTACAGAATAATGATACTTTTGCTTAACAGGGCCTGGCAGGATATGCAAATGGAAATTATCATTGGTATTATTTGGTATTATTGGTATTTTTAATCTGTTTGTACTAGTCTTTTCAAAGCCCTCTTGACTGTTTAAGTTGCATTTAATCTGCAGGTTACCTTATATTAATGATAAATTTAATTACTACAGGTCTACAGATCTTGTATGGATGATTTATTTTGTGCCCCTATATAAGTAAAAATGAAAGGCGTAAACGTAAAAATGAAATGCAGTAAGATTTCTGGCTACATCTTTTAAAATTGTGTTGGCTTTTGAAAACATCTCTTGCATTTATACATACTAAATCATTATATCCTAGCATCTTCTAATTCATTTGTACATAGAGCGTTTGCCCTATGCATGGTTTCTTTACCTCAAAATAAGAGAAACATTTTGAGTGCAGCAAAACCCCATTCTAAATTACATATTACTCACAGTACTATGTGGGTTTTATGGACTGATCCAAATTCAGCTCAAGCAGGGTCCTTTCATATCAGTTTGTATGTCATTGTTCTTGGTCACCCAATCTTCTACAGTGCTTGGTGATTTATAATTAAATAAAAATATTTTTGGGGAAAAAAACACTTTAACGTTAGGGGTGGTAGTAATCCCTCTATAGATTAGTGCATACCTCCCACATTTTTAGCAACTTGATAAATATTTTTTTATGTTTCAAATTCTGTATGTGTTTGTCTTCATTGACTTACACTCACAGAAATATAAATGGAATGCGCCTGATACCAGTGGCTTCATGGTATTCATGCCTGTAATTGGTGTTGACTAATTAAGAACAGATGCCATAGGTACGGTCTGTTGATTAAAAAGTATTTAAAAAATGAATGCTTATCTTTAAATACCCAAGAAAGGATTCCAGGTTATAGACACCACACCTGTACTGTACATATGGAAGTTACAAAGCTGGAATTAAGCATCATAACAACAAACTTTGTCAGTGCAATTCAATTGCACCTGTATGTTATATGTTCTTAATGCATTTAATAATTGAATAAACAGAGTTAGATGTAAAAATACAGAATCCAAACTGACAGAAAGAAACAACACTACATTATTTACTCCTTTAAAATGCAATATGGCCTCAACTAACCAACAGGGCCGGATATATACATAGGGTGCCCCTAGGCCTCCGCCTTCAAATGCACATGTGCACAAGTCTTATCTTGTTGGGTCTGAAGCATAGGCATTGGCGGGGGAGATTTTAATAGAGCTAGCACCCAGGTATTTCCAGGGTACAGTTTCCTGTACACACAGAGATACTAGTAGCAGCTACTAGTCATGGCTACAAAATAGACAATAGTGATCACTGGCTTTGCTACTTTGTAACTGCTACTTGTAGCTCTGTTTGTCTTCACCCTAAAGTAAAAAGCCATTTTTTAAACCGATTTTTAAAAGCTGTTTATACATATTCATTAGACAGCTTGATGAATACACATTATTTTATACTTTGCAGCATGGAGTTAAGTGTTGACATATGGTGTACTCTAACTTTTTTACTCAGCTTCATAAATATACCCCTAAGTATTATGTGGGAGACACAGGCGCTCTATCAGTTCCATTCAGTTAGGAAGAATCAAATAATAGAAGCATATGCCTATTACAAAGTGTACATTAGTGGCATAAGATGTTTAACCATTTGTTTGACCATTTGTTACACATTTTATTCTTTTATTTAGGTGTCTTTTAAAATGCCTAGGCAGACTTTTGTCTTTACTGGAATTATTTGTCTTGTTATAGGTGTTTTGCCTATATGTAGCTTCTCTAAAATAAGTTATATTAAGTAGGCACCCACCCAGTAAAGAAGTTGATCTACAACTTAATTACAGATGACAGAGGATTCAAAACATTCTTGTTTATTTCTGGGATAAACTATTTTAAGTTGCAGTTGCAGAAACAAAGGACAAGGAGCCAGGTTTACACAGATCAGGCTTGATTTTTAAGGGGCTGATTTATCAAAAGTCGAGATTGAGATTTAAAAAAGGTGTTAGAGAATATCCTCATAGCCTGCTATAAAACTTCACCAGCTTTTACTTACCAATTTTTCCTGTCGACTTTCATGTTTTATATTTCCATTAAATCCCAAATTTTCAAAGATTCCCAAAATACTTATGCAAGTATTCTCATTTCTGTTTTTCAACAAGTTTTTTCTCAAATTTCAATTTCAAGTTCATTTTTGATAAATATCCCACTTAATGTAGTCAGTGACCCTGGAGAGCACGGGATTAAAATTACATTCCCCATGTTGCTGGACTTATAGCAAGCTTGTAGTGTTCTTCCAACAGTAATCATTTTATAGTATTTATAGCTCACAACAACTGAGTAATGTAGATTTGAATAGAGTTTAGATCCCCTTCAAGTCTATTTCCATGGTTCATTGTTTCAACAGAATAAACAAGGCAATGAAAATATGTGGAAAATAGCCAAAACATACTTACAGACAATATCTTACCAAAAAAAATCATTCTAAATTTGTATCAGATTTACATGATTTGGCGATTATGATAAAAAAAAAATCAACTATTTTTCTGTGAATTCATCCTTCTATGGGGGAGGGGTTCTTGTCTTTGTTTTGCCAAATTTCAGTAAAAAGTGGTGAGAAAACTATTTACCACTTAAAATGTCTCCGTTGCATGCACATTTATAGTTTTTTTAAGCCTGTCGCTTTCTTACAAAAATATGCATGTATACACTATACCGTAAGCCAGAATTGTCGCAAGTTTGCCAAAATTCTATCTAAGGACCATATTGACATTGTCAACACTCCACTGTTATTTATATGGTTAAATTACTCCACTGTTATTTATATAGTAACATAACTCCATTGTACATACAGGGAGTGCAAGTATTTAAATTAATAAGTAAAAATATCCAGAGATCAACATTAAGGCCATGGCACTTATGTGGACATTCAAAAAAAAGATCCACTTGTTTGGCTGATTCGGGTCCATTCTGCTGATGCAGTCCTCAGCTAATTGGATTTTCAAACTTGCCCGTTAGATATCTAACCAATTTTTGGCGACATTTCTGTTGGTGAGGCCATAGGGAAGGAACCATACATGCACAGAGAAGCTGCTGAATTGGCCTAAAGGGATCTAATCATGTGTTGCCAACTTTAGACTTCACAAATGGAAGCCAGAGCCAGAATATAGTCAACATTGTATTAGTTAAGTAATCTTGTTGCTTTTCTTATACAACACTGCAAATAAGAAGGTTGCTAGTTTGTGATCTGCTTAATAATTTATGTGCAACCTTGCAGGTTTTGTGCAAATTGCATTAAAATAAATAGGCATCACTGGACATTAACTAGGAAATGTTGCTTATATGTTCTTCTTAGATATGGGGGCATATTTAAAAAAAAGTGTGAAAGTAGAGCTCACCACAGTGACATTCTGCTCTCTATTCCTTTCTATGCAATTTTTGGGATATATTTATCAAAAGGGTAATTTGAGAGTTCACCCTTTGATAAATAAAATCCTGTAGAAATGAATTGAGAGGTGGAATTTAACTCTGGTAGACTGTGACAAGCTCTAGTTTCATACTTGATACATATGCCTTTATGTATTTCGGCCTCTGAAGCTTCAACAGAACACTAAATTGGAAATCCAAAGTCATTGCAATTGAAAAATATTAGGCAAAGGTGCCAAGTGTTTTGTCTAAATTGTTCTAAAATATGTTAAGTGGCGGCACTTACACTAGAAATAAGCGGAGATAAATAATAATAATCCCAGATTGCCCATTAGGAAATCACTGGCACCTCCCAAATGTTGGTAAGAGTAAATGCCAGTCTTCAGACCAGGGGTGTCCAAACTGCAGCCCGAGGGCCACACGCAGCCCAGGATGCATATGAATCCGGTCCAGCTTGAAACACTTGGTTAGGAAATAGGAGGAGGGGGGACTCTGCCCATTGCCCAGTTAATAATAATATAATAATAATACGTCTATTTAATATCCAGGTGTCCCATATTCCAGTGTATAGCTCCATCTGGTTATCCGACTGGCATTGTAGTTCTTTTCTGTGTATTTCCTTTACTTTTACAAATCAAACGTGTTTGTGTATTTCATGTGTGTCCCCAGACAATTTTTTTTTTCCAATGTGGCCCGGCAAGCCAAAAGTTTGGACACCCTTGCTTCAGACAATACAAACCCCCACGTACCTCCAGCATATGCCCTGAAAACAAGCCTGTTCATTGATATGAGCAAGTACTGAAACATACAAGAGGGCTTACCATTATTTTTACTAATATTTAGGGGCCTATTAATGAAGCCTCAATTTTTTTCTGGTCGACTCAAATTTTTAGAGATTTATTATTCCCCAGAACTGCTATAAATCCAAAAACACTCAGTCTAAAACCTGTCAAGGTCATCTAGAAGTCAATGACAGATGTCCCTGAAGTTGTTTCTTGACATTGTTTTCTGCGTTAGATAATATGATAAAGTCAGGGTTTTCGGGCGACAACTCAAAAAGATTGTCCGGACGACAATATGTATTATTCGAATATGTTGCACAATTTTGTTGCTACCCACTTTTTCAATTCGGGGATGGGAGTTAGATCGGCTTTGTTTAAATAAAGAAAATTAGTTACATTTAAGTATTAATAAATACTCCCTAAGTATCATTATTCTGAGCGTTGATATAAACTTGCATAGCATTCTGTGGCTGACTGAGGATGATGAAAGCTGTAAGTGTAAGGGTGCTGTAGGTTTGACATTGCTACAGTTGCCATTTGTGTTGCTTACTACTGACTTGAGGGTGTGTTAATTGTTAGTTAGCTCTTCACTATGGGGATCATAACTGACATAATCATGGACAAAGCCATTCAGAAAGAGGTTGCATATCTGTTTCTGCACCACAATTGAGTATTAGTTGCCAAAATCAGAGGATCCACATCAACAGGAATTGCTTTGGTTACTCCTTCCCCTCCCACATTGCCTCCCGTGTTATGCTTCCTGCAGGAATAGAATGGTTTTGTTTGCGGGCATTATATGTTTTTGTAATTGCTTGTTTTTTTGTTTGTTTTTTATTTTGCTCTGTTCATTGGAGTACTGATTAAAAGACATGTTTTGTATTTAACTCAGAGGACAAATGACTGCTATGAGCATGTTCACGCAAAAAGTTCCCTTAGCAGTATATGCTTGACTGTCTAACAGAACTGTAGACTGTTTCCTAACCTCCGGAGAAACATTATTTAATTTTTTACATGTATATCATGGTTTATCCTATAAATATATACTGTACATTGAGTGTTTGTGTGTTATGACTGCATTACCTAAAAGACTATTGGTTTTTAACCATGCCCTAAAGTATAGATATATCATAACTATGACTTCAAGTCAACAGATGGTTTATGTACAGACCTAATAGGGATATCAGTGTTGTAAATCATACAGCTTTTATGTTTTAGATTCCTTTGGATATCTATATATGTAGGTATGTATGAGTTGGATCTCAGTGGCATGGGTGAGCATTTCTCTTGGGGTGGCCGAAAATAATTTTGATTTGATAAATATATATATATATAGGTATATATAGGTATTGGACATATTATCCAAAATGCTCTCGACTTGGGGTTTTCCGGATAGCGAATCTTTCTGTAATTTAGATCTTTGTACCTTAAATCTACTAGAAAATCATGTAAAAATTAAATAAACACAATAGGCTGTTTTTACTTTAAATAAGGATTAATTGCATCTTAGTTTGGATTAAGTACGAGATACTGCAACATCGATTGAAACAAATCCGGAAGGAGTGCGTCCACTGAACCGACAGTATATATATATATATATATATATATATATATATATATGCCTGCTACCTTATAGATTTCTAAAATGTTGTTAGTATTATGACCTTAAAGTGTATAATGGGGGAACGTAATAAAAAAAAAATTTGCAATGTGAAAAGTTATGCCTCTGTGCGAACAAATTTTGCTTTGCGTTAATTTAATATAGCTTTTGCAAACCCGGAAACTGTTAAGCGACCACTTCCGACAGTGGAAGAAGGTTTGAGAATTTTATCGTTTACACCAGTGCGCAGGGAATGGGATAAAACTTCTTACTGAAAAAGTCGTTATGTTTGCTTCAAAAGATTACCACACCTTCAAGCACTTCTTAAAAGGGCGCAATTAAAATTCGCAATTCAATAACAGTTTACAGAACAATATTACATTGCAAGATGTGGATTTATATTCTTATTAGTGCGAATTGTTTTGCTCTTTGCGACTTTTATTACATTCCCCCATTAATCGGTTATTCTTGGTTTTAAATCAATCAGAAGCCAGACTGTTCCCAGTGATAATGATATAAGCCTTCAGATAATATAAACATAGCGGCTGTTCATAGATTAGACAGGCTGGTAATATCAAGAAATGTCAGAAAGGCAGACCTTTACATAATATATAGGGAAAATAATACAAAGAGAGGCACTTAAATTTAAATAAATATAAGCAATTAAACAAATGAAGCACTCTTCCGGGATTGGTGGAAAAATATTTAAATGATTACAGTTTTTTTTGATAAGCACTTAAATATGAGGGATTCAGGCCTTTTAATTTCAGGGGCAACATTTAATTTCGAGTTTTTACTGTAAGTTTATGAACCTGGTGTAGTCCATAAACTCAAAAGGAGTCATTCAATTCAAGTTGACTGTGGGAATAGAGTAAATATGTTATTGCAGAAATAACATAATATTTCAATAACATTTAGGGGGAAAATGAACAACCTTACTGTTTATAATATAGGCACCCCAAGATGCAAAAACAAGTTGCTTTAATTCGAAATATGTGAAACTGTAAATATAAAACTTTCTTATGATTTCATGTAATAAACAAGGGATTTCCATCTTGAGTAGCAGTTTTGTTCTCCCTGCTTGACTCCCCTTTGATAAGGGAGGGACCCTGCCTGAAGTGTTGGTGACCTTCATCCCCATCCCAACCAATTAAATTGGGCTAATTTTGCCAGATCCTGAGATTTTTTTCTATTTGTGAGTCATTCTCACACTTACACCATTTTCTTTGCAGTTGAGTTACAACATTCATCCCCATATTGTATATATTCAGGTTGATGTTTTGTTATACAAATATGTGCAGTAAAGTTTTAGTTTATGTATTTATAAAAAAAACAGAGAAATGGTAATATTTAATGACTATGGCATTCAGTTGGATGCTGTAATACCATATAAATATATATATATAACGACCTACTGTCTGTGTACATTGCAGTATACATGCATTATAAATAAATAGAGGATTTATAAAGGAGCAATACGTGACAATGACATTATTTTTCTCCATGTAAAGTGAAAGTTACTTTCATCGATTGCGCTGAGCAAGGTGTGGAACACTATTTACCCGCTGAAGTGCAAAACTGCTGCAGGTTCTTACAGCACTCAGACTGGTAAATGAGATTCACAGCTGGGAAATCAATAAATACTCTGACGTTACACTTGCAGTCACTAGCAATTTATGATCAGCAGTGTCATATCTGTATTGCAGCTTTTCTTAAAGGCCATGCTCATTCTAGACATGGGTCAGGCAAGCTCAATCGCAATCCTATCATCCTCTGCAAACTGTTGTCCAATGATATTGGTAGAGATGGGATCAAGCAGTAGAAACATACAGTTTGCCTTGTCCTTTTTATTTCAGAATGCTGGTTATGAGCATTATCCAACCAAAACAGATGGAGCACTAATGTTTACAGATGTCCACTGGATGTTCTATACAGTTCAGCTTATGTCTCCATTATATGTCGCTTTGCTGCTTTCCTGTTTCATATATATATATATTAGTATATTTTTTTTTTTTTTTGGTGAAAACTGATTTTCCCCCCCCCCAATTTTGAAAATCTCAGCTGTGTCAGTTAGAGGGTTTTGTATATCGACTAGTTCAATAGGCAAGTCAGCCTAGAGTGTTCTTTTCCTAATAGCAACACAAGTAGAAAAGATTTCACTACAGTACAATGCAATTGACGGTTATTGACCACAGGAGCTTGACATTGCTCAGTATTTAGTGTAACATTGCTTGTTGCGGCAGCATATTGAATTGCCCATGTACACAGACAGAAGAACAAATGCTGACACATTCACAGCTACTGGAGAACCTCCGTAATTCTGCTTTTCATTGTTAAAAACCCCGTGCTTTTAGATTTGTCAGTGACTTGAGCTGTAATGTCGGATAATGTCAACCTTCAACACTGTATGTATGTAAAATATATGTACACACTCAAGTGGAAAAGAAACAACGATGTACGTATGTTGCCTCGCTTGCAACGCATTTCCTTCACCACAGTTTGTTTAGTGCTAGACCCAGACTCTAACTCTTTATTTTGAAAACCTTTGCTGTGAACACCAATGCAAATGGTCAGCGTGGGAAGAGTTTTGAGACCTACGGCTCTTGGACTCATCAGCAGGGATTAAGTGCTAGTCCTTAAGGTTGCGTTTTTCACTCCTGTCTAACTGAAACCTGTTATAAACCTGGATAAGAAGAAACACATCTTCCCTCCCTCTCGGGTTGCCTATTTCATCGTTTTGTTGTTGGGTACAAGTGCACCTCTCATGTTTGCCTTACAGACTACAAAATCCATTCTCAAACAGGGTTTTATCAGTGTATGCAAGCGGAGGCTCTACCTCCATTTTCCTCCTCACCAGGTCAAACTGAATGGCTGTTCTCACACACACATCTACCTGTAAAATCCTCTGTACCTCTCATAACTGGTCAATGACTGTAACAGGTTACATCAGGTGTTTTTTCTACATACTTTTTACACAGATTCTATGCGATCTAACTTAATTCAATGCAGCATTTTATTGTTCTACTTCTTAAGCTTATTTTTTTTTCTAGGTAACTGTGGTTTTTCTTGTGGTTTTTTTTTTTCTCGTAAAAAACAAAAACAAAGCTGTTTACGCTTATATGTTACTAAAAGTTTTTACCTTTTTTGGAAAGAAAAAAAGCAATGCTATGAACTAATGAATTAAAACGTGTATATACAGTATTGTGCAAATTTCCATTCATTTGAACTGGTAGTGTTAACTACATTTTGTCTAGACACCATCTCTGTTGATGAAATAAAGACATATCATTATGTATTGCAACCTGGTTTTTTATTTAAATGTCCTTGCATTTCATGTGTTGCTTTATGTCTGCATGTTGATTTAATATAGCAAGTTATGGAGCAGCCACAAAATACTGTAGTTGCTTCTAGGTATGGAGCAGTAATACATAGCTGCCAAGTTTCTCTAATATCCAGAGATCCCTGCATACATGAGGGGGCACATTTAGCAAAAATCACACAGTGGATTTAAAAAAGGAAAGTACTAATTGTCATTGAATCATATTTTGCACATATTTAAGAAAAATCATAAATGGGTAAATCATAATTATAGAAAATATTGCAGTACTATTATTGGTAAATCAATGTTTTCCTTGCATTTTTTAAGCTATTTGATAATTGTGATATATTCATTTTTGTGTGTGTGTGTGTGGGGGGGGTGATTATATATGTGCCTAAATTCAGAAGGTGAACTTCTAGTTCTCAGTAGGTCTGAGCTGGTACAATTAAAGTCATTTCAGTTTTCTTTTAAAATCACAAAACAACAAGTGTAAAAACACAATTCATCACACACATGGCTATAATGATACACATTTGCACTTACCTTAGCTCGAGTTGGCAAGGGGTGAGGGCCAACGCCTAGAGCAGAGCCAGACTTAAATACAGTCCTGCTGTTTAGTGAGAATTAGAAATTTTTGTATAGCTATATACAGTGTATACATGCTTATCATAATAATCAAAGTTGATGAGGAAATGATAAGCAAATATATGCACATTTAAGTTAGTGTGAGACATTAAACCGCAAACATAACACATGCACTATACTGTCCCAGTAAACCAAACAATAACATGGTTTTCTCATCATCATTGCTGCTGTAATAACTAAATAGTTACTTTGTTGGGTTGGAAAAAGTCAATCAAGTTCAACCCTTCAAATAAACCCTGGTGCAAACATACTTAAACTTGTCTATCTATACACTCAGGTATATATGTGTAAGCAGCCATCTCAGGTCATTTTCCCGGGTCATGTGCTTTCAGAAAGAGCCAGCACTTTAGGATGGAACTGCTTTCTGGCAGGCTGTTGTTTCTCCTACTCCATTTAACTAAAAGAGTTACAGTGGGACATGGATTTTTACTATTGTGCTGTTCTTGGCCTGCTGGAGTGGGGTGAAATCACTCCAACTTGCAGTACAGCAGTAAAGAGCGACTGAAGGTTATCAGAGCACAAGTCATATGACTGGGGGCACCTAGGAAACTGACAATATGTCTAGCCCCAGAAATCTCAGATTTCAAACTTAAATATAAAAAAATCTGTTTGCTCTTTTGAAAAACAGATTTCAGTGCAGAACTCTGCTGGAGCAGCACTATTAACTGATGCATTCAAAAAATGTTTTCCCAGGACAGTAAATGATTTTAGTAGGAAAAGTATGGTGATCCAAATTATGGAAATACCACTTATCCATAAAATCCCAGGTCCCACGCATTCTGCATAACCTGTACTAATACCTATTCTAACTAACTATAGATTTTAGTATCACAATAGCCTTGGGTATTATGCTTGTTTAAGAAATCATCCAAGCCCTCTTAAAAGCATTAATAGAATCAGCCATCGCATCATCACCCGACCTCACTGTCCTCACTGTGACTGCTTTCCCTCATAGTTAATTACTTTCAGCCACCGTAACAGTTTAGTTGCACGTCTCTGCACTCTCTTCAGCTCATTAATATCTTTCTTAAGGAGCCTAAAACTGCACTGCATACTCAGGGTAAAGCCTTTCCAGGGATCGGTAAATTTTGTTTTCATCCATTGTTTCATCCCTTGCCCCTTTAATAAACACAGCAATTATCCAGCACACTTTGTACACTTAAAGTCTTTTCTTCACAGGGCGCACGCAATAAAGTATGTTCACCTCCACATACCTCCAATTCAAGTATACAAGTATTGCAGCACTTCAATTGTGTGTTAAAATAGCATAGCTAATGCCCCTTTAATGTCAGACAGTACTTTATTAGGTACTGACACTGCCTAGAGTTACACAACTTGTTTTCCACAAAAATCCCCAGACCCATCTCAATTAAAGATATCCCCAATCTACTACCATTTAGGGGCTTATTTATCATGCTGTGTAAAAAGTGGAGTGAAGCATTAATGGTGATGTTACCAGATCAACTAATAAGCAATTACATTTTCAACAGAAACAAAAGCAAATATCTTATTGGCTGCTATGAGCAACATCCATTTTTTACACAGCATGATAAATGTGTATAAATCACATGTATGTTCATTCTACCAATGTGTATAAGCTTGCTCTTGTCAGTATGTGACATGTCCCAGTTTGCTGTCAAGTTTTCCAGTCTAGTCAAATTACTCTGCAAAGTGGCATCATCCTGCATGGAACTTTAGTTTTGTTGATGATACGTAATTGTGCAAGACTGCTTACAATTCCCACGTTCAGGACATTCATAAACAACAACACTAAGGACACTGGTACAATTAGAAAATGTTCCATTTTACCACCACTCTTTGTAATACATTCTTCAGCCAGTTCTCTATTCAAGTACAAATATGATGTTCCAGGCCAATATTCCTTAATTTAATCAGAAACATTCTATGTGGCACTGTATCAAAAGCTTTAGCAAGGTCTAAGTAAATCACATCCATTGCCATCCCAGAATCGAGGTCCCCGCTCACCTTCTCATAAAAGGCAATTAAATTAGTCTGAAAAGATCTGTTAGGCATAAAACCATGCTGGCATATGCTCATAGTATTATGATTTGCAATGTGGTCAAGTATCTTATCCCTTCTAAAAGCTTACCTACCACTGACATCAGACTAACCAGCCTATAGTTTTCAGGGCTGAAAACAAGATCCCTTTTTGAATATTGTCAACACATTAGCAATTCTCTCTGCCTCATGCCAGACTTCAATGAATCCTGAAAAAATGAATTAGGGTTTGAAAATCACAGAGCTCATTCAGTACTCTGAGATGAATACCATCCAGACCTTTGTTTACCTTTATGTTCCAGTCTCTTTTGAATTCCTTCCTGATCCCCCTTGCTTCAAAAGTTATATTATTAGAATTGGGTCTAAGGCTTCATTAGCGGGTGCCTCATTTGTGTGAAAAATCACAGTTTAAATTTTTTGCTTTTTCCCAACCAATTGACCACCCTCTGATAATAAGGGTCCCATCATTTTTTTTAATATTTACATGTTTTAAAATTAGTGTTGAATTTATTTTACTCCTTGCTGCAATACCCTTTTCCATCTTTGTTTTAGCATGTTTGCTTTGACTGCTTTGTACCTAATAACATTTTTAGCTGTCACAGATAACTTGAATGCCTTAAATGCATGTTTCTTACCAACCTAACATAACTATATATGTTTTGTTTTTCTATATCTTACCTTTCTTATAAGTTTAATGTTATTGCTGATGTAACAATGAATTATACATTGATCTCAGTCCCATTAGCTAAGGCCCTGACCCCTTGCATTCTTTCTATCCAACTATAAGGTGTTAGGTCCCTGGAGTATGTGCCATAGGGTCAGGGGAGCTTCGCCAATGAGGCGACTTGAGACTGCCGCCTCAGGCGGCAGATCCCCACTAGGTACCAGGGGCGGCAAAAATGCTTCTCCTGGTACTTTAAGAGCCGAATTTCCATTTTTCAAACCGGAAATTCGGCTCTTCTAGCGCAGAGAGCGCAGTTATGCTCTCTGCCCTAGTGCACTGGCCCTCTCTGCTGCCCTGGTGGACACCCACGGACCCCCTCAGGCGCAAAAAGGTAAGCGCACGGGGGAGGTGGCAGCAACTGCTGCTGCCTCGGGCGGCGCAGGGGCCAGGATCGCCCCTGCATAGGGGGTTGGAGACCCTTGGTGATATAATGTTATTCTAACTCTGGCTAATTCTCTAACTGAGGCACATTGACAGTTTACCTTATTGAGTGCCTTAAAATTTGCTTTTTAACCACAAGATGTCAGTAGGCATTCGATTACAAAATACACTGGATTTCCATCTTGAGCAGCATGCACTGTGATCCTATATTTTTTTGCTGGCTGAAGAACACTAGCATAGCATAAGAATGCAGGGCCGGCCTTAGGCCTATTGGCACCTCTGGGGGCCCCGCACCACAGGGCAGCACAGATAATATTTCCCTCAGCACATGATGCTGCCTGGCCTGCCCCCAACTTTGAGAGTCCAGCCCATCCCCAAATCCATAGGTCCAGCCCACCCCAACTCTGATAATCCAGCCTATCCCCCAACTCCATAGGTCTAGCCTGCCCCAACTCTCATAGGCCCAGCTTTCCTCCAACCTTGATAGGCCCTGCCTGCCCCCAATCCAACCAAGCCTGCTCCCAAGCTGAATCGGCCCAGCCTGCCCCAAACTAATTGGCCCAGTCCACTCTCCTATTTCCTCCCTCTCTCTCTCTTACCCTGTGTGCCCCTATTATGTGCCCCTATTTCATCCCTCTCACTCTCTTACCTTGTCTGCCCCTTTCCTTTCTATTTTGTGCCTGTAAGCCCTTATTTTCCTAAATACTTGGTGTGTCAGTAGAAACAAAACTTTGTCTAGGGGCCCCATCAACATGGTCCCAATTGGGCCCCACATTTGATAGGATCAGCCCTGTAAGCATGTGTGACATGAGCCTAAGGGGCAGATTCATCAGTGTGAGACTAAAGGTCACCACAGAAAAATCCACCCTCTTTTTAGTTTAGAAATAGAAGAATATTCACCAATTTGCTGTTGCATAAATTACAGCGATGACTATACTTCTAATCAACCCAATAATGTGATTGATACACACGGAGGATTGCAGTGGATCCTATTACTGTTCCTATGGTGCTCCGTCCAAGCACCTAAAATATCAATCCAATATCTGTAGTCTGGAACAAAGGACCAAATCGCAGGATAACTGCAAATGTGCTAAATTTTATTTTAATCCACACACAACATGTTTCGGGCGCAACTGCCCTTTTTGAAAAAGGGCAGTTGCGCCCGAAACATGTTGTGTGTGGATTAAAATAAAATTTAGCACATTTGCAGTTATCCTGCGATTTGGTCCTTTGTTCCAGACTACAGATATTGGACTTCTAATCAACCATGGGGAAGGAGCACATACAGATTTTTAGTAGTTTGCTGCTAGAAAAATCTGATATTTCCATTTGCAGGAACATGAATCAGATTTTCACAGACCAGATGGACTCCTTGTAGAAGTATTCTTTTGCATTCATTGAGTCACGTTGAAATTTTTTTTGCTGAGCAATGTTGCTATAAGAATACACAAATATGGCAGCCCCCTCAAAGAAGAACACAGAGGATCAGATAGGAAAAGTAAAAGCATCTTACAAATACTTTTATAGCAAAATTATAGATAACATGCAAAGACAATGTTATGATGATAAAAGGTTTAATTTCTGGTGGCACTATCTTTTTAAGATATACCATCATAAATTGATGAATAAGGATACCTGTTTAGGCTGCATAGCTGGATGTACTACAGATGTAACATGTTTTGTGAGCCCAAAAACTACAAAAGAAGCAGGAGTATTGCTGTACAAACATATTAATGAAGGCAATATCCCAATTGCTTGCAGGATAGGCAGAAGGCAGATATGTAGACCTGCAGGAGGTCCGGGCATTTTCTAAAAAAACTGAGTGTAGTTCTTGCTGCTTCCCAGAAAAAGCATTAAAATGGACCTGTCATCCAAAGATCCAAAGATGTTAGTCTTGAAAAAGAAATTTCACTTATAATATATAAATTATTTAAATCTTGTTTTTTTTAGTCTTGGAATCACGTGAAAAAGGCAGCAGCCATTTTGTGGACACTGTTATTAAGGCAAGTTTTAGATCATGCCAAAATTTTGTTTATGCACCAAAATGGGGCACTTGATGCCCATGTCGATACACTGGCTACAGTAAGATGGTGAGATGGGAAGGGAGAATGTGGGTAGTGCAGTGACATCTAGTACGTGCAGAATAGAAAGTGACAGTGATTGCCTGAGGCATAGACTCCTGCTTCCAACTTGATAAAGAGGCCCACATAACACAGAAATCCCTAATATACCCATCACAGTTACCTGTTTCTTCAAAAAGTATGAATAAATGCAATCTTCTATGCAGAAATCCAGCTGTTTCACGGTTCTTCTCTTTCTGCATCATTTGAAATCCTGGCAGGGAAGGAGGGACTTTAAACACTGATGTTACAAATTGTAACAACTTCTCCACAGTTTACAGACAGCATACAGGAACTACATAACCCACAATGCATTGCACTGTGATGTTCCTTTCCTTATTTAAATCACGTGTGCAGGGAATTGTGGGGTTTGGAGGATGCAGGCTGAGTACAGCTGTCTGTTGATACAAAGTAACAGTAGTCAGCCAGCTCAGCAAAGTAGTCAGAGAGATCAACAGGTGAGCAGAGGGCTAGGCTTAGGGAACTGTTCCAAACCATTAAAAATCATAGTCTGCATATTTTTTAATTGATGTATATTGCAAAGTTGCTTGAAATTATGTTTACTTTTCAAAAAGCTTAAGTTATGTTTGTGTGGAGTTGCCCTTTAAGTACTCCAACTGGTAGCAATCATCTTGATCTCTGGTACTACAGGTATGAGACCTGGTATCCAGAATGCTCGGGACCTGAGGTTTTCCAGCTAAGGGATCTTTCCATAATTTGGATTTCTATACTTTGTGTACTAAAAAATGATTTAAACATGAAATAACCCCTATAGGATTGTTTTGTTTCCAGTAAGAATGAATTATATCTTAGTTAGGAACATGTACAAGGTATTGTTTTATTATTACAGAGAAACGGGAATCATTTTTAAAAACATAGAATGATTTGCTTGTAATAGAATATATAGGAGATGGCCTTCCTTTAATTCTGAGCTTTCTGGATAATAAGTTTCCAGATAACAGATTCCATACTTGTACACACTCCTGCACTCAGCTCTTGGAAAAAGTATAGGAAAGCCATGTTTGCAGAAAGAAATATGTGGGGATAAGCAGCAAGGGTCCCAAGAAAGCAGGAGGGCATGCTTCTTTACAGACTGATTGTGGGACAGACTCCCTACTAGTGGTATAGACATACTGCCTGTGGTATAGACATACTATAGCAAGAACAATGGGCAAAGTGAAAAGGTCCTTGATCCATGGAGCACTAAACCAGGTCGGAAGTTAAAATGTTTCAATTTATTGAAGATTAAATAGCATAAATGGACATACACCAAAAGTGCATCAAACAAAGCCCTTGCTGACTCGCAAGTTTGGGTGAGTGCTCTCCAATTGTGTCTACAAAGTGAAAAGGGTGTTGCTTATTAATTGATATGCATAGTGCTGGAGCAGTTGCTATCCCTACTATTATGCGATTTAAGTAATTTGTATGACCCTTTTCAGCAGTTTGTTCAACACATGTAGCCATGGGATGTAGTCAGGGCCCTTCTAGGAGAACTAAGACCCTTTTATTAAAAATCACTACCCCCTACCCTACATAGCTCCCCTCTCTGCTCTCCCCCCAGACTAGGTCAGTGCATCGGAGCTCATGGGCACCATTTTTGCCTCTTCAGTCTTCTTCGGGAACTGAGCGGCGTATAGGCGCGTGCACAGTTGGAGCAGTTTTCCAGTTCGTGACAACTGCACATGCGCCGTAAGTGACAGAGATTGCTAAAGGGAAGGAAGAAGACTCGAAAAAGAATGAAGAGCCAGAAGATGGTTTAGTTTTCCTATAAGGGCCCTGACTACATCCCATGGCTACATGTGTTGAACATACTGCAGAAAAGGGTCATACAAATTACTGGTAGGTAACACCTAGGCTGGGAGGGAGCAGAGAGGAGGGCAATGTAGAGTAGGAGGTAGTGATTTTTAATAGCAAGGGGGTTAAGTTCTCCTTTATGGCAGAGGGGGCCCCCAAGATGGAAAAGCTGGATTTGCAGGTCATAATTGGGACAGGAATTTTGTCTAGTGGCAGGGTTTGGCATCATTGTGGAGTGGCTTGTTTAGATCAGGGGCAAACACATGCATGTGAGGGGCTTTTTTTTTCATTTTACTTGTTGGCAGGGCCCAGAACCACTCATGGGGCCTAGGTAATCAGGGGGCTCCTAATTGGAGCCGCCATGGGGGGGAATAACTAACTTAGCAGCATAGGGCCGTGTGATTACTGATGGCTGCCTTGCATGTAACACTATAGTAAATAATGACACAGTGATCATAGTATATCATGGCATATTGCCCCCAACATATAATTGCACAGTAACTCCAATCTATAATGGAATTGGGACTCTTATGACTTTACCTTGAGTTCCAACTTTTCATTCTAAGGCAAATTTCTAACAGGTATAACACTACCATTCTTTTGTTAACTGCATTATAACTCCCAGGAGCAAGCACCATGTATGTTACCCACAATGCAACAGGCACCCATAAATTCCCAGAATTCCAGCATTGTGGCAATCACTAAAGGGAGCTGCACCTGATGTGATTGGAAACCCTGCAGCTAATTCCTGGTAGCTTCAGGGTTTCCCTCTGTCAATAGGCGCAACAATACTTCATTTGGAAAAGGAGGCAGGACAAAGCGGCAACGCCAAGCGCAATTATACAGGAGAGCACATGTTGACACAAGTACTTTATTATATAAAAAAAAAATTATATAATACACTTCCTTGCCAGAAGCATACCGAGACCACTTTATTGGAGGAAATATATTTTCCCTGATTAAGCGAGATGTATAAAGTATATAAAGCCATAAGAAACTAAAATTTAAGATAAAAGAATAGGTAATACTTAGCCATAATACACTGTATGTGTGAAACAAACCTCAGAGATTTAGTGCCTTGTTCTCCATAAGAGAGCATTGTCTCTGGCCAGAGATTTTATTTTAACTGGTCAGTGTTTACTCTCTGACCCAGTTTCCAGAATAACTTACACCAGATCTATTGATGGGAGGACTGGAGTCGTAGATCTGTAAAAGCTAGAGGGTCAAACGCTGATGTACATAATTTGTTTAAAAAGGCAAGGCACAATGTTAAAAAAAAAAATTTAAGTATAAAATATTTTGCTAATCTCTGCATTATTTCTAACTTCACTAACAAAGACAGGAATGCTAAACCATGTGCCCTTCTACAAACTGCTGGGAAACATATCACAAAACAAAATGAGTTGTGCACCAGACACATTGTCAGGGGACTGTACTATTATTAGGGATGCCTTATAGAATGGCACTTGTACTGCCATTCTAAACAATTAAAGTCATTACTGAATTCATATAGACACCAGTAGAAAAGACTGCAAACGTGGAACCAGATTATTCATTTCAATTATCTAACACCATATCTTGAATGTTTTTTTTTAAACCACATGTATCATAATAATTGTAGCTTTCCACAGCAGTGTATTAATGTACATATTCTGGTAGCAGAAGCCAATGTGAAATACACAGATGCTCTCCTGGGATCCTCTTGTTTTGACTCAACCAAAGGAAACCGGGCATGTCCATGTTTTTCATCAGTGCTCCTTGATTTTCAGATAAAAGACAAAGGTAATCTTTCCTTCCATCATAATTAACTGGAATGTTGATTTAAAAAAAAAAAAAAAAAAGTACAGTATCTGCAGCCCCTGAGCAATGTACAGGCAACCATTTATGTTTTATTTAATAATTGTAGAATAAAAATTTAAATACAAAAAAAAAAAAAGGTTCAAGTCACGAATCCATTGGGAAAAGATGACACGACAGAAGTGAGTTTTTAAATTATATTCAGATTTGAGTTTGTTTATCATAATGTACAGGTATAAAACATCTGCATTCCATAACTTGAGTCAGGGATGTCCATATGTTCTTGCAACTGCTGCGACTCGAGACATCCTCCAGCCAGGAAAATATGATTCCCATCTCAAATGGCAACTAGTGTTCCCAAAAGATGAGTGAGGAGACCGTGTCACATGATGCTTTGATAGCACAATGGTGAGTTCTTTTTCCTGTAGGAAATATCTGTAGTTTCTGTTGCTGTAAGTTCATCAGAAGTGTATAAAGTCTTCTGGGGATCATGTCGTTTGTGACAATGACAATAACAGGTGCCTTAGGGCTTATTTACTTCCGCAAAGTGCAATTTTGAGTCTTAATCCCACAATGCAGTGGTTTTTCCCAGAATTCCAGCGTCATTGCTGTTGCAAGTGGGTTATGTCCTTGATGCAATTGCGCTGCACCTTGCACAATTGCGTCTAATTTGGCAACATAAACACAACTGTGCATGCATTTTATGTACAGAAGTCCATCTGGCATCATTTCCAGTGTTTCCCGTTCAAGTGATGCCTACCCTCATTACTTTAGGCATAAGTTCCGTGTTTCTATATATACTGGGCACAAAGGGAACCCTGGAGCTAATGTCTGGCCCAGGGTGGCAGTAGCTTGAGCAGGAGGGCTCGATTTGGAACAAGAAGGACTCAGTAGCGCCAAGCAAAACAATATGGAAGTGCAAGGAGTGTGTTTTGAGGCAAATACCTGAAAGTAATCAAAGTGGTTTTATGCTCAGCCAAATGAGGGAAAATGACAGGACCACAACTGTATTTACAGACGTACATGACCCTCTTGTTTTGGCAGGTAAAGTGCCATAAAAGGACATTATTAGATATTATTAGATACTGACATATTCTGCAGTGGATTCATAAACTTATTTCTTTCCTTGTGTTGCTGTTTGTCTGAGTTTTCAGAAGCACATTTCCTTTTTCTGACGTTAGGTCTGGGTGACAACCAGTGCTGTTTCTAGCTGGAAAGTCTCCAGACCATAACAAGAGTTTTCCTTTATTTTTTCATGATAGAGGATAGTTCTAGAAGCATGCTCTGCAAAAAAAAAAAAAGCAAAAGCAAATAAATACTTGTTATGCAAATGACATTTTTCATATCCGTAATTAAATTAGCTGCATTAGGTTAAGTTAATATGAAACACTCAAGCCACATTGATGATCAGTTCTCATGCATTCTGCAGACTGGCTGCGATACAATTAGATGGCAAACAGCTAGAGCAATAGCTGTGACTAATTAGCATTGATTAGTTTAGGCCTCTGACAACATGAGCAATTTTATCTGTGTTGAGCTGTTACATGTGCTTCCATCAGTAAAGATGCTCAGTTAACTCCTCTGCTTCCGTGGGCTAAAACATGCAATACAAAAGAAGCCACCAAACAGGAATACAAGCTGAAACATCTTTTAATCCCAACACCACTGAGCATATGGGCACCCAACTCAAAGCCACTCAGCAGGCACAGGGTTACTGAGCATAAGGGGTAGGGGGTGGAATGACAGACAGGAAACCATTAGCCTGGATCTTTACTGCTATTTGGCTTCTATAATTACTGCAATTTACATTATTTCTCTCCTAATATTGACTCATTTCCATTAAAGAAAAAAAACATATTGCTTATGCATATACAGTATCACAGTTACAGATTGGACTTATCTTCTATTCTTCACAATAAATGAAAAAACATTAGCATATTATGTGCAGCGTATGTATACTTACATAACCCAGTCACTATTAGTGCATATGGAGAATGTTAGAATTTAATTCTGCTGAGGCAAGAGGCAAAAATACACCACTGCAAGTTATAGGCCAAGCAATAAGTTATTGTGTGTTGCCTTACTTTATAATGGTATGCTTGCCTTAACTTAGCAGCATATTAAACCTGTTTGCAGTTGGCCCTTTTTTATTTTGAATAGATATTTGATATGTGATACTAAGGATTCCGATGCACAGAACAATGTTTTAATGAGAGACTGGGAGATGAGATCTGAATAAAACCATGAGAAAAAATAATTGTAACAAAATGGTCCCACTATCAATCTGATTGCATACTTTTTGGGTCAAATTCTACTAACCTATGAATGAGAAAAAAAGGCACGGACCATAAACTACAGGCAGGGCCGGCCTTAGGCCTATTGGACCAATTGGGCCCCGCACCTCTGGGGGCCCCGCACCACAGATAATATTTCCCTCAGCACATGATGCTGCCTGGCCTGCCCCCAACTTTGAGAGTCCAGCCCATCCCCAAATCCATAGGTCCAGCCCACCCCCAACTCTGATAAGCCAGCCTATCCCCCAACTCCATAGGTCTAGCCTGCCTCCAACTCTCATAGGCCCAGCTTTCCTCCAACCTTGATAGGCCCTGCCTGCCCCCAATCCAACCAAGCCTGCTCCCAAGCTGAATCGGCCCAGCCTGCCCCAAACTAATTGGCCCAGTCCACTCTCCTATTTCCTCCCTCTCTCTCTTACCCTGTGTGCCCCTATTTCATCCCTCTCACTCTCTTACCTTGTCTGCCCCTTTCCTTTCTATTTTGTACCTGTATGCCCTTATTTTCCTAAATACTTGGTGTGTCAGTAGCCAGCAACACTTTGTCTAGGGGCCCCGCCAACATGGTCCCAATTGGGCCCCACATTTGATAGGATCAGCCCTGACTACAGGTGTGTAAAATCCCAGGCAACAGCTGTAATAATTTGCTGCAACACCAGGTAGTTAGTGGGAGTGGTGCCTAAAATGGGAGGTGATAATAAAGCTTATCAATATCCCCTACTTGTAGTCCTATTTAAACATGTTGTATATCTGTCACTCTCCGTTCTAAGGCCTGGATTTGTGGAAAGGCCACCAAGGCCCGGGCCTAGGGCAGCAAGATTTTAGGGGGTGGCATGCTGCCCAACCACACCCACATTGGTTCAGAAACACTGGGGATGCGCTGGAGATACAAAGTGTTTTAACCATCCCATGTGCCAATCCCCATTTCTCTGAAAATTTGCGCGGATAAAGGGGAGGGGACGGTCAGCCCCAGTCAGTTCTGAGTATTAAGAATTAAACACCCTGTGCCTTCTTGGTTTTTCAAATATATCTGAGGCTGCAAGGATATTCCAGAATAAATAACACCTACTGTACCACAGTTAATATATGTTCTCAGTTAGCATTTATATCCAGGCTAAACCTCGTAGTCGTCCTATCATCTCAGAGAACGATAATCTTTCTAAGTTCTAAGTTCATTTATGTAAAAAAAAACTGTGAATTTAGTGCTAAATGATCCTGGTACCCTCAACCCAATAAGCACTCAATAAAGAAAAAAAAATTACATAATGCTCAGCATGACACCATTTAACACCCCCACATTATTTTGTAAAATTACAAGTCGATTTTTGGATACAAATTTATGTTCATTTCGCTCATACGTGAAGAGGGATACAGGAGATATAAATATGTAAATCAAGGATTTAGTGATGAGACAGCTTTGTATAATTCCATTCACCAAACACAAATTATTGTGGCTGTTTATTCTACACTTAATAGTGACATCATTATTTACAAGTATTATTATAATTGCAAGGGACGGCCATGGGGGCTGCATTGGCACTTTCATATACTAAAAATGTTATGTAATGGTGGCCACAGCATAATGTTTTTTCTACTGAATTACAACCTTTCGGTGTAGTTATCGAGATATATATATATATATATAATTTTATCCTATGACATGGCACTCGAAATGAACTTTAAGGGGTTGTTCACCTTCCTAACACTTTTTTCAGTTCAGTTTTCATATTTACAGAATATGAAAGCAAACAATAGAAAGCAATTGGAAAAAACCTTTATTTCTGGTGAACTATCTGAAACCAACTGAACTGGAAAAAAGTTTTCGAATGTTAACTACCCCTTTAAGGAATTTTTGGGGATATTCAACACTAATGATGGCAACATCATTCAATTGACATTCACTTACAGTTTAGCTCCTGTCAGTTCTTTAGACATAACAACAAGGGTCCTTAGGGACATCTGAAAACAGATTTATGCCATAAAGTTACAGTAATGAATTCCACACTACATTTTTCTAGTTCTCGTGTGCAATCTAGCAGCATGGTGACACAATGGTAAGTTCTAGCTGCCTTGCAGTGTTGGAGTCCTAGGTTCAATTCCAATAAGGGCATTATCTGCAAAGAGTGTGTATGCTCTCCCCATGCTTGCAAGGAATTAAAACTAAGACTGACCATACTGTGTGTGTGTATGTAATAGGGACCTTAGACTGTAAGCTCCACTGGGGCAGAGACACATATGAATGATAAATAATCTGTAAAGTGCTACATACATTGTTGGCACTATATAAATAAAGAATGATACAGGCAGTCCACGGGTTACGTATGAGATAGGGTCTGTAGGTTTGTCCTTAAAGGGGTTGTTCACCTTTGAGATAACTTTTAGTATGATGTAGAGCGTGATATTCTGAGACAATTTGCAATTGTTTTTCATTTTTATTATTTAAGGTTTTTTTGAGTAATTTAGCTTTTTATTCAGCAGTTCTTCATTTTGCATTTTAAGCAAAATTCCCCTAGCAACCATGCATTGATTTGAATGAGAGACTGGAATATGAATAGGAGAGGCCTGAATAGAAAAATGAGTAATAAAAATTAGCATTGACAATACATTAGTAGACTTACAGAGTATTTGTTTTTTTTGGATGGGGTCAGCGACGCCCATTTGAAAGCAGCCAAGAGTCAGAAGAAAATGGCAAATAACTATAAAAAATAAATAATGAAAACCAATTGAAAAGTTACTTAGAATTGGCCATTCTATAACATACTAAAAGTTACCTTAAAGGTGAACCACCCCTTTAAGTTGAATTTGTATGTAAGTTGAAACATAGACATTTATGTATTAAATATAACTTAGATAGATGTCTGTCTTAACATAGTATTTATTTTTACCTTTCTGTGCTCTGCAGTAGACAACACACACCAGAGAGGACTGGGGCAGGTGGTTTATTAAAGCTAAATGCTAATAAAAGTCAAGCAACCCATAGTATGTTACTGTAACAAGCCCGTCTGTAATTGTGAGTTGTAAGTAAGTCGGGTTTATGTAACTCGAGGACTCCCTGTAATACAAATAAGCCATATTGGCTGAGGAATTCATACGTTTAAGGAGGAATTGCTCCATGGATAAGGCTTTTATATAATGAGCCAAGGAGTTTATGGTTAGGTAAAGACATCAGGGCTACAGTTACAGATTGACCGGTTACAAAAGGGTCCAAAGAAATTACAAATATGCACACACTTGCCTGAATTAAAAAAAAGGAGATTTCTGAATGTGTACACCTTCTTACTAGTTTTTGTTAACAACAGAAGGGAATTAGATCCAGTATACACAGACACTGGCATATTCTACAAGCAGACTACACATAACAGATATATATCGGTGAGGGGCCTAGTATTTCCTACTGACAAGTCCCAAATGTGGGAGACATATTTGGTCAAAAGTCATTTTGTATATAAATCTAGGAATATGAATCCTGAAAAAGAAACCCATCCTTACTGTAGGTAGGTGCACATGTTAAAGGAGAAGGAAAGTCATCTTGCACTTATGGGTGCCAAATGTTAGGCACCCCCAAGTGATTGTATTGACTTACCTGAAACCCCTGGCCGATGCTCCTATCAGCAGAAAACTGCACCGGCCCAGGGTTATACCAGTGAGCACCATGGAGCGCTTCTTTTCCGGTTTCTTCTTTTTCCAAATATCCCAGGGCAGACGCATGTGCAATTGAAAGAAATAACCGTCTTTTTAGTTAAAGTTCAGCTTTTCATTCTACTGTGCATGTCCAGCAACGAGAAGAAAGAAGAAGACGGAAGAAGATCGCTCTGTGGTGCTCACTGGTATAACCCCAGGCCGGTGCAGTTTTCTGCCAATAGGAGCACCGGCCTGAGTTTTCAGGTAAGTAAATACAATCACTTGGGGGCGCCTAACATTTGGCACCCCCAAGTTCACCAAGCCTTTCCTTCACCTTTAAATAAGGGATTTGTGGAGGGGTTATTAATAAGCTTAACTAACACCTCCTAATTACTGTAGGTGCCACTCCCTCTGACATTGGTGGTGCAGCAAATTATTACAGCTCTTGCCTGAGAATTTACAGAACAACATGTCTTTCTTCTCATTTTGTTTTTGGTTATTTAAGAATTACTTGTGGCCAGGACACCTAATACAATCAGACCTTGGAATCTCAAAAACTATGAAACAAACTATGAAACAAAACTAAAACCTGCCTGTTAAACTGTCTAAGTTAAACTATTAAGTCAGAATGACCAGAACAGAGAACATAAAGGCACAGACAGACACTGCTTTCAATTGCAATTTCATTGGCTAATAAGTTAATAGTCAGTTATCAATTAATTTATACTGGGAAGTTGCTCTGAATCACATTTTCTTTTTCATTAGGCAAGATTTCACGTCTGGTGTTTAGATCCCTTTTAACGATGGAAGCTATGGAAACATTTACATATGTCTGTGAGTGCTGCTGAATGATTTTGTTTCAAGAACAATGGTTACTTTTGTGCTGAGCCAAATTTTAAAGGGCAAAAATAGTGAAAAGCAATACTGCTCCGTTTTTGATCATTCACAGAAATATATTCTTAATGCAAATGTTTCCATACCTTGGCAGAATGCTTGAAACTGCATGTGATGTTTATAGGTTTCATATCTGTTTGATAAGCAGAAGCAACTATGTTCCTTAATACGTCTCACTTACTGTAGGTAAGGGCTCTGTGGTGTAAGAGAAAACAAGGAGTGATCAAAGCAAATTAACTTTTTTAGAACTTTCGAGGTGTTGAAATCGAGGTGTTGGCTATTGCCTAGGGTCCTTTCGGCCCAGTTACCGGTATTGTTAATTGTTTAACAGTTATGTTCTACATTCCACTGTTGTATACGTTAAACTTCCTGCTACCTGTCTCTACTCCTCTATCTCTCTACTCCTTTATCTCTCTACTCCTGGCTATAAAACGAAAAACTGAGGATGGGAGGAGAGAGCCCCACGGATATAGGGGAAGGAGGAGCTACAGATCTTATTCTTTTGTCCTGCCTCCAGACGTGACCAGCATTGTAGTCAGACTGCAATATTTTAGGTATGTCTCAAGGTGAACATTAACATAAATATTGGGGAAATGGATAGTGTTAGATGGCAAATTGTAATTAAATTTGGAAAATGCTAAAGATTCTTTGATGAAATTGCATAGTTGGGTATAAGGGGCTATTTTATTTTAGGGATATATTTGGGCACTGTAATATGCACATGAATCATTGTGCATGTTAGAATGAACCTCTGGGTACCCTAGTGGATATTGGCGGAAGGGTGGTATGTTGTATTATAAATCCTGATATTGTTGTGAATTGTTCTAAAGGCACTCATTTTGTGGACTTAATTGATACTGTAATTTATTTTGGGGGACATTAAAGGAGAACTAAACCCCCTTTCTAATAACAACCCCTACCCCCATAGTCCCCCCCCCCGCACAGGAGTTAACACCCTAAGCCGGTAATTACCCATTGTTGCAGAGTTAGTGCAGCGGAGCTCACAGGGGCCATTTTTAGCCGATTCGATAATCTTCAGGTCTTCTGGCGCTTCGGTAATTTTTGTCACTTTCGGGGCATGCGCAGTTGTAGCGAACTGGGAAAATGCTGCATGCGCCAATACGGAGCTTCCTTACAGAGATTAACGAAGTGACTAATGATGGCCCCCGTGTGCTGACTCTGCAACAAGGGGTAATTACAATTTTAGGGGTATTTATTGTGTTAACTCCTGTGCAGGAGGGAGCAGGGACTATGGAGGGTAGGGTTTTTTATGAGAAAGGGGGTTTAGTTCTCCTTTAAGAGTGCTGTTTTATGGGTTCATTAATAGCGCCATGATACCTCAAACTATATATTGCTGTCTATTGTTACAGTGCATTGAATTGTAAATAAGTACAGATATGGGATATATTATACTGTAGCATTCTAAAGCCTGTGGCAAAAACATTAGCAAACAGCACAGTCAAAATGCCCATCCCAAAACTGTGTGTTACTGCTTCCCATTGATAGTATGGTAAGTGCTATGCTCATGGCAGACACACATAATGACAGGTAGACTCCACTCAGAAATGTCTCATTCAGCAAGTGTAGGCCATCTGTCACCAGCAGTATCTGTCAAACCCAGGAGACATTTGAAAAATCAACATGATGCTTTGAACTCTATGACCTTTTTATAAAGGGATTTTTGTTCACTGTTTGTAATATGTAATAATGATATTGAGGGTGCCTAGATTAAGAGTAAGAACCACTGGGCAGTATTAGCCCAGGGCTGGCTGCTTTACTTGCCATTGACATCCTGCGACCAGATGGTGGTGGTGGAGTGATGCTTGGACTGTCGTCTCTCCTTCTAGATTCAGAGCCAGAGCCATTTCTAGAGTCCAAACTCTCAGTGTCACTGATCAGTCTGCTCTCGGATAATCCTCTGGATGTAGAACTCACTTTTCTATGTCCACTGTCAGCAGAATCACTGCGATCCTCAGCAAAGTCCTTGCAGCTGCCAACCCGGCTGTACTTGCGCAGTGCAGAGTGCAGTTCCATGTGGCTGGAGTGAAGACATGACCTTAGTGGGTGCACAGCATTGTGCCTGGGCTGATCTAGGGAATGCTGGCTTTTGAGGCAGCTTTTGGAGCCCAAACCATTGTTGTGTTTAGATTTCTTTTGGGAATCTTCACTGCTGGAGGAGAGATTGCGCTTCTGGAGGGCAGGCGTAGGCTGAACTGTGGGTAGTCTATGTGCAATGTGCCCATGGTACTGGTCAGTGTGATTGGGAATTCTGTGGGACTCTGCAGAATGGGGGATTTGCTTGCAATGGCCGACACGCTGTTGCTCAATGCTAATATGGTCTGAAGTTTTCCTGTGCTTGTCAAGGGCAAGAACTTTCCCATAATGATTTTGGTCACTCATCATTTGTGCTTCCTTAAAGTCCTGGGATGGGGGCAGGTAAGCTGGCAGTCCTGCTGGATCCATTTGTTGATCGGACAGCAGTTTGTAGCTACTGGAAGACAAGGGGATGATCTTACTTGGAGAGGAATTGCTCATCATACAAACATGTTGCACAGAATTCTTCTTGGACTTGCAACTGCTTATTTCATCCTCAGTTGTCTCAGGACTGTGTTTACCATAAAGCCCCTGCTTTATTTTTCTGATACCTAAATGGAAGATTTCTAAAACATTCAGGAACAATGACACTGCTGCTATACTGTTCATAAACACCATAAATATTGTCTTTTCTGTTGGTCTTGAGACAAAGCAGTCCACTATATTAGGGCAAGGGAACCGTGAGCATTTATACAAGGGGTCGAGATCAAATCCATACAGCAGGTACTGCCCTATCATAAAGCCCACTTCCACTACTGACCTTGTCAGTATATGCAGCACATATGTGCGTAATAAGGATCCCCTCAATGGAGCCTTGTTCACTTTCCTTTGTTCCTCTAATTTCCGAAGTTCCCTCTCCAGTTTCCTGTGCTCATCGATAACTGTATCAAGTTCCTCCAGCTCTGCTCTAAGTTGGGCTTTCTTCTTTTGCCTCTCCTTTTCCAGAGCCCTCAGTCTGTACAGTGCATGGCCCATGTAAACAAGGGATGGAGAAGAGACAAATATTATTTGCAATACCCAGTACCTGATGAGTGAGATGGGGAATGCTTGGTCATAACAAACATTCCTGCAGCCTGGTTGCTCAGTATTACAAATAAATTCATCTTGTTCATCATCCCAAACATCTTCAGCAGCCACTCCAAGGACAAGCATCCGGAATACAAAAAGAATTGTCAGCCAGATCTTTCCCACAATAGTGGAATGGATGTGCACCTCTTCCAATATGCTTCCCAGCAAATTCCAGTCCCCCATATTCACACTGTCATGTCTGCAAGATACAAAAAATGTACACGTTATAAGGCATCTCGCTAAAATATGACTGCTACCATCCAAGTCCCTGCTAAAGTAAAATCTGCTGTTGTATCCGGTTACTGATGATGTCTGATTTAAACAGGATCCCACCCTATAACAGGATTTTAGATTGCCA
Source organism: Xenopus laevis (assembly GCF_017654675.1). Taxonomy (NCBI): domain Eukaryota; kingdom Metazoa; phylum Chordata; class Amphibia; order Anura; family Pipidae; genus Xenopus; species Xenopus laevis. Next base: position 88,900,987 of record NC_054379.1, read on the forward strand.
AACAAAACTAACTTCTATGCAGTTTGCAATAAAATAATTTAAATCAACCTACCATACAGATAGAGTCCAGTGTCAGTGGCACATCTCTGATATATATGGAGGCTCATTCAGTCTATTAAATAAATCCAGGTCCCGGTACAAAAAAACGCTTGGAAAAAATAATTCATAGTTGTGTGGAACTGGCACTGATGGACCACAATTAAAAAAACAATTCTGAGGCTGTAGAATATTGCCTTAGGGCAACGAATAATGTGTCCAATCCTGTGAGTGGATAACCTCTACCAAAATAAATTTAAGACACCCTTCTTCTGCTTGCTCCCAGGTAATTATATTTTAACTCAACTTCATCCAGAATTTGATTTCTCCTATCAAGTCCTTATCCTGGCAGTCAGTGAATAAAATGTCATGTATTCTGTCTGGGTTTGCTAGGAGCTTTTGTTAGCTATGTGAATAAAAAGAAATCAATGGGACATGTCCGATTTTGTGCTTGGCTGCACCATGTGTTATGTAGAGCAGTGCTGACAGCAGAGGCAGCTCATCGGGTCACATGGTACTCCACGGTGCATTCCTAATATTGGATTCACTTTTTATAAATATTGCTATAAGCCTTTTGTATAAAGTTCAATACTGTCTCAGACAGACTGTGGAACATCACTGTCCAGCTTCTTCCAAGTACATATTCGATTACTTGTTCCAGGCATTTATGAACTACATCCTATTAAATAAACAATGTCCTATAAAAACATTTATTGATCTCTTAGGATGTGGACATATAACCATTTGAAGTCCACATTCAGCCTGATGGAAAGTTTATACATTAAGAGGATGTTCACCTTCCTAAAACATGGGCTTCATGATAACCATTGGGTGATAGAGTCAGCCAAACCAAGTAATCTGACTGGATGTCATAGACAAACGTCATATATATCTTAATTCCTGAAAAACTATGCAAAGTTTCAATAGAGTATTCATGGATTAAGGACATTTTTGCCAAAGTGGAAAAACTTATTTTTGTTTTTCTTGCTTGTTCCCCGGAAAACTCTCTAATTTGTTCAAATAGTGAAGCTCTGCATAAACTAACTTCTTCCTTTCCTAAGCTGCCATCTTTGTCAGCCTTTGAGATAGGGAGCAACTCATAGGTCTTGATTTAGGGAAAGGCCACAAAGGCCCAGGAGCAGCAGGCCACCCCTATTATGATTAAAACTCATGTATGGCTTGTATTAGTGAACGTTAAGACTGGCCACAAGATTTAAACAGCTGTCAACAACTCTCCTGGCTGAGTTGCTTACGGGCGGTTGGGAATGGATAAAGGATGGAGGTCCACAGGAAATTTAAGATCATTTCTAGCAGTTAATTATGTGAAGGGCTTATCTGTTGACTAGTAAATTGTATTTTTTTTACTGGGGTCCTGATGGCCCAGTCCTACCCTGGGCAAGCAAATTATTCTCTGGATCACATGCTATTTATTGTTTAAAAATCATAACCAGTGTTGGACTGGGCCACAGGGATACCAGGAAAACACCTGGTGGGCCCAGGTGTCAGTGGGCCCTCATGCTGCTAAACATTTGGACTATTTCATGGCCATTCCCTATTTCTATGAGAACTAAGAGGCTAACTAGATGGAATAGATTATAGTATTATTGTATATAAAAAGGAAAGAGACTAGGAGAATAGGGGTGAGTGGAGAGGAAGAAAAATAGTACTCAGAGTGGGCCCCTGGTCTAAGGATTTTTGAGCCCCTGGTGTCCCAGTTCAACACTGATCATAACTATATATACTGCCAGTCGAAAGTTGTTCTAGTATTTTTGTTACAATGGGGGATGTTTTTCAGAATCCGCTCTCTCTCTTATCTTTATTATTCTATGATATATTATATTCTATTCTTCTTCTGCTTTCCATTTCATTTATTGCTTTATTATGCTCAGGACCTGGGGTTTTCCGAATAAGGGATATTTCCGTAATTCGGATCTTCATTCCTTAAGACTACTAGAAAATCATGTAAATATTAAATAAACCCAACAGGCTGGTTTTGCTTCCAATAAGGATAATATCTTAGTTTGGATCAAGTATAAGCTACAATTTTATTATTACAGAGAAAAGGGAAATAATTTTTAAAAATGTTGAATATTTTATTATAATAGAGTTTATGGGAGACAGCCTTTCCGTAAATACATACACACACACGTGTGTGTGTGTATATACATTTCTATACAGTATTGTTATTAACTTCCTATACTCCTTTTTTGGCATTTCACAAATTCCTCTATTTCTTCAGATTAGCAGGAGCCCTTTGTCGAACTGCAGTTTTCAGATCTTCCTAAAAATGTTCAATGGAACGGAGATCTGGAATCGTTGGCCTTTTTAGAACAGTGCGTTTTTTTGACTTTTAAGGGGTATATTTGTCGAAAAAAAAAAATCAAGTTTGAGTGTGAAATGGAATCAATAATGGAATCATAATGGAATAAAAATGTAATCCTTATTGTTTTGTGATTTTCAGATTTATGAAGAATTTTGAATGGGTTAATCGATTGGCTTTTAATACTCAGAATGTGTCCAAGGGGTGATTCTGCTAAGCAGGTGCGCCCTGTGGTACAATTGGCTTGGGTCTTTGCACGATCAGGGGTCATGGTGGTTATAACAGGATTCTGCTGCTCAACAATATTTGGTTCAGCTCTAGTTATTCATATTTATTCTATGATCGGCATCTACAGCGTAATAAATTACAAATGGGAGCCTGCAGGGTAGCTCTTTATATTCCATCTTTACGGCTGCTTAGCAATAAATATTTCCACTTAAAATGCAAAGAACTTGGTGACTACTGAGCACCAGTAGACACTGCAATGTTATTCAATTAACAACACTGGAACTTAGTAACAGTTCTCAGTTTTCTTTTCTTTCTCACATGGTCACATGGACAGACACAAAGCACAGCAGGGGCAACAAAACAAACCCAATACTTTATCAAACCTCCACTGCAGCTTTGAAAGATTTACCCTGTAAACAAATAGAGGTTGTTCTGAACTGTACTGAAAATCTCTAATTTTATCTCATGTGTCCACAGAACATTCTCCCAGAAGAATTTGGGCTTGTTCAGGTGTGTTCTGGCAAACTCCAGCTGGGCTTTCTCGTGTTCCTATGTCAGCAGTGGGGTTTTGATGGTTATGTTGTCCTTGGGAGTGAAGGTCAACTTGAATCTGTCTTGAAGTTGATCAAAGTTCTTTCATCACAATTCAACAATCCTTTTCAGCAACCACTGATAACTTTTTCTCTTGCATTCACATCCAGAGACTGGCAACCTTGCCACGAGTCTCAAGAGTTGCTGATATGGTGGACACAGGAACATTAAAATCTTAGAAGATGGACTTGTTGCCTAGATATTGTCCATGTTTATCTTCGCAGTTTTCAGTCTTATCTCCTCAGGTAAACTTTCTTTTCTTCATGTTTAGTGTGGTGCACACAGACATATCAAACCGGTTACAGTAGCTGCACCTCACAGGTAAATTGGCCCACAAATTAACAGAGAAACACCTGCTTGAAATCTTTTAATATTTCTTACAACTTCTAAAAGGTAGCTCTTCCACACTAGTGTTTCTTTCTGCTTTCCCCTTGGGTGGATCTTTCATGCTTTATTCTGATTAGTTTTCACTCACTATTTGTACTCGTTTTTACAGAAAAAGTACTGCATTGTTATCCATTCAATATGATATATCCAATGAATATGTCCTGTAGATAGAAGTAACCAACACACTAACATCTTTTGCAGCAACCCGTATGTAAATCATTAAACTAGGAGACCAAAATAGTCAGTTAATCAAGGTCATTGTGTCTCTAAAACATGTTTAGTTTAAAATAAAAAAACTCTTAACTCCTAACTGTCGTTTTTCCTGATCAAATATTCCCCAGCTAAAATAAGGTCGATAAAATTCAACAGTTAAAGCGTTGGGAATCCTAATGGATTTTTCAAATTAATAGTCTGGACCCTGGAGGCCCAAATATTGATTTTAAATTGAAATCTTTTTTTCTTTTTAATTTAGAATTTTGTATTCAGCGTCTTCCACAGATAATTAGTAATTTGCTAAAGGGGATTAAAAAAAAACAAAAAAAAAAAACATATTACAGGGTATCGCCACCCAAAAAACAGATTTGCATAAAAAAAGGTGATGTAATTCTACACAACATTCTAATATATAGTAATTAACACTTGTCAAGGTTTTCAATATAATTTGTAAACGTACTTGCAGATGAAAACAGGGTTTGATTATCCCTCGCTGTTAATTTGGCTCTTGAAACAATGCTATCAGTTCACTTCCAGAACGGTTTATCAACTGCCTTTGCTACATCATTTCAGGTGTCACACACAGATATATATATATTGGAAGGTTGCTTAGAATTACATTGTTTTGGGTGGTGATTCACTCAGTCAGGGAAGATTTTATCTGTATGTGATTATTGTTAAGAAGATGGTCCTTCACTGGAAGGCTTTTTTGGGTTTAGGCAGCAACAAGAGATTTATCTGTATGTATTTTAAATGTTTATCTCTAGGCAGCTAAAAGGGGAACCGTAGAAATGTATAAAGCCTACCAGTTTATACACTTAACGGGTGACCAAACAGACCAGTTCTGGGCATATGGGCTGGCTATTGCTCATTTGGACACATAAAACAGAACAATTTTAACCAATCCAAAATGGCTTGTGCATGATGACATCAAGGACGTGCAACCCTAACAAGTTTTAAGTTGGTGAATGACCTTATAAATGTTCTGATATGATCATAAGTCCAAATTTGGTTGATGAATTGTGGTGTAAACTTCAGGGCTAATCTATCAAAAGCCACAGGTTTCCATAATTTTGTTACTGAATAGCCCTAACAGGTCTTTACTTTGTGTTCTTTACTTTAGTTATGGGTTTAACTAATTGTTAATTGAAATCTTGTTGAGCACAATTGCATATTTCCATTTGAAACTTTCCAGTGAAGGCCTTACCTATTGAACTCTACTGTAGATATTTGACTATGTACTTACTACTACATTTTAAGTACAAATGCTCAAGAAGGGTATTCTCAATAGGTCCAGTTTAATGAATAAAGCAGGATTTGGTGAATTCCAGCAGAATGTTACCTAACTTACTGTGTAATGTGGATTTCATAGTTTGGAGGAATGGTCTGGGGCTATTTTTCCTGGTTTAGGCTAGGCTCCCGATTCATGAAAGCAAATCAATGATTGTGCAACAAAGTAGGAAGCGGACACAGATAATGACAGATACTTGAGAAGGAACATGTTTCCCTGCCTCATTACAAATTTACTCTATTCATGCACAGATCCCAATTTAAAGACAGAAATTAGAACTGTAGCTGTACACATATTCCAGTTCTCGTTTGTCAGCCATCCTTAGATAAAAACCCCTTGAAAGTAACCACCCAAGAAAGAAAATTGAACAAATACAACTTTATAAAGTATTTTTGTTATTACAACTCTAAGCAAAGAGGTTTTGTACAAAATAAAGGCTTCCAGTGTTTTTAAAGTTCATTAAAAAAAAATCTCACATTATATACACATAACTGTTCACCAAAGAAACAATAGTGAACCTGTACACTCATTTACAAAGGAAAGAAAAAAAAACATTTACACATAAATTATTCATTTACAACACAGTAACAAAAAGAACAGGTAAATAGCCTGATAATGCATAGAGTCATAAAACATACAGAGAAGGTGCAGCAAGCACGTTGTTGATGTATAAAGTGAAGGGGGAAAAAAGAACTTTGTACAGAATATGCAAGCTTTAGCATAAATGTTAGAGGTTACTGGGGTCACATACACAACAGCCTAGCCAACCACGCACCAGACCAGGGAGCTTACAGTTTTCCAAGATCTCCATAACACATACATTAGATCATACACAAAGAGCCCAAACTGTATGTCTTGTTACATATTGTAGACTTCTACCAAGCACAGCTGGATGGAATATCCAAAAGAGTGGTTATATAGATTTCTTACATTACAGTATACAGATGTTCCCACTCTAATTATAGGAATCAATACAGAAACTGTGCCTTGATTGGTTTCTCTGCATCTCAAAGAATCAAAACTCACGCATTAAAAGCCATTTGGATTATTTACTATATGAGAGGGTGCATTTAAATGTTTTTTTATTTTAAGCAAATGTCACCAACACAAAAAGGTTTCACATTTTTTTCCTATATCTACATACCCTTCTACCAAAATGAAGCCTATTTTTTGTGGGCGACAGAGATTTTGCTTATATACTGCTTCTTTTAATACACTTTGGAATCTACATACATAGTTATATACTGGGTCATTTTATATTGTGGGCTGCTTTTGTAAGGCACCAACACTCTTTAAGGGACAAAGTTTAGCTGAGCAAACTGTCAAGCTAAGCATCAAGATTGACATGTCTTCTGCTTCGTCAAAATAGCTAAGAAATGGTTTATGTCAAAAATCTGTTTCATATCATTGTGCCACTAATATCCAGCATTATATTTTAAAGATTTAGCTGCCTTCTGGTTTCATAATTACAATGCTAGCACTTGTTTTCCCACAAGTTAAAATTATATTAACAATAACAGGTCAATAAACAGCATTTTCTCTGGTAAATGGTTTTTCTTAAACAAATGTATAAGTTTGAATAAACAGCATCAACTTACTGAAACATATCTAATATGCTCTATAGCTTCCTTCACCATCTTTCTCCTAGGTCCTTCAAATGGAAAGCATCTGGTTGCTAGGGTCACTAACCTAACAACAATCTTTTTGGCTTGAATGATATATGGGAGTATGATTAGGGAAAAGTCTGAACAATTATTTAAAAAAATAACAAAACAGAATCAACCCAGTTTGGGTCCCTAGCCTTAAATGTAAATGTGTAGAGGGAGAGTTGAGACGCAAAAGTCAAACCCACTTATAAGCAGTAAAGACCCAGTGCAGCATAGATCAAAAAGCAAACTGAAACATAGTGTTAAGGTCAGTAGCACATAACAGTTCAACAGTACACCAGTAGCAAATGAATACAAGGATAGTTCCCTGTGCTTTAATATATTAAAGGAAACACAAATAGGTTTCTTCAAGGTGCACCTGATGAAGAGACCCCCTCCTAAAATCACTTAGTAAATTTAAGTACAGGGGTATAGCCACTTCACTTAAAAGGCACATTCTAAGGTTCATATGAGGAAGGTAACCACCTTGGCTTTTCATGGAAAAAAGTCTGACTGTATAGTGTGAATGCAATCAATAGCAAATATAGCAAAAACTGTGGCATGGATTTAAAGGGTCATTGCACTGGACTGGTGCCATATATTATATGACTCCAGGTTGCCTTTTAATCTAAGCCCTACCACAAGTTTAATGCAGAACTACAAGTTTGTTTCCTAGCATGCCACAGTCATGCACAGAGATTTTTCTCAAGCCATAAAGAAGCTCTTTTGAAACAAACCTTTTGGTTTCCCAGGAGTTAGCTTGTGCAGCACTCTCTGGATTCCCAAACAGGCTGCCCTACTGTAATACAGAACAGAAAATGTGAGGAATGGATTGGTGACATTTGTATGGCTAATTCTTTTTCACAAATAGGAGATCTCATGCCTACATGTTAAGACATTTTGCATACACAGAATGTTTGAAGTTTGTCAACATCACCCAACAGATTGGCTGTTTAATGCTTCCACTCTAATAAGTAATGCAGGATCAAATGTTAACATCCGTAACTAGAAAAATGGCTGGCATAATAACAGCGTTAAATAAAAACCCTACGATTGCACATAATTCTGGAACGTATTCAGTTCAAATCCTTCATGACTCTTTCTACAGAGTCCATACTTGCCAAGTAAAAAATATCTTGTGCCTGCACAATGATTGGCGTTTCAACACCTATGAATGTGGGTCTTGTACATTGCGTATCGCAATTACTTTCTTCTTAGTCCACAAAGCAGAACTTCAACTGTAAAGTGCAAAGTGTCATGTGGCACTTCTTCTGCATTTCTTAAATAGTTTCATCAACTGCCGAAACCTTTCCTCGATCTTTTAAATAAAACAAAAAACAGATAACTATTAAACATATGCAGAAGATACTTTTCTTTGTATGGCTAAAGCAGTCTATTGAATAGTCTGAAGTGTTGCTGATTTTACACTTTTGTAAGTAAGTAAAACACCTTGAAACAAAGATCTGGCAGACCTGCACCCTGGCTTTGTACATCACTTTTTGCTGGAATTTTTTTGGCCAGCTGAATGTCAATGGGTTATTGCCAGGTCTGAGGCAGTGGTGTTAAATAACGCTGTCCAAACTACCATTGAAATAAATGCAGATACTATATGTAGCAAGAGGAAAATTCAATGGTTTAAAATAAAAAAATGGGCTCAATACGTTAACCGCTTAGAAGCGACATGTTTTGGGAAACTCTTCTTTGACAGTATGAGGTATATTATCAAATATAAATTATAGAGCTTATATTGGCAGAACAATGAGGGCAGTGTTTATGTTCTTTTCTACACGGAATTGGCTTCTAGGGAACTTTTCTTTTTTCTTCACGCAAACGTATAATGTTGACCACAGCATAGGCTTTTAGACAGTGCCTGGATTATATATAGTGTATATTGCTTAATAGTCTTCTAGAATGTCAAAAGTTTAGTCAGAGAAAGTCTATTGTTTCAGTGCAATTTGTACATCAACATGTGACTAAACAACTAACATCTGGCCAATCTGCTCATGTATGCAACATAATAGCAAGTTTAAAGGGGCAACAAAGTAGACTTGGTTCCTGGTACTGGCAAAAACCACCAGCTTGCAACACAAAAAAAAAATCTGTCCTGTACATATAGTACAATAAAAAGCAATGGGAAGCAGTAATGTGGTTTTAGGAATAAGTAAATGAACAGAGTTTACTCTTAAATTTCTCACCCACCCACCACCTACAAACATTAGTTATTTTTAACAGTAAAATTACACTTAAACAAATTAATACAGAGCCTGCCAGGAAACTTGCCTTGTGAGGAGGTTTATCCATTTGTGAAGATAACAAAATAAACGTTTTCTGATCAGTTCCAAGCTGTTGACAGTTGAGGAGGATTAATCTGTCTTCATCCCTGTAAACATTTAAACAAAAGCCTTATAAAATTATAGTAAAGCAATAAACTAATGTTGTTTTACAATTCATATAAATCAAATGCTGCTGCTATTGCCTCAGTCTGCCCCACTCCTTGCAAGAGTGCAGTGAAGGAAAAAAAGAAAAAAGTCACTCAGGGTTTGGACCATGCTGTAAGACAGACAGACTAACGCTAGCAAAAGAGAGACTCTAGCGTTAATTCACTCCCTTACGCCTGGCGAAGTTGCGCTCTGGCTAATGGACGTAACTATGCAAATTCACTAAGATACGGATTTTACTGAACGTTACCTCTTGTGCCAGACTTGCACTTCGCCTGGTCTGATGTGGCGAAGAGTAGATAGGACCTCCTCAAAAAATAGTTGAAAAAACTGGCGAATTTCATTTTTCAGGGGGATAAGCTGCAAAAGATACATTTTTTCTGGGGTACCTGGCTTCCCCCATACATTTCCTAATATATGGCACATAAACTATGCATTGAACTTTAACTTCTCACCGTATGCAAATTAGACAATGCTAGCGCAACTTTGCTTCGCTTGCCGCAGTAACGCTAGTGCCACTTCGCCAGCGTTCGGCGCCCTAGATGCAACTTCGGATTTTAGTGAATTAGCGTTGACCTGTCAAATCTACACCTGGTGAAGCTGTTGCCATGTTGGACCTGCTGGAAGCTAGAGGTTACCCACAGTGGGCACACCAGACCTATCTCAGTGAACAGGATACATACTACATTTTGAAAATGCTCTGGAAAGAAATTTTGAAAAGTGTGTGGGCTCCGAATTAATGTTCAAACTATTTTAGTGGAGATCGGTCGTTTAGTCAGTCAGACAGATTAAATAATTTGTCAGATAGGCAGTGCTTGCAAAGATATCATTATCTGATATACATCCATCACATATCTGTATAAAATGTGTGGATTTGAACAAGTTGCTTACCTGGACCAAGTCGCAACAACTTCTCCTTTCTTTTTTATTACATTCTTTGCAGATAGGCTTTGGGAGGAGTCCTTTGGTGATGAGCTTAAATGAAGAATGCAATCACTGGCAGATCTTTTGTGCTTTCCTTGAGATTTTTCCTTTGATGAAATATTGCTTTGCTCTTTCCCATCTTCCTTTGCTTTTTTTTCTCTACTTTCCTGGTTGAGAAATTGCACTGGTCTCCTTTTCACCAATGGTTCCTCTTTCAATTCCTTTTTTCGTTTTGTGCTGTGAACTTTATCATTCCAATTGACTTGCACAATGCTTTCAGAAGACCCCTTGTTGCATATTATGGAGTCTTTTGTTACCTGCTCAGAGGACAGCTTGCTTTTTTCACAATCTTTTCTGTCTGTCACTGAATGAAAAAGTTGATGCAGGTTCTCTTGAGATACTGACACAAAAGTATTGTCTTTACTAGGACTAAGGGGTTCAGGTGGTTTAAACAATGAAACAGTTCTTTCGTGCACATCTTTCTCCTGCAATTGTTTGAAGTCTACAGCTTCATTATTAGCATTAACAAAACTTGTCTCTAAAATCGCTCTGCTGACAGATGGACGGGTTGCATCAGATTTGTTGACAGGAAATACTTTGTTTTCAGTTTCACGAGGGCGACTCCCCTCAGATTCATGCTCTTCAGAATTTACCTTTTTTAAGTGATCAGTAAGGGCTTTACCATCTGCATTTGTTGATTCTGGCAGGACAGGTGGAAAATGTTCCGCTGGTGGCCATTCAGAATTAGGAGATGAGGTTGAGGCTGCCCGCCTTATCTTTACAATGAAGTGATCATTTGACTTCTCCATGATAACAGCTTGCATGGGTTCACTTGGAAGGCACTGGAAACTAGAGGTGTCACTTGTATTTTCCAAAGAACTATTTGAGTTATCAGAATCCAGTGTTAAATGTATGTCTTGTTCTGCGATGTCTTCTTCTAATAGAACACCTTCACTATAATGTGTGCTACTAACCTCTTCGGAGTTATATTCAGGTGCAGTCCCTAGTCTGAGGAAGCTAAGATAAGAATCAGATTTCAATGGTGATGGCAGAGTTAATGACACTGCAAGATCCTCCATAAGTATTGAAGAATAGGATTTTGCTCTTTCATCTGATCCTGGAATGCTCTTAGAGGAGGAAAAAGGAATCTCTAGCATACAGCTCTCATCTAAGGCATCTGGGTTAACAAGTGTTGACAACAAACTAGATTGCACAGGAGAATGTGGAGGCCAGGACAAGGATGAAGGCATTTGCCAAGAAGTTTTTATTGGTGTATTTTCATTATTTAAGGACATTTTCTGGCTCAAAATACTTGTTTTTTCTGGTGTTTTAAACACCCATGATTTTTCCTCTGAAGCCTTTGTTTGATCCAGACCTTCTAAATCATTTAGCAAATTTTTGAAGATATCACCCATACGATCATCACTTACCAAATTAAAAGATAAGCCTGCATTCTCAGGTTTGAGTTTCTGGTTTTCAGAAGACCCCGATAATGTTGGTTTTATATTTTTTTCTAACACCATTTTATTTTTTGAAGCAGATTCAACTCCAACAGGTACTTTTACCGGTTCTCTTGAAAGACCATCTTTATTTACACTATTTCTCCCAGGTTTATTATTCTGGTCTTTAACCTTGGGAACTTGTGCTTTGCTCTGAATTTTTACTGGCTCTTTTTTCAAGTGTGGGTCAGAAACTGGTGCAGTTTTATGGTTCTTCTGCTCATTTTTCTTATTTATCCGAACAGATGATGATATGTTATCTTGGACACAAATGCGGTTCTTAGCACCAGTACATTCCATCTCCGCTTTGTCACACAATTTTATAAGCATTATTTTTAGTGTATCAAACAAAGAGTCTAGTTGGTCATCCACGAAATTCCAGAGCTTTTTTTTCATATCTAATAGATGTTGTTCAAAAATACGATCTACAATCCCATTCTTTTTCAGCTTTTTCATTTTATTATCTATGTATTTACATATTTTCTTTTGTAAACTGCTCGGTAATGAACACAATGCAGTCCAATTAACTTTTTTAACCAGAGTTATAAAGTATGATGTTCCAACTTCTATTACCTTATGGTACTGGCGCACTGTAAACTGCATTTTAAATTTCATATATTTCTTTCTAATATGTTTTCGAACTGCACGTAGCATCTGAAAAATATCGTGTACAGTAGATGGCTGGTCAGTTTTCATAATTTCTTCAAGACAGTTGTCAGGATTTACCTTCCTATCTTTCTGATTAGGCTGTTTAAGTAAATGTATTTTTAAATAGGATTTCGATTTTCCCTTTATTTTAGTTGATTGTTTTCGTGAAGCAATGATTCCATTTGGTTTTCCCAATGATGTGTCATCTCTGTGGAAACTTATGGAAGCTTCACTTATATTTGTTTGGACTACAGAACTCTGCTTCAGGCAAGGAGTGGTGTTGGGTGCGTGCACACATGTAACTTCTTCCACATCACTTACAATTTCACCTTCTTCCATGTCATCTGAAGAAATAATAATGGGAGAACACTTTGCAGAGCTTGGGTCATTCTTTACAACTGGCTGAAAATTCTCCTTATTTAGTTCTTTTGACAAATGAGCACTGGAGCTTCCGTTAGCATAGTAGAACTCTAGTTTAGAAAGATGGGAATGGGCAGAGGAAAAAAAAAAACATGTTCAGTTTGTTTGGTATTCTGAAGAGTTAATTAAACATTGAAAAACACAATTAATATGCAGATTTTTCAGAGGTAGCTCGTCTGAAAATTACATTTTAGTATGTGGTATACAGAGGTATTCTAAAACAATTGGCAACTGAGTAATTTCATATTTTTGGAAGCATTTACTTTTTTTTGTTGTGTGGCTGTCACATTTAGAATTGTAATTGCTATCTGGATGGTATGGATGAACTACTATTTGAAAAGTTTTTAGGTCTATCCAACACACTAAATATTTAAAGGTGAACTTTCCTTTTATAGCCGCTTTCAAATTTGGTTTTGCTCATAGCAAATCAACATTCTTTCTACCAAAATCTACAGTCTGAGATAAATACCAAGCACAATTAAGTACATATATGTTCCAAAACAGCTTTGCTTTGAAATATTGTGCTTCACTTGAGGGCTGGTGATTGTAGCAATGGGGCCAGGGACTTCTTGTTGTAAACATGCTATATCAGACAATCACATAATATAGTTCTATGTCACATGAAGCCCTGGCAAACAGTGGGAAACAGCAGGAAGGTCTTTGGTTTAAGAAGCTCTAGCGCATTCAATCAATTGAAAGCAGAGTAATGGAGATATTTGGCTGCTGAGGGGACAATTACAGACAGATATTGTGATGGAAGTAGACCCACAATAAGCCGGCAACTTTTATAGGTCAGTTGATACACAATTAACCAAGGAATATTTACTATGAATTATGGAGACTTTATTTAAAAAAAAAAACTCAAGAAAATCTAGATGAATTAGTCCATACATGCTACTTGTAACTGGCTAAAGAAGGCTTTATGTTTTCTCACCCTCAGGAAATCCTGTTATAAAACCACACTCAGTCTAAGCATGGCACGCACCTGTCTTAAGTTGCTTACAAGCTCAAATTTAGTGTATTAGCCTGCTCCTTGAAGTAACCAGATTGAGTATATTCCACAAATCACTTTCTGCCTCTATAGGAGGTTCTAAGACACCCTAATTGGACAAAAATGAGAACATCTGGTATAGCTGCTATTTGAGTGGAGTTAGTATTAGTACAGCTTGAGCAATGGAGACGATGAGGCAGCGTGAAGCCCCAAGCATTAGAAGACAATTATTAAAACTGAAACTTTTTACCCAAATTAATCCATTTAAATAGGTAGTCTTAATTAATCCAAATGTCACATCATATATCTAATATCAAATCCTTTAGTGCCCTTTTAAAACATATAAACAATCTTACATCTACCCAGGTCCAAAGAAACACACAACAGCATTAACATTTGCATGTCTTAAAATGATAGTTGCTCATGAGGCTCCTACATGAGCTTTATAAAATTAAGATTCTTCAATAAATTAAGATTCTTTGAAAATGTAAAAAAGTTTTCAACCTACCCTTAGTATTTTTTTCTGTGAGAACTCAATTACTATTACAGGTATGGCATCAATTATCTACAATGCTCAGGACCATTGTTGTTTCCCCATAATTTGGATCTCCCTACCATAAACTCTAATAAAAAAACAAAAACAATTTGAACACTTAATAAAATTGAATTGTTTTTCCACCAATTAAGATTTATGCAACGTAGCTGAACATCAAGTCACTGCTTTAATAATTAAGTAAATATTAACAGATATAGAGTGGACTCTTCAAGAGATAGCTCAGAATTATTTCTGTTAATGGGTTTCCAGATAAGGGATCCCATCACTGTATTTTACAATAATACTCAGTCCAGCTTGCAAAACCACCTCATCCCCAGTTTGGGAACTTCAGCTTTTTAATCAATTTAAATAAGTGTAAAAATGGAAATAAAGAAGCAGAATTTCAAGAACAGCTGCTGTGCTTAGGATGCATATTCATTGAATATAGGGTTATGCTTTCAATGCAATTACCTGAAAGATGTGATCCTTAAAAAAGAAAGATTTACTCAGATACAATAGAGGGTTCATAAAAAACGAATAGTGCAAGTAGCACAGTACAAATAAGCAAGACTGTTTGCCAACCCTATTCACTTAGTATACGAAACAGTTTTCTAAAAATATATAAAATACAGTTCCTCCAATTTAAACCATTGACTTCAACAGCTAAACCCTAATTAGACAGTCATACTTCCACAATATGAGAACAAAAGAATTGACTAAATTGTTAGTACCTTTATTTAACACTCACTACAGAAGCCTTGGCTGTATAATCAATTTTATGCAGTTTCACTATTGGCTTCACTGGACTTTTAAGTGGACTGATGATTTTTGGAACACGTGTTATAAAATGTAAGTCAATATTCATTACAGAGTAGTCATCATCATGGAGAAACTGCTTAGATTCAATTTCTTTAGTGCTTATTTCTACAAGATCAGAATTTGAGGATTCACATATACCTTTTTCTGGTTCAGTTACATTTTTCAAAATGTTGGTATTGTGTTCAAATTCTTTATTCAACTGTTTTGATGGACTCAGGTTTTCCTGGCAAAATCCTTTTTGTGCAACGCTATCTTCATATACAATATCTGAATGAGGACTCTCACTGCCACTGCATTTGTCAAGCTCTATGTAGCAATCCAGGTCTATAACCTGTGACACGTCGGCAACACTTGTTTCCATCACGTCAGAATGAAGTGAATGCAACTCATCGTTTACATCAGCCTTTTCAAGATCAGCCACTGAAAGTGTTGTATTCAAGGGTGCTGAATTAGATTCTTCAATTGTGATCCCTGGTTGGTTTTGAGGAATACACTTAATGCCACCCACAACAGATTGGCATTTCTGATATGCTTCTAAATTTAAGTTAGACTTTGTCACTTGTTTTACTGATGGATTATTTGTTAGAATATTTGGTTCTGGATTGCTTTTCTGAGAGGACACACATTTCACTTCATTTATACTCTCAAAAGACTCACACACTTGTGGTACTGGCTCACGATTGTTAATTTCACGGATGCCACATTTCTCATCACACAGTAGCAAGGGCAGTTTGTTTGCATTCGATTCAGAGAAGGACTTTGTTTTAACAGGAGAGAGGGTCAAATCAAGAGTTTCCATATATGACAGCTTGAGATCCCTCACAATGTTGGTTTCCTTTTCATCTACCACATGCTTTTCAGCATTCAAAGGTTTGCATGGATTATCAGTTTTACAGGAACTTTTTACTTCACTACTGTGCATATCTGAAGATAATTCTTTCAGCTTTCCTACTCCAGTAAATTCTTTATGTTCTTTTCGGTCATGATGACTTCTCTCTTTCTCTTTTTTATCCCTACCAGATTTCATACTTTTGTGTTCCAATAAGTATTTGTCTTCTTTCTTTGACATAATCTTATGTTCATTTTTACTGCCGCTAATTAATTTGGAATCTCTGTACCCAGATTTTGAATCTTTGTTGAAGTCAGAAGAATGCTTCTCTCTTCGACTTGGAGCACTGCTCCTCCTGTGATCATTCAGTTCAGTCTTGAGTTTATAACAACTTTCATCCTTAAGGTATGAAGTTCTTTGTGATCTCCTTGCTGGATCATCTTTTTCAGTTATTCTGTTTTTATGTTCGGAGTCTTTACCTTTTTCATAATCCTTAGAGTCCCTTCGGCTGTAGGATTCATAAGACTTTCGAAGCTTCTCTTTCGTACGAGGATCGCTTGACTGTGCCCTGTCTCTCATTGACCGTGCTTTATCGTGAGAGGTTGAGGGAAGTGATTTTCTATTATTTTTTTCATTAAGTGAATCAAACTTTGTAGACGGGTTTTCTGGTCTACTCTCATTTTTTACACTGTTAGAAGGAGGTCCAGTTTCTTTCTGTTCAGCAGTTTTCTTTTCACTTGCTGAACTGGTGCTACTACTTCTACACTCCTCCCTCTGCCTACACTCTTTAGACTGATCATCAACATTTCTTTCCTTTCTTCCTTTAGCTGCATCTTGGCTTGAATGCTCTTCTGTATTGTCTTTTTGTAAATCTGTCTCTGAACCTTTGAAAAGCTTAGCACATGAGGGTTTTGAACTGCTGGAAGAGTTCTTGTCCCCAGCATCTATGCCTTTTTCTGTAGGCTGATAATTCAAGCAGGTTGAATCATTTCTTTTAGGGTGAATTGTCTGGTTTTGCAATTCAGGTTTCCCACAACTGTCCGTAGTCTTTGACTGTATTTCTCTTGATCTGCTTTCTACTTGGCAGCTGGTTTTATTAGGTTCCGATAATGACACAGGAATGTGTTTATTAATGCGAGGGTTCACTGAAGAAAACAACCTGGGAGGTGGAACAAAAGTGGAAGAATGATTAGAAGGCACATCATTTTGGAAAAGAAACAAGTTACATGACTTAAAGCACTGTGTATCTTGACAGCGCTATATAAATAAATGATGTTGATGACTTTTCTTTGTGCGTAGCAAAAAGAAATGAGTAAAGCATCAGGGGCATAAAATACACTAAATACAAAAAAAAAGATTTAAACAAGACAAGATCAGACACAGTTAAAGCACATCATTTCAACAATGGCCTGCAATAGTAACAAAACAAGAAATGTGGAAACCTGATTTTGTCAACTTCAAATGTATTTTGTAGTGGATGTATTTATTTTAGAGTAATTCATTTGGAAGAAAAAAAATGCAAAGATACCAATATTTATGGCCGTGACTGTACATAGTACCTTATGTTGTGGGGTATTAACCCAGTTACTTAACACTCATGGAAAAATTATAATATTTTCAAGCAGGCCTACTATGTCAGTTATCCAATGTCAGGCCAGTCATGCATGCACTTTTATTAGGAATTCTAATATTTCACTGTGCATATTTATAAGGACTAAGTTTTACCTTTCATTTGCATAACAAGGGCTAAAATCCCCAAATGGCTGGCAAAGGATCAACTAACAGATTCTGCAAATGATAGGAGCTACTACTCCTGTATAAACCAAACAGCAAATGGGTAGTCGTGTTCACACTTAACATTTTAAATGATAAATTGGGAATGTAGTAAGGGTGTGTCATAGATTGTACAGACCAGAAAATGGATCTTCTGTGCTTACTCAGGACAAAAGATTTTCCCCTATCCTGCCAGCGATAGACTACTATCATTGGCAGGGAAAGGGCTGACATTTTTCAGAGGGGCCACAAAGAGTTTAAAGGATATTAAGACATTTGGCCCAAAAAGCTACCAAGAAAAGAACTCCCTGATAAAGTGAAAAAAATAAATAAAACAAGAGTGAACCCCCTCAGCCTATTTAGTGTATAATGACTCATTACAACTGTGGACCCATCTGCACATTTTGGGAATAATACCCATTTATACAAGTGAACTGTAAGCCATTCCACCTCCCTTCGCCAAACATTAAAGCTCCAAGGGAAATTATGTGCATACAATATGTCAACAAAACAGTAGTCATGAAATTCTTTGAACAATTTAATGTTTTATGATGAAACATTTATATCCAGACTTAAATATTGACTCCTGAGTTTTACAAATCCTTTCCTATTAATATAAGGTCAAACAAAGCCTTAAATACTATAAAGACAGGAGTAAACTCGAAGGGCCCCCTTTAATCCCAATATCAGTCTCTATTTGTATGTGTGTTTTTCCCGTACACATCCCATCTGATGTATACTACTACAGAATGCTGATATTCTATATATTTTAGAATATATGGCATGCAAAATTACACAAAAAAATATAACCCATGAGTAAAACTTAGCAGTCATTAAGTTGTGCTAGGGCATCAGCTGTATAAAACCCCACTCATGTACTTTTCATATAACTGCTTTATATAACTGCTAAAAAGCATTTAGGTTGGTAATCTTAAATTACAAATATTTTATAATTTTCTACTTACTACATAACAACTTTAGAATTTTATTCAGTGATTGATTACCTCTGATTCAGTCTGTTGATCTCATCCTCTTTGCGGTTAATTTCTACTCTTGCGGTCTTGATGAGTGCAGAAATATTCTTTTTCAGACACTGATTTTCATTTTGCAAGGTTGTGTTCTAATATTAGTAGAAGAGAGAACAATGAATGCTTTCTGGCACTTTTTAAATGGTAATTATAATAATAATAAAAATAATACAAAGATATTGCCTACACTACTTTGGTAAGGAAAAAACACAAAAAATACCTTTACTAAATTAGACTAAAGTATTTTGGAATATTTTCTAAAATGGTTTGAGTTCTGTGTAATAATGGAGTTCATTAAATACCTGGGTCTGCATTTCTTTGAGTCTGTTAATGAGTTCTTTCATTTGATTCTGACACTTCTCATATTCAGCATGCAACTGGAAAGCAAAATGTTGTTTCATTCAGAAGCAAATAAACCACACACAATACCTATGCACATTTTCAGAACAGATAAAAATTAATTTTAAAACCACACTCTACTATAGTATATATATATATATATATATATATATATATATATATATATATATATATATATATATATATACACTAGACCAAATATGTATGAATATATTAAGGTAAGCACATACATCATTAAATGAGGCTTCTTTAGCTGTTACTTCTTCTGTCAGAATTTCCTCATACAGATCCAAACAATCCCGTGTTGGAATGGAGAGTATAGAAGGCTCCGCTAAAACTGTGAAAATTTTTCAAAAATAATCAAAATGATTGTAAAACAATAAGAATGAAAATATCCCAGACAATGTTTTAATTGTATTAATTTACCATGGTACCAATTTGCAAAGGAATAGTTGAGCAGAAATAGTTTAAAGTTAGGCAACAAACCTAAATTTGGTTGAGATTGGCTGATATCCACCAAACTGCTTGATGGTCTGGGCATGTTTGTTAGCTGGGGGGGGGTTCAATAGACTTTTCTGCAATTCTATTTAACCACAGTTGATCTGTCCAAACTCATTATACCAGTACACCTCAAAGGGTGCGTTCACAGAGAATGTGCACTTCCTTTAGTTATAATAATTTAACCCCAACAAGTAAAACAGACTTTGGTCATCCACACGTATTGTCTACAGTATATTATTAGTTGGGCTGCTCACTCAGGTGGATACCTATCATGAAGATATACACATTTATGATTCACAACTGTTCACAATAATGGTTTGCTCAGAAATAGAAAGCATATTGCTGGTGACATAACTTGATAATAAAGACATCAGTGTTTGCCTGATATGCGTGACTCAGCAGCACTACTGTGTTCTACAAGAAGCGTTTACTATTCATCTAAATAGGAAGTCACTGCTGACAAAGAGAATTCATCTTATCTGTTTTGCCTGCAGAAGACTACATCAAATTAACCTGTGTGCTACAACCCTATAAGAATACATTGCAGGTAAAACGGAGCGTGAGGAAGAGATGTCTTTTATTGGCAACCACAACAACAGCAAAACAATGTACCTGGTATACTTGAAATATCCAGTCCATCATAAATATCTACAGAACTGGTATCGCTTTTAGCAGGAGAATCTGTAAGAAAAAAAAAAAAACAATTACATTTGATAAGAGACAACAGATAAGATATAGTTCTGAAAGTATCTGAAATACCCAATGTTAATCAGTTGTGTTAATAGAAAATTTACCATATACATCTTGAAAATAAACCATAGTCAGGTCTTCTTTATCACCTTTATCTGTCATTTTGATGTTTTATGGGTGTTCTACCTGCGCAAGAGAAAAAATAAAAACATCCTGCGCAAGAGAAAAAATAAAAACATTTATATTTATATAAATTCAAATTTTGCAGTCTTTTTAAGAAGATAAAGAATCAAAGTTTTGTTATACTGACACATGACGTGGAATTACCGGCTCAGGAACAAGCTTCCCATAGACCAAATACCATTTTAAATTCTACTTTAGTCTATGGAGGGTATCAGGATCCTACTTCTACAGCACTCTCTACTCAGCTGTGGAGCTTGGGGGGGCACTTTAATATAGAAAAGTCCATTAAATATTCTGCACAGCTTTTGAAATAATAAAGTTTATCTTCACTATCCCTCACTCAGCATTTGTTTCTCTTTATTCGGTTGTCATGTAAGAGTTGGGAGTCGTATTTTCATTGACAGTTAAGCTGGCCATAGACGCAAAGATCCGATCGTACGAATCAACGTACGATCGGACTTTCCCATCTCCCGACCCTCCACTAACCATTCAGATCAAAGTCTTTACCATTCCGATCAAATAAGAACAGATCACCCAATGTTCTGCCCCTGACAGCAATCGTACGATACTTATGTCTGACAACACTAGTGACAGTCTCCCACTGAAAATCGTATGATCGGCAATACACGCAGAGATATTACTGGCAGCCGACAGAAATTTTCTAACCTGTCCGATCGACCAATCTCCGACGGACGAAAAATGTCGGGACTCTCCACACATGGTCCGAAAATCGTACGAATCCACGATTCATACGATCGGATCTTTGCGTCTATGGCCAGCTTTAGATCCAATATATCTTAAAGGGAGGCTTCCTTTCCTAGCAAATCAATTAGAGCTCACTCTAATTCCAGTACAAACAAAATCTAACAAAATAACTGCCTTTGGCACAAATTCTGCATGTAGAGAGACATGATGTCAGGTGAGCTTGAATACATCTTCTAGGCATAAAGAGTCCCCCTAAAACATATTTTGGACTTTGCATTCATTCAAGATCAGATTTCTGCATGAAGAGAGAATGAAAAGAGGCAGATGCTGAGAGGGAGATAGTGAAGAATGACTTGAATATTTCAGAAACTGCTCAGGAATGAATTGATTATATTTAGAACACTTCTTATTTCAGTATGATGAAGCTTTTATTAAAATGTCCATGCGGGCGATAGTTCCTCTTTAAAAAATAGTTTAGTAAACATTTACTAGTAGACAAGGGAGTGACAAAATGGATGAATTGTCTCATGTGGAGCAAGTACTGCACAAAACCTACATACAATCTATGCATAGAGACATTATACATATGTGATAGTTAGCACATGCTTCTCACACACACACACATTTTCATCATATTATCACCAGGGAGAAGCCACAAAAATAGAAAATGTATTCTTTTCAGGGTCAGGTTTTTGTATACATGTGTATTTTTGCTGGAGACTGCAAGTCTAATGTGCTACCCCCATATACCAGTGCATGCAGCTTCTGTCCACATTCAAAACAAATCTGCCAGGTGACAGAATTCAATGGAAACTGGGAATGTCATGAACAAACTCCCTGCAGGATATTATAGAATCAGAGGCAGAAGAGACCCACATACTGTAGCTCCACTTGTCCACATACTAAAGGCCAAGCTGCTCTTCAGGCTGATGCAGGAAAACAATTCCAGAGTCAGTAACATGAAGGTGAGCGGAGCAATGTGTTATTGTGAGATCTCACTCGTATCAGTCGCTGTTTATATGGAGTCTGTATAGTTGTGTCTCTGCCTGACAGGCTACAGAATGGGCCGGTAGCAGTAGGTGACTGGCTAAGTGGGACATTCACACAGAAGCTTATTAAACACTTCGCCTATTGACTGACCTTTTTGATCCAAATCGTCGCCAGTCACAGTCCGTCCGATCCTGAGGCCGCCTACAACGACCAGTTACTAGTTTCCCGGCAACCCGCATTCACCCAGGGGTCCCAGGCCAGCCCGGCACACTTAGGCCATGTCATCCCAGAGCCTCTCCGCGAAACGCAGCCAATCAGCTGCCGAGACATGACGTTTTTGGCAGACATCATCTTTCCCCGCCCACAAACCTATACTGGTTTGGCGCGAAGAATTTTGTAGTAAACAGAATGAAATGTGCGAGTTGTGGCGGGTAGCGTGGGAGTCACGTTCTTCTCAAATGAAGACCCGACGCAGTTCTGTGTCGCACATTCATAGCTTTGCTGCCCTGTATTCTATTCACAGCTTTTTTAAAGACATTTGACTCTTAATAAACAATAAAAGCGAACCGCAGAGAGTCACGGTTAAAGCAGTCAGCAATGGTCGTGAAAAGGGAGTGTGACTGTGATGTGACAAACGTTTGTGCGGTTCATGTCCCTTGTTACATTGTAAGTAGTGAATACAAGCTTGGAAGCGAAATAGAAAGGCTGTAGTAATGTAAACGATATACAGCACTTTCTTTTCATTTTACCTATGCGCCCCCACCCCCCTTTCTCCCACTGGGGTAAAGCTATCAGACCATTTATTTTAAGGAGACATTTTGTGATAAAAAAATGGATCAGTGTGTTATACTCATTTAGATATAGAAGAATTGTGCTTTAAAAATAGTGTTTCAGGGTGATTTATTGAATATTTCTGCAACAACCCTAATAATCCCTCCCTTCTCTTCCACTTCTTGCTCCCTGAATTCCCAGGCTGTGCAGGGGAGCAGGGCACTCAGCTCACTGCACTGTAAGATCGGAACCAATCAGCAGCTAGCAGGACCTGATAGGGAACTGAAGCCTGTCTGTGCTTGTGTGACTGCAGGGCTGTGATTGGCTGTCAACCAACCTACTGTGCTTCTGGTGGGTACCTTTAGGACACACCCACCCCTCATTTGAAAGTCAGACATGGACCAGAGAACATCTGTAGGGAGTAGGGTTGCCACCTTTTCTGAAAAAAATACCAGCCTTCCTATTTATTTATCGGTTTTCCCTAATAATAACATTGGGATCAAACATCATTTTTACCAGCCAGATGGCAACCCTAATAGGGAGCTCTAATAAAGGGGCTATTTTTAAAGATAATATTAATTTTTAGGAGCATATAAAAGCAACACCACATTATTAGTTTTTTTTTCCATTTATCCTATGTCTCCTTTCTCTTACGGCCTCGGGGGACACAGGAACTGTAGCTCCTCCCTCCAGGAGGCAGGACACTGAGAACAAAAAAATCTGGGCTCCTCCTCTCCCCCTATAGCCCTCCTGCTTAACTCCCACAACTCAGTTTTTCAGTGTCCTGCATCCAAGGAGGTAGGGCTTGGCCTCTAGGAGGCCCCACGCAAGGATTCTACGGTCAGCGCTTAGCGCTGACACCCGGGGTAAGAGGCCGGAGTCAGGTAACAATCCTGCACTCTAAAGGTGAGCCCCCGCCGCGGGATTCCTCGTCTGGGGTTTTGTAAGGCTTGCTGCAAGCGGACCACCCACCATTCTAGGGCCTGCCGACAGGGCAGAGACTAGGGTTGGCCAGACGGAGAGGCTCGTGAGGGAGAGCTGATGTCCCCTGTTGATGGCCTCTCATCTCACGGGACTCCCTCGGGGTAAGTAGGCAGCAGGGGGTGGCTCAGTCTCGCCCTCCCGGAAAGTGGGTGAATTGCCTACTCTTTCCCCCCCTCCCCCCTCATGCAGCCTAGTCCGGAGCGCCACCTGGGAGGGAGTGGCGCAGGGCAGTCTATGCGCACGGCAGGCTAAGGCGCGCTGTGCCGTTGGAGGGGAGCAAGCGTATAGAGTGACGTCACTCTCTTCTCTTCCGGGTTTGCGCTCTTCGCGCCGAAAGGGGAGTTTTCTTCTGACGCTTCCTGGGAGGCTCCAGCTGGCACGCTTACTGCGCAATTGCGAGACGGCGTTGGAACTGCTAAACGCTGCTCCCTCCAGGCACGCGGACGTTCTTAGGGCTGCTAGGACAGGTCTGTGGGGTATTTGTTTCTGCTGAACGCATATTGCCAGGGGTCAGGCCTGCAGGGAAACATGTTTTCCAGGGGAGGGAGGGCGAAGGCCACTGCTGCCGTGACCTATCTTGCCTGCACCTTATGTAGTGCAAAGTTTGCCAAGGGACAGGGGGACCCTGTCTGTGCAGCATGCGCAGCTTCAGGGGAATCATCTGCCCCCTTCATTGCACCTGAGGTCACAGACCAAAGGGAAATTATTAATGCTTCATCTGCCTCTGGGGGCTCGGCGGGCGCTACAGCATCCCAAGCCTATACTGTGGGGGATGTTCCTCCACCCTGGGCGTTGCAGCTGTCCCAATCCCTGGCTAACTTGCAGGGAATTGCGAATCTTTCCACTTCATTGGATAGGTTCGTATCTCAATTATCTGTTCAGCCCCAGACCAAGCATAGGAAGGTATCCAGCAAGAGAAAGCACCTTCTTTCCACGTCGTCTGCAGAATCGGCCGACGACATTGGCGTCTCTGATTTCAGTGAGGGGGAAATTTCTTCCTCTTCATCTGAGGACATTCCTGATCCCGACAGGGAGGTCCCTCATGATATTGAGGGTCTCATTAGGGCCATTAAAACTTCCCTACAGCTGGAAGAAACATCTGGTTCTGGTTCTAGGGCTAAGGGTCCATTTAAGCGCCAGCGCAAGCAATCTGCTGAGTTTCCCTTTCATGATCAGTTGGGGGAGATTATCCAGCAGGAATGGGACTGTCCAGAGAAGAAGTTTCAGCCTTCTCGTAGGTTTTCCCGTTCTTATCCCTTTGCTAAGGAACTTACAGAAAAATGGGGGGTTCCTCCAGCAGTCGATGCTCCAGTGTCACGTCTTTCCAGGAATACAGCACTACCCGTTCCAGACGCCGCAGCCTTCAAGGATCCCAGCGATAAACGTCTGGAGGGATTCTTACGCTCTATCTTTATTTCTACAGGTTCTGCCTTCAGGCCTGTCATTGCAGCAGCCTGGGTCAGCAGGGCTATGGCGGACTGGGTTCAGGAGCTACTAGATGGGATCAGAGATAATGCATCTCGGACGGATCTATCCGCACTGGCAAACCAGGTTTTGGATGCCAATGCATTTTTGGGCGATGCCCTCCTTGACTCCCTACAGGCTTCGGCCAGAACTTCTGCAACAGCGGTAGCGGCGCGCAGAGCGCTCTGGCTCAAGCATTGGACAGCTGATCTCAGCTCCAAGAAGGCTCTAACCTCCTTGGCCTTCAAAGGCAAGCGACTGTTTGGCGAGGAGCTTGAGAAGATAATATCGCAGGCTACTGGGGGAAAGAGCACCTTGTTACCCCAGCACAAGCCCCGCCTTAATACAGGACAGAGAAGGGGTAGGTTTTTTTCGTGGCCAAGGCTTCAGATCAGCCAAGGGGGCTTCTTCTCCAGCTTCCTCTCTGCCAAGGAGCAGGTTCCAACACAAGAACCGTCAGGGATGGCAGCCTCGTAAGAACCAACAGAAGCCTTCTACAGACAAGTCTCTGTCCCAATGACAGGACAGGCCCTCCACTCCCAGACCAGGTGGTGGGGGGACGCCTCCGCTGGTTTCGGGAGGTGTGGCGCGAATCTGTGTCGGACGCCTGGGTTCACGAACTAGTGGCGGAGGGGTACAAACTAGAGTTTCTGTCCCGTCCTCAGGATCGATTCTTTCTCTCAAGGGTGCCTCAAGGAGATCCAAAGAGAGAGGCATTCTTCACGGTGGTATCAGGACTACTCCACGCTGGGGTCATCGTACCGGTACCAGAAGACCAACTCTTCCAGGGCTTCTACTCGAATTTATTCGTGGTTCCCAAGAAGGATGGGTCATTCCGTCCAGTATTGGATCTCAAGGGGCTGAACAAGTTCATCAGATACCGTCGGTTTCGCATGGAGACCATTCGTTCCGTGATACGATCTCTGAGAGAGGGCGAATTCTTGGCGTCTTTGGACATCCAAGATGCGTACTTACATGTTCCCATTTGGCCAGGAACAATTCGGGTGGTTGATCAACAGGAGGAAATCATCTCTCCTTCCTTCCCAGGTCATGCAGTTCTTGGGACTGATCCTAAACACATGCTCACAGAGAGTGGTCTTGCCACAAGAGAAGCAGGAAAAGATGCGACGATTCGCTCGGCAGCTCAAACAGATCAGGACGCCGTCGATCCGGTTTGCCATGCGGGTCCTTGGGCACATGGTGGCAACCATGGAGGCAGTACCCTTTGCGCAGTTTCATCTACGGCCGCTGCAACTATGCATCCTGAGGAATTGGAGGAGCTCCTCTCTGGATCAGAGGTTCACACTGGATCAGGTTACACTGCGGTCACTACAGTGGTGGTTGAACCCTCTACATCTGGCCAGGGGGCGGAGGTGGGGAGAGACTCGGTGGGTGATTCTCACCACCGACGCCAGCCTGACCGGATGGGGGGCAAGGTTCGCGCAGAGGTCAGCCCAAGGAAGATGGTCTCCCGTGGAGTCCAGGTTACCCATAAACGTTCTAGAACTCAGAGCAATTTACCTCGCTCTGCGACAGTGGGAGGATCTTCTGACAAGTCTCCCCGTGAGGGTGCAGACCGACAATGCGACCGCGGTCGCATACATAAATCACGAGGGGGGAACCCGCAGCTCAGCAGCCTGGTTGGAAGCAGAGAGAATCCTGTCTTGGGCGGAAGCTCGAGTACCAGAGATTTCGGCGGTATACATCCCAGGCATCCAAAACTGGGAGGCCGACTACCTAAGTCGTCATCGTCTAGATCCGGGGGAATGGGAACTCATCCCAGAGGTGTTCGACATGATAGCGCAAAGGTGGGGACAGCCGGAAGTCGATCTCATGGCGTCTCGTTTCAACAGGAAAGCACCAAGGTTCTTTGCAAGAAGCAGAGACCCGCAGGCGGCAGGGGTGGACGCCATGACTCAACCGTGGCGGTTCCAACTCGCATACGTATTTCTGCCCATTCCAATGCTGCCTCGAGTTTTAAGGAAGTTTCGTCAGGAGAATCTGCGGTTGATCGTAGTGGCCCCCTTCTGGCCCCGGAGGGCATGGTTCACGGACCTCATAACACTCTCCTTCGGCAATTGGTTTCATCTGCCGAGGCGTCCAGACATACTCCAGCAGGGTCCAATATTGCATCACAATCCGGACGTACTAACTTTGACGGCGTGGCTGTTGAGACCGCTATCCTGAGGGGTAAGGGGTTGCCAGACACGGTCATCGACACTATGATTAAGGCAAGGAAGCCGTCATCGGCCTCGGCTTATTATCGAGTATGGAGGGCATACGCATCCTGGTGCGATTCTAAGGAGGTTCCCTTTGACCAGTTCGATCTTTCTCGTATCCTTCTGTTTTTACAGAGGGGTCTTGAAGGGGGATTGAAGGTAGCATCCCTGAAGGTGCAGATTTCAGCCTTGTCAGTACTTTTTCAGGATCGACTGGCGTTAAGGGACGATGTTCGCACTTTCATTCAGGGAGCTGCACATGTGGCACCTCCCCGCAGAAGACCAGTCCCAACATGGGACCTCAATTTGGTGCTTAGATATCTTCAAGATGCTCCATTTGAGCCACTCGGTTCGGTTAACCTCCCGATATTGACTTGGAAGGTTGTCTTCCTCATGGCCATTGCATCGGCCAGGAGAGTTTCAGAGTTGAGGGCACTCTCCATATCTCCACCACTCATGGTCTTTCACCAGGACAATGTGGTGTTACGGACGGTGCCTTCTTTCCTTCCTAAGGTGGTGTCTTCCTTCCACGTCAACCAACCTATTGTGGTGCCATCGTTTTGTCCAGAACCGAGGAATGAGAAGGAGAGACGTCTTCATTCCCTGGATGTTGTCAGGGCCTTGTCAACATATGTGAAGAGAACTTCTGCCTTTCGAAAGTCCGAATCCCTATTCGTGATTCCCTCAGGTCCTCGGATGGGGACAGCGGCGTCCAAGGCTACTCTGTCACGGTGGATCAGAGAGGCAATTCGGCAGGCATACTTAGCTGCTCACACGACTCCCCCAGAGGGGATCAGAGCTCATTCGACTAGGGCGTTAAGTACCTCTTGGGCATGGAGGAATGATGCTTCCGCTGATCAGCTGTGCAGAGCTGCCACATGGTCCTCCATCCACACATTTACTAAATTCTATAGTTTTGATACCTATTCTTCTGCCGAAGCGTGTTTTGGCAGGAAGGTCCTGCAGTCAGTCGTCTGTTCAGACTGAAGCAGGCAGTTGGTCTTTGTTTCTTCCCTCCCTAATTACGGGTTTGGGACTGCTTTGGTAGGTCCCTACAGTTCCTGTGTCCCCCGAGGCCGTAAGAGAAAAGGAGATTTTTAGTATAACTTACCGTTAAATCTCTTTCTCTCTAGGCACTCGGGGGACACAGGAACACCCTCCCTGAAACAGGTCTCCTTTGAGATCATAAAAGGGGAATGTGTTTTCCCGGGGTGTTGACCTTCTGGTTATATGTATATAGTTCTTGTTATTCTGCTTGCTATCGAAACTGAGTTGTGGGAGTTAAGCAGGAGGGCTATAGGGGGAGAGGAGGAGCCCAGATTTTTTTGTTCTCAGTGTCCTGCCTCCTGGAGGGAGGAGCTACAGTTCCTGTGTCCCCCGAGTGCCTAGAGAGAAAGAGATTTAACGGTAAGTTATACTAAAAATCTCCTTTTAATGCACACAGTCAAACTATCAGACTATCCTTTTCCCATGCTTTCCACCACTAGTGCCATCAAGTTGACCCCACATGAGTCAGTCCACTTTGGTGCAATTTCACTGTAACACTTCGCCAAATATGCCAAATTGCACAAATTACACCTCTTCATGTGCCAACTTCTGTTCCCCACAGCAACAGCAAAACACATTTCCCAAGCTTAACTTTTAGTATGTTATAGAATGGCCAGTTCTAAACTTTCAAATTGGTCATCATTAATTTTTTTTGTGGTTTTTTACTTTTTTGCCTTTTTCTTCTGACTCTTTCCAACTTTCAAATGTGAGTCACTGACTACATCTAAAAATCAAATGTTCTGTAAGGCTACAAATGTATTGTTACTTTTTATTACTCATCATTCTATTCAGGCTCTCTCCTATTCATATTCAAGTCTCTAGTTCCAATCAGTGCATGGTTGCCTGGGTAATTTGGATCCTAGCCACCAGATTGCTGAAATTGCAAACTAGAGAGCTGCTGAATAAAAAGCTAAATAACTCAAAATCCACAAATAATAAAAAATGAAAACCACTTGCAAATTGTTTCAGAATCTTACACTTTACATCATACTACAAGTTAATTTAAAGGTGAACAACACATTTAAGTAAAAACTATTAAATGGCAGATCCCAAGCATCCCACATAGTGCATCCTATAAATAAACCAGGATTTTGGCTAAACAAACACTCTGTAACCCTAGAGATAGATAGACACAAGAAGTAGTGCGCAGCTAAAAGCAAAGTATTTAAAATTTTACTTCTGTAAAACTTCTTATAACCAATAAAATACAATGTTTTCTGCAAATAAAGGACTGCTAACTTCAATATCCTTAAACCACTATGTATTGTTTTGTTTTTTTTGGTGGGGGGAGGGTAGGGTTTAAAGGAGACATTTTATGTAACCTTCATATTCAGATATATTACTCCTCCTTCCTCAAAACATGTAATGATGCAGAAAGAAAAATATTTTGAAAGAATTTTACCTCCCAAAACTGTCATTATATCAGAGCTGGAAGTGGTCACAGTACTGACTGACAGGCTGAAATCTGTAGCTGTAACAGCCAAACTCCTCCCCTCCCCACCAACCTGTGTGTTCCCAGCCTGCACATAAATACTAATGTACACTGTCTGTATAACTTTTATAATGTAATAGAGGCAGAGAGTTGTATAGTGTATAAATGTATTATGTACTATAGATTGTGTCCAGCTGGGCAGGTACATTAGTGACTGATGCCTATTTGCTGTGGAACACAGGAGCATACTGTTTTACTTTAAATAAAAGAAAACATTACTATAACAGTTTGTATTAACCTTCACATCTATTGCTTTATGTTCAGCATTTAAGGTATATTGTTATAAGTGAATGATCAGGCAGCAGCATAAGACAGTTACTGTTATGATATTTCATAACAGCAGCATAACAGCAGCTGTAGGTTTGTTTTCCTGCATATTGATATATGATCAGGTGCAGGGAGTTGCAAGGGAATAAATGCAGGAGTTCTGGAACCATGTATGATCAGGTGCAGGGAGTTGCAAGGTAAAATACAGCTGTTGTGGAACAGTTTATGGTCATGTGTAGGGTTGCCACCTTTTCTGGAAAAAAATACCGGCCTTAGCCCCGCCCACAGCCCCACACCCCAATCTTGCCCAAAGCCATACCCCCTGTGCCTAGCAAATTCTGATTTTTTTTCTGTAGGTGCCAACTGTGTTTGTTATTGTGTACTACACAGTATTATGTTGTATACAAAAAGCAATTAACAACCTTTCGGTTTTCCTTTGTATTTACACTAACTGCTGATACACATTGCCCCCAGAAAAGAATAAAATACTTTTAGTAGCAAATTATGTTTTATTTATACAGAAATATATAATTATTGCAGGGCAAGGGAAAGGAACAAGCAGTGAAGGGAGGGGGGAACGAACAGGGCAGAGAGGAGTTAAATAAACAGGGCAGAGAGGGGTTAAATGAACAGGGAAGAGAGGGAGATAAACAAACACTGCAGGGAGGGGGTTAAATGAACAGGGCACAGAGGAAGAGAAATTAATAGTGTGGGGAGGAGGGGGGGGGGGAAGGAACAGAACAGAGAGGTAGAGAAAGGAGCAGTTCAGGGAAGGGAAGACTAGCAGTAAGGGTGATTCCATATCTGCAGGGAAGGACCCAATGTGACATCACAAACATGCCCACTCCTCCCTCACTGGCTGCTGCTCTGTAACTTAGGCAGAAAGAGCCGCTCTAGACTCAGATACTGGAAAGTCCTGGACAGGAAGTTGCAAAGGGGGAGGGCTGAGCACAGTTTTCATGCCAATACAGATGTTTTTGATCCAAAAGGTATTAAAATAAAAACTATTTCTTCTATTTTACATTATTTTACATGGCTTGATGCATTGTGAAAATTTATGCCATATTTCCCCTTTAATAAACAATAGTAGTGGAATGCATGGGAAATGTTTTACTGTTGCTATGGGTAACAGAATTTGGCACATAATGAGGAAAAATATGTGCAAGTGTTACAGTAAATATCGACAGTGAAATTGCACCAAAGTGGACTGACTCACGTGGGCTCAAATTGTTGGCACTAGTGGTGGAAAGCATGGGAAAAGGATATTCTGATCGTTTGAGTGTGTGCATTAAAATAAATGGTCTGATAGCTTGACTGCTTTTCAGAAACTGTCGTATAGCTTTACTGCAGTCTTCTTCCTAACCTGGTATGCTGGGAGCTTTAGCGGAAAAGAAGCCGAAGTGTCACTCACCTACTCCCTGGACTTAAAGGGACAGTTTACTTTAACATTAATTCAGTAAGATATAGATTAATATTTTAATGTCAACCCAAGAATAATTTTGCAGCGTTTGTCTGTCCCTTTCTATTCTCTGCCCTGGTGGCTCAGACTGTTGATACAATGATTAACAGACCTGTCTTTGCTGCAGAACTAAGACTTTTGTTCAAAGAGTAACAACAAGGAGTTAAAGGGTTTATTCACCTTGAATGAACTTTTAGTAATATGTATAGTTATATTCTGATACAATCTGTAATTGGTTTTTATTTTTGTATTGTTTGTGGTTTTTGAATTATTGACCTTTTTATTCAGCAGCTCTTCAGTTTGCAGTTTCAGTAATCCAGTTGCTAGGGTCCAAATTACCCTACCAACCATGCAATGATTTTAAAAAGAGACTGAAATATGAATAGGATCTGAATAGAAAGATGAGTAATACAAAGAAGTAATAAACAATAAAGGTGTAGCCTTGAGGACCCCTATTGGAGAGCTGAAAAGAGTCAGAAAAAGAAGGCAAATAATTCTATAAAGTAGAATAAATGAAGGCCAATCGAACAATTGCTTACAATTAGCCATTCTACAACATACTAAAAGTTAACTTAAAGGAACAATAACACCAAAAAATAAAAGTGTTAAAGCAATGAAAATATAATGTACTGTTGCCTTGCACTGGTAAAACAGATCAGTTTGCTTCAAAAACACTACTATAGTTCATATAAATTAGCTGCTCTGTATCAATAGCGGAAATTGAAAAAAAGACTATGGCACAGGTTAAATAGTGGATAACAGATAACATTATGTTCTACAGAGTTTGTCTGCTGAGCCTTTTCTCCTTTGAATGGCTGCTCCAATGGCTACACAGCAGCTTATTTATATAAAACTATAGTAGTGTTTCTGAAGCAAACACAGAATTTTATTATTTGATTTGTTGGGAAGCAACCAGGATTTCGTGGAAAATATTGCAGATGAACCTTATTTATTTTCTGCTTGATGATTTCCAACAACCCTTAAGCTTAGCTTTTCAACAGCTTCCTAGAGCACACTGAGCAAGTAGTGTCACTGACTGTGCATGATTTTGAGGATCTGTACCATTACAGGGATGGCTAAAAATCTAGTCCAGTGTATAGAATATATTTTTAGCTAGCCATATTCGTTTAGTTGTCCTTTAAATGGGATTAGCAAGGGCTACTTGTGGATAGAGTTGCACAAGGGTTTTAAAGGGGAAATAATACATATACCCCACTGGCTTTTAACTGAATCAGTGCAGGACCCTCGTCACCAGCCACATTTATACACATCCCCAGGCTTCACCTGGCTGAATTCAACACAGCAAGGTAGGTGGCCACTATGTTCGGCTGCAACACTTCAATTCTCAGTCTGGAGGAATGGTCATTAGCCTCAATGTTAATCTGCCGGAGGGAGATGTGTTACCTCTTTCATACAATACACCACAGTATTTTATTTTGAATGCGTATACAATGGTAGATGTGCTTTAGGTTCCCACTCTTTGGTAATTTTTATCTTTAACAGGGGGGTGCTGGGTTTGAAACTAAAACAGTAGTAATTGAGGTACTTAGGAGTTGATTACAATGTTGCCAATGCATCAGCCCCTAAGCAGCTCCAGTTAAGCTAATAAACACACTCAGTGTGTTAAAACATAACCTTTATTTAAAGGAACAGTTCAGTGTGAAAATAAAAACTGGGTAAATAGATAGGCTGTTCAAAATAAAAAATGTTTCTGATATAGTAAGTTAGCCAAAAATGTAATGTATAAAGGCTGGAGTGACTGGATGTCTAACATAATAGCCAGAACACTACTTCCTGCTTTTCAGCTCTCTAACTCTGAGCTAGTCAGCGACTTGAAGGAGGGCCACATGGTACATAACTGTTCAGTGAGTTTGCAATTGATCATCAGCATTCAGCTCAGATTCAAAAGCAACAGATATGACCTATGTGCCCCCCCCCCTCAAGTCTCTGATTGGTTACTGCTTGGTAACCAGTCAGTGTAAACTAAGAGAGCTGAAAAGCAGTAAGTAGTGTTCTGGCTATTCTGTTACACATCATAGTATCATAATCCAGTATCATAGATTCACTACAGACAGCCCTTGTTTGTAGTGCTGGACCGTGTCCATAAAATAACATAACATGGTCCAGCACTACAGCGTGGGCAGCAAGTTTTTAATTAATGTTAAATCAAGGTTATGTTTTGACACAGTGTTAATTAGCTGAATTGGTAACTGGAGGTGCTTGGGGCTGATGCATTGGCAACATTGTATTCAACTCCTAAGTACCTCAATTGCTACTGTTTTTGATTTAAACTAACCTGCAGCTTTTGACACATAGATACTTGGTAAACTCCCATTTTGTCAAAGAGTTTGAAGTATGTGCCACAGATTGTATAATTCATGGTGCTGGAACACAAATGCCAGTGTTGCACATTCTATGCTTCTGGGAGAGGACTGCTTTAGCCTGAAGATGAGCTCATTGCTGCGGAGATTTTCTAAGATAGTTAATGGTGAAGCAGACTGGTGGAAAGGCCCCATACACAGGTCAAAAATGTGCCAACTCAGCCTTTCCAGACGGTCTCTGCCTGTGGATGGCCAGCGTTACTTCTTAGTATAGTTCTATAAATGAGAAGACACGTATTATGGTCCATATACAGTATAGAATACAGTGTGGTTAAGGCATTTCTAGTTTTCTAGACAGTTTACATTCCAAGGTAGCATGGGTTTTCCACTGAAGGTGTGCTTGGTAGGGTAGGGCCACACGGGAAGATTCAGGGAGATTGGTCGCCTGGAGACTAATCGGCGCGTCTTTGAGGCGACTAATCTCCCTGAATGGCTTGCTGGTATCTCGCACCCGCTAGCGCTAAAGTCACCTGCGCCTTTTCACATGGGGCAATACGTTTCACGAGGCAATTTCGAGCGACTTTGAAAAACGTGTCCCCGCGTGTGAATAGGTGTAGGCGACTTTAGTGCTAGCGGGTGCGAGATACCAGCAAGCCATTCAGGGAGATTAGACGCGGCGATTAGTCGCAAAGCGACCAATCTCCCTGAATCTTCCCATGTGGCCCTAGCCTAGTGGATCTTTATAGTGACTGAGTGCAGTGATAAATTGTGTGGCTGGGTGGTGACAAATGTGCCTATAGTTTACTGCAAGGCAAATGATATCCTACTAATTTACTACATTTTATGCAGATATTGATAAATCTATTGTAGCTGAAGAGGTAAACAACTAACTGACTTTATTAGACGGCATAGCTAAAAAGGATAAAAAAAAAAAAAAACCCAAAAAAACACACACACACTCACAGACATTTTCAAACACAGTATATGTCCAAAGATCATTGTACAAATTGTGCAGACTTCACAGTTTAACATAGTGATTTACAACGTTTATCACAGACCACTGTTATTACAATTAAAAAAACAAAAAAAACTAATTGATCACAAAAATATCTAGAAAACATGAACAGATTCTCTAAAGAAACCTCAAGTAATGAAACAGAACTTACATTTTTGGTTGAATAAAAGTAACCAAAGCAAAACAGTTTCTTTGAATATTATCTATTTATCTCTACCGATTACAAAACTTTAGCAAGTCAATTGTCCACATTTATTGAAAAACGTTTGTGTACTTTTTGAAGTAGATTGACAAAATATGAATACATTTTTTTTTTTTTACCACGTCCTATGTTGGATAAGCTACAAATGGCAATATTAATAGCAGGTAGTATGACAGTATATCTGTAGAAGATGGAAGGAAAAAGTGGAGGTAAATTGCGTTCATGGTTCATTGCATAGCATCCTGCATCAGTGCAGCAATGAATTTTGACCTGAGTCACAGGACATTGTAACACTTATAATAAGGAAGTCGGTGTGCCCTGTTCTTCTGATGTTTCTGTTCCACATCACAAACATGAAAGTGTTGGAGCTTGCTGTGTCAGTATAGGCTCTAGACATTCTCTGAGGTAGTCACCAGCTCAAACCACTGCCTGAGGGCATCACTAAGAGTTTCTGGAAGGGCATTTACATCTCGGAGTATGATATAGAAAGGGAATGGAAATTGCTCCATGTAAGATATCATTTTTGGCATAGCTCCAGCTTCAGAAAAAATTGGCACTTTAATATCCATAACGGAATCCTAAAACAAATAAAGAGAGTCTGTTAACCTAAAATACCAAATTAAAATAACAAGTAGCTAAGTCTTAACAATGCACATCATCTATTTCAGTAGTTATTCCACAAATTATATTAAGGCAAATGAATTGGTATAAATGCATCCTACTTCAAAGATAGTATTGCCGTTTTTAAGGAATCTCCCCTTTAGACCTTTTGATAATTTATATTATTGTCACGGCAGAGCCCAGGCAGATATGAAAAGTAGAGGCGCTTGACCCTTGTAAACACAAACAGAACAATGCTGGATATATGTAGAGACAGCCAAATGGTACATTTGACTGGTCACCTCACCCATTAGACTTAGTGCTGACAAAAAAAGTGGGCCAGCCTTCAAACAATGAACCCTGTCCGTGCTATAGCAAACTATGGATATCACTTAAATGTAAAGCACAAAATAATGCAAACTGTCAGTCTGATCATGCAGTAGTTTGAATAGAAAAGCGTTCTGCTTCAACAGTGACGTAGACTGATGTTTGTACCTGGAATCTCAAACTAAAACAAGTTGCTCTTGGAGAGGAAATGGCAGATTTAATTTCCCCTTTAAAAGTTTATGTAGCATACACAATAACAAGCAGTGAAAGGTGCCACACAGGCTAGGGCACATGGAAATTATCTGATATCAATACGGAAAGGGGAAAGAGAATGTTTGGTTGGACAGACTTTGTAATCCTGGTAAGGGCCCTATACAGATTAGATAAACATGAAAACTAAACAAAGTGGGCACAATCTTAAAAGCTAAAAAACAACCAGTAGAACCCCAAAGTACATGCATTTAACAGTGCTTGCAAAAGAAATACAACCAACAAGCTGAACCATCATTGTAATAATATAACATTACTGACATTATCCTCATGAAGAAACAGTAAAACACACAAATTCAGATCAGAACATTTACCTTGGAAGTGGGATTATCCAGAATGATAAAAATAACAAAGATATTGGCATTCCTTGCCGCCTGTACAGCCGATGTGACTCGGTCTTTCCCCTCCACAAACAAGCCTCTTCCATCAGACACAATTAAGAGCAGCTGTGCAGTTTCTAACAAACAAATATGGGAATAAAAACAAAAATGAAGGGGGTTTCTAACAAACAAATATGGGTATAAAAACAAATATTAAGGGGGTTGTTTATTTAAGGTTGAATTTTAGAGCTTTGTGAGGTTTCTTTATACCTCGAATATTTTGTGATTAAAGAAAAAAACTTAAATAGTAAAAACTCGAATCAGTGAATTCGGGGTGAACAACCTGAAAACTCGTAACTGAGTTTTCCCTCGGAAAAACCTTGAATCGCTCAAATTGATCGTGTTTTTGTCAAAACCCACCGAAAAAAACTCAATCATCATGAAGGCTATGAACATCTTCAAATAGTATAAGGGACTTCTGCCATTGACTTCTACATGATCGACAGGTTTTAGCTGGAGTATCTTCAGATTCACGCTATTTCCAGCTTCGGGGTATAATAAATCTCGAATAGTTCGAGTTTTTTTTTTCAACAAAAAGCTGAAAATTCGAGTTTTTGACTGAAATCAAACCCTCGAAAAGCTAGAATCTTTTGGGAAAACACAACTCGACCATTGATAAATCTGCCACTAAATGTGGGAAATAAAGTCGTATTGGGGTAAAAATATATTTAAGCTACATTCTAAAATGAGAAATCTTACCTGGATTGCTACTAAGAGACAATTGCTGTGCGGCAGCAAACATGGGCACAGAGGATTCCAAGAACTGCACACAAAAAAATAGTTGTTATATCACTTTCTGAAGTAAAAGTCATCCACGAGGTCTGTCTTTATTATTGGCAAACTAATAACTAAAACACTGCTGGCTGATTCCTTTTATACATGTCATGGAACCCACAGGTAACTTCTAATATCTTCTAATATTGTAATGCAGGGAAGAATGATCATTTATTTATTTATTTTTCTAAAATAACCAGTTAGTCAATGTGCATTACTAAGAACTGTTTCCTAGGATATAATTTGCAGGTTATCGGTAATATTATTAGAGTACAGTATCTATATTATACAGTGATTTTTTTGAACTTAACATCAGAGCACTGATTTATAAAGCAGTAATTATTGTATTGTTTGAAAAAAAAAAAAAAGAAAAAAAAAATACTGATCCTTCACAAACCAGGTGTTCGGTAGCTTCAGATATACAAACTTCTTTTCCATTCTACTTCCCACTGAAGCAGAGTGAAAGAAAAGCTTAACAAATCCAAGACTTGCATTACTTTAAATGAACTCTGTGTTTTCAGCATGTTAGGCTGTTATAGTTCAGCAAAGGAACTGAATTTATCAAAGCAGCGAATAATAACTCAGTTTCCTAACTGACTGTGGTAATAACCGATATAATTAGATGTACTGGGATTTCCTTGGGAAAAGTGTATACAGAACACATAGATCCTGCAAGATGTACGTGAATAACTGTATACATTGTTTGTACACTTGTGAACGTCACTGTTCTCAATAAAACTGGACATTTGCATATTATTGATTCTTACAAAGCAATAAAAATAAAGATGTATTTAAAAAAAAAAAAAAAAAAAGGACTACATCGTCCCCCAATGCTGTACCTGAGCAATTAAGGTTTTTTTCTGCTGGAATTTACAGAGGCTGAGTATCTTAGATCCAGATTGGTCACTGAATTGCTCATGGAAAGGGTGTAAAAGTTTGACGTTCTCACCAAAACTATAAAAACAAAAAAACAAAATCAAATTTTTAACAGTCAAGCGAACTAACAAAATCTCATATTATGGGTTTTTGACTGGTGTGTGTTCATAAGATTATCTTTTTGGTTACATACAGGCAGTCAGGCTTTGGAGATATACATAACAATTGTAAACTGAAAGGAAGCGATAATGTATTTAACCCTTGATCTAGAATGGTGATAGGGCTCAGACTGTGTAGCTGCTTATAATGCAGGAGGAGGACCAGGGTTGATACTGTGACAAGCCTGTCGTGAGCATTTATCTACCATAGTATTTTGTCATATCCTATGTCAAAAAAATCATGCACTTACAGCTTTTTTTTCCCCGTTGTAATAGACAAAATAACGGCTAGGGTCCTTCAAACACTTGTTTACATAAGCATGTTACATCATTAGGTTCATTTTATTTTAAATAGCTTTCTATCAGCATTCTTTTGCAATGAAGAAATGATTCTTACCTGTACACAGCAATCTGCCCCACTTCTAAGAGGGTCAAGGCATTCCCAATGACAGCCAATGACTCATAAGCAAGCTAAAATGAAAAATAAATCATTAGTCTTTATGGCCCTCCACAGATAACAGGCATAGGATTGGCAGCGAATGCTTTGGTGCAGTGTACAGTTACCTGTTTAGAATGGTTGTCAACCATACTTGAGGAATCATCAATTGCTAAACAGATCTGATACTGTCTCTTGCTGGGTTTTGTTCTCCGTAGCCAAATCTTGTCTTTCCTAAACTGACTGGCAATGTATGGAATCACTTTGCGCATGTTTAACCTCTTCCCTGTCCTGAAGTCCCCTCTGTTAAACACAGACAAAATGTTTATTGCTCATGTAAATAGTTCATGTTTTACACATTTCATTACAAACATTTCTCTGCACACCACAATAAAGTTTGAAGGGAAAAATGACTTTCAGACTACTCCATTTATCTCCATTCAATCTGGCCACTGCTGCTGTGCTATTGCATGGACATTATGATTCCTACTAAGAATATATTTAAGAGTTGAACTGACTTGAGTTTGGCTGCTTGTGTGGGTTCCAGTATAAGCCTCAGCTGCTCACAAAGCTGCTGGGAAAGAGGAGCTGTTAGGAGGAGGTAACGCTGCCACATCTCAGCTGCAGTCTTTTCCTAAAACAATAGGGTATGGGAGAACATAAGTTTACAATAGGTAACATAATCAACAATAAAAAGTTAGTACTTATAAAATACAAAGAAAACAAACAATAATCATTAAAAGTAATTCATTGCTGGGTTTTCCTCTTGTCTCCACCTCTCAAACAAGGTCCATCTGTATAATAATTGATATGATGGTTTCTCGAGCAGGAGTAAATATCTTTATGGTATAGTTTAGCATGTCATTTGCAATACATACACTATTCACTAGTGCTGTTTTTAACTGAAATCCTCTTCAAAACAGACATTTTAAATGTTAATTCTATGCTATGTTATTTGAGAAAGCAGCCCTTGCAGTGAACTAACTCCTACGCTCACCTCTTCAGTGCCACTGACTGACTGCGTTTGCCAGGCTTCCAACTGCTTTTCCAGCATTTCTCTCAGCTCTTCCGGATTATAATCGATCTGAAAGATGACATGATCCAGACATGCTTGGGTAAATACAAGGCAGAATGATAGGCATAACTACATGAACACATGCTGGTTTTCCAAGTCACTGTGAATGAAACAAGCTGCGTGTGTGCATTTATTTATATTTATGGCAATACTGATCACCTGCTGTATAGCATTCGTTAGAAACTGCAGGGCAGTGTGAATTGAAGACTCTGTGCTTCTCTCAGACTTTTCTTTTTCTTGATTTCTTTCAGTGGTGTCAATATCTTCTTCAGCCTTTGTCATTTGGCTCTCCAATTCAACATCACCGGGCCCTGTATTTAACATAAAACCCATAAGTAACTACATTATATTGTCTATTTCAAGGGAAAGGCAAACCTATAACATATCTTATATGGAAAGTGTTAACATCTGTTGTTTTATCATTTATATAATTATAATACACAAAAGCCACGAATATCTTGTAAATTATATCCTTATAAACGGTGAGTACTGATGTCATCAGTTATAAACGGTGAGTAGTGATGTCATTTCTGTCACGACTCACTGAAACTTGCCGAGTAGCATTGAGGGGTTAATGAGCAACCCATGTTGCTTAATTTTCTGTGGCTAGTGAGCCCAGACACAGAGCACAAACAGTTAAAGCAGTGTCCTAATAGCCGTCAACTACACATGCCCGATGTTGGTGATCGTTTCTAAGTTTAAGCAGCACGAGAAGGGCTGGATCGATTTATAGCAGGGGTACATCATTTTAAGAATTAACCAAATAGCAAAACAAATTTGAATCCTAATATGCATATTAACATTTTAGAAAAATGTAAAATGTATATCATCTGTCTGCAAATTGTTTATTCCAGTTCACCATAACGATATTGCCATGCAGTATATAAGCTTAAAGTCACGTGTAAGGGTTGGGATTTGGTTTGGCTAAATAAAGATTCAGCCAGATCAAAATCCTACAAAATATTACTGGGATTTGGCTGGATCTCGAACTGGATTCTGATTTAGGTGATCCCCTACAATCTAGAAAGAAATATCACTTTTTTCTAATTATTATTATATTAAATGTCTGCCTTGCAGTGCTAGGGGGGTCCCGAGTTTATTTTCAACCTGCAAAGCATTTGCATGGGTCTCCTCACACACTCAAAAAACATACAAACACTTGGAGAACATACAAAAATTAAATAGTTGCTGATAAAAATGACCCTACTGTGTGTGAATGTAATACAGACCATAGATGGTAAGCTTCACTGGAACAGAAAGGAAGTTTTATGAGCAATAGAGGACCTGAGCAGCCAAGTAACAGGTTACCCAACTTGCTTTACATATATGATAAAGGTATAAAGAATTATATTAAAATATTGCATCTTGTCAGGAAAGTTTTATGCCATTTTTAAAACCAAGAAGTTGCCAAAACTAGGCTAAAGTACAATGTACAAAACAAAGCACACAAGACATCCACCTTAAAAATGTAACAGGCTGGTTTTTCAGCTACTTCAATACTGCTTATAGCTTAAAGGAGAACTAAGGCTTAACTAAAGTAGGTAAAAAATGTTGTACATTTTGTTTTGGGATTCTGTACCAGCCAAAGCCAACCACAGCCCTTTAGCAGTAAAGATATGTGCCTTCAAAGGTGCCCCTGTAGCTCCCCATCTTCTTTTCTGCTGATTTACTGCACATGCTCTGTGCTGCTACTT
Source organism: Xenopus laevis (assembly GCF_017654675.1). Taxonomy (NCBI): domain Eukaryota; kingdom Metazoa; phylum Chordata; class Amphibia; order Anura; family Pipidae; genus Xenopus; species Xenopus laevis. The sequence continues at coordinate 88,942,863 of NC_054379.1, forward strand.
ACTGATCTTAGACTGACACACAAGATACTGAATATATATATAATAAAAATGTCACAATATAAGGTTGAGGATGATTAGTAAATAATTATTGGTACATGGCAGCTCAGAAACCAGCACAATTAGCATTAAAATGTAATAATCAGTCCTTTAGCATAAGCTTATATGACAGGCAAACATTTTCTGCTTGATGCTTTGAGACGACGCCTGAGCGTAGCTTCTAAACATCTGCTGAAAGCACACTGAGCATGTGCGTGTCACAGATACTCCCAACAAAATCAAAGATGGGAAACTACTTTAGGCTGGCTCAATAAGATTAATATTTTTCTAGCCATATTCATTTCTAGAGTTTAGTCATCCTGTACAGCCCAACAATTGACATTAGTAAATTAATGTGTATTCTGGTCTGCCCCCCAAGCAGTGCTTCCTGGTGACACCTGAGCTTTTGCTTGAGCTACACTAGCATGCCAGGGAGCAGTTATGTCACACTGAGGGATTCACATCACACAAAAACACATAGAACATTTGCTTGAGCATATTTGTAATAACACCAAAACAGCAATGTAACTAGAGGCAGGCCTTGGCGCGGGACGTGCACCCGGGCCCCCCACCCCCCTCTGTACGTCCGGAATCAGCACCCTGAGGGGGTGCTGGCCCTGGCCCAATCACACCCCCTGCTCCCCCAGTAGTTACGCCACGGCACCAAAATCCTGTTAAACTGTGCTCTGAAGTGATATAAAAGGATAATCCACATGACAAAGGATATAAAAAATATATATATAGAAAGTAAAAGGATATGTAAATCTTAGGGGATACTGTCATGATGTTTATATTTACTTTTTATTTCTAAATAACACAGATTACATTGCAAATACTTCACTCTACTATTTAAAAAGGAGATTTTGTGTACTCACCGTTAAATCTTTTTCTCTTGGTCACTTGGGGGACACAGGGACAGTGGGGTATAGCTGGTACCTCCAGGAGGGCAGGACTCAACAATAGGAAAAACTTAGCCCCTCCTCTACTGGCTATACCCCCAGCAGGCGGAGCTTAGATCAGTTTGTTCCAAAGTCAACAGGAAAATTTTTTATTAACCGTACAACTTAGAATTAACATAACATGTCTGACGGAAAAAATGAGGGCCTCAGTCTAGGGAGGGAAGCCCTGTGTCCCCCAAGTGACCAAGAGAAAAAGATTTAACGGTGAGTACACAAAATCTCCTTTTCTCTAAGTCATCTTGGGGGACACAGGGACAGTGGGGACGTACCAAAGCTGTCCCCTTAAAAACTCCGGGAGGGAGAGTGAGGCCTAGGTGGAAGTAACCACAGCGGCTTGAAGTACTCTTTTGCCAAAGCGAGTGTCAGGAGCCGCAAAGGTATCGAAATGGTAAAACTTTGAAAAAGAGTGGACAGATGTCCACGTAGCTGCCTTGCACAGCTGTTCTGCCGATGCTTGGTTCCTGAATGCCCAGGACGTACTCATTCCCCTAGTAGAATGGGCTGAGAGTCTGGGCGGTGGCGTCCTTCCACGTGCCACGTAGGCTCGATGAATCGTCTGCTTGATCCAGCGTGAAATGGATGATTTTGTGGCCGCACCTCCCTGGTGGGGGCCTGAAGGAATCACCAGTAAGGAATCCACCTTGCGAAAGTCTCGGACTCTGTGTAGGTAAAACTTTAGAGCTCTAACAGGATCCAGTGTATGTAGAGCCTTCTCCTTAGGATTAGAAGGTGAAGGGCAGAAGGTTGGAACTGTAATCTCCTGGTTTAGGTGAAAATCAGATACCACCTTAGGCAAAAAGGATGGAATGGTGCGTAGGACTGCTCTATCGTGGTGAAAAACGAGGAAAGGTGGTTTGCATGACAGTGCACTGAGCTCTGAAACACGTCTCGCAGAGGCAATGGCGAGGAGGAAGACAGTTTTCCAGGTAAGCCAGAGAAGCGGTACAGATCCTAATGGCTCGAAAGGAGGGTCTTGGAGGGCTCGTAGGACTAGGGTGAGATCCCATAGAGGAGCTGGTGGACGAACTGGAGGAGCCAAATGTGATACTCCCTGCATAAAGGTCTTGACATCCGGCAAAAGAGCAATCCGTTCTTGAAAAAGGACAGATAAAGCGGAGACTTGTGACTTAAGCGAACCAAGGGAAAGACCCATTGAGAGACCCTCTTGCAGGAACTCTAGTATGTTTGGAATAGAGAACCTTTTGAATTGCAACTTTTGACGTACACACCATTGGTGATAGGTAGACCAGACTCTATGGTAAGTCCTTGCCGAGACAGGCTTTCTGGCTGCGCACATGGTGTTAGCTACTGCCTTGGAAAAACCTTTCTGGGTTAGAATCTTGGTTTCAAGAGCCACGCCGTCAAATTTAGATTTGTTGGGTTTGGATGGTGGATCGGACCTTGCATTAGAAGATCTGGGACTTGAGGTAGGGTCCAAGGCTCTGCCACGGACATGTTGAGAAGGTCTGTGTACCAGGAGCGTCTCGGCCACCTTGGTGCTATGAGGATAAGAGTGGTCTGCTCTCGCTGAAGTTTCCTGAGAGTCCTGGGTACGAGAGGTAGGGGAGGAAATGCATAGGCCAGGTGGAACTGCCACTTGGCAGTCAGAGCGTCTGCTGTTATGGCTAGTGGATCTCTGTATCGAGCTATGAACGCTGGGACCTTTCGGTTGTGCCTGGTCGCCATTAGGTCCACCTCTGGGATGCCCCACCTCTGTATTATCTCTTGGAAGATCTCCTCCTTCAATGACCACTCCCCTGGGTCTAGGGATTGTCTGCTTAGATAATCTGCTTCCCAGTTTAGCAGTCCTGGGATGTAAATGGCTGACAGATGGGTCTGATAAGACTCGGCCCACTTGAAGATGAGATTGACTTCGTCTAGAGCTCCTCTGCTTCTTGTGCCCCCCTGGTGGTTGATATAGGCCACTGCTGTGGCGTTGTCCGACTGTATCTTTACGGCCTGACCTTGTAGAATCTGTTGCCAATGGATTAGGGCAAGGCGGATTGCACGAATCTCGAGCAGGTTGATTTGTAATCTCACTTCCTGGGAGTTCCACTGACCCTGAGCAGAGTGGCCCTCGAAAACTGCTCCCCAACCGAAAAGACTCGCGTCCGTCGTGAGTATGCGCCATGTCGGTTCTCCCATAGGTCTGCCCCGGGACAGATGGGTGTGGTCCAACCACCAGAGGAGAGACGCCCTCGTCTTGCTGGAAAGTCGAATCTCTTGAAAAAGGGATTTCCTCTTCCAAAACCTCAGAATATTCCACTGGAGCTCCCGTAGATGGAATTGGGCGAAAGGTACTGCTTCTATGGTGGATACCATGACCCCTAACACCCTCATACAGAATTTGACTGAGTGCTGAGACCTCTGGAGGAGCGACTTTACTAAGGCTTGGAGATGACAGATCTTTTCTTGAGGTAGATAAATTCTCTGAGTTTGTGTATTGAATTGCATGCCAAGGAAGACCATGGATTGGCTTGGCATAAGGGAAGATTTTTCTAGATTTAGGACCCAGCCTAGTTCCTGGAGCTTGTCCATGGATATTTGGAGAGATCTCTGAGCCTCCATGGAGGAGGGAGCCTTGATCAGCAGGTCGTCCAGGTAAGGTGTAATGGAAACTCCTGCATTGCGAATCACTGCAGTTGCTGCTGCCATGATCTTTGTGAAGACCCTCGGAGCGGACATTAGCCCGAAGGGGAGGCTTGTGAACTGATAGTGGCAATTTTGGAAAGCAAATCTCAAATATTTCTGATGCGGTGGGAAAATGGGAACATGAAGGTAGGCATCCTTTATGTCTAGAGAAATCAGGAATTCCCCCGGGGACATCGCAGCAATGACAGATCTGAGAGACTCCATCTTGAATCTTCGATGACGAAGAAATTTGTTTAATTCTTTGAGGTCCAAAATGGGTCTTACCGATCCGTCTTTCTTGGGTACTACAAAGAGGTTCGAATAGTAGCCCTTGAAAAGTTCTGTGACCGGTACGGGAATGATTACCTGCGCCCTTGCAAGAGACGAGATTGCGCCCAGGAAGGCTGTCTTCTTGTCTGAGTTCTGTGGCAGTCTGGACATGAAGAAACGATGGGGGGGGCTTGAGGCAAATTCTAGATGGTATCCCTCGGTTACTACCTCGTGGATCCATGAATCTTGAATGATTTTGGTCCATACTCTGGAAAAATTGCCGAGCCTGCCCCCTATCGGCCCTGTGACTGCCGAAGCGCAGATGCAGTCATGCTGAGGCGGTCTTGTCTCCTGTCTTAGTGATGTGTTTTTTGTTTTGCCATGAAGATCTTTGCTTACCGCTAAAACGTCCCCGGCTTGCAAAGGATTGTCGAGGAGGAGAAGATCTCGAGTGCTTGGTTTGGGAGCCACGAAAATTCCTTCCCCTGCGGAAGGAGGGCCGAGCTTTAGGTTGAGGTAGTAGGGTGCTCTTGCCCCCTGTTGCTTGACTGATAATCTTGTCCAAGTCAGGACCGAACAGAAGTTTGCCCTTAAAGGGAATGGAGGTTAGAGACTTTTTAGAGGAAAGGTCTGCTGACCAGAGTTTCATCCAAAGTGATCTGCGGGCTGCCACAGAAAGTGCCGATGATCTGCTGATGACCTGCAGTGCGTCTAGTGAAGCCTCACAAATGTAGTCATTCGCTTCCTTAATCTGGGAAGCATATTGAGAAAGCTCATGGCGGGGAGTCCCAGAATCAATGGCATTAAGTAGGGAGTCTGACCAGAACTGGACTGCTCTGCTGACCCATGCCATAGCTAAGACAGGTCGTAGCGAGGTGCCTGAAGCTGAGAACACGGAACGTAGAAGGCTCGCTAGCTTCTTATCCATCGAATCCCTGAAAGACGAGGCATCTGGAACAGGAAGAGCGGTGTTCTTAGAGAGCCGGGATACTGGCGGATCCACTGAAGGTGGCATTGACCACTTTTCTGTAAGCTCCTTAGGAAATGGATAGAGTCTTTGAAATTTTCTATTTGTTTGAAAACGTCTCTCTGGAGTATCCCATTCCTGCTGAATGATCTGATCAAGTTGAGCATGAGCAGGAAAAACAGGTGAAGTCTTACTATGACGCTTAAACAGGCTCTTAGTCGTGTCAGAGGATGCCCCTGGGTCCTGAAAATGAAGAGTTTCAAGTACAGAGGTAATGAGTGCATCCACAGATTCTGAGGAATTCTTGTGTGAATCCTCATCCTCCCTCTCTGAGTCTGATAAGAGCTCGCCGTCTGAATGCCCAAATTCATCCCCAGAATCTGGTAGGAATGGTGAAAAACCTCTGGGGGGAGAATCGCTTTCTTCCTCGGATGGAGAGGGGGCTCTTCGCTTTGAAACTCTCCCCTTGGGCTTGTCAAGACGGGAAAGCAGTTTGTCTAGTGATTGTGCTAACATAGGTATCCCAGAAGCTAATTGAGATGCCCACTCTGGAGTGGAAGGTTGTTTATGTGAAGGCCCTGGGGGTGGAGAGCTTCTAGGTGGAGATGCTTGTACCCCTCGGCCACCCTGTTCTGCTTGGGGAGGAACAGGTTCTGGAGATTCAGGACCAACCACCGGCTTGCACTTAGTACATAAAGGTTCCTTGTGCCCAGAGGGCAAACGTTTGCGGCAAGTGGCACAGGCTAAATACCTAACCTGGGCAGGAGGTGCCCCCCTAGAGGAAGGCCTGTCACCAGTTCCCTCAGACATGGTAATAGTAGTAACCTTAGACACTACAGTATATATGCAATAGATATATATATATATATATATATATATATATAATATCTTAGCTCAGGCCTGCTTGGTAAGGACCAGCAGAGGATGCTCTCCCTGGGAACCCTGCAGAGAATTCAGGCTGCTACTGCGTCTCCCGCTGTGGATATGAGGCTCTGGAGGGCTAGAGAGCTGTAACGGCTGCCTTTTACTAGAGAGCTGTAACGGCTGCCTTTTACTAGAGAGCTGCTGTTGCGCTATGGTGTGCGCCTATTGAAGCTCCGGTGCGGCAAAACAAAATGGCGGCCGCAAGTGACGTAGCGCTGAGATCGCGCGAGACTAAGGACGAAAAGGCGCCAAAGCTATATGCGCTCGTCCTCCCTCAGTGCTGCGCACTCTGTAAGCTGCTTCCCAGAGGGAAGCGTCTTCAATGCCCCCGCACCAAAATAGTAATGCCACTCCTCCTCGCACTGTTCAAACAGCAGTGCGGCGCTATTCAGCCAACCCACTGTTAAAAGACACAGGGGAGCCGGTCTTGCGCACATTGTAGGAGGAGGGAGGGGAGAAAGGAGTTAACAGTCCAGTTAACCCGGTCAACTCTGCAGGCAGCCCTTATCAGACCTCTTTTCTAATACATAGAGAGAGGGAATATAGAGGAGAAGAGGACAGCTATACTCACAGAGTCCTGGGTCTTCTCCTCTGTTCTCCGGCCAGTCAGTTTCCACCTAAAAGAGGGGAAACTATATGAGACTGGATGGTCTTACACATAAGAACTTCGGAGAACAGGTCCCACGTTGGGGAATGCCTATTGGTAACCTCTGCTCAGTGTAGAGGGCCTGGGCATTCCCTGGTGTCAAGCAACTGACAAAAAATGAAAATAATAAACAGAGTAAAATCATACGTCCTATCCTCCTGAGGACACAACAAAAACTGATCTAAGCTCCGCCTGCTGGGGGTATAGCCAGTAGAGGAGGGGCTAAGTTTTTCCTATTGTTGTGTCCTGCCCTCCTGGAGGTACCAGCTATACCCCACTGTCCCTGTGTCCCCCAAGATGACTTAGAGAAATGTTATGTTTGAACCAACAAATGTATTCTTTAAAGATGTAATATTGGTGTGGAGGCAGCCATCTCAGTGTATTGTGCCTGATTCTGAGCTTTGAGAAGGCGCCAGCAATTCAGGATGGAACTGCTTTCAGACAGCTATTGTTTCACCCTTTCTCACTGTATTTCACCAGAGGCCACCCCTTTAGACTAGAAGAAAAGAACTTTCATTTGAAGCAACGTAGGTGGTTCACAGTCAGGACAGTGAGGTTGTGGAATGCACTGCCGGGTGATGTTGTGATGGCTGATTCTGTTAATGCCTTTAAGAAAGGCTTGGATGATTTCTTGGACAGACCTAATATCAAAGGCTATTGTGATACTAAACTCTATAGTTAGTATAGATATGGGTATAAATAATTTGTGTGAAAGTAGGGAGGGGTGTGTGTATGGATGCTGGGTTTTCATTTGGAGGGGTTGAACTTGATGGACTTTGTCTTTTTTAACAATATAACAATGTAACTATGCTGGAGCAGCACTATTAACTAAAAAAAACATGTTTTCCCACACAGTGTCCCTTTAAAAACACAAGATTGCAAGAGTCCTTAGAAGAGCCCTTTGAGCATTTCTTTTAAGGTTGACATATCCATTAATGTTAAATAATAAAACCAAAGCTCCAAGATTGTGACTTTCCTGCAGACAGTGCGGCGACTTCTGTTTACCTTGTGTTTTCGATAAATTTGAGGTCAGTTCCTCTGGTTTTAATTTGTCCACATCAATGGCTTCAAGCTTCTCATCCAATGCTGGTTCCATTTCCATGGCATCTTCTTCTTGTGGATTCTCCTCTCCATCATCTTCATTCATAGGATGCATTGCTTTCTCCTGCTCTTTACTAGCAACATCTGCAAAGGTAAAAGTAATAATTATAGATGTTCACGAAGGCACCTTCACATATGTGTTATACTCTCCAAAGAATAGAGACCTGTACCTAACCCATATCTATCTTACCAGTAACCTGACCCACTGTCCACACAAGGGAGTGTAGTAGTAGTTAGAGAGTTGCGCACTGGCACAAAATTTAAAAAAGCAGAAAATATTGGTCTGGCAGACACAATACAGACCAGCAGGTAAGTGCACCCTACAAACATTGCACTGCATGCTGCCCATGGATAACATTATCCTGCAGAAATCTACCAAAGCAGCTGAAATGTCTTGTGATTTAGATTATTATACCGTGATACATTTATAATTATTACTTAAGGTTTTCAAACAATCTCCAACCAGATTAGTACACTGTTTTGCAAATGAAAAATAATCCATTATATTAAATGTCAAAACTAGTTAATACCATATGTCTGTGCATCATAGGACACAGAGTCTTGCTTGATGTGTTCATAAGCGTCAGCCTGTTCTGATTTACGTTCTGGTATGTTGGAACGGTCGCCCTTTTCACTGCTGGAATCCATAATTCTAAGCCTCTTGTGGACCTGTTGGCTATGATCGCCCAGTGATCGCTCATCATCAGACTGGCCTGGTTTGCGCTTTACACTCTGAAAAATCAATTGATCTGTAGTTATTTTGAATGTCATGATTTATGAAAACATGGAATCAGAATTTGTATATGTATGCTTTTTAGAAATACCAACTGTGTATGAAATAATGAATATCATACCTAACACAAGGATTAGATTCTATTCTAGGAAAAAATAAAACTGGCACATAGCTGTGGAGCTCCCAAACTGCCACACTGAACCCCCTAAGCAAGTTAACATCACTGAAGATTATCAAGTAAGCTCAATTTGGAATCTATTCATGGCAAAACACCATGTGTGCTACAGCACATAATGTTGCAGCTCCTGGTTTAAAAAATTATGGAACACTGTTGTCAATGCCATAAGACAAGCAGGAATCGCTAGACAGTCATTCCCTATTGTAGAATAGGAATCTCAACCTCTGCAACACAAAGTATGATATAAGGCTTTAAAAAGCATTAATCAGCATTTTTTGGGAGATAGTTGTTGCTATAACTAGACTTGGGACCATAACTTTGCCCTGAAAGTTGCAGGGAATAACAAAGCAAAGGGGAAGTAACACTAGGTGCTATTGATGTTTCATGCTCTGGATTTTCATTAAAGCTTCAGTATACATTACTCAACATGCGTAAACAGGCCTGTGCTGAACATACTTGCTGCCGATAGCTTTTAAAAAGAAAAAACTAGGGATGCACGGAATCCACTATTTTGGATTCGGCCAAACCCCCGAATCCGTCGCGAAAGATTCGGCCGAATGCCGAACCCTAATTTGCATATGCTAATTAGCAGTGGGAAGGGGGAAACATTTTTTACTTCCTTGTTTTTTGACAAAAAGTCTCACGATTTCCCTCCCTGCCCTTAATTTGCATATGCAAATTAGGATTCGGTATGGCTGGGCAGAAGGATTCGGCTGAATCCGAATCCTGCTGAAAAAGGCTGAATCCTGGATTCGGTGCATCCCTAGAAAAAACTATGGAGTCTATGACCTAAACTGGGCAAATTTGGAAACTGAAACTACTTCTAGTTCAAGCATTTATAGGATTTGGAGAAAATAGTTAAGAAATCTATAGTTTCTAATTTAGAAAAAAAAATATCTGTGAACTGGTTATTTGAGTTTAAAGATTATACATATGCTGTATAAGTTCTATTAACATTGGTAAAATGCGGAAAACAGGTACACTGCATTTTGCCTTTTGTAATTTTGTGATCATCATTAGTCCTTAAAAGACTGTAAGGAACACTAGTGCAGTAGGGTTAAGCTTGAAGCATTTTAAAATCTATTTGTTACATTGACATTGAGAGCTTGATAGGCTGAAGAGCTTTAGTGAGAAAAATAACCACAGTGACTAATAGATTAAGACTTCCAGGCTATATTAATTCATTTGCAAATTAACTTGCTCAACTTGTACCACAAAAAATTAAATACACTTTTTTCTATATCATTATTTCCATACAAAACTAACCTGTGTGGTTTTGACGCTTTCCTTCTGAGATGCCAAACGTGCCATTAATTTGGACTCATGACCCTCAGAGTGGCTAGCATCTGCAGCTCCAGTGCCATGATCCTAGAATGCAAAGACAAAAAAAATAAGTAAGGGTTTTAAAACTCTTTTCAAATCAATGTTCATTAATGTAAGTATCAGAACCTTTTGCTATTATTAAGGACTGCCTTTATTTGCTACTAGATTTTGCATTCATTATGGATGGCCTTTGCATATAATTGCCTCTTTGAAGAGCTGAACAATCACATATGCATACTTAAAATCTTAAATGGATTATTCATTTTACCTTACATTTTAAAGCAAACCTAGAAGGAGGGGGAACTTAAACGTAATTGTATCTCCAGTCAAGCAAGTTGATTTAACAAATTTCCCCTTTAGTTTTGTGCAATACTTAAATAAAAATGTGGAGCAACCCATCAGAATCAGAGAAGACTATTTACTATGTGTTGTATGTTTGTCCCAATGATAAGATAAGTCAGATATTGTATCATTCTACTCACAAAAGGAGCACTAGAACTAGAAAAGCAGTTGAAAAACACTGTATGTCTCAAGCTCTTTATTTAATTTCTGCATAAAATTCTGGTCAATTCTAGCAGCAGCTTGAAAAAAATACTACTATAGTAAAAATGACCATTCTTTGTCAAAGCGCAAGAGACAATACAAGGGTCATCATTTCCTTTGCGTTTGTTTGTAATTCTGTATTATTTTTGATTAATGTAGGTCTCCCATAGACTCCATTATCCATATTTTCTCGCTCTGTATAATAATAAAAAAGTATATCATACTTGATCCAAACCAAGATATAATTTGTCCTTATTGGATGCAAAACAATTCTATTGGGTTTAGTTAATGTTTACACACTTTTCTAGTACACAATGTATGAAGATCTAAATTACGGAAAGATCAGTTATCTAGAATATCCCAGGGCCCAAGCATTCCTGAAAACATGCCTCATACCTGTACAAGAATTATTGTCACACTAGTTATGATAGATGCTAGGTTCTGTCTCTCACCTCTTTTGCATCTTCCTTTTCTGCAGCCGATCCTGCTAGCTCTGCAGCACTTTCACTTTGCAAATTTTCTTCTGCAGTTTGCCCACATGAGTCATGTTCCATTCTTTCTGCGGAGTCTGGAATGCCTTCTTCCTTCTCTGGGGTCTCTTCTTCAACCTAAAGGAAGACATATATGTCACCTGCCCGAATCTCTTCTAATGCACTATGTATTTTTAACTAATATCATGTGATTTGTTTTAATTATCTCATGACTAGACAAAGTTCACTATTTTGCAGAATCTTTTTCTGTGATTTTCTGTGATTTTGCCATTTTGCATATGAAAGTTAAGGTTGTAATTCATACAATTAAAGATTTGTTGCATACGCATCCCTATAGCCTGTCAACCAAAAGTAGCCAGGTTGTCTTGGTAGCTCTGCCAGAAAAACAATGTGGTTTTTTCCCAGACTCCTACTTACAGTATCCTCAGAAGTGTGGCATTCTTGAGTGAGTTTGAATATATTACACATACAAATTAGCCACTGTTAAACACACCATTGAATGTATGGGAGCACAAAAATATCTGCACTGTAACTGTGGATGCCCTGGCAATGGCCTTCAAATGGAACTTTATATTTAACCAAAAACAAAACCCTTTAATTTTCTGTGATCTGTTCTCACTAATATTCAGCACATCCAATGGACTGAAGAGCCTTGTTGGTGCTTGTTTTTATTTTTTCTAAATCATGTGAGCCAGCTGTCCATTTCTTTAATGCTGTGTTTACACAATAGATTATATTATGGTATTTCCTGAATAATCTGACAGAACCCTTAGGAGAGATTTCATACCTTTGGTAATATACCCTGGTCAGTTGGTAGCCTATTTTCTTCATCTTTCAGATCAGTATCCATCTGCTCATCCTCCATAGGCTGTTTATTTTCCTCCTCGTTCTGTTCGTTTTCATCCTGATCAGGATTCTCTGTATCTTTTCTATCTTCTCCTGTCTGCTCAGATGCATTTTTCTCAGTGACGGTAGACTCTTGCTCCTCTTCGGGATTGCCTTCTTCAGTATTGCTTTCTTCAGGATTGCCTTCTTCTGGTTCTTCCTCATGTTTATCTTTACCATCCATGTCCAATGGCTTCCCTTCAACATCATAAGGATTTTCCTCTGCAAAGTAAAACCAAATTTTAGTTTTACTTGCAAAAATTTATTAGATGTATGGATAAATATTTAAAATGAATGCAACACCATTAACAGAAGCATGTAGTACTAGGTAAAAATATAAATGGCCTAAGCAAAGACTCACACACTGGGCAATCATTAGATGCCCCTCGCTACAGCAAGTGACTTATCTCACCCAATAAACTATACCCAGCAAATGCAAATCTTATGTTTTAAATGCTCAATTTACCTGTTCTCCCATCAATTTCTTTAAGATAAACAGTCTGATTAAATATCTAAGCAGCCTAGGTGGAACCATGCTTTATGATATCCTTTAATACTTTTCAGCTTTAAATACTATGCACAGTTTGTGTATGCACCTATTGTGTATAATATGACCTCATTCCCTTCCACAATATACCAAACTAACAAATAAATATGTTATAATAATATAATGTAAATAAGTTCCAGGTCCACTCAGTGGTTTCACGCTTTGTTTATCTGTTTTTAAGCTGTGTCAGAGTTACATTTCAAGTACAACAATGACTAAATCATTGAGAAGTAGCCTGTATACTTCCTGTTTAATTACCTTCATTACCCTCCTCTTTCTCATCTCCACTGTTTTTATCCTCCTCATTCTCCAGGTTCAAGTTATCAGGCAGGTCAAGAGCTTCTGGTTCAGGCTTATTCTCCTGATTACCATGGTACGGGTCAGTCTCATTTTCATCATACTCACGCTGAAGAAAGAAACGGCACAGGAATTTAATTATTCGAATTTCAATTCATCTCTTAAAAGCAAAAGTAGAAAATTAAGGTTCTATTTGAATAATAAAATATAATAAAAAGAATAACCCATTCAAATATAAGCATCCAGCATCTCTAAAATCTCTAAAGGAAGAACAAGAATTTAAAGGACCAGGAAACCCCCCAAAAAGTTTTTAATCCCTTAACAGACTCTTTAAAATCTTTAAACACCTGGTTGTTTAAAGGATAATAGTAAGGCTGCAGCATCCACTTAATCACTTCCGTCTCCTTCTCTAACCCACTCGCCAACCCCTCCCTCAGGAGGGGGTCTATTGCATATGATGCTCAGTTCTTCTCTACTCGGATTACTAAACACACCCTCCAGTCAAGCAGCCATTGTAGAGATAGCATTGTTTGTTACCATAAAAAAAACTTGCTCTAGCTGCCTGCTCCTATTTTTCCTCCTAAACTCCTATCCTGGGCTCAGCTTAACCATTACAGTGCTCAATCCAAGCAGGATTTTCATCAAAGTAAGTTCTGCCTTTGTAAGCCTGCATTCTTGATTGCATAAACTTTGCTTTGGGTGAAAGCTTTAGGAAAATGTGATGGCGCTGGTGAATAGAGTGGATATATGCAGTACAAATGATTCATTTTGGGTGGGGGAGATGTGCCCAACTTATATACATGGTAGTAATATGTACTGTTTACATATCCATTAAACCTACCAATTAGGTAAAGAAACTAATCTTTAAGGAAAATTAAATAACTGACCTCATCAATCTGCTCATGGATTTGTTGCTTGTTTGGTGCATCTTCTGCTTGTTCTTCATTCTTTTCATCTTTTACCTGCTGCTTTTTATCCTCTTTGCTTTTGTTATCAGCGTCCAAGTTATCATCCTTAGCAACAAGTTCTGATTCACCCTGGTAAAGAAAGGTTATGTTAATATTAAACTAAAAGAGACCTTTTTGGTATTGTAAGATTCACTATTCTAGGGTACATTCAATGTACACCAATATCTAGCCTTGGACTGGGACATCAAACACCCACCATAGAACCAGAGCCCTAAAACCTTTTCTTCTTGATAAAAACCCTAGTATCCATGTTTGAGAAGTTTGATGCATTATTGTTAGTACAAGATGTAAAAGAGCACAGAGCAATACAACGAATACAGACAGACTGCAGAGGAAAGCACAGAGACAGTGTACTGGCAGAACATCTCTGCCACCTATGCTGGTTACAGTGCACATCAGTTGTTTTTTTTATTTATTAGAAATGTATTAGATCTTGCTCCCCCTCTCCATTTACACTGTGCAAATTCTTCCTGAGAAGCTCCACCTGCCAGCCCAATAATTAACAGCTTCCCTGGAGTTTCTGTGGCAATAAGTTTGGTCTCAAGCACAAACACAAGTTAAACCTGGAAAAGGTAGAAAAGAGTTCATGCTCTTTTCTCCATTTACCCACTTTTTTTAAAATTGTAAATTGTAAAATTGGAAAGTTATTTGTAAAAGAAATATATATAGTATAGCGTCTTTCTGAACTGCTGGTTCTGAAACAAGTCAAAACCAGTAGTGAGAATAACAGGAAGGGACAGACAAATAGTACTATCGATAGCAATCGCATGTTAAAATAACTTACGTTACCATATCTTTCAATACAAAAAAAAAAAAAAATGTGCGGATAATCCGTTTAATGAATAGCTAATTCAACACGCTTATCTATAGGAAAAACTTTCAGACACTCCATATGTGTATATGAATTACATCTGCAGTTGTAAATAACTGCATTAACAAAAAAGAGGCAGTTCAAATTTATATAAACATGGAGTTTTGTGAAGATATGGGTACTGTGAGACCATCTGCATGGTCTTATTTTTTTTTTACTTTCAGCATTTTTAACAATAAAGGTCAGCACTGCAATTGAACCTTAAGACTGAGAAATACTGTCTCGTGCCTCCTAGTAAAGGAATGAGGATGACTTAAGTGCTGCAAGACATCCTAAATATGCACAGTGAGATGTGGGAGAATAACTACTATTATACTATATATATATTATATATATATATATTTTAAAATCTTTAAATATATTTTGCAGACTATATGTATTAAATGCTGTGTTTATATCAACAATTTCTTACTGTATCCATTCCTGGTCCAGTCTCCTCCGTTTTATCACTTTCATCTTCATTTTCCTCATCATCATCGTTGTCGTCATCTCCCCAGAGCCTTTCATCCAGTTTGTCAGCTTCGGCATTACCAAGATCTCCCATCTGCTTATCAAGCTCTTCTTCGTCACTGTTAGATTCATCATCCTCTTCTGTAAAATTGTTAACAGCCCATTATGTATTAATGCAAACTAATTTTTTGAGTTGCAGCAGAAACTAGAATCCAAAAGACTCTGAAAAAACAGTATCCTCATCCCAGTAAATCCTACTTTCTTAATGTTTGAAAATGTCAGACAAATTACTTCCCACACAAATGAACTCCCAAGAAGATTGAGTCAAGAAGAATCAATATATTATAATATGATATTAAGCACAACAAAGACAAAGTAATTAAGCAATGGTGTGGAATTCCTCACCACAAATCTAGTATTACTGTGCAATGTAAGAACCTCCTTTTTTACAGAGTTCTACCAGGCAGCAGTAGTGACAGGAAAGTTGCAATCACTGAAACTAGTCAAAGATAAATAAGAATTCCATCCAAGGCCCTGTGCCAGTACACCCTGAAAATAGCCATAACCTGATTAATATCTTTAAAGTATGGATAAGGCAAAGTATGGATAAGGCAGAATCACAAAAAAAAATCAGTACAGACCAACACAACACAAATAGGGGAATTCACAAAAGTGGTGATATTGAGGCAAAATTAAAGTGGAGATGGATTTGTCAGATTTTCAGCCATATTCACAAACCACTTTCTCCACTGTGAATTAGTCTTTTAAACAGGCAGTATCCAGATTTTGTCACTCACAACATCAGATGACCCGTGTCATTCACAAAATAGATTCCATGCCACTTAAAAAGGCCAATATGGTAGAAAACAATATGGTAGAAAACACAATTTACCATCTAAACTCTGACAATTTCCAAGCACTCAAAATGCTAACATTGCCTCATTCATTAAGAAAAAGATAGAAAAATGCAAAGGTGAGGTAAAAAGAAAATATTTGTGTCACCTATTTTATGTTGGCAGTAAACTACTCATACATAAAAGTTTACAATATGACATTACTGAAATACCAGTATGGGCAGCACACAATATATCGCATACCTTTCTTTTGCAGCTCCCCATCATGGATTTTTCCATCAAAATCTTCTGACATCTCAATGGCATTATCTTCTTCTTTGACATCAGGCTTTTTATCTGGATCCTCCTTCTCTTTTTCCTCCCCTTTCTTTATTGTATCTTCTACCTGAAAGCAGTAATAGAGATATTAATTATTTTAAACCACAACTACTTAAATTAAATCAAAAAACTCTCTGTTCACCATGATAGTCAACTCATCAGAAAATGGGTTGCTCGGGATAAATGTCCCTAGTTTCAAGCCCAGTGGTATCAACAGATAATAGAATTTTTTTTTCTTAGGTTATTATTTGGTATGTTTATGAGCAGGGCAATCTTACATTCCTGTATAAGTCAGCACTTGTATGAAATATGTGTTGTATACACAACTTTACTGTACAATGAGAGATGTTGAGGATTTAAAAATGTGTTAATAGCAATTGAGGGCATCTCTGAAGGGCAAAAAAGGCTTTAACATCACAATCACAAATTTAATTGCACCAAGGGCCTATAATTGTTATAGATTCACATAACAATTACGGTTTAGAATATGCCAGAAGATACAATTAAAGAACAACAATGCAATTATACCTGATCCTCATTTTCAATTTTGTCACTGACATCCTTCATGCCTTCTCCTTCCCCTATGCCACCTCCTTCATAATCATGAAACTCTGTTGCCCCCTCACCAGCTGCTTCTTCAATCAGCTCTTTTGGAAGGCAGAAACCCTGCAAAGATAAATGACCACATGCCCATCAGAAAGGTCACTCAAAAGATCTGCTTGTATATCCAGCGTGCCGACATTGGCCTCTAAAGATGGCCTCCTTCAACATATGGTTGTCTTAAAAATCCCATCGGATGAGGACCACATTGGGCCATTGATGCCATCCACTCTCGACAGGTCTGCATTTTGCAAACTTATGGACCAGTCCATTTTGGCCAACTACCTGGGTGATCAAACTGGACAAGCTCAGCTCATACAACAGTCAAACAAAAATGCCACTTCACCAGGAATGGTAATTAAGTCTTTCTTACTTTTTGAGCAAGTTCAGTGAAGAGGTGAGTCAAGATAGACAGCAGTTTCCCAGTACTTCTATGCGTTGCCAGACACAAGCTCAGGTAAAATAAAATAAGGTCTGAATAAGTGGACATCATCGGTAAGAGACGAACAAGCAAGCCACAACACTGGTTGAAAAACTAAAAAGAAAAATAATCAATCATTAAGTATATAAACAATAAAAGATGTATAACTGTCTGAACCTGAACTGCACTACTTTTTATAATTTGACTTTGAAACACAATCTGAAATTACAGGTTATTATAAAAAAAAAAAAAAAAGCGCATGTAAAATCATCACAGGCTGTATATCAAAATATATTCATGCTATATTATCAAAGGGTCTGTTTTGTAGCCATCAGCCCCACTAATGCTTACTACAAAACTGCCTGTGGCTCACCACGGCTCATTGCAATAATTAATCAGCAATCTTTTTTCTACTGAAAGCAAAGCTGTAATATGTTCTGTGGTCTGCTGGGTGAGCAAAATCAATTTTGTTAATGGACAAAATCAAATTTGTATATTTAATGTTAAACCCATATAAAAAAAATTGTTCCATGTGTGCCGTCAGTACAGTATCTGACTACTAATGTGCATAAGACTGCTGCATATTCCTGACAAAATATGATGGATAAATTATAAGTGGAGGAGATTACAGTGGCAAGTGGAAATGGTCTTAAAAAACAGCATTAAAAAACATGATCTAACTGCAAAACAACTACACTACCATCTTAAATGTTACTAACAAATTACAGGCTTTAGTAATCTTCTGCCACATGCCTAAAAATAAAGCACAGCTACAAAAAAACAATACTGACAATACTGACCACATGCTTGTCTTTAATGCAGTCTTCACCATACGTTTTAAGCCTCTCTAAAAGCTCAGAGACAGCAGAGATTATAAAATGCACTTGCAGAGATTTTAGATCACTGCACAGATCTTCTGTCAACAACTTGGTAATAAGGTCCTGTGGAAGCCTGTCCTCTGAACTCTCGTCATCTGCAGGTACCAAAAGATACATAGTCATCCTAAAGACAATTTGCATATGAAAATATATTTCTACACCAAAACGTTTATGTATGTTTGTATGATCCATCCCCTAGGAATGACTTGCAATTAAATATAAATCGCAACAGTTATGTTGAATAAAAAGAAAGTCATTAACATCAATTTAGCTTTGTACACTACCAGTTTGTCATACCTTCTTTTTCTGCCACTTTGGATTCCTCCTTTTCTTTTTCATTCATTTTTCCCACAAGGTTTTGGATAGCAAAAAGAACAGACTTGATGGTTGACTCTACTTGGTTTGAAAAGTCTTTAACATACTCTTCATCTGACTCTTGGTTTCCTATTTAATAAAAAATAAATAAAATGTATAAATTGAATTGTATTATTTGATTTAATCTGATTAATGATAAATGATAATCTTACTGTAATGGTCGGGTCACACAGGCAGATTTGGGGAGATCTCAAATCTCCTCTTCTTCGGGGAGCCTAATCCCCAAACTGCCTCCCATGGCTTCATCACGAAGAAGAGGAGATTTGTCGCCAGGCAACTTATCTCCCTGAATCTGCCTGTGTGCCCTGACCCTTAAGGTGAAGACACAAAGAGCTGCTAGCAGCAATTACTTGTCACAGCTACAAAATAGACAATAGTGATAATTGGCTTCGTGAAGACACTACGTGTGTTTTAGCAGAGACAATTCTCAGTACTGTATATGGCAGGGTATTTTGAAGGCATAACAAGTAGCTCCTACTACTAGCATCTAGTGTCTTAGCAAAACCCAAGCGATACGTATGCCATCCCACCGGCAATTCTTGCAGGTGCAAAGGCTTTTAAGCAGATTAGTCGCCCACAGTAGCGAAGATTTGTCATTGGCAACTAATCTCCTCATGTGCCACAACCTAAGAGAGAATGAAACCTCTAAATTAAGAGTTAAGGCCAGTGGCACATGCAGAAGGCATTGCTATCCCCGGTGACTGGTAGCTCCCTGGGCAAATGGAAAAATGCTAGGAAATGCTGATTCAGTTGACTAATAATTACAGAGACAAATGTTTTGTTGCCAATGGATCTACTAATTGTCAGGACAACAAATGGTGCTGTAGCCCTAACTGTGTTGACTGTTTTTACTACTAATATTCAGGTTAGGCTTAAGGTGGCCATACACAGAGAGATCCACTCGTTTGGCGATGTCGCCAAACGAGCGGATCTCTCCCCGATATGCCCACCTTGAGGTGGGCAATATCGGGCTGATCCGATCGTGGGCCCTAGGGCCCAATGATCAGATCCTAACAAATTGTAACGGGTGGTCGGATCGCGGGACCGCATCAACGACCAGATGCGGCCGCGATCCGAGGGGATTTTTAGTCCCATCCGATCGAGATCTGGCCAATTTACGGGCAGATCTCGATCGGGGAAGCACGTCGGGGGGCCCCATACACGGGCCAATAAGCTGCCGACTCGGCCTGTCAGCTTTTATCGGCCCGTGTATGGCCAACTTTATTCTCATAATGGATTACTTATATATAGGCTTACAATAATAATAATAATAAAAGGTTTATGGCTAAAGAAGGATGTGTAGATGGTCTGGGGTAGCAGTCCAGGACACACAACAATGGCTAGGGCACATATTTCTCTTCTATTAAGGGATGGCTGGAGCCTAAACATCTTGACTAAGGGGCATGACCCCCGAAATGCTGCACTGCACTTCCGCATTAAACATGCAAGATGTTCCTTGCTTGCATCAGTTCTATGTGCCTTTGGATATTTTGTTTTTATACACTGGAGCCTAAACAGCCCCAAAAAAATAAACTCGGGAATACACCCACCTCATGTAATCCTATGCAAAGAAACCTACAGCGCAGGGTTCCCATTTCTTTCCTTTAAAGCTATGGATCATGGTGGGTGCAAACAAGTTTGCTTAAAGCTGCTGCACCTCTGGTCTGATGCCTGTGGCGACTCGATGTTAATACACCAATAGGCATAACCAATTGGTTTATACATTTGAACACATTACAAGAAACAATTTGCCCATGAACTTTTTTTTTTTATTTAATACCAGCTAAAAAACGAGGTGGGCAACTTGTCTTAACTTATATACCCTTCAACCAAGATTATCACATCCAAAGTACATTGCACTGACATTACACCAGCTAGTAAACTCAAAACCATTTAAGTATGAACGGTTAAATGCCTTGGAAGCTCTAATATGGGTATCATAAATGCTGCCTGGAAGAGGATTTCATAACTTACAATGATTGAATTACACTACATAGTCTGTTCTGGATTTAACATAAATCAAATCTGGGTTATTAAATAAGAAGTACATATGCCACAAATACCAAATACTCAGACAGTGACAACAGCAAGTATCATCTTGTGTTTCTGTGTGTGTTTCACCCATAACAGTATGACAATTCTATACAAAACCAGCCCTATAGACCACAAGATCTGCTGTACATCAAAACACACATAGAACATACATTCATCATCAAGTATTTATTCTAAAATAAGCAGTGTTTAAAACAGAATGGAGGGATACCAACTTTGTCAAGATCCTTTATGACCACAATGTGAATTGTAATGATAACCTGAGCACAAAGCTAGAAATAATCTCCAAACTAATATTTGTATTTTACAACAATCCACAGCCAAAACAATAAAGGAGAAGGAAAGCACCAATCCAAGGGGGGTGCCAAATATTATAGAGCACCCCCTGAGCATTGTAGTGACTAACCATATCCCTATTATGCTCCTATTAGCAGAAAACTGCACCGGCCCAGGGGCACTTGTGGAGGAGCAATCCTCTTCCTCCCTTCTTCAAAATCCAATGGCCAACGCATGTGCAGTAAAGCAAAAGAACAACTTTTTTGTTAAAGTAAGGCTTTTAACTGTACTGCGTGTGCTCGTCTGAGCAAAGGAAGATGATCACTTGCTTGCAAGTGCCTCTGACTCAAAGTTAAACTATATAAACCAAACACAATAGGAAAACTGGGGGGCAGCCATTCAAGCTGGAAAAGGAGAAACGGCACAGGTTACATAGCACATAACAGATAAAACACCATTGTATTGGACAGGGCTTATCTGCTATGTAACCTGTGCCTTTTCTCCTTTTTTTCCAGCTTCAATGGCTGCCCCCATGGCTACACAGCAGCTTTTTATATAAACTATAGTAGTCTTTCTGAAGCCAACACACAGCTTTTACCAGTGCAGAGCAACAGTACATTATACTTTAATTTCTTTGATAAACTTTCAGTTTTTTGGGGTTACTGTTCCTTTAAAAAAAAGGAGTCGGAGGTACCATAATGATCAAAGGATTTATGTACCGACTAAACAGCCTGTTTAAATGATGGCAAACTGGAAAATACTGCATATGCTAATGAAAACGTGTAGAGTCAATCACATTAATGAACATGTATCCATGGATTGTTTGGAATACAAAAAACAAAACAAAAAAGTAGCATATTAACTTTTGCTTTCTAGAACGTTCTTACTTTTAGCTCTTCCCATTGCTTGTAGGCGAGATTTCCATAATGCGAATTCTCTCATAGCAGTACGGATCTCTTCTCTTATGTAGTGGAGGCTCTTAAGGAATGTCATGTGCTGTGCTGCCTCCTTTACATCGGTCTCTGGAAGAACAAACTTGGACTCCACCTCCCGTAATTCATGCACAATGTCTTGCATGGCATCTAGTGCTGAGGAACAGGCCTCAAAATCATTCCTATAACATGATAGAGAAATATTGATAAAAAATATTAACACATACTCCAAGCAATCCTTCCAGTTTAAAATATATCATTCATGATTGTATACATATTTGTGAAAAGTATGATTAATTTCTTTATTTTTATGAAAGACAACATGTTTCCATCTCCGCTGATTTCACAAACCCTTCCCAATGTAATAAGAAACCTCAGCGTCTGATGAATATTATTTAATATTTATTTAATCCCATAGAAACTAAAGGATTGTGGCATTGGGCTTGGCATTAACAGCATGCGATTTTCTAATTAGGATGGTAACAGCAGCATTAAAGGGAAAATATACCCCGCATTTTTGACATAAGCTCATTCAGTTGGGTTTTTGTAGAAAAGGTATAAAACACACATAATACAGTTCCAAAATGTTAAATGTCTATTTGAACTCTTTTATTTCTCACCAGTCACAAACCATTTTCTTCTAGTTAATATAATTGAATGGGACCTGACCACATAACTACATCACTAAATGTATTACCAAAATAATATCTGTACCTTAGAGCAATTAATGGTCAAAAAATGGTAGGGTGACAAAAGCAAATAGGAAACTATTACAGACGCTATAGTGAAAATGTATGTATAGTCGATCACATTAATGAACACACATTCATAGATTATTATACGATTTTTATCATTTCAACTCCTGCATTGCTCATCAGTGACAATTTTCTGTTTCGAAATAAATTTAATTGTTATATAATTGAACGTTACAAAAACTGCAGTGGTATTGATTATTTTTCCATGCTAAGCTTTCTTATTTCAATCACACAATAGGTCACCTTTTTTTTATGTCTTTGTGGATTTCAATTTCTTCTGATAATCTTAACCTCAAAGTTTATATTATTAGAGCACTTTCCATGTAGAAACACTAACCGGATGCGAAGAATTAGCAACATGGTGGCACCATGGTTATTACTGTTGACTTTGCAATGTGGAACTAGGGTTGATTTCAGCCATGGCATTATCTGAAAATGTTTAGGTTGCAATGGGTAGTCTGTTCAAACTTAGGAATGCACTAAACCCTGCTCTTCAGGATTCAAACAAATCCCAAACAGATGTGGCGGAATACAGAACCAAATCCAAACCATTATCGCAGGTGGAAATTATGATGTGCGCATGTGGCAGATTATTTGCATTTTCTAGGGTTTGGCAGGCTCTTGGATTCAGCCAAATCCTGTGGAAAAAGCCTCAAATTTAGGCGTATCCGGAACTGAATCCTGGATTCAGTGAATCCCTCGTCCAAACCAGGAGTTTACAATGGTTCCACCTAGGTTTAACCACCTAGGTGGTTTTCATCAACACAAACCTCCCTCAGTGAAAACGACCACAGGGGGCTGAAACATGTTAGGGACTTTTTCTAATATGGAATTTGTAATATTGTAAAATTTGTGAATTAATAACATGATTCTATGTGCTTCTTTGTTTCTTCTCAGCATGTATTTTAGAATCTGTCATCTCCCTCATGTGTTTCCCCTCACTTCAATTTGCTGTAGGGGATACATCCTTAGAACTTTATTTTACTTGGACTTACCAAGAATAAAACAGCATTTCACAAGACTGTTGTCGGATCTTGTCCATTCTAGCCTTTGTCTGCTTAATCTCACTTAGCTTCCTGGTTAATATGGAATTCAGCTGCTGCCAGTTGTGGTCTGATTTATGCATGGTGCATGCTGGTGGCAGGAGGCTGGCTGCTACAGGTGATGGACAACTTATCCCAGCAGACGAAAAAACGGTGCTGGGTGACAGCACTTCAGATTTCATGGTTTCTGCTTGATCTCCTATATTTTGCTGCAAGCTAGAGCTTGTATTGTCTTGTATGGGGCAACATTCAATAAACCAAAGTAGCTGTTCCAAAACCATTGTGCACTGCATAGTGAGATGCTGTAAACGCTCTACCCACTGCTGGACGCCATCCTGGGGTGGGAAAGCAATTCTGTAGTCATTAAAATTCTCCATTCTTGAGTGGATCTCCTGCATACAGCTTAACAGGTTTCTGAATTGAAAAGAAAAATATCCATCATTCCCTTGCATTGTTCTAACAAAAAAACATACCATACATTGTGTCACTGATTTTCATTTTTGCCTTTAATACTTTATTCCAAGACGGTCTAGGAAAAATGCAATATTCATATTCCAGCAACAAACCACACAAACGTATTCTGTATTAATGAATAAAATGTATGGCCTTGTCCCTAGGGACACATTATAAAATACTGCACTAGACATACATCACTGAATCTATATCACATCGGGAAGCTTGACTCTCCTAATTGCCCATACATTCAGAAATGATGGACTAAACCAAGTTTATGGCTGAGAAACTGGACGTCTCACAAATACTTGAGTCTGTTAGTTAGGCCTAGCAGATGCACTGGTAATGCTACATAACACAAGCTCTATCAGTAGATGTCCCTGGACCACAGCAAGTGCATGAAAGTTCAGCTCATCAAACAGTGTAGTAGCTTCGCCAACTATACTTCAGTTTAACATATAAACATAAATGGTCCACTGGAGAGCAAACTATTGAAGAATGGTGCTATGCATCTCAAATAAAACTAAAACCACTCTTCACTAATTTGCTCTGCAGTGGACCATTTATCTTTATACATAACACAAGAGTTATCAGGCTTCTTCTTTTTAATGCCACCAAATCCACTGAAAATATACTAGATAAATGCTACACCCCCTTCTATCCATACAGAGAAAACAGTCGTCAGAAGCCAACACAAACTGTATAATGTTAACTGCTTAGCCAGACGAGCACTATCCAAAGAAACCGTCTGGGGAACATGTATATTATTTCCCTCAATGGCGTCAACTGGGTAACTCATAAGTTAAACCTGCTAGACTCTTATTAAACAATTCATGTTTAACTGTAGTTTAAACTCAAACCTAAAATAGAAACCTTCTTAAAAAGTGTTAAATACATTGTTACAAGCACAGTTGCACAGAATGATGAAAATCAGCTTATACTTAATTTCTGAAAGGCAGTGGACTCAAAGCTCTACAATACTAAAATGATTACCAAGTATAAAAACTATACAGCGCTTCTACAAAGTATCCTTTAGAGAAAAAAGAAAACATATTATTAAATAAACCTGGCCATATGTCATAAGTCACAGCAATTATTTGGCCTAGAAACGAGACAAAAATCAAAATCAGACAGAAGAGGATGGGCCGGCTGGCGTTGGACTATGTGAAGAAACAGGAAAAATTGCTTGGTTATTACACACCTCATGATGATCCACTGTTCTGTGAGATTAGTAAGAGAAGTCCTCTGCTTTACAAGAATCTTGAGAAGATGACCAGAAAATCCCTTGCATCGTTCAATACTTCCCAAACCAATCTCCTGTGAGGATTAGATCAGAAAAAAGGAATGATGTTAATTTAACTGCACAATACATATTATATAAAATGAGTAGAGGAAATAATGTGCAACCTACTAATGTATTACATGATCAGCCACCCCAATAGGAACAACTGCACTAAAGGAGAGTGGTTTTCTATTTTCTAATATATGCCTGGTGTAAGTCCTGGGAACACTTACCTTAGCAGGGGCCAGTAAAGACGTTGCTAGCCTTGAGCTGCGAGCTATGGATCTGTAGAAATACTTCTGACACCCATCCCAAGTTGTAGAGATCAATAACCTGAAGGGGGGAATTAAATATAATATCTTAGTCTGCAAACATAAAAAAAAAACACATCATGCTTTTGAAGCCACTATACCTCACAAAAAGTATTATGTTTAAAAGGAGATAAAATCAAAGATAAATATCACAGGCTATACTGCATGCCTATTAGGTCTTTCCATTCTTGGTAGAAGTTACTGTACACTATTTTAATTGGGATTTTTTTTATTAGAGTTTTCCTTTTTGTACTGTAAAATACACAATTTTTCATATTTTACACAAATCAAGTACAGAAATTAATATAAAAGGAAGACAAGACATTTTAATCATAAATTATTTCTGAATGTTAAAGAGAAACTATGACAAATAAAAAATTTGCAAAGAACACATAAGATGAAAAAGCTATAGCCATTTTTCTGCTTGTATATTTTGTTATGCATGTGAGCTTAGATGCTAATTGGTAGCCATAAGAGGTTGCAAACAACTGCAATTTTTTTTACCACAGTCAGTTGCGCGTTAAACCATACTTTAAAAGGTACTTGCTTCAAAATACGCTTTTTGATCTTCTGTATTTTCTGGTCTCTCATTCTAGAGCACAGATGCAGCACACTTGTTTACTAAAGAATCTGGCACAGATGTCACTCACGCTAAACACCGGAAATGATGCCAGATTGTCTTCAGTGCAATTGTGTCCACTTTGCAACAAAGTTTGCATGCAGTTGTGTTTTGACAAATCAGCCGCAAATGTGCAACCACAAGGGGGCTACGCATTCCATAACAAATAGAAATGATGGTGGACTACATGAATATAATATACTCAATGAACCAGTGACAGACAAAGTATGGTAGGAAAGTAACTTACTTAGAATCTGTGCCGAGGGTGCTATATGAAATGGCCAAAGCACTGTGAAGGTCCAAAGGATGAAGGCAAAGCACATCCTGAAGGCTCTTTGCACAAGTAAATGCAATGCCTTTCCTGTATGACAAACCTGTAAAGGAACCCAGATGAAAGATTTTATTTGGAAAAAGTTTAACCAACTTACTTTTTACCTATAGAAGTGTTGGTATCATAATGCATAAAGCACAGCACACAACACTTCTGCTCTGTATCACAGACAGCATAAGATGTGGCAAAAATAAAGTCTTGCTTAACAAAAGAAAGTATTCATAGCAATGCAATTTCAAGGCATATTTTCAATAATTTTATATAAGTGATTTATAAATGTAGTTGCTATTCAAAAGCAATCTGCTTATGCTTGCTATTCTCTACAATGTTGGTTCTGACTTCTGAAACAGATCTTTCAATATTCTAAGGGATCTTTTTAATATAAAGCTCACAATCTTAAAAGTTCTAATGCATAAACCTTGCCTGCAGTTGAAGCCAAGCGAAAAGGGACTGAGATTTTTTATAAAAACATTTTATGGCAATTTGCAACTTCTGAACAAAGTTTGGAAAGAAACTGAAAAAAATTCACTAAATTCGAGAGCGTTATGATCACAGCAGATGCAACAAATACATTCCCATGGCACAGAAGGCAAGTTAATGTTTGTTGTGTAACATCACAGGTTGCAGCTGTCTGTAAATAGACTGCAGTGTGCACAAAGTACTATGGGTGTAGAGAGCACCTTAAAGACAAGACAGGAAACCTGCTTAAAAGTGTTAAAGTATATAAGTAGGGATGTGCCATATCCATAATTTTTATAATTCAGCTGAATACTCCACAAAGAATTTAGGCAATTACTGAGCCAAATCTGAACCCTAATTTACATTACAAGTTTGAAAAAAAAAAATCATCAATTTAAAATTTGTCATGTTCAAGGAGTAACACTTTACATATGGAACAAACAGGCCTGTAAGAGTTGATCCAGCCTTTTTCTCTTGCTCCCTTCCTTTAACATATGTGGTTGCCTTTGAAAAAATACATGAGAGTGGGTGCAACATAACCCACCGCAGGCACAGACAAAAGGTTTGGATCCAGTTTGGCTTGGATTTGGCAACACTCAAATACTACAAAAAGTGCTACGACATCAGGGGTTTAGCTTCAGCTTGGTTGTAATAATTTCACAAAATTTGCAGCTTGCATGAATTTCTAAGATTTGGCCTACTAGATATTTAGATAACTATTAGTAAAAATCCTGTTACAATCCTGCCCATAATTAATTTCCAAAAACACAGTTTAGGGTTTTCCAGCACAGATATAAAGAGATAGATCCAATGGTGTTCTACAAGAATTAAAAAGCCATAACAGACCCACCTGCTGTGAAACATATGAATTGTTTAAAACTATTCTAGATTAAAGTGTTACATTACCAGTTTTGGCGAGCATTTTAAATAGCTCAGATAATGCTCTCTGCTTCTGCATCAAGATATGCTTGGCTTGAGATTTCTGCTTTTCTTTATCTGTATTGTGGTCAACTGTCAGATTCTGGAGCTCCACTACAGACACAATGATGCCCTCTGCAATGCAAAAAGAAGACAGGATTGCTTAAACGTACAAAAACAATCCACATGCTTTCTAATACAAGAGATGACTCTCATATGGCAATGGCATGGAGCATTTTGCCACCCATGGGTGAAAAAAATTACCAAAAATACCTTCCTATAGACTTACATTAGAATTATGGTAACCTAACCAACTGACTTGCAAAATCCAGGGACAATGCTTTCTTATCTGAATTTTCACACCGTTACACAGTTTAAATGGTTAAGATACAGTGATTTCTCCTAAGTGAAAAAATGCCATTACCTTAGAACGGAAGATTTATCAAGCTTAAGATATGCATTTAGAAAAAGCACAGAAACTGTCCAAAAAGGAAGAAGATCATAGATATTTCCAGATTTATTTTCTTACCTGCAAATTCATTAAGGTTTTCAAACAAGCTAGTCATTGCATTACTCTTCATAAATTTACAACACAGTTTCTTCATTCGATTCGTAAGAGCTGGGAGACGTGCCTGGAGAGAATCCGATGCATAAACACTTTCTCCGCAAGATAACTATGAAGATATAATATATGCATTACAAATTAAGAGGAACATTCAATTAACACAACACTGGGTACACACAAAAATGTGTGAAAAAGAAGAGATCATACTGCACTATTTAGTGACATTAATGTTCTAAGCAAAAAAGTGAGCATATGCTTTTGGTTCTCTATATTACAGCATACCAACATCTTTCATTTTCATCTTGATCACACTGAAAATGCAACAATAACATCAGTTCCAATTGTGTCTATTTAGGGCAGAGACACACGTGGCAATTCGGGGAGATTAGTCAGCCCGAAGAAGAGATTTGTCTCCGGGCGACTAATCTCCACGAATTGCCGCGTGTTTCTCTGCCGTTAGTCAGAACAGTCCCAAATTGTGGACTTCAGAAAGAGTGGGGCCATGCAAATTTTGCAGACTTTCAGGCAGATTGGAAGCAAGACTAGGCTTGCCTGGGTAATATTTGGAACGTATGCAATAATTACTTATTTCATCTTTGAATGCATGAAAACTTGTCAAAAAGCCCTACCGGTGTTTGATCTTCTTTTAGTACTATGGTTGTCAAAGCTAAACATAGCTGCTGTAATTGGTTTATTTTAGCCACACATTCCCTCTGGTCATCTTGGAAATCTAACTGTTCTTCCTGGGCACTTTCAGTCAGGGAGGGACTGCAAGGTTCACACAAAGCTGCTTCAAACTTTTTCATGTACTTGAAGAGAGTCCTGGAAAGAGACAACATGGTCTTTCATGCTAAGCAGTCAAAGTATGTGAAAATATATTCCACTGAACTTATCTTATACAGTGAACTGAGAAATAGAATGTAATTATTGAATGAGTCTCAATTAATGCCCACTTTCAAGTACCTAAGCTTTTTGTGACAACAAGCATACAAAAACCATGAGTGGAAATCATCCCAGTAAAGCTGCTGAATCTCAGAAGAATCACGCTAGTTTATACATTGACAAAACTCTAATTGTTTTAGCTTCCCTCAAATCAAAGTCTGGTGTTTCCAAATGCATCACAGCAAGCAGCCCAAGAGAAAGGACAACCAAGACACTAGATGTATGTATGTGGCTCTGGAGGAAGTCAAGCCAGATACTGTTGGCAAAGTGGTCTAATTAACTGAGAACATAAGGCAGCAATTGATAATTCATTCTACAGAATACCTATTAGTATAATTTAACACAAGGAATCTGAAAAGGCCATACATTGTGGTATTTGGATGATAAACCTATACAGGTATGGGATCTCTTGTTCAAAAACCAGACAACTCAAACTCACAAGAATAATTTGTTTCTCTCTCCTTTGTCTCTGTAATAATGAAACAGTAGCTTGTACTTTATGGTTATTAAGCTTCATGAATCCATTTAGGAAGCAAAACAAGCTGACTGGGTTTATTTAAAAGAGACATTATATATAACTTTCATAGTCAGAAATACTACTCATCCTTCCGCAAAACATGTAATGATGCAGAAAGAACTGTCATTATATCAGAGCTGCAGAGAGATGTTTACAGGTCAGAAGTTAGACTGAAATGAAGAGCGGGAGGGTCTGTTCGCTCTCAAACAGGAAATGGTCAAAGTACTGACTGACAGGCTGAAATCTGTAGCTGTAACAGCCAAACTCCTCCCCTCCCCACCAACCTGTGTGTTCCCAGTCTGCACATAGCGGTTTTATGCTGCTGCCTGATCATTCATTCTAACAATATACCTTAAATGCTGAACATAAAGCAACAGATGTGAAGGTTTATACAAACTAATAGTAATGTTTTCTTTTATTTAAAGTACAACAGTATGCTCCTGCGTTCCACAGCAAATAGGCATCAGTCACAAATGTACCTGCCCAGCTGGACATAATCTATAGTCCATAATACATTTATACACTATACAACTCTCTGCCTCTATTACATTATAAAAGTTATACAAACATTGTACATTTGTATTTACTGTTATGATATTCCATGACAGCAGCTGTAGGTTGTTGCAAGGGAATAAATGCAGCAGTTCTGGGATAATTTATTACCATGTGCTGGGAGTTGCAAGGGAAAATGCAGCTGTTGTGTAACAGTTTATGGTCAGGCACAGAGAGTTGCAAGGGAATACATGCAGCTGTTCTGCAACAATTTATGTTTAGGTGCAGGGAGTTACAAGGGAATGAATACAGCTGTTCTGGAACAATTTATAATCAGGTGCTGGGAGTTGCAAGGGAAAATGCATCTGTGGAACAGTTTATGGTCATGTGCATGGAGTTACAAGGGAATGTGACTGTTCTGGAACAATTTATGATCAGGTGCACGGTGTTGCAATGTAAAAATTTAACTGTTATGGAACAATTTATGTTTGGGTGCAGGGAGTTGCAAGGGAATAAATGCAGCTGATGTTCTGGAATGGTATAACATATAATAACTGAAGCAGGGATTTACAAAGGAAAACCGAAAAGATGGCGATTGCTATTTGTATACAACATAATAATGTGAGAAAATGGTATTTACACTGACTGCTGATACACATTACCCCCAGAAAAGATAGTAGCAGATTATGTTTATTTATATAGAAGTTTGTTTTTCTTTTTTCTCCCAAATTATTGCAGGGCAAGGGAAAGGAACAAGCAGTGAAGGGAGGGGGAGGAAAACAACCAGTGCAGAGAGGGGGTTAAATGAACAGGGCATAGAGGGAGAGAAAGGAGCAGTGCAGGGAGGGGAGGGGGGAAAGGAACAGGACAGAGAGGGAGAGAAGGAGCAGTTCAGTGAAGGGAAAACAAGCAGTAAGGGTTAACAGATGTCTACAAGGAAGGACTGAGTGTGACATCACAAAAATGCCCACTCCTCCATCACTGGATGTTGCTCTGTAGCTTCGGCAGAAAGTCTTGGACAGGAAGTTGCAATGGGGGAGGGTTGAGCACAGTTTTCAAGCTAATACAGACGTTTTTGACCCAATAGGTATTAAAATGAAAAAGATTTCTTCGATTTTACATTATGTTACATGGTTTGATGCATTGTGAAAATTTATGTTATATCTCCCCTTTAATATTAAAATTATTTTTTTGTAGACTTCAAATATGGAGAGCCAAAGTACAAAAATACCCCTTATGTGGAAAACCACAGATCAAGGATTCCAGATAATAGATCCCATACCTGTGCTAAGAACCATTATATGTATTATATGCAAACTGCACTAAACCATATGTAGCCCAGTATACATCCATCTGATTAGTGGGGACATAGATCATATTCAATCTGGAAAGTCCAAGTGTTTGCTGTGTGTAGGTTTAACTGGGCTTAAAAATGAGGAATCCTCAGCATATTGCTGAGCCTTATTGAAGACTGAATGCATAAATAATTATAATTTTATAGTTAGTAGTGATCACAAGTTAGTTGACACATGGGACAATTCTCAGGGCCTCCGAATGAACTTGATATCCATCTGTAAAATGTAGACTTTAAAATCAACTAAAACATTACCAAAATCAGAATTCAGTGCATGGTTGTGAGCAATTCATACTCAAACTCTATTAAAGTCTATTAAAGTAATACAACTGAGAATCAGGTATGCAGTGTGCGTGATTTTCAAATACTTATTCAAGGCAATTCTAACAGATATGTGAACAAAGACAGGTGACAATCAATATGACATTCATTGCATCCTATGGCAAAGAAAAGGCAGCGCAAAAAACAAAAATAACTGACCTGTGTGTCTTGTCTACAGACTGCTTCACCGACCAAAAGCTGACGTCATTCCATCTGGAGATTTTGACAAATTCCTGCAAAAAAACTCATGTTCAAAAAAAAAAACAAAAAAAAAAAAAAACATACAATCCAGACCCAGAAAAGCAAGCATCATTCTCAAAGAGCTACTAATGGAGAAATGCCTAAAAACATCCTTTTTAATGAGCTAATATAGGATAGATGGCCAGAAATCGGCAAGTATCCTTTCATAATGAGCTAATAATAGAGAGGTGCAAAGAAATCAGCAGGTAATCTACTCCGAGAGAAGCCTAGAAATGTTTTTATTCTTTGTCTTCTATGCTAAGTTTCTAGCATGCAGCCTCCTAGAATACAGCTTACAAAGAATGTGCAATCTTTTAGATAGTAAGTGATCAAGGCCCTCGTCATCTGTTATTTGTAAGAAATATTATGTTTGATACAGAAACTCTTACAGTGTACAATATGTTGGTGCTTTACAAATATGTGCTAATGATAATTGTTAGAATACACAGATTTTTTGGAAAGAGTTCATGTTGAATTTCTAAATGTTTTTTTCCCCTTTACAGCTTTGAAAAAAAAGTGAATCAACACCCCACTGCTTCTGATTATGTGTTTAAGTACACACCTTTAGTTCCTTTTCCAGGGGATTACGAAGTTCTGTGATTTTGGCCTGGACAGTTGCAGCAAACTGCTTGTAATAATGGTACAGATTCCAGAGAACACTACAAAGAGAGTCTGTGACATACAGAAGACATTTAAATAAATGATGCGCAAAACAAATGTAGTTTAGTAGAACATGATGATAAAAACCTTTACGTTCAAAACACAAACCAATAATTACAGGCAAAGTAACATTTATCTTATTGCTTGCAGTAACACCATTATAAAAAATGCTTGGTAATTAATACTAAGTAGATTAGAAATAGACTCTAAATATAGGGGGGAAAACTTTGTTTATTCCCATTAAAGACATTTGCTTGAATTACAAAATTATTTGGGCTGAAAATAGCACAAGTGCATATTAAAACCTTTGGCTAGCACTTTTTGGATTGCAGAGTTGTTTACAGCTTGTTATTAATGCTAACAATATTTAAGTAACTGGCACCATTTAAAAGCTATGTCTATATTCCGGAGAAGCAGTTTCTGGGTCTACAGAGATCATCTACCTTGTAACCCTATATGATCACAGCACGCGTTCCCCTGCTCCTCCTCAATAGCAATATCATGAGAAAATTGGTATGTTAAAGCTTACAACATCCAAGTAAGCCATTTCAAAAGGTTTGGTTAGACACAGAAGAATCCAAACCACAGGAATGAACATAATACAAATGAAAACCATGTAGGAAATTGATTTAATGGTAATTTTCAGTTTACCTTTCCTTGGTGATTGTGGAATAAGTAGTACATGGCAGTGGAAAACCAAAAGTAAATTTAGTCGCGAATGGAATTCACCGAGAGTGGAGCCTTCTATGAAAGCCTGCAGTGTCTGAGTCAGAGACTGCAATGGCAGCTCCTCTGTTCAGCAAAAGAAATAGAAAAATACATTGAGAACCAGTCAGAGGGGACAGGTCACCTGACATCATCAGCAACGGCAATAATCACCTTGCTCTTGTTCCTCTTGTAAGTGTTTTTCAACCAGCTGATAAACAGAAAACCAGTGACTTGAAGTCTTTTGTACATGTCGTGCAAGAGCATTGTCAAGACCTAAAGACCAACAACTGGAAACAGGAAGGTTAATGGAATTTATGCATATGACAAACAGCATACATCCTTACAAACATAAGCAAAGAGATTCTAGGAGTCATTGGCTTTACAATAACTTACATACATGTTTTTTTTATTGAATACTAAGAAATACATAGTTACAGATTCTTAATAAGAGAGAATATCACAACATTCTAGTTGCTTAGGCTTCTGGTTAGGAGATCACATATGCTAGTGCTTGTTAATACAACACTATAAAAAAAGTTTGAAAGCAACACAACATAGAAGTCATGTCTAGATACATTAGGTCATAAAATGGTCCTATATACAATTGATAATATAGTGTATTTTGCTGTTAAGACATTTAATCAAACTGGTCCACCATTTAGATTACAAATTGCACCCACTTATAGGAAATACAAAGATAAATTACTTTAGCTCCAGTTTCCGCCACTGGATAATGAGCTGGGTAATTTGATCAAGATTCTTCCGTAAAGAGAGTTCACGATTAGCATTCTCTTCCCAGTCCTGGATGGGACAAGACAAAAATAATTATTCCAGCAATTAAACAGTCTACATAAGCCATTTAAGTTACAAGCACTTGATAACTGAATTAAAAAATTATGTGTATTCAATTAAGTTTCAATTAAATAAAGACAATGGGAAAATGCAACTTGTAACAGATGACATATTTACAAGGTAACAGACGTCAAAATACATTTTTTCATACTTTCAAGGTGAAAGTCCAGCACTTTTCTACAAAAAAAAGTAAAAATGGGGTTATGTAATAAACTACAACTATTTGCTACTACTCTAGTCACAGACAGCAGGTAGCATTTAATGGTTGCTAGGGGTTGCTGAAGCAAGGCAAACTTTGTACCTTTTATTATATACAGGGTTAACAACATCCACTAGATCTATCGAGTACTTACTTGGGACTTTGTCAGAAGAATTTCTAACCCATTGAGAACCTTGGAAAGAGGACTGGAAAGTGGAAACGCTAGGATTCGTTCAATTACAACCAGCACCTACAATGTAAACATTAAATAAGCAGAGTACACAGTACCAGAAAAATATGGCATTGCCTTACAAAATGGCCTTTAAATGAGTACATATGTTTAAAACTGGCTCTTCCTGACCAAAAATTAAGTAGGAGATTGACCCCAGGGTGGAAACAAGTATTCTAATCTAACCTAAGGCTCTTTCAGGCAGCAATTGTACTGAAATTATATTTCCTTTCATTACCATATGTCTGTGTATTTAGTCATTATTTACTATGGATGCAGCTTGGGTTACTCTAAAGGAAGCAACACAGTCATAAGAAGGTGAAGAAAATATAAGTGATACATTTTTTGTTAATATTTTGAGAAAAGCTTCCAGTAAAAGCCTAAGTATTACATAACACAAAAATATATAAAAAATATTTTCCTTACTTGCACCAAAGCAGGGTGTTCTGGCCACTCTTCCAACAACTTGTTTACAGCACTTGTGAAATTCTGCAGCATCTCCTGACACTGCTGGACTTGCTGGATGTTGGGATGTTGGTAAAAGTCATATGGTCCCTCATGCTGCAGGATAAGCTTTGTAGCAGTGTTTCCTGAAACTGAATTCTGCAGGAGAGAGCCGGCTAGCAACTGGCTGCCAAGGAGGTGGTCATTCAGTTCGGAACCTTGAGAGGGGGGGGGGAATAAGTTAGTAGGCATAATTTACAAGTGTAAAATTTTAATATAATCTCATTAAACCTAGTAAAGGGGTTGTTCACCTTTGAGATAACTTGTAGTATGATGTAGAGAGTGACATTATGAGACAATTTGCAATTGGTTTTCATTTTTTACTATTATTTAAGGCTTTTGAGTTATTTAGCTTTTTATTCAGCAGCTCTCCAGCTTGCATTTTAAGCAATCTGGTAACTAGGGTACAGATTCCCCTAGCACTGATTCGAATAAGAGACTGGAATAGGAGAGGTCTGAATAGAAAGAGGAGTGATAACAATTAGAAATAGCAATGAATTTGTAGCCTTACAGAGCATTTGTTTTTAGAAGGGGTCAGCGATGCCCATTTGAAAGCTGCAAAAAGTACGAATAAGAAGGCAATAAACAATGAAAACAAACTGAAACGTTTCTGTGAATCGGCCAGTCTAGAACATACTAAAAGTTACCTTAAGAGACAGGAGTCAAGGGGTTAATGTAATATTTTAGGAAGTCATACTTTGATATCCCTTTGACCCTCCCTACTAGCAAACACAGTGGGGTATATTGGTGGTGCACTGTTCCCTAGACACCTGACAGTGTTAAATCAATACACAACAGGTTCCTGTTTTTTAATGAAAAAGTTGGAAGCTTTCAGTTAACATCAATTGAAATAGATTGACCATCATCTCTGGGATTGTCAAGATATTCAAGTTTACTTTATTATACAAATACCCTTACGTGTGTGCAAGTAACATACCCATGAGGGGATACAGGTGCTCTATGAGGGCAGCACTGGTCTGATAGCAAGACAGGAAAGCACTGAGATAATGCTTAGCTTGATGCTCGGGTGGGTTATAATGGTACCAGAGGGATCGAGCAGTGCACAGACACAACTGCTGGTGTAAAAGCATCACCGCCTGCATGGAGCTTTGCGATACTAGAGTAGCATGGTCGGATTCCTTTTCCTCAGGTTCCTCAGTTTCCATTTTTCCTTCTAGACTGTGTTCAGTGATCAAATCAGCAAAATCCTACAAAATAAATAAATAAATGTAAAATTGTATCCATACATATATATAATAAAAAAAAATGCAAAAACTGCCATTTTGCTAGATTAAAACTTAACCTTTTCATACAAAGGAAACCTCTGGCGGAACTCCCTTTCCTCCTCGTTATCTGTAGAGCCTTCACCATGGCTTTTTGTCCTGTATTTATATAAGCTGCTTTCTTGCTGCTTCCGCCGTCTTTCAGCCTCTTCCTGTTCATCCCAGTCATTGATTATGGCCTATAAAGTAAAAAGTATAGTTTTAGATAAACATATATTTTCTGGTTGAACATAACTTACACAAAAAACATTTATAAACCAAAAGTATTTTTTTTCAGCATTTTTGAATTTACTGGTTACAAAGTGTTTCAGGTAACTATTAATGAAATAAAATGATGTCCCACTAAGCAAATCGCTCAATGATCTGTACTTTTTTTTATTTATTTGTTACATAAACAAAGTCAGTAGTTAATAGACACAAAATTGGGGCAATGGCATGTTTTCAGGTATTTTGCCATGAAAAGGGTGGATACGTAGAATCATTCCCTACAAATTGTATTGGCCGTTACTTTAATCATAGGTGCTCTTGCAGATCAGGATGAGAAAATGTGACTACTGTATTTTCAAGCAATATATCATTTGGCAGGAAATGACCCAGAATTAAAGAAGTATATTTTAGCCCTTACATTGCAATTATTTTCTCATTAGTGCAATATGCCTAGTTAACTCATGGTGAACTGCTTCAGTCAGCAGTCTTTATGGTTGTCCCAGATTACAATTTATCCCCAAAATGTGCTTTCACAGACCCCTAGAGCTTTACAAATACTTTTGGAAGTTTTCCAGGCAAATAATAATACGTGTTGTTAAATTCTTTAGGTTCTGTGGAGCTTGTGCAAATCAGCCACAATTGTTCTAAGATTGAGGGCACACGAGGAGCAGGCTCAGATTCTCTCCGCCAGTGTTTTCCCCTCTACTACTCCCCATACGCTTAGCTTTTTCCCTGAACTGTTAGGCACAGTGACAGCCTACATGCAGACACCGCATATCGCCACAAACTGCATAGTTTGTGCACACAGGCAGACACAGCTGACCTCCGCTATCTCTGATAAACTAGGTCTAGGAGAAAGAGTAAAAATTGCCAGAAAAATGGTTAATAAAATGCAACTTCTTATATTAAAAACTTGCTTCTAAAGTGAAGAAGCAAGTGAGCCAAAACTTAATGCACATTTATCCAAGGGTGAAAGGGTGGCACAGTTCATGAAAGGTGAAATCCCCAGATCCCTATTCACGCGTATGATTTTTTTTCTTTTTAGGGGCACGTGTAGAGTGATAGGGTAGGTAGGGCAATCACTGACCCCTATGTTTTCTCAGTCGTTATGTTTGAGTGAGACAATACATATCTTAGATTGGCCATACAAGTAGCAATACGTTAACGGGCATCTTGTGTAATGGGTCATTGGGATGTAAGAGTGTTTTGGTAGTAAGGTGGATCATCAGGACCCTGTGGTGTCTGGAATCACCCCCAGAGACTGCAAGCAACAAAGATCTATGAAGAAAGTAGAGATAACTCACCTGACATATGTGTCTGAAAAGTTTTAGAGACTTCTGATCCATCTCCCCTTTTGAAAGTACATGAGAGCGCAGGTACAGCAAACTGTTTACCAACAGCTGCTCCTTTGTGATACAGCTACTTAAATCTGTGACTCCATGTGCAGCTCTGGAGGGATATTTCTGAGAGAGCTTCTTCAGGCTTTTTAGTATGTCTAAGGAACTCACAGAGCACAAGCTGTCTGCATTTGAGAGGTAAGTTGGGAAAGATTCAGAGACAGTTGGAAAAGCTAACAGGGAGTTTAACAGAGTTATTATTTTGGAAGGGGATACAAGAACATTGTTCATTGAGACATAAACCTCAGAGGCGATAAGTCTCATGCCGTGCTGCATCTGAAGTATTGCGGCGCACAGAGGGGTGACCAAATCAGGGTACATCGAATATTCCTCTGAAAGGCGCTTTCTGAATTTGTGGTGTGACTGCTGCCATGTGGCCTCTTCTGACAGCAGGTTCTGCAATGCTTGCCGTGATTTGGAACTTTTCCCTGTGAGGGTTTTCAGTAGGCGGGATGCTAAGTCCTGGATTGAGGAAGTCTTGGCAATAGTGCTGAGGTAGTTATGCACATCTTGATATAAGCAGTCATAGGTAGGGTTTTTGGGCCGGTAAGCCTGCTTTTTAGTAAGATCAGTGATACATTTCTTTAGTTTTGGGATTCTTTGTACCAGTATCCTGTTATGAACATTAAACAAAATGTGAATTCTTATGCTAAAATAAATATTTTAAGTCAAGACATACAAGTCAACGTTTACTTTATTGCCTTAGCACCTTGGTACTTTGGTACACCTTTGAAATACTGGTAACAGAAAACAAAAAATAAACTTAAGTTGCACCATATGGCTTACCAAGAGCCATACCTGTGCAGTAAAGCCTATGTAAATTTGGCTCCCTTTCAATTAATTTCAGGCAGTGAGCCAGCAATGATATGGTAAAATAAAGACTATGCTATTTTTAAAGCATTTATTGAAACTAGACCCAGTTAAAGGGGATTGAAACACCCTAGGAACAACAGCTCCCCCTTCCATTGGCCCCCATAACTCTCCCTCCTCACACAGTGTATTAGACAGAAAGTACCCCTATCTGAAAACTTGAGCCTACAATGCAGAGTCCCATTCATCTTCTGCCCATTCGCATCCTCTTCGGGTCTCCTCACAACACAGAGTCTGCAGGAATATGCACAGTTCAAGCAGATTCCCGACTAGCCCAAATTGCACATGATCCTGCAGGCTCTGTGTCGGTGAAGAGACTCAAAGAGGATGCAAATGGACAGAAGATGGCGCTGATGAAATCCGCTCTGCGTTATAGCTTATTAAATGGTGACGTTTCTATTTCTGATTAGTGTCCTGCCTACTAGTCATAGTCAAAATACTCCATTGCTATTGGGAGATGCATGAGAAAATTCTGAATAATTTATACAACAGTAAATGTAAGATGGGTGTTAATAAGAAAGGTAATGAATATGCATTTTTTTTAGATCAGAATCATCATACCTGACATGTGGGTGCATATGTTTTTGCAAAGATTCATCTTCTAGGGATTTCCCTGTGAGCAGACTGGATGACAGATCACGTACTTTCCACTCACATTCCAGCTGATGTAACTAGGAACACAAAAGAAAACTGTTAGACAGGGTTGGAAACCGATTTTTTGTTCAGGTACATTTCTTGCTGTGTTCATCGCTACTAAAATACCTTTTAGGATAATGGAAGCACAAAGGGGCAAATTCACTAAATTGCGAAGCGGCTAACGCTAGTGCAAATTCGCCAGTGTGACGTCATTTCGTTACTTCGCCGATTTACCAACAGGTGCTGGCGTAAATTCACTAGCGAAGTGGACCTACTCTAGCGCTACTTTGCACCCTTACTCCAGGCGAAGTTGCGCTATGGCGAAGGGACTTAAGTACCCTAATTCACTAACTTTCACATTTTACTGAACGTTGCCTCTTGCGCCAGACTTGCCTTCGCCACCTCAGACTAGGGAAGTGCAATAGAGTAGATAGGGCTTGCTTCAAAAAAAGTTTACATTTTTTCTAAGTCCCAAAAAACACTGGTGTCTTACTTTTTTAAGGGTGATAGGCACCTAAACTATACAGTGGGCACATGTGTAGGGCAAAATAACTCTTATTTTATGAAGCTTTCCCAGGCTTGTGTAGTGTAATGTATGTGGTGCTACATATACATCCATTGTACTTTAACTTGGCGCCGTATGCAAATTAGGCATCGCTATCATAACTTCGCTTTGCTTGACGAATTAATGGTAGCGCAACTTCACTACCTTTTGCCTCCCTGAGTGCAACTTCGGATTTTAGTGACTTAGCCGCGCCTTGGCGAAGTCAAAGATGGCGCAACTTCGGAGGTAAGTAAATTTGAGGCATACCTATCCCAAGATATTATGCCATATTTTGTGCCATTTATGTAAAGAAAGCTATTTTGACTATCTATTGAGAATTTTCTTGGGATACACGGTGCTTCTTCTTAATTCTTGCAACACCCTTTCTGTTCTTGAGAATTACCTACCACTATTACTGGGTAAAAGGATTTAGGCTAATATACCTCATCTTTTGCGTACTTCAGCTTGTATTCCCTCTTCACTGCAGGGTCAAACACAGTTTGTGGCAGCCAGATGTGAA
This sequence comes from Xenopus laevis, assembly GCF_017654675.1. Classification (NCBI taxonomy): domain Eukaryota; kingdom Metazoa; phylum Chordata; class Amphibia; order Anura; family Pipidae; genus Xenopus; species Xenopus laevis. The sequence continues at coordinate 88,983,600 of NC_054379.1, forward strand.
TTTGCAGTAAGCCTAAATTAACCCACAATGATCCTCTATGGGCTGAATCAGACACCTGCATCGTACCATCCACTTCAGCATAGAACTGTTGTAGGCAAACCAGCCATAATTTAATGAGGTCTACTGGCAACAACTCTTGGTTCATCCAGTCTCTTAGTATATCCTGAATGTAGTGATAGGCTGACAAGTCTTTAGTAGGCAGATGGTCACAGTATTGCAAGAACTCTTCTTGAATGCTTTGCGGGACGAGATCTTTAAGTGCAATGAAATGATGATATAACAGGAGGCCCTGAAGGCGGGAATCGGTACTCCTATGAAAATAAGTTATATAATGAAAATAATGTAAGGAACGATAGATCTGGGCAAGCATATCAATCATTGTTGCAAAGCTCAGGGGCCTAAACCCAAGACCTGCATAAAACGACTAGGACTGTTCTTATGCGTGGGGAATGGGATATAGAACAATTGAGAAAAAAACTTACAATCATATTAACTACTCATTTAAAGAAGAACATTTTACCTGAAATTTGCCATAGAAGAGACGGTCATATTGCTCCAAAGAGTAGAACTGATCTCTCTCAACTGATTCAGCCTTTCAGACCACTCTCCCAAGGAAACCTGGGAAGATAAAAGGGCTGGAAGGCCACTCACATTCCAAGGGATTGCTTTGCTGCTGCTCATCAGAACTTCACAGAAGCATTTAGAGAACACAGCTTTGCTTAAAATTGCAGGACCCTGCAAAAGAAAAGTCAATCATTCTGTAAAAAATATCATTTAAATCACTTAAAGTTCCAAAAAATAAGACCAAGTATAAACTAAAGTTGAATTTTTTAGACATTTTTCTCTTACAAGAGTAGGAAAGCTACAGAGGAAGTCCGATACAGAAGCCCATGTGTTCACAATAGAAGGAAAGAAATGCAGAGGTCTCAGAGCAGCATTACTTTGAGGGTTTACTGGTATATTTAGGTGGACCTTTCTGATAACGCTTACTTAGTTTTAACCTTTCTTTTAAGGGCAATGGCAGATGGGGCATTTTGTCATCCATGTTTAACACAAGTGACAAAATGCCCAACATACTTCCATAGGCAAGCATTGCAATTGCTGAAGGCATATCAGTAAAAGCAGGTAAGTGCACAGCAGTGTGTATATTTGCACAATTACATGCTTTGCTCACATACTTGCAGTGTCTCCAGGGCTTACCTAATAAAGTATTCTGGGTTTTTTTTTGGTCTGGTTTTAACCATGCAAGTTACTGTCATGCCAGGGTTAGTAGCACTGCTACAGAGATATTAAAGAGACAGGGAACAATGGGGCAATGGGTAATTTAATTTGTTATATGAAAAACTGACTACAATACTTATTGAAGTATAGGTATATACAGTTGTGCTTTGGAATGAATGCCATTTCTTAAAGAACAACTAAACCCTAAAAATGAATATGGTTAAACATACCATATTTCATTTACTGAACTTATTGCAACAGCCTAAAGTTTCAGCTTGTCAATAGCAGCAATGATCCAGGACTTCAAACTTGTCACAGGGGGTCACCATCTTGGAAAGTGTGAGACACTCACATGCTCAGTGGACTCTGAGCAGCTGTTGAGAAGCTAAGCTTAGGGGTTGTCACAAATTATCAAGCAGAAAATGAGGTTGGCCTGTAATATAAGCTGATGCTACAAGGCTGATTATTGAATTCTGATGCTAGTTGCACTGGTTTCTGAGCTGCAATGTAGTAATTATTTGTATTAATTACTAATCAGCCTTATATTGTGACATTTCTATTCTATGTGTACTGTATATTATGAGTGGGTCCCTAAGCTCAGTAAGTGACAGCAGCACAGAGTATGTGCAGTGAATCAGCAGAAAAGAAGATGGGGAGTTACTGGGGCATTTGCAGAGGCACAGATATTTACTGCTAAAGGACTGTGGTTGTTTTGGGCTGGTACACAAGCCCAAAACATAATTTCTAGCCTACATATTTAGTTAAGCTTTAGTTCTCCTTTAAGAGAGAAATGGGAAAAAAGGGAAGGTACTGTGTGCAACACTGCATTTTGTAAGTAAGCCAAGGCATTTGCATAGTCTGGACTGGCTCAAGGGGAGGATTTAGCAACACAAAGAGGTTAATGTTTAAGTCCCAATGAGGAATCAGGGCCCTCACCAGAGTAACTTCATGAGTCAACCCTTGTAAGAATACACCTTCAAACATGCCATTCAATCAAAATGAACATTTTGTTATATTTGTATAGTATGGGACGCTGACATAGTAGGTCTAAAGAATCATTTGAGGTTGAAAGGAAAGGTCTGTCAGGCCAGTGAAGGATGATTCCAAGAGCCCTTCATTTTTTTTCTTTTGATCCATTAGTTATGCCCATGGCCTCATTCTTCTACAACACATCCTTACAGCTACAATGAACTTTTGTGTGCAGTTAATCTAAACTATGGCAACCAGCAGTGCTCATGAACCATATAATATCTCTGCAGCTTCGGTACTGAAGGGTTATACAACTTAACATTTGGAAGTGTATCTTAGCACGTTAAAGGTTATCATTCTATATTGAATGGACTACAAAGAATCAGGAAATACATTGCAAGCTAAAAAAAAAAAAAAAAGTCAAAACGTTGTAATTCTAAATTACAGGGAAAAATACATGTTAATTAAGACATTTCAGCTGTCAGGTTTTTTTTCCGCTAACCTTCATAGAAGGTTCCATTAGACTTTGAACAATCTTTCCATCGTCTGGAGAACAGGTATCTTTCCATGATGACCAATAGTCTGGATCTGTTGTTACTGTACTATTCCAGAAGGATGCAAATATACTGCTCATGAGCTCTGGCCACAGCAATGAAATCACTTCAGAACTCATCTAATAAAACAATAACATGATTGTTACAGGTTTATATAATGAAAGGAACCACATAAAACAAAAGGGCAATAGAATATGGGGTGTTTAGATGCCTTGTATCCTCTGCCATTGTGGGCAACAAAACATGCACATTGGCCATAGGCTTCATATTCTGGGTGTTTTCATATTCTGGGTGTTTTTTATCTTGAGTTGGAGGAGATTAAATATGGGTGTCGACGTTTTGTAAGCCAGTGCCCAAAGGCATCATACCCTGCTTTGTGTTAAGCAGTACCGCATAATACAGAGGCTTTTAAGAAGGCTGGTAATTTCATAATTAAAACATTAAGCTAAATGTATGTTCAGCACAAGCCCTACTGATTGAACCAGAGTTATAGATGGGGGTGTACTGTCCCATTAAAGGTGGGCATACACGGGCCGATAAAAGCTGCCGACAGACCAAGTCGGCAGCTTATTGGACTGTGTATGGGGCAATCCGATGGCTTCCCCGATAGATACCTATCTGAAAGCCGGCCAGATGTCGATCGGACGGGACTAAAAATCACGTCGGATCGCGACCTAATCTGTTCGTTGATGCGGTCCCGCGATCCGACCGCCCGTTACCCATCATTAGGATCCGATCGTTGGGCCCTAGGGCCCAAGATCGGATCAGCCCGATATTGCCCACCTCAAGTGGGCATATTGGGGAGAGATGCGCTCGTTTGGCCACATCGCCAAATGAGCGGATTTCTCTGTGTATGGCCACCTTAAGGTAATGGCACTCATTTAGTTTTACCTCCCACAGGAGGAAAAGCATCAGAAAAGGGGGAGGGGCAATGTATTTGGAAACCCTTGAGCCTAAACGTTGATAGTATAAAACAATAATACTTTAGTGAAACAAACATCTTTATTCCTTCAGCAACAGGGTTATTTCCACTGGCATTCTATATGTTGACAAAGAGTTTGTGAGACTAGGGCTGAATCTATAGTCTGTTAACTCTATCAGCAATTGCCCCAGCAAAATTAAATCCACTGTCAATTCAAGCCTATACTTTGTATAGGCTCTGTATAGACATACACAAAAGGTATACTAAGAGGTCGTAACAAGTTGAAAGCAACAGTGGTGAAACTGGAATTTCAGAACCACAGAAATATAGGAGAATGGTTAACATTACTTTATGCTGAGCAAGACACACACATACAATTATCAATCAGTAGTCCAATTAGCTTGGTTCAGTTTGGTTGTGAGAATAAACAAATAGCAAAAAAAAAAAACAAAAAAAGAAAACAATGGCCATTTGACTAGAAAGGTTTTCACCGACTGTATATTTTTTTACATTTCATTTATAGATACATGTAGTTAAAGATGTGGTTCACCTTAAGGTTAACTTTTAGTATTTATTTGTATAGTTTTTGAATTATTTGCTTTCTTCTGCTGACTCTTCCAATCTTTCAAATGGGGGGGATCACTGAATCCATCTTAAAACAAATGCTATGCAAGGCTACAAAGTTATAGTTATTGCTACTTTTCATTACTCATCTTTCTATTCAAGCCCTCTCCTTTTCATATTCTAGTCTTTTATTCCAATCAATGGACTGTTGCTAGTGTAATCTGGACCCAAGCAACTGGAATGCTGAAATTACAAACTAGAGAGCTGCTGAATAAAAAGCTAAATAAGTTCAAAAACCACAAATAATAAAAAATGAAAACTAATCACAAATGTCTCAGAATATCACTCTCTACATCATACTAAAAAGTTATTTTAAAGGTGAACAACTCCCTTAATACGAAATCAATAGTCATTTCATTGTGATCCATAGTTTTCTCTAAAAAGTAAGCAAGAAAGTCCTACAACTGTGTAAATAAGAACACATGACAAACCAGCACAATACCTCTGGCAGTTCTGTAAGGTAACATAAAGCTTGAAGATGTTGTACAGAAATGGGAGTTTCTTTCAATCCAAATGTTACAAGTTGAGTAATGTCAGATTTCAGGTTCTTCCTATAAAGACAGAAGACAAGAAAACTCAATACAGCAATGATAATCAATTGCACACATCAGGAAACCATATTCAAACATAACTCAACCTTCTTTCCATCATCACTGTCCTATAAAATGCCTTTGACTGCTCACTGCCTAGTAGGTCATGGCGAGAGCATACATACAGAATTCTTAACAAGGATTATTAAGAAGTGATAATCAAACTGGAATTAAATGCCATATAAGTCTGCTTGGGTGTCTCACCTGCCATAATACGTGTGAGACAGTATGTCTGCAGTAACTTTATACTGCCACAGCAACATAAGATACTCCATCCCAGGCCACATCTGAACTTTACTTGAAAGCTGTATTAAATCTTCAGAATTCACTTGAGCACCAGAGTCTTCACAATTTACATCTCTAGTCAGAGGGAGCTTTATCCCACAGCTTTTCAAAGCAGAACAGTGTGACTCTATTGACAGGCAAAGTTCATCTGCAGAAAAAAATCCCAGCACATACCTCATTAGGAAATGAACTACACATGACTTCGCTAATAAGACAATTTTTGGAAGAAGTGCAGCAGTAAAAACCAAGCATCAAAACAAATGTATGACTGCTTACAAAACAGTTATACACTGATGTGATTAGTGAAAAAAAGAAGAATTAAGGTAAGATGCACAAAGGCAGATTGCAAATAATATTAGACATAGTTAGTAGGATAATGCTGGGTCAACCATTTGTGACATTTTCGCCTTCTTATGTCTTTCTGGATCAGCTTGGTGGGTTGAGGATTTCTGAAAGGGTAACTCCACAAACACTTGCTAATTTGTCTGACTACTTTGCTGACTTGGCTGACTACTGTTACTTTGTATCAGAAGCCATCTGTCCTCAGCCTGCATCCTCCAAACCCCATAACTCCCTGCACATGTGATTTCAATAAGGAATGGAACATCACAGTGCAATGCATTGTGGGTTATGTAGTTACTGAATGCTGTCTGTAAACTGTGGAGAAGTTGTTACAATTTGTAACATCAGTGTTTAGTCCTTCCTTCCCTGCCAGGATTTCAAATGATGCAGAAAGAGAAGAACTGTTAAACAGCTGGATGTCAGCATAGAAAATGCAATTTATTCATACTTTTTGAAGAAACTGATAACTGTGATGGGTATATTAGGGGTTTCTGTGTTATGTGGGCCTCTATCAAATTTTGGTTTGAAAGCTGGAGTTTCCCTTTAACTACATTAACTTTATACATTTCTTAAAGTGGAACTCCGGCTTCCAAACCAAATTTGATTAAGAGGCTTACAGACAGCATGCAGAAACTACATAACCCACAATGCATTACACGGTGATGTTCCTTTCCTTATTGAAATCACGAGTGCAGGGAATTGTGGGGTTAGGAGGATGCAGACTAAGGACAGCCAGCTCAGCAAAGCAGTCAGCCAGCTTAGCAGGAGAGCAGGGGGCTAGGCTCAGGGAACTGGTACAAACCACTAAAAATCATGAAAAGTCTGCATATTTTTTAATTGATGTATATTGCACAGTTGCTTGAAATTATGTTTACTTTTCAAAAACTGAAAACTGAAAAAAGTGTTTGGAAGTTAAACAACCCCCTTTAAATGGCTAAAATATAATGGTTTGATTTGATATAGGGGACAAATTAAAATGTTACCGCCATTGACGAGTTCCTGATGATTTGCTTGCAGAGCTGACACACAGGTATTTAGAATTCTGGATTTTATCTCGCATCCTGAGGAAGCTGCCTTCATGCAATTAATTTTTTCCAGCCAGCCACTCTCCCCTTTAACTGGCCTCAACTCCAATATATCAAGGGAAGCAGAGAGAGTCCTTAACTTCTGCACACATTGAGCCAGTCTTTCTTCCTGCAAATAGAACATATATTTATATAAACTAATCGGTTACAAAGAACATACAAAAAAAAGCACAATTTGCAAAAGAATACAATGTTCTAAGAATGGGGTACTTACACAGACTAATTCTCACTTGCAATACTTTTTAAAGAAACATGTACAGGTGTAGGATCTACTATTCGGAATGCTTGGAACCTGGGATTTGTTTTGAATAAATGATCTTTCCGTAATTTGGATATTTAGATCCTTTAGACTGTAAAACTCATTTAAACATTAAATAAACTCAGTACGTTTGATTTGCCACCAATACAAATTAAAGTAACTTACTTGGTTAAAAACTACTTTTATTATTACAGGAAAAAAAAAAATCAAATTTTTAAATATTAGATTTGCTTAAAACAGGATAAGGTTTCAGGATAATGTACACTGCTTGCCCATTTCAAACAAGACATTATTGTTTTGAATATGAAGTGGTGTAGGAGCAGTTATTAACAGCTTAGAGCACCTTGAAAGGCAGAGGTCTCCCCAGAATATTTTGCAGCATCTTCACACTAGTAGGCACATTGGAGTCAGGGGACACACATTCCTGGATACTTGTTGAGACAGACTGAACCTCCTGGTATAGCCTGTACACAAACAGGGAGGATAAAAATGAGTAAGGTCTTAAAGAAAAAAAAAACAAAAACATATTTATGCAAAATGAAAGCTTCTATGAAAATATTTGTCACATTCTTTTGGAGATGTGACAAGTCAAAATAAGTCATCATTGCTTTACTTTTCCCTGGCCCCCATAGTATCATAGTAAGTTAGGTTGGAAAAAAAAAAACATGTCCATCAATATAGAAAAACAAGACTATAAGTAGAAGTAATGAATTAATAAAACAGCATTGCTGGTAAGACCGGTTACCCTTTAACCGTACCTGTTATTTTCAAGCCCAGTGAAGATTTGTGGAATCTGTTTAAGCGAGTGCTTGACTATCCAGCGCCAATGAAGAGCTAACAGAGCCAGACCAGCAGAGTCTAAAGACACTTTCTCGCAAACTTTTCTAAACCGATCACGCCACAGAATACAGTTCAACACCTATAAGAGAAAACATTAGTGATGCTTAAAGCAGTAATATTACATAAAATACAAAACAATACTTACCGTATATACTCGAGTATAAGCCGACCCGAGTATAAGCCGAGGTACCTAATTTTACCTACGAAAACTGGGAAAACTTATTGACTCTAGTATAAGCCTAGACACAACTACAGCCCTTTCTCCCAGCAGCGCACATTCTGCCAAAGCGACCCCCCCAGTGATCAACCGGACTTCTTTGCAAAGTTGATGGTGACAGAGAATTGCCAACGGATTACTGTGTGCATTGTCCCACTACCATGTGCAGAGGGTGCTGTTTGATATTGCCATCACTGTTAATCCTTCTTATAACCAACAGAGGGAGCTGTGTGATATTGCAGTCACTGTTATTCTTTCATATAACCAACAGAGGGCGCTGTGTGATATTGCAGTCACTGTTAATCTTTCATATAACCAACAGAGGGCGCACTGTTATTCTTTCATACAACCAACAGATGGCGCTGTGTGATTTTGCAGTCACTGTTATTCTTTCATATAACCAACAGAGGGTGCACTGTTATTTTTTCATATAACCAACAGAGGGTGCTGTGTGATATTGCAGTCACTGTTATTCTTTCATATAACTAACAGATGGTGCTGTGTGATATTGCAGTCACTGTTATTCTTTCATATAACCAACAGAGGGCGCACTGTTATTCTTTCATATAACCAACAGAGGGCATTGTGGGATATTGCAGTCTCTCCCCAAGTGAACTGTTGGTATAGGAATGATTAAAATTGACTGCAATCTCAGCTACTCGGGTCGGGTACCGCTGACTGAGTATAAGCCAAGGTAGACTTTTTCAGCACATTTTGGATGCTGAAAAACTCTGCTTATACTCTGGTATGTATGGTACAAAATTATGTATGTATTTTTTTGCAAAAACTTTTTATTTCAATCATTTCACCTATGTATTTTTTTGCAAAAACTTTTTATTTCAATCATTTCACCTGTATGCCTCCCAAGTAACCGACACTGTAGGGCAATCACTATGTTTTGCCCACAAAATGCAGTATTACTTTTTTTTCTTCAAGAATTCCAGTGTCATTGTGGTTGCAAAGGGGGAGATGTACCTGACACAATTGTGCAAGTTGTAAACATGCATTTTGCTACAATTGCATACAATATCACGGGATATTGTGGTGTATGGCTCTGGAGTGAAGTCCTTCGTGCGCTGCACATTTTGATGTAAGAAACTTAATGAAAATGGTTTTACAACTGTGGGAAAATTATAGGGACAGAAAGTGCACTCGGTGATGTAAAAGAGCCCTTTATCTGTTACATCATAAACACTCAGACTGCAACTGTTTTCACCTAAACTAAAAAACTACACAACCACTACATAAAGAAACCAAATGGCCCCCAAAACATACCTTGCACAATCATCCAGTATTTGCAAAGAAATGCAAGTATTACACATTATTGAGCACAGCCGTAGTTAAGGATACTAGTGCACATAAATTATTATTAACCTAGAGTTGTTGGAGGCTTTAAATAAAAGGCAGAGCCAATCAATCACATTAGGTAAGTTGGGGGGTTGTTTATTAAGTAGCACAATAGAACCATGCCCTAACAACAAAAAAACAGGCCTTGTTTTACTCGAGTTTTAATCCTACTCTAATCAGTTTTCTTCTTTCTCTGTGGCTTTCCTCTACTATGAAGGTCTAAAAAAGAAACCACTTCTTCATCTCACAAAACCGCTTTCTTAGGCTTGGTTATACCTGGCGATTTAAATAATTAAAGGGAAACCGGATTATGTCATAGCACAGAATTATAAAGATAGTCACTAGGGATGCACCAAATCCAGGATTTGGTTTAGGATTTGGCCAGGATTCTGCCTTTTTCAGCAGGATTCGGATTCGGCCAAATCCTTCTGTCTGGCCGAACCGAATCCGAATCTGCATAGGCAAATTAGGGGCAGAGAGGGAAATCGCATGACTTTTTGTCACAAAACAAGGCAGTAAAAAATGTTTTCCCCTTCCCACCCCTAATTTGCATATGCAAATTAGGATTCAGTATTCAGCCGAATCCTTCGTGAAGGATTCGGGGGTTCGGCCAAATCCAAAACAGTGGATTCGGTGCATCCCTAATAGTCACACCTTTTATAAAATTTACTGTAGCCAAAAATAACAGGGTAAAGGAGAAGAGAAGATGTTTTTATAAAATCATGTCATTCAAAAATTAAGTATAAACATGAATTAGTTAAAAAATCATGCTATAGGGGGGAGAGGAATCCATTTCAACAAATAAAGCAAATGTGTGCATTATAAACTCCTTTCTGTACTCTATAAGAGCATTTAGTTCTTTAACATTTGGCCATCTGGTTTGCAAAACAAATTAGGCTTTTAAAACATTCATAGCTGTATAAAGTAACCACAACTTACCTCAGTAATGGCATCATTTGTCAAGGGAGAATGGCTTGACTGAAGGCACTCGCACAGAAACATATCCCAGAGGTCAAAGAAGGCAGCTAGATGGGCTACCACAGGATGAGGAAGGTCCTGATTTACTGAAGGATCTTTTATAGAGGGATATAAATAAAATGAATATGCTGTCTTTCATATTCAGTACTGGAATTCAAGGGGGAAGGAAACTGCAAATCTGTATTTAACAAGCTACCCTTTATTTCAGTTAATAACCTATAGATATACATTTGACTTTATAGTACCTTATATCAATAGTCTCCCAAGTTATAATAGCAAAATCATGCTTAAGAGCACATCAACTAGTTCAAATGAGACACAAAATCAAAGAAGAATATTACAGAAGAAAAGCAAAGCAGAGTATTTGGATATGAGAGTGGAGATGTTGGGAGGAGTTTCATGTAAAGGGCCTTAAATGTAAGCAAGGGATTTACATAGGATAGAAGTTGCATAAGAGCCAACAGTATGAAAAAAACCCTTACCTTTGTGAAACTTTATAGCTATTTGCAAGGCACTGGTTTCCCTTAATTTTGTGACCTCAGGCTTCTCCAGGAAGAATTGCCTTTCCCTATTAGTCAATAGCACTGCCCTGTTAAAATAAATTACCTATTATATTATAAAAATTATCAAGAATCATAATTGACAAATATCCCAGGGGATATAAAAACATGGAGGTAAAATATTAAAAATAAAGCAAGTGAAAGAACATGTTGTTGACAACACAATACCCATGTTTGTGGCAAGTACCCTACACCAATCATTCTAATAAGAAAGTTTGTTTGTAATTATGGCTAATCAGGCTAGATCAGGGATCCCCAACCTTTTTTGCCCGTGAGCAACAATGAAATGTAGAAAAAAGTTGGAGAGCAACATAAGTATGCAAAAAGTTCCTGGGGTGCCAATTATGGACCATTGGTAGCCTCTGTGTGGATGCCAGCATAAAGGAGTCTCTGTTTGGCAATGCAGCTGGTTCTTATGAAACCAAAACTTGCCCCCAAACTAGGAATTCAAAAATAAGCACCTGCTTTAAGACCACTGGGAGCAACATCCTAGGGGTTGGTGAGCAACATGCTGCTCGCAAGCCACTGGTTGGGGATCACTGGGCTAGATAAATGACTACTGTTGAAGGCTGCGTCACTACTACAAAAATGGATTGGCCCCTGCAGAAAAACCCCTACCGGTTAGTCACACTGTTCAACAACTGTAACAGCTGCTCAGCTGGCTCTGCTCCTGTGTCAAAACTGAGAGAATTGATCACAATTTCCAAGTACTGCATGTTCCACCGTGGATCTAATGGGATATAATCCTCATCTGAAAAACAGACCAGAATGAATAGTTCAGATACTTGTGTAACAATGCCTAAGCAGTATAATATTTAACATCCATTTGATATTTCCAAATTAAGTGAAGACGATGTACCAGTAAACATTCTGTAAAAGCAGGGTTGTGCAGGGTACCTGATAACAGGCAGATGTGTACACTATAAATAGAACAGAGCAATGATTTATTATGATTTGTTATGGTTTTGATTGAACAGGAAATAAGAAAGGGCTTGTAATACCTAGCCAATCCTCTTAAAACAATCAATATCTATATTTATTTAAAAAAAATTATCAATACGGTTCAGATGGTGTCTGAATTACTTTTTTTTTTCATTGAAATACATTGACTGTCGGATGAAAACAATACTCCATCCAACTTTATCTGATCCAACTTTACACTTTAGCCTGGGGGGGAGGGGTCAGATTGTGCAGCATCCTACAAAATCTTGTGTTGTTGTCTAGTGTTGCATGGAGCATCAAGTTAAATCTGACCCACAAAATCAGATCAAAAGCACCTGTGGAATTTTACCCTTAAAGAAATGCTTACATTGCATCAATAAATCCAAGAAATATGATGGTTCATCTTTAAAATAATTTATTTAGGACCAGTTTATAAAAAATAAACATTCCATCAGTTATTGTGCCTTATTTCTTAAAAACCATGAGATAAATTTTTTCTTTTCTGTTTTTTTTTCATCATTATAAACTATTTCTTTGCAAAGAAAAAAAAAAAAAAAAAAACAATGGTAAATACTATAATAAAACAGAAAATAAATGGTTAGAATTATGGCGATTTTAAGTACAAACAGCTACCTTAAAAGGAAGCAACTGTTAGAGATATAAATGAAGTCTTGTTTGCTTTACTTACCAGATATTGTTGTCTGCAGCAGTTTAACCACACTGCTTATTTCCTTAGGAAGGGAACTGGAATACAGCCGACTTAAAGCATGAGCTCCTGCATCTATCATAGCTCGTATCTGATCTGTTGAAGAAAGGATAGCTGCCAATAACATCTGTGGCTTTCTATGTGTTTGTTTGTGTGCAGATGGCTATGGATGTTTGAGAGGAATATAGGTAGTTTTGGAAGCAGGTCGGGACTGAGAATTAAAATAGGCCCTGGCATTTCAGGTACACAGAGGCCCAAACAGCCCCCATCAGCCCACTAAATAGTGACTTTCTATGGCACCTTATAGCAGCCACTTGCCAGAACCCACAGAATTGCCAGTCCGGACCTGTTTGTAAGGTGACAAATGAACCACTATTAAAGATGTAGCCTCCTAAATGATTAATTTAAACATGTTAGAGAGTATGCAAATAGTAAAACATTAGTATAGTATACCAATCTCTGGTGTCATCTTCTTGGCTAAGTGATTAAGCCACCGCATCCTTAGGATCCAGTCTATTGTTGATGCTCTTTCAGTGAGAAACTGGACGGAATGGGCAACGACTGCAGGGTCATCCAACCAATGTGAACCCAGTGGAACAGCACTGAAATGATGACCTTCCCCTGGAGCAGTTTGACTTGTTTTTTGAAGATCGAGTAAAGTAAGAGGCAAAGTTCTACAAGAGGTTCAAATGAGGAAAGTAAAAAAAAAAAAGTTCATATTACCTATACTTGCACTTAATCCAAATAAAATTTAAAAAAAAAGTTTAAGGCTGCTCAATTATCTTTACAATAGTGGGTCATTAAAAAATAGAATTTAAGGAGGACTAAATGATTTTAAAGTAGTTTACATCTCTTTTACACATGGAAGGCAACAGTAAATAGGCATTTTAATCTAGTCGCTGAAAATAGCAAAATCCCTAATCCCCCACAAAAGATTTGACAAAATCGCAAATATATTCCGAATCTCAATTTGCATATTCAAGTTTGAGAAAAATAAAATAGAATTACATCAATTGTCACCAAATATATGTTGTGTTCAGAGTTTTAAAGACACATGACTAAAGGTCTAGATATATGATTCAGCTTAACACTTGGGAAGTATCTACCATAATAAACGTTTGCCACCCGTTTATCACATATGACAACCATTCAGCAGGTAACATCTACTGGTCACCTTTTCAAGAGCAAACATTTTATTGTTTGTACATAAGCATAATGTGAACCTTTTAATTACATATAGGGGTTAGGATTTAGTGGGATGCTGCCAAATAGAAACCTAAATTCAATGCATTCCTATTAAAATGTTGTTATAATGAATTCAACCATGGTACATTGGTCATCAGAAAGTGAACATAATTGTCACAGGTAGGATGATAAATTGCATTCAAAGCGGTTGAATTACCAAACAATCTTTTATGGGAAGATAGGGAGAGTATATGCTGGTTAGAAGGTGGGAGAAATTGTATCAATTCTAACAGCTGACTGTAATGAAACCCAGAGATTCTGCTCAGCAGGGACAAAGATAAGAAATGTATCAACTAAATGTTTCAATTTAGAACAGTTTACAGGGTCGACGACCCCCCCACCCAGAGCTGGTTTAGAAGGTTAAAAATGACATTTCACGCTTCAATATAAGAAAAACGGTGACACATAGAAAATAATTGGAAAAAGAGGTCATTTCTGGTGATCTATCTGAAAACAACAAGTTGTTTGAAGGTGAACATCACCAAATAGCTCCCAAATAGCCCAGGTGTGTGAAATGACACCATTTAACATGATTGCTGATAGCATTCCTACAAATAGCTCACTGTACTATGGGCTCTGTGTCACCATTTTTCTCTTATCAAATTAAGGAAACCAGGTAACAAGGAATCTCCATTTGTTTTGCACAACGGAGCACTGGAGATGCAGCAGAACATATCAACTAAATCACAAAAAGAGAAAAGATGTGTTTTACTTTTTACCTGTTATGTTTTAAACTTATATTATTCAAGGCATAAACAAGGACCTGTCCATCCCTTAAAACGGTAGACATTATAGAGTCTTCACAAGAAAGAAGAGCAGAAGGCACAGAATCAGGCCATAATCCCAGGGATAAAAAGGATCCTCTCTCTGTGGTGACCAGGGTAGAGACCTTACTCATCACAATCTCCTGAACTTTCTAAGGAATAGTAATGAAAAAAAACATTACAAAAATTCACTTGCTGGCTGCCAGATAAAAGTATTCAAATATGGTAACTAGTAATTTAACAATACACAGCTTAGCACATAAATAAGTTTCCCCAATAAGGAATTGCTATTACAAACTCACTGCAAAAGTTGGGACACTGAGTAAAATATAAATAAAAAGAGAATGTGATGCTTAGAAAATCATTTAAAACCTAGATGTAAAGTAGCACAAAGACAACATATTAAATGTGAAAACCGAGAAACATGTTTTTGTTTTCTACAAAAAAATAAATGCTCATACTAAATTTGATGGCAGCAACACTTTTTTGAAATGGGTCTGTACATAAAATACGAACAAGTACATAATTCAGCAAGATTATTTTACCAAGCTGAATTTTACAAATCATGAAACAAAAAGCATTACATTTAGGGACACTGTGATGAAAGGTGGAAATATTTATGTTAGTCGCATAACTTGCCTTTCGACTTGCAAGTGAGTGCTGGCAGTTAACGAAAACCTCGTTGCAAGCACTGTTAAATGAAGTTTCAAGTCCAATCCCGCGCTGCAGCTGCTGAGATATTAGTGTAGCTGCATGGAGTAAGGCAGAAAGGGAACCACAAGGAGAACCTACCAAAGAATATCAAGAACATTTCATAAACTGATGTGTTTGGCAGTAACAAACATAAAACACAGTTTGTACAAAGAATTGAGAAAGAAAAGCAAACAATCTAGTGCCTGGAATATGTTTTTCCAAAAAAGGGCTGCCCTATTCTGCAGCGGACTAAAATTTTAGCAAGTAAGTAAAACTGTAAAAATTGTGCTGCTGAGTTTCCTCAGGGTTTTTTGCACGGTTATTGCCAGCTAAACGCATCCTAACTCAGGCAACAGGGACAAGTTTCTGGGTCACTCTTGCCATGCATATGGGGCAGTGGAAATAACACTACGGGAGTCAAGAATTGTGCCACACAAAGCATCCGTAAATTATTTTAACTGCTGAGATTGGAGTAGATGATTCAGGGTGCTCTGCATTTGAATTGAGGGGTTTGCACCAGGCACGTCTGCTGGGTTCTCACCAAATAAAATCATTTATGGGTTTTTGCAGAGCCTGTATGGTGGAGTGTGTTTATGTGACATGTGAAAACATCAAATACTGCACTGGTCTGTCTTCAAACACATAACAGGCATCAAAAAGATAACACATGCTGACAAATTATCTACCAGTTTTATTTTGTTTTTAAATGATAAAAGTAACATTTTATCAATATAGGAAAGGTTGTTGAGGTTTGTTTTTAAAGTTCTTTGCCTTTTGAGTATTCAAGGGGTAGTTCTCCTAAATCTTAACTTCTAGTATGTTATAAAAGCCTATTCTTAACTTTCCAATTGGTCTTGATTATTTTATTTCTTACAGTTTAATTATCTGCAGCCCTTTCAGATTTCAAATAGTGGTCACTGACCTGACCACTAACCCCAGCCTGGTAACCAGATAGCGGATTAAAATCCAGACTGGGAAACCAATAGTTTAAATAATTAAAAAATATAACAGAAAACAAAATTAAAAATAAGACCAATAGCAAACTGAGGCTCAGCAGCACAGTTGCTGTATTTTGCCCCAAATGATGACTGAAATATTCTATTGTTTGTAACTCAGAACATATTTTCATTATACAAAATATTAAACAATGGTAAAAGAAATCAGCCAAAAATACAACAGCTAAATCTGAAAGCAAAAATTAGAACTTTCCACGGATTAACAAAAAGCAATCGATTTTAGCCATAAATTCCTAAGAATGAGAAGATCGTTTAGACTTTTGTCTTACCAGTAACAGCCTCTTTTGTTTCAGATAGAACTGCTATCAAGGCATCACATACATCATCCCCCACCACACCAAGATTATGAATCAACCTCTTAGTGTCAAATGAATCCAGTAAAACTCCTTCACTTTCCCCGGAAACATAGAGCTCAATGCCTCGATTTCTCATAGCTCGAGATATCTCTCCATGAGAAGGATCCATTGAAAGAAATAGCCTGTGAAAATAAACAGATAATAAAATCAACAATTAGAAATGTAGGGCTGTATAGCACACCAATGTTTTCATATCTGTGGAGTTGATTAAAGGGCAAGTCACTGCACCTTCAATGCATTTGGTATATTTGTCAGTATGTCATTCTCTAATGAAAAGCATGTCAAATCAATTGATGAATATGTGAAGTTTTATAGTTCCACATTTCACTTGAATTGTGCCACATCAGGTTCAATGGTGACAAACGGCACATCTTGTTCAAAAATCCACTACACACAATAGACTTTCTTTGAAAGTAGAATCAACAAAATAAACGACATATACTAACAGGTAGCAATCATTTTACAAACAAGGGTTATAGAATAAAAATGTGATTGAATGGTCCTGCTTGCAAAAGCTTACAATCTATGCAATGCAAGAAGCATACAAACCTGAAGTTTGGGTGAGGTGTTATAGTTAACATGGACCCATCAATAACCCCTCGTTCTGTCATGGTAAGAACTCCACCTGGCTCCAATAAGGCATTTAATCGATCTAGAACTGAAGAGCTGTAACAAAAGGCACAGCATTCTATTAGACCTTGTCTGCAAACCTTACAATCAAAATATACTACTTCCTGTTCCATCCTGTATATATTCCTTTCATACCATATTTTAACTTATACTAGTAAAGGACCAAATGCAGTGAAAATTGCAAATTAGACTATACTTCTGGGTCTTGAACATTCCAATTTTATGGCTGGCAACAAGCATCACTGACATTTTGAGTATCATGTCCTTCCATCTGTTCTGATATTAAATGAAAATAAACGTGTCAGTACAAATACATGAACCAGCAATCTCTTTCCTCGATAACATTAACAACGCAATATTCAATAAGGCACAAATCAAATATTGCATGCATCCAAACTTGGAACATATACCTAGCTAATAGCCATTTCAGCTAATAATAGTTGGCCACCTTCTAACACACATTTCAAGGCAGAATAATAATAGTTATGTTGATGGTGTGTGCTAGACGGGCCAAGTGCTAACTTCTTTAATAGGAGATATTCATTCTTTTTCAATTTTGGTTAGTCACAGGAACAGGTATACAATTTGACCTGTCCCTTCGAACTTGCTTCTTAATACCATCATGCCTTTATTAATATAGTTATATTTATGTATTTTATGCAGGAGACTTTATGCTAGACCGATACACACACACACACATAGGATATTCATTCTATGCTCAGGTCCATACCTACAGAAGTTGACATTGTCCATCAGTAGCCAATCCCCACACTGCAGTGCCTGCACCAGCATTCCATCCACCCATTCGAAAGTCCCACTACTCTGTCCTTCCACTGAATGGAGAAGCTGTTCTTTAAAGCTGTGGAACTGCTCCACAAGGGCACCAAACTCTACAAATAAATGATACAAACATAACATGAAAAAAAAAATAAAAAACGGTTTGTATTTGCAAACAGTTGCAGGCGTATGGCACATATATCAATATGTTAATGTTACATAATGACAAATTGCCTGTGACATTCATTGGCAAATATATTTAGAGACAAATGGCAGGAGTTACAACAATGAAAACTAAGTGGATGGCTGAATAGATATCTGAGGAAAAGGCATTATCACCTTTCGACTATTTATGTCATTTATTGACACTGGATAAACTTGTCCATGGGCAGTTACCCCTGACAAACAATCAAATTGTTGCATTCATTGTTCTACCTGCAGCTGCCTGAAAAAAAAGTCAAGTGCTGATTGGTTGCTATGGGTTAATGCCCAGGGGGTCAGGGAAATGAATGAAGTCATGCATTGATTTGAATATGAGACTGGAATATAAATAGGAGAGGGTGTCAACAGAAAGAGGAGTAATCAAAAGTAGCAATAACAATAAATGTGTAGCCTTAAAGAGCTTAAAAAGCATTGGATTTTTAGATTTTAGGGACAGTGTTCAGTAACTGGGTCTTTAATTTAAAGGGATTGTTCACCTTCTAACACTTATTTCAGTTCCGTTGGTTTCAGATAGTTCACCATAAATAAAGACTTACAGTATATACACGAAAAAATGGGACTTAACCCCCTACCCATGTGACCCCAAATACTCAATCTGAAGTATGCCAAAAGTCGCCAGATGTGTGTAACAGTCCCCTCTAGCACAAGTCTCCTCAAGATGTCGGTGTGCTACACCATTAGAATGTTAAGAGGGATACACCTGCGATATTAGCCAGAGCCCTCACGGGTGAACGCGGTCATTTGGATTTGCCAAAGAGGCCAACAGGCCGTCACGTGAATAACGTGTTTGTGGGTATTAATATCTCCCAACGTGACCCGCTCAATTAGAAAATAAAGATGTTACCGACCAAGCGGAAGTCCAGGAGCGGCCCCGCTATGAGTCCGTGAGATGGTGTTTAATGACGTCTTCACTGCGGCTCCGTAGGAATTATTCACGGCAATCCTAGCACTTCAGACCTGCGAGAGGGGATCCTCACATACACAGCATGCGCTGCACCTCGACAGCCGTTTCGCCACAAGCGTGGCTTTGTCAAGAGGGAGACTTCTCGAGGAGACTTGTGCTAGAGGGGCCTGTTACACACATCTGGCGACTTTTGGCATACTTCAGACCTGGGGTTATATTAATATTGTGTCTTGGCTACCACTAACTGAACATTATTACCGGATTGTCTGGAACTGTTTATTCTCTTACAAATTGAGATTTTGGTTCATTATTGGAGCGCTTCGGCTTGGTTCCAGACACGCTACTTATACATTTCAGCATATCAATTGCTATCTATATTGATGTATACTTAGATACTATAGCAAGGGATCCCTTTTGCACATGCAGCGCTGCTTAGTTTTATTTTAATTGGTTTTAACTGTACATTGGCATAGTGTTGTATAATAGATATTGCCTTTTACTTCATACTGTGGAACATTTATTTAGATGGAGTACTTGGGGTCACATGGGTAGGGGGTTAAGTCCCATTTTTTCGTGTATATATGCTACTTACAGTTTGTGGACACCCGAGCCCATCTGCCCCCACATATATCAGCATTATTGTACATTGGTGCCCACACTTCACTCATAATTTGTGTGTGTCGCTTATAAATAAAGACTTACAATTACTATCTATTTTTTATGCAACCGTTTTTCTAATATTGAAGTGTAACGTGTCATTTTTCACCTTTTAAAGCAGCTCTGGGAGGGGGGTCGCTGACATTGTAAACTGTTCTAAATTGATACATTTAATCCATACATTTCTTATCTTTGTCCCTGCTGAGCAGAATCCCTGGATTTTATTAAAGCCAGATGTTGGAATTGATACAATAGTTGCTAATACTCCAGAGATGCTGGTGAAAAATGTATCAACTAAATGTTGCAAAATTGTAACAGTCTGCACCTGAATTACTGAGCTGCCACACTCAAACACCAGAGACACACACATTAAGCTTTATACTTAGATTGTGGAAACATGGTAAAAAAGAAAAAAAACTGAAAAAAAAAAGACTATTTCTGGAGAACAATATGACTGAAAAAAGTGTTTGGAAGGTGAACAACCCCTTAAATGGATCTGTAAAGTAATGATGATAAATGTAGATTATGCACCAGGGATGTAAAGCTACTTATTCCCTTAACTGGACTACATTAGACAAATCCTTGATGAAGAAAGATGTGAGTACTTGTGGAATATAAATTTGCAACAAATACCAGTCAGCAGTTACAAAGCTGAACAAGATTTTTTTTTTTTTAACTCTTTATTTTACGTAGAGTTTTCATTTTCATCTTTAGCTGAACAAGATTTTAATCTGTATTAAATAGGATATATATTTGCTGGAAGAACATGGTAATTATTTTCCTTTATAAAAGAATATTAAGTCCCCATCTAGAATACAGTTTTGGTCTCTAGAGTTCAAAAGTCTTGCGAACTTGAATGTTGGGTCTTTGGGAGGTACATAATTGGATTACCAGTGTTCATTGTCCCTCTCCCTTCACCCACTGTTGTCTTAGTAGGAGTCTTTTATGCAAGCGAGTTGAATTATCTACCAAGGATCAACCATGATGTAGCTTCTGGTTTGCAATGTTCAGCTTAAGTAATAAAAAAAGTTATGTTCTCAACAAGCCCTAGATATTGAACTCATGCTGAAAAAGGGGTATATAACCTTCAAAGGTGAGATTTAAAAATTATTTATCATGTCCCAACTTACTGGAAAGGCTTTAGATGGGGTCTTTCACATTCCTATGCAAATTTCAGTTACAGTACAATCCACAGCCAGCCAACAAACCTGTTTTTGAGAAGGTATTGAGTCGGAGGTTCAGCCTCTGAATTTGAACAAGGACTCCTTCAAGTTTATTCAGAAGATCTGTGGTAATGTCCCTGCCTCCTTCCCCAACAGATTTAGGCTTATGAATAAGGCTCATAGTGGTCCATGAACGCAGCAATCCTTCTGTGTCTTCTGGGGAGTTGTCAGTGGTCAGAAGGCTGTCCCTCACTAATGTTGTTACAGCATTTCCCACTTGCTCCAAAAGCTGATGCCAGGGTCTATTGATATCAGCCTGAAAAAAGAAGAGATAATAAATAAAGCACAAACATTGACCGGTTGGTAAATAAAATGATATATATATATAAAGCTCCGCATTATGCTCCTATTATCATATAATTCAAATTTTTTTAAATTATTTATTTTTTCCTTATAGTAATTAATGTTTACATTAAACATTGTCGATTTAAGGAGGAGATCCAAATGACAGAAAGATACCTTATCTGGAAAAACCCAGGTCCCGAGAATTCTGGATAACAGGTGCAATCTATCTATCTATCTATCTATATTAATGTACCTGTTCAAACCCTCCCAGGAGCTCTGTAGTGTCCATAGCACTGTTCATTGCCATGATTTTTAGTTTGTGACCAGTTAGAAGAGCCAGAGTTTGCACAAGACTGGTCTTTCCAACAAATGCAGGTCCCACAAGAATTGCCATCCAGCTCATCTGTACGCACTTCATAAGTGGTTCGAGACTTTGCAAGGAATGATGAAGCAGAGACAGGTGTCCACAAAATGATAGAGGAGAGTCACAGCTACGAGGGAGGACTGAATATCCAACCTTAATAAAAGACAGGGGAAAAACGGTATTCAGTTTACTTTAGTATAGAAGGAAACAATTACACTTTCCAAGTGTTTGTCTACCAGCTTACAAGTTTTAGTTAAATGTGTCACAATATACATGCACACACTTGGATAATTTTGCACACATAAAGAGCTGCCATCAGGTAATACAGGGCCCTCCACACTACTAAGGTAACAGGTCCCTTCCCAATTGTTAGCCCACTGATCACCTGAGCCCCCAGGCAGAGGGTCTTGCTGACAAATCGAATATAGTCCCAATAAATAAAAAATCCTACACATACACAACCGCATCTCGGATCAGACAAGGGCATGCCCATTATGACAATACCTTGCCTACAATACACCAGAATCCAGCCCACTGCACCAGAAGTTCCACACTCTTGTCAAACTTGCACCCCTTGGGGCCCTTTCTGCCACAACCCCTGACTGCAGTCCCACTTAAAGCCCAAAAGATGTCAGTGAGGTTAATGTAAGTGAGCAAAGATACTAATAAAACTTTGCATAATCAATTTGAGTACAGAATCCTAAAATGAGCAACAAGCACAGATATTTTACCTGCACATTTTGAGGTGTGATGTAAAAGTACCGCGTTCCCATATATGGAGTTAGATCTTGCCCAAAAACTTCTTTGTAGACAGAAATAATCTGCAGCAAGAGAGATATAAAGATAATAAAATTATTAAGTAAAATGCATTCTTTACCAACTTTATAGTAAACGGTGCTTAAAATCCAAATGTTTATCTAAATCTAAATGCTGCAACCAATATGCCAGTGACCTAGTGTAGACTTATTTTAGCAATGTGGCTTTCCTAAAGGGCTGGGAGATAATTCTATTTAGGCATCTAATGTTAGAAAAAGGTTTCAAAACCCTTAACAATTCAGATAAACACAGCCTACTGGTTTTGGTTTGTTAAAACTCTGATTTTAACCCTTACCTTAAACACTGACACAAGAAAAGGGTTGTGCCTAATAAATTGGGGCAAGACAACCCCTAAAATAAAAATTTTCATAAAAATGCTCAGTGGTCTGGGTCATTAGGGGCGTACCACTGCGTGCAAAACTTTGTGGCGAAGGTGTCAAGGTGGTAGAATTTAGTGAAGATGTGAACTGTGGTCCAGGTTGCCACTCTGCAGATCTGCTCTGCTGAGGCCAAATTGCGACCAGGCACAGGATTCCCCCCCTTGCCTTTGTGGAATGGGTCCAAAGCCAAAAGGGTGGAGACTTCCCCTTGGCCACATAGGCCCTACGGATGGCCTGTCAAATCATTCTGGCTACGGCGGTCTTCGAGGCAGGGCAACCTGCTCAAGGACCAGAGGGGATGAGTGCGTCAGATTGTCCAATCAACTTGGTGTGCCTAAGGTATATCCAAAGTGGTTAGACTACATCCAGTCTATGGAGGCGCCCTTTCTTCTCGTTCTTGGGGTCTGGGCACAAGGAACACCACAATCTCCTGGTTATGGTGAACTGAGGAAACCACCTTGGGGAGAAAGGGTGATTGGTCTGTAGGACTTCCTTGTCCCTATGGAACGGGAGTAAGGTTGGGTCACAGGAGAGCGCCCCTAGTTCAGAGACTCTGCTCATGAGGAGATTGCAATTAGAAAGATCACTTCCCAGATAACTCAGTAGAACCAACGAGAGGGGTTCAAATGGAGGGTCGAGGAGAGCCTGCAGAACCACGTTCAAGTCCCAAGTCGACATGGAAGGGCGCAGAGGAGCAAATACATGGGCAACTCCCTACAGAAAGTATTTGACTATGTTGTTCTGGGCCAGCCTGTGCTGGAAGAAAAGGGAGCAGAGTGCAGATATTTGTACTCAAAGAGAGCGGAGTTGTACGCCCAAGTCTAGACCCCTCTCTAAGAATGAGAGTATAGCAGGGATAGATAGGACTTCAAAGGAAGTTCCATTGTCGTGGCACCAGGTCCAATATGTCTCCCAGATCCCGTGGTAGGTTTTCATAGAGACTGGTTTCCTTGCTTTCAGAAGAGTGGTTACCACCTTCTTGGAGAACCCCTGCTTTCTCCAGTTGGGGTGGTGTATGGGTCCCTGGTGCAGCAGGTCTGACTCTGCGGGATAGTGGGATGGGTGCTGTGGTCGACAACTCTTGGAGATCAGGTTATTTGCGGTCAGAATGGTGCCACAATGATTACCAGCAATCTGATTGGTGCATCTTCTTGAGCACCCTTGGGAGCATTGGAAGCAGGGGGAGCACTTAGGCCTAGGATGTGCAGAGCCTGAGGCAGAATATATGGCTTTTAAGAAATCTTCTAAGCGTTTATCTGTAGGATACTTAAATGCTGCCACGTCAGTGACAGGTATGGTTGCCACCTGGCCAGTAAAAATTATGGTTGATCCCAATGTTATTAATAGGGAAAAAGGATAAATATATATAGGAAGGCTGGTAATTTATTTCCAGAAAAGGTGGCAACACTAGTGATGGGTAAGGTTGCCACCTTTTCTAGAAAAAAATACCAGCCATCCTATGTTTTTATGGTTTTTCCCTATACGAAACAATGCGATCATTAAACATTTCTACCGGCCAGGCCGCAAAAACATCGGTCATGTGGCAACCTTAGTTACGAGTAAGGTTGTGGTCTTGGACAACCTTAAGACCGGAGCATCTACAAGTGTAAAGGCACTCCATTTGTCAACCAATGAAAATGTTTTTGTGACCTGGCATTTTCTCTCAGGTGTGTTCCATTCATCTTGAATTACCAATAATTGGCCATGGGATTATCGGTTATTCAAGATGAATGGAACCTTTTAAAAAGAGGGCTGATCCGTGAGTGGTTCAAGCTTCAAAACCTCAAGAGGATAAGGCCTTCCCGATGGAATCTGGGATACTAGAATGGAATCTGGGATAACTGAATGGCCCACAGAGGTGCCAGAGGATCTGTTGTGGCACTGGGAGAATCTCCATCCTGAGTAAGGACTACGGGCTGACCTCCTTAAGGAACGGGGTTGTCTGTGGGTAGTAATGTCTCCCCAGGGGAGCAAGACTGAGGGGATCAGTTTGGCCACTGGCAAATTTTAAGCGACATTTGGTGCACTATACTGTAAATAAGTGATCTGAGCCACTGCTGCTAAATCTAAATAGTGCTCCTCTCCTACCTTCTGCCATGGTTCCAGACTGAGGTGCTAGTGGAGGAGAGTGTGGCCACCAGAGATTAGTTGCCCCACCTAGACTATTCATCTGACATTGCCCTAAAAGTTAATGCATCCCTAAGACTTCTTCTTCTAAAGCCCTTGTCAGACAGGGTATATTCTCTGCCTGCAGAATTCATGAATGGCCTCCACCTGACCTGACTAGTGGAATAAAATGTTAAAGCTACCTTTGGAGAATATGTCAGATCCTAGGGATTGAATCCCTTCAAGGGTAACCACCAAATATGAGTTACTACGGTGAGACTGAAATTACATGACCTTTATTGTGCCATTAACAGTCCTAATTATCTTTTCACTTTCCCCTTGAAGCTTGAAAGTTCTTTTTTTTTATGTTAATAAGCCATGGGATGCAGTTGCCATGCAGCCGATAGGGGGACCTTTTTGTTCATTGGCTGATCCCCCTAGTTGAGTCCAGAGAAGGAGCAGACTGTGTCCATGGACGCCAGTCTCCTGTGAGAGCACTGTGCCCAGAGTCCATAGCCATATATGCTGCTGTTACTGCAGGTGTAGTAAGATGACGTAATTTCTGTCTTCTGCGAGGGTCAACCGTAGGTGTGCAAGACTTCTGTGATGTCAGTACCTGCTTCACCTGGGAGAGCCAATGGCGACATTGCACCTCCTCCTCATCAATCAGGAGCGGGGAGAATAGAAGGTAGTTTTTGGCCACAGTTGGTCCGCGCACCTCACACCAGGTGCACCTCAGTCAGCACCACATAAAACGGGGAGGTGGAGTGGCTGCGCTGCACGGGGCATCCTGAATCATTCCACAAGGCAGAATATATCAGGATGGTCTACTTACGGGGCTGCTCCCCGGCCAGAATCCCTGGTCTCATCCAGGAAACAGGTTGCGATCTAGAAGGCATTTCTCTTGTATGGAGATTATGTTGACCCCAGGCTTGATTGTGCCCACGTTCTAAACTGAGCTTAGATAGGAAGTGCTAGGGGTAAAATGGAGTAGTCCTGGCATAACCTCTTTGTCTGTCAAGTGTCCTGCTTGCTGGAGGATGGAGCTTTATCTCACTGATCTCTTGCTTTCAATAGCATTACATGTACAAAGTTGGCTAGTACTAGGTTTTCTTTTATTAGGCAAAAAATATCTTTTGGGTTGAAAATTTCCTTTAAAGGAACAGTAACATCACAAAATGAAAGTGTTTTAAAGTAATACAAATATAATGCAGTGTTGCCATGCACTGGTAAAACTGCTGTGTTGCCCGTTTATATAAATAAGTTGCTGTGTGCAATGGGGGTAGCCAGTCAAATGAGAAAAGGCTCAGGTTACACAGCAGATAGCAGATAAGCTCTGTAGAAGATAATGGTGTGATCTGTTATCCACTATTTAACCTGTGCCATATAGCATTTTGGTGTTACTGTTCTTTTAAGAAACATCCATAGCGAATTGTAAAGAAGAAAATTAACCTTTTGTCGGTCGTCTTTTGTTCTCATCCTTTCTCCATAGATAAGGAACATATGTTGAGCTGGATCATAGCTGTCGGGAGTTTGGTCTTCCAGCATGAGTTGACACCAACGAAATAAATCACGCAGGTTAAATTCCCATGGTCCTCCCTTTTGACCCCAGTTCTTTTCTATCATAACTTGTTGGTCAATCTGACAAAAAAAAACAAAACAACAACACATAGGATGTAGTGTTCCATTTTAAAGCATTCAATCCAGTCTGATAAGACACACTGTTTTTTTTATGATGGGGACAATTAATTCTGCAACCCACATTTTCTTTGATTTACCCCTCTGCTCCTCAGTGCAAAAGTTTAAATCATACAATTCAGACTAGATTAAAGTGCACATTCCAGACATTAATTATAGTTATCTGCATATATTTCAGTTTCCACCATGTAGAAATAACACTTGTTTGTATAGTGTTTCAGGGCACCATAATGTTTGGGACAATTGGCTTCACAATGTTTGTGATTGTTTAGTTGTGTTGCATTGCTTCATTAGTGCAAGGATAAGATACCTAGGCTTGCTTCTACCATTTGGAGTCTGAACTGTAGTTGCTATTGTTCAACAGTAGGAGAAAAGATGTGCAAGTGAAAGTCAAGAAAGCTATGTATTATGAGAATGAAAAACAAGAATCAAACTATTAGGGACATTGGTCTAACCATAGGATTACCAAATCCAACTGTTTGAAATATCATTAAAAACAAAGAATGCACTGGTGAGCTCTGTAACTTCATAAATATATTGCTGCTGATGACAGAAGATTCCTCACTATTGTAAAAAAATCCTCAAATGCCTGTCCAACAGATTAGCAACACTCTTCAGGAGGCAGGTACGTCTTTGTCAGAGACTACTAGAGGGGGGCGGGCACTGGTGCGTTATGCGCAGTCTGGCCCCGCCCCCTCCGTACGGCATGCTGCCGGGTTGATTTCAGTGCCGTGCGGCGTTGCCGGGGGGCCCTGAGGGGGTGCGGGCCCTGGCCCGCTCGCTCCCCCGGTAGTTCCGCCACTGGACTACTATCCACAAAAGACTTCATGAACAGAAACACAGAGGCTTCACTGCAAGATGCAAACAAGTAGTTGTCCACAAAAACAGGGTAAACAGATTACAGTTTGCAAAAAAAAGTACTTAAAAGAGCCTGCCCAAGATCCAAAGTATACTAGCTCATCTGTCAAACAAGGTGGTGGGAGTGTTATGGCTTGGGCATGTATGGCTGCCACAGGTACTGGCACACTTATCTTCATTGTCAACTAATTTAAATCCAATTGAGCATGCCTTCCATATGCTGAAGAGGAAACAAACCCCCGGAACAACCAGGAGTTTAAGGTGGCTGCAGAATAGGCTTGGCAGAGCATCACCAGAGAAGATACTCAGCACCTGGTGATGTCTATGAATCACAGACTTCAAGCAGTCCTTGCATGCAAGGAATATGCAACAAAGTACTAAACATGACTGCTTTAATGTATCTACCATTACTTTGTCCCAAATATTAAGGTGCCCTAAAATGAGGGAGATGATGTATAAAAAGTAATTTCTACACTATGAAACGGAATATATGCAATTAACTTTAATCACGTCTGAATTGTTTGATTTAAAATTTTACACTGAGGAGCAGTGGGGGTAAATTAAAGAAAATGTGTCTTGCAGGCAAGACCACAAAGGCCCAGGCCTAGGGCGGCAAAATATAAGGGGCGGTGCGGCCTAGGGGTGTGCACTCCAAATCCAGCCCTGGTTGCTGGGTCCCAAACATTATGGCGGGCAATGTAAATACCTAGCCATGTTTTGTGCAGCAATGGCATATTTCCTAAATCAGACACAGAGAAACGGCTGCTTACTTCTGTGCCTGACACAGGTAAATGTGTGGGGGGGGGGCGGGACAAACGGTAATGTACACTTGATATTTAAAATTTCCGATATCCAGCTGGTCCTCCACCAAGTGATTTGTGAATGAATGAGATGCGTTTGCTTGAAAAATTAGGACCATTACTTAAAAGTTGCTCATAAGCACTTTTAGACATATTCCCTAGATATAGATATAATTATAAACCACTATACCTTGTTGTTGAAAGCAACCATCTTTGAAATAGTGGCTGTGCCGAGTGAAGGAAATAATGAATCTGCAATGAACTCCATGTCCGCAAATGAAAGTTGATCCACATAAACCTGAGCAATAAATTCATATTAAAGCTCTGCTCTATTTTCAAAAAAATAACCACAACAACTTTTGAACTATATTCTTAAACCCTGATTTTATATCAAAGCATTAGCTATAGACACTAAAAGACAAAAATCCTTTAACTTTTCCCTAGCATGGCTGCCATTTATGCATTCCAAAAAGTTGATTCCCAATTTTAGAGAAGTATTCTAGTGAACAGAAATTGCTAGGATGTAATATGATTAACAATGTAAATAAAATAAAAAAAAACTTCCTAAAACTACATATACAGTAATATGTGTACATGGAAAAAGTTAAGACTTACCTGTGTAAATCTGTTTAGGAAAGAGCGTGGGAGGCCCTTTCTGCCTCCACCTTGATGGAATGGGTTTTGGCATCCAAATATTTTTGTCCTTTCATGCTGTACCTGGAAGTTCATTCCAAGTTCAGGAATGTACACCTCAGCACGATGGTCAAAGCAGGCGTTTAGTCCCTCCAAAACAGACTGAGATGCCAGATTCAGCTATTAGATAGGAGCAATGTTAGAAATGTTTAAGCCCAGAATAAATCAAGTATGTCAGGTTCACCTTTTTCCAATATTACCCAATAAACTACAGCCAAACCTAGTTTTTCGTCTCTGCCCACATGTACAATGTAAAAGGATAAAGTGTCATTAAATTGCACAAAACCTGATTTTAGAAGAAGTTTTCAATTTATGTTCTCTTTTTGTGACCCTTCTTGCATGTCATCTAGCAAGTGGTGGCTGGGCACTGATATATTATGTAATATACTTGTGACTGGATGTGAAACCTTAGTTATCTGTTGAGAATGTTGCACATTTGGTTTATTCATAGTTTACAAATATAAAGACCCCGTTTTTTATATATTTTAAGTAAATGTGTATATTGTTATGCATTTTATGACCAGGGGCCTTTAAATTTTTTACCTTATACATTGAATCAGACATGCATATTCATTGTCAAGTGATTTAGCCCATTTATACTAGGTTGCAAAAATGAACTAGAAACAGTCAATTTGTAGAATGGCAGCAACATACTTCATCGAGTACAATCCAATGTCCGGCTTTTAAAGCTGAAAGCAGAGGACCATCACGCCAGGCAAATTCCCCTCCCTTGCCTCCTTCAACAGGCAAATCAGTGCCAAAGAGATCAGTCACATCCTTCAGCAAAGAGAAGAAAATTACATTACACATCTAAATGTGCCATTACACATCTAAATGTTATGTTATTTTGCTACTTTGACTTAATGAACCAATCTAACCTTTGTATCAGCTAAAAGAACATTTACATCAAGAATTAATTAAATGTGAGTTATTGGAGAACTCACATTATATACATTAAGGCCTTTTTTATCAAGGCACAAGTAAATTCAGAAACACAGCTTTAGGGACCCCTTTAAAAAGTACCACAGAATTTATATCAGCGCAGCTGTCAAATTTATGTACCGTTTGCTCAGACAGGTTAATGCGAACAAGACAGTTTCCAGATGCTTTAGCCAACGCTGTGACAAGACTAGTCTTGCCAACTCCAGGTGAACCCTCCAAGATAATCGGCTTGTTGAGTTGCAGTGCTCTCAACAACCTCTGTGCATTCATGGACGTAGTTCCAGCATTAAGTGCGTAATCAGTTATGCTATTTCCTTGGAAGTAAGTACCTGAAAAGGTTAAACAATATGAAAGAATGAAATTGTCAAGAGTATTATGGATTTTTAGAGAATCAATTAATTCAGCCTACAGTGTGGTCATTATTTGAATACAGTCATTTTAAAAGTGGCAAAATTTCCAAATATAACATTTTGTGTTTTATATTACCAATTCAAAACTAAGTATTCTATTTTATGTTAACTATGCGTCAGCTTGTGATAGACAAGATTAAAATTTGTGTAAGTTTCTGGAACCTAAAAAAGTCTCAAAGTTCCAAAGCCTTACCTTTGGGTATATAGAATGGGTGAATCCCAAAGCAATTCTCTCGCCAACATATTTTTCTCTGCGTGGCTTGGTCGTACAGCTTTAATTCACGGTGTACATCTTCAGTCAAGTTGACTATTGTAGACAGTTTCTCTCTTAAGAAATGCATGCACTGTTTTCGTGCAAAGGTGGCTGATTCGGCAGAGCTAAAGGTTGTTCCTTATTTTTCAAACAAAAGTTTTTATAAACACATCTGCCTTGTAAAATATTCTCTGTTTATAAAATGTTTTATACAAGACAACTTACCTGACCCTAATCCATCAATATACACCAAACATGCAGCATGTACAAAAGCTGTGATGGCATCAAGTTCAGCCCCAGGAACATTACTTTGTATGGCATCCTTATCTCCAACCATGACATTCATAAAATTTACCCAGGACAATATGTCTCTAACACTTAAAATACAACGACGTCCAAAATCTTGATTTGTAAGCCACTCGATAAAATCCATCATGAGATCAGCTATGTCTGCACCTACAACAAAACAAAAACTGGGACAATTACTGGACATGATTTTGGAGCTTTCAATGGTGATAACTAATAAGTAAACCCTGGATTAACAGAATGAATTAAACATTAACTAAATTAACTTTATGAAGCTTTGATATTGAATGGTCAAAAAATATCTATTACCGTTACAATATGAGGAGCCCAGTGACAGTCCGGTGTGCAAATTGTGCTTAATAATTTCTGCAAGATCATGACGGTCATTACCCTGTGGGCACCATATCTCTGTGAATCTGTTACGCAGGGCAGGTGAGAGCTGAAAAAAATTATTGAATTTGGAATTAAAAATGTTCGTTGAAACACAAACAAAAATCATAATAAAAATAGAACTTTTCAGGTCTGTGCATGTATGTACATGCATTTTTAATACACTTTTGAATTTTTCACTATAGGACTCCGTGTTGCTGGTCATTTCTCAATATATAATATCCACTGCATACAACTACTGCAGAGGTGCTCATAGAAACAGCCTTAATCTACACAAGGTCAGGGGGGAGAAAAATAAGGGGACTACTTGAATGTATGGGGCTCAAATACACTCTTTTACAAGATCTAGTTCCTGCAAACCATTACCTCCTTTTTGCCAAAGTCACCCCCAGGATTCATTGTAGCTAGAATTCTGAACCTTTTCCCTGCTGTTAAAATTTCTACTTCTTCCGTTTCATCTTCACCACTTCCTTTCTCAGCCAGCACCAAGGTCTTTTCAACTTCAAGAACACTGAAAAAGAAGCCATTATGATTATTATAATTTCTGCACTGTTAATATCAGCCAAAATTCATTAAATTTAGCACATTTAGCTAAATTTTAATTCCACCAGAAAAAAAAAGGGAAGCCTCTTGCCATGACGTAGTAAAGGGGGTCACAAACACAATGCTTTGTAATATGCTGAGAAATTGAGGCCTTATGAATTCCACTAAACAAGACTTCTTACTACAACCCACCAAATAAGAATTATAAATTTTTTTAAACTATGCAAGTTCTAAACAGTAATTCAACACACAATAAAAAAAATTAGATTTTTTATTAATTAATGCCTCATACCTGTTCAGTCTCTCTAATACAGAATCATCTGCTAAAGAGATTTCATCCATTAAGAAGAAGCCATCTTCTTTCATAGCCAATACTAGAGGTCCATCATGCCACTCAAAAAGCTTAGAATATTCCACATCATCCTAAAAAGTTAAATGCGAAATGGCACTATGTTAACAGTGAGTTAAGTGAGAATGACTGTAAACGTATAGCCTCCATACTCTGGACTTACTTTGTCTTTTGATCTCTGTCGAATGGGACGCAGTCCTCCCAGAAAATCAGAGGTTTCCATGTGCTGATGGCAGTTGACACAATGCAATGCTTGATTGGCCAGAGCTGCAAATAGCTGGCAGATGGTTGTTTTCCCACATCTAGAACAGAAAGCCTCAAAGCATTATTGATATTATTTCAGATAAATTTAATTCTGTTCTCATTTTTAGAAAAGCTTTTTTTTCTTCCAAGGGTTTAATTAAAAAAATATGCAGGAAGTTGCATCTGTATATTTTGATTGCAGAATCTCTGCAGAACAGAATCAAAAGTCACATCTACCCAAAAACACATCGAAATGTTAGAAAACGTAATTCCAAGCAAACATACATTAAGTTAAATATTTAAATGATTTTATAATATAAATATGTTTGTCTTTTACATTTCTTCCTCTACTTTCCCTGACTACTCATACTATTGCACCGATAGTCAGCGCTCCTTTAATTAAGATTACAATTCACACAATGCTATGCGTATTCTGTGATTAACAAATCTGTGAAGAAGAATAATAGAAGCATGCAAGGAACTATGAAAACTGGAGTTTTGGCTGCAGAAACGTTTTTCTTTTGTACATGGTTTCTGTAGTTTGGCAAACTGTACACGACTATAACAAAAGACAAACTTTTTTTTTTTTTTAATATATTGTAATTGAGTTGTATTGTATTGTTATTGCAAAGAGAAAGGCTACCATGAAATGTTACAGATGAAATTAATTTTAAACACAAACTTTATTAGTATAAACAAACATACCCTGTATCTCCTACTAGAAGTACTGGCTCCCCAAACTGTAAGGCCCGCCCGACAAGTACAGCCAACCTTCTCATTCCTTGTGTCCACACAATGTGGGAAAATCTAAAATCCACAACATCTTGCTGGATAGATAAAGTATCTAAAAAAAAAAAATAGCATGTTAGATATCTCACAAGAGATTTAAGTGTGGCATTGTATATACTGTACCAGTAAAGACATTTACAACACATTTTTCAATAAAAATATGTTGTTAAATTATTCTGAAGAAAAACAGATGGGGATGGGGTGTTCCACTTACCAAGCTGTCTTTGCACACTTTCTCTGGAGAAGATATGCTGGGGTTCTACCTGCTTCTTGAAGCATTTTTTCAAGACTTTTAGGATAACCTCTTCCTCTTCTGGCTTCCTTACTCTCCCTGCCAGAAGCATGAAGCCTAATATCGCAGAGAAATACAATTACACATATACAGCTAAATAAATGTAGCAGAACACAAATTAAAAGTAATAATAAGTCATACCATCATTGGCTAAATGTTGAAGCCAATCATAATCTTTTGTGGTTTGTTCTGATAATCTGTATCTCTCTGCCCAGCGAAAAAGATCTCTCAGGGTTATAAAACCATGTTTCCCTGCAAACACAGAGGATCCTCTTCTATATGACTGAAATGAGAAAATGGGAGGTCAGTATTAAGTTAAGTGATTCTCTATAGCTCAAGCATGCACGTTTCTGCAGTATGAACATCACAAAATAAGATCAACTTAAAAAAAAAAAAAAAGACTCACATATAAAGTACTTGCAAAATATATGCAACTTGCTAAAGACTTAAGTATTCAGCTTGATGGCAAATTGGTAATTATGCCAATACGTGTAATATTCAAGCAAGAGAATAAGAGCATAAAAAGAGTAACCAAAGTTTACCTGCAGCTCTAACATAACTGCAACAAGCTTGCTACAGTAAGAGGGGGGAAGGCAGCATCTCTTGTGCAGGATGGTTTCAAGTTCAGCACTGGGCAATTCATCAAAATGCAGTTCCACAAATCTGTTCCTAAAGGCCCTAGATAACACCTGTCAAGAACAGTAAATGGACATCCTAAGCAGGAGACAGCACATCTGAATATAAAAATCTACACATTAAAAACAATTTACAAACCTTTCTACCACCATAGAGTCCTGGTGGATTCTGTGTAGCAAAAAGCATGAACCTTGGGTGTGCTTTTACTACTTCCTGTGTTTCTGTTATAAAAAGCTCTCTGTTATCATCCAGCAGTCTATTTAGAGCTTCAAGTACATCAGTTGGGGCCAGATTCAATTCATCCAATATTACCCAATAACCTTTTCTCATTGCATCAATTAGAACACCTGGGAAAAATAAAATTAATATGCATATATATTTATATTATTTTTTGTAAGAAATCTTAAACAATGGCTGACAGTTCTCCTCTTACATTGTACTAAATGGAAATGCGACAATATTCCACCTTTTCAAGTAACAATTTCATAAATGCTTGCATGAACACTTTTAAATGACTGGAATGGTGGACAATGGAAGTGATTTCAGGTCATCTTGTGTCACCAAAAAAAGACCCTTGTGTGCAGTTGCCCTTCAGATTATGAATTGCATTAGTCAGCCCACATTATAATCAAACAGAATGCAAGAGATAAAAACCTACAGCTATTTACTGGAAAAAAATGCTTGCATGGCTTTGCAGAAAATAGAATATAATTATTTTCATAAAGCAATCTGAATTACCGGTCAAGCTAACTGTGCAAATCTGGTTCTAAACAAAAAAATAAGCTAAACATAAAAAGACTTATTTATGAACAGTGGAGACAAACTTCACGGTGATGTTGCCCATAGCAGCCAATCAGCAATTCGATTTTAAGTCATCTACAAGTTAGAAAACAAAAGCAAATATCTGTTATGCAGCTATGTTAGTTAGCTATGGTCAACATAAAGTGGATCACCGTACTAGAGGCCACCCCTTTAGACTAGAAGAAAATAACTTTAATTTGAAGCAACGTAGGGGGTTCTTCACAGTGAGGACAGTGAGGTTGTGGAATGCACTGCTGGGTGATGTTGTGATGGCTGATTCAGTTAATGCCTTTAAGAATGGCTTGGATGATTTCTTGGACAGACATAATATCAAAGGCTATTGTGATACTAAACTCTATAGTTAGTATAGATATGGGTATATAGAATTAATGTGAAAGTAGGGAGGGGTGTGTGTATGGATGCTGGGTTTTCATTTGGAGGGGTTGAACTTGGTCTTTTTTCAACACCACTTAACTATGTCTCCAATGATAATAAATATGCTCTGTGGTGTTCATAACACATCAGAAAGTATGATGCGTTAAAGTTAACAGTACTATCACTCTACAAATCGAGAAGAAAAAAATGAGACACTTGAAGCTAAGAGCTACTATACCTTCTTTAAAAACCAGTTTTCCAGATGCATCTGAAGTGTAACATCCAATGTACTCTTGGATATCTGTGTGCTCGTGATTATTAATTCGGACGCAGTGATTCCCACTAGCACAAGCCAGCCATCTAATTAAGCTTGTTTTACCTACAGAGGTTTCTCCCTGAATCAGAACTGGGTGGGTCCTAAAAATGAATAATTACATGTAAACATATTATAGTTCATTTATAAAATGAAAACTATTAAATATGTCTAACTTTGTTAGAAAAAAGTGTGTCTTAATAGCTCAGATATAATTTAAATAAACATAAAGGGTTTAGTAGGATCCACTTACACTTTGAAGAGGATTATGGTAACATTTGTACTTTGCATTGTGATGCCTGCTGTGTTTTCTTTCTATAAAACACCAGTCACATGCAATCACTTTCATAAAATAAGTGTGAAAGAGGAAAAAAAAAACAACATATACTGTATTTTATCTTTAATGCCTTAACTTATAATGAGCTGGTAAACGTCTTAAATTTAGTGGTACCTGCTGTATGGTAGCAAATAGAAATTTTCAGTTTAATCCTTGATCCAACAGGACTGCAGGATTATCAATCTGAATGGCCCCACAATCTGCCAACCATGTACAAAAGGTTGGGCAGAAATGACAAAATCAGCCCAAACCAATTCTGGGGATGTATGGTCATCTTAATATTCCCTATCTCTCATGAAAACATTCAATACAGCATAATTTATGAATTATAAGCAATATGCATTTATTGAGTCAGACATTAAATAATTCAAATTACTTCATATAAATTATTCACTTTTAAAGCAATGCTATGAAAATCCATAGAAATCTGTCAGTACCTATATATTTCTGGTCAAAAATCCATCAATACCTCACTCCAGCCCAGCAACACTTACCACGCTGGTCTGGAGGTGGGACTGATCCTTCCATAGGTCGGAATACTGTTTTCATCTGTCGCCCCCATCCCCGCGTTACTGACGTTATTGCAGAAAAGCCTTTAACCATGTCGGAGTGTTGGCTCAGGTAAATATTACTCAGCTGGGGGAGGCTTTGGGGACTTTTGGCAAAAAATATTTAGGTGCTGCAATACAGACAAATTGCTATGGATTTTCATAGGAATGGGTCTGTATTGATTTAAAGTTGTAATGCCTAAAATAAAATTAATACACAATGTTAAATCCCTTTCTCTGTAGTCTCCACGGGACACAGGAGACCTATAGGGACCTAACAAAACAGCCCCAACAACAACAGGGACAGCAGAGATTGCATACATGGGCTCAGACATTCAGGCCATGGAGACATCATACTTTCTCTTTATTGGGTTCCAATAAGACACAAGAACGGCACTATCATCTCCTGATTGAAATGGAAGAAGGATACTACCTTCAGAAGAAAAGATGGGTTGGTCTGTAGGACTGCATTTTCCCTTCCAGGTTACCTTCCAGGTTCCCAGGGAAGATCCACCGACGTGAGCAGTTTGAATGGTGGATGCAAAAGAGCTTCCATAACGACATTCAGGTCCCAGATGGGTATGGTTGGATGTCGCGGAGGACCTATGTGAAAAACCCCTTGTAAGAATTATTTAATGGAATCTTCAAGGGCTAGTCTGTGCTGAAAAAGGAGGGACAGTGCCAAGACCTATGGCGCAGGGTCAGGAAAATCCCAGTTCCACTTCTTTCTGGGACCAGGTACCCTGTACTGTTCTGCCCTTCCAGGTCGCACCCTAGCCCAAAGGCTGGCACTGTTGCAATCATTGTCCAGTCTGGAGTGGCCCAGTCTGCGGAGCGAGTCACCACTAAAGGGAGGACTCAGTCTCCCTAAACAGGGGAAATGTCTGTAGTAGCGATTCCCTTTTTCCCTCAGGGCCATCACCCACTGCAGGTCCACTTGTGCTTGGTGTGTTGAATTGGTCTTGAGGAGAAGATCGTTGAGGTACTGTATGGCGTCACTGAATTTCCCTGGATGGCCTTAATGTTGTTGCTGTGACTGCCATCAATTTTGTGAAGACTCTGGGGAGCTGAGGATAGGCCAAATGGGAGTGCCACAAAATGGTAGTGTTGGTTAAAAAAATGCAAACCTGAGGTACTCATGGTGTGTTGCCCATATCGGAACAGGAAGATATACGTGTCAGATATCTAATGACATCAGAAGTTGCTTTGGCTACATGGCTCAAATAACTGACCGTAGCAGCTCCATCTTGAACCTTACTGCTTTCAGTCCCTTGAGATCCAGAATTGGGCAGAATTTTGGGACTATAAAGAGGTTGGAGTAATATCCGCAATATCTCTATTGCTGTGGTACCTGGACAATAATACCTGCTTGTGTAGGATAGTGACAATTCTGGAACGCTAGGGACCTGACTGGTTCAGGGGGCATGCTGGACATAAGGAACCTCCGAGGCAATTCGCCAAAAAATCTAGGTAGTAGACCTCTGTCACTATTTCATGGATATAGGTGTCAGAAGAGTGTTGCATCCAAACCTCACGGAATGGCAGGAGTCTTGGCTTGTTAGACCCTGGAGAGGGTGCCCGTCATGCAGAGGTGGACTTATCCTAGGAGGACTTGCCCTGGGGCTTGTTCGCTCTCCTTCAGATTGCGGCTTCTCCAAAAACTTCGAGCCAAATGCAGATCTGTGCAAGTTACTTTTTTGTGGTTCGGTTGCTTTGGCCATGAAAAAATTTGCCCCAGCGAAATGTATTGGAGGAGTGAGGCTTTGACTGGGATAAGAAGGTGCTATTACCCCCTGTAGCTTGTGATATTATCTTTTCCAGCTCTTCTCCAAATAATCTAAGGCCCTTGAAAGGGAGTGCGTTCAGTTATTTCTTGGAGCTAAGGTCAGCTGACCAGTTCTTCAGCCAAAGGGTGCTCCGAGCCACCACCGCTGAAGTACAAGCTGTGAGTTAGGTTGTATCTAGCACAGGTATGAACTGGCTTCCGCAATGTAATGTGCTGATTGCAGGAGGTCCGCTCTGGGGGCACCGCCCGGAAGACCTAAAAGAAGAGATGCTGACCAGGCTTCTATCGCTTTTCTGACCCAGGCTGAGGCAGAGAT
Source organism: Xenopus laevis (assembly GCF_017654675.1). Classification (NCBI taxonomy): domain Eukaryota; kingdom Metazoa; phylum Chordata; class Amphibia; order Anura; family Pipidae; genus Xenopus; species Xenopus laevis. The sequence goes on from NC_054379.1 coordinate 89,022,157, forward strand.
GGTCGCACCGCTGACCCACATGCTGAAAATAAAGCCTTCTAGACTCTTGTCTGTGGAATCTTTGAAGGCAGCCGCATCAGTCACCAGTAGAGTTGTGGTCTTGGATAACCGAGAGACCTGTGCATCCACCAATGGTGGGTTGCACATTTCTCCATCAATTCCTTGGGGAATGGGTAGGACTTGGATTGTGAGGGTTGATCCGACGGTGTATCAAGCTTCAATACCTCTGTTACTGCCCTGTCTCGGTCCCTCACGTTCTCCTCATCTACCGATAGAGAGGGAGAAGAAGGAATCGCCCTCACAGACTCTGACTCTCACGTTCGCACAAAATAAACAGCAAGGGGTAACCCTGCACTTTAATTGCCTTGTGTGCCAGTGTATTTCTACACAATTGTCTCATTTGGGGGTTGCCGTACCCTCTTACATTGTGCACCAGGCTATCTGAACAAAAGAAGGAGTGTGCTCAGCTTTACTCTGTTCCAGCTCACAGACTCTGATCCATAGGATACATCAGAGGTAATCGTGGGAGGAAAGGGCTCACTTAGTTTCAAAATGGCCTTTCCAATGAAAATGGCAATGCAGCCCGCAAAGCAATCTGCTAAGGATGGGATACCCTGCAGAGAGGCTAGCAACTGTGACAGCTGATATTTGGTGCACGCTAAATATGTAACCTGTGCCCCCTTCCCCCCCGGGGAAATAGTGCCCCTTTCCTACTATCTGCCATGTTCCCAGATGAAGTGCTAGGGAAGGTAGAAGACCGCCTCAACAGTAGCTGCAGCAGAATTTGGGGGGGGGGGGTAGGCGGTGTGCTTGTGCTATAATCTTGTGAGAAAGAGGAAATCAGGTTGATGCTTACAGTTCCTCAAGATTTGTCCTATTCTGGGCCAAAACTCCCTGGTCTCCCTCAGGAGTTGGATGGCCTGCTTCAAGTGTAACGGTTAATTTTTGCCCAGAAGGCTCTTTGCGGTAGGTCTCTCTGGAGACCTATAGGTCCAACCTCCTGTGGAAAGGGCACTTGAAAAACTTGTGATAGGGGTGAAGCTAGGTAGTCCAGACACACGCCCTTTTGGTTTGTAATCAAGTGTCTGCCTCCTGGAGGATGGAGCATTACCCCATAGGTCTCCTGTGGCCCCAGGAGACGTAAGAGAAATAAATACCATTACCAAATAAAGTGCTTACCCTGCAGAGACCACTCTAACAAGGTCTCTTAGATTTAAGTTGACCGAGTAGGTTAGAACATAGCTTTCATCTATAGCAGGATCTTTATCCCCCACTGGGATCCAGTAACCTTCTATCTGGACAAAACGGCTACCTCGTGGCTCTGGGAGAGGCTGAAATTAGACAGATATTTCACACTTAGAGGTAATCATATAGGAAATGGAAATACACACACCTTAAAATGTACCGAAGACAATATAAAAAAATAATACACAAGTACAATATTACTCATGGCACAATTTCATAGAAGTTAGAAGACCTTTTTTGCTCCGACTACATATCTATGTGTTTCAGTTCACAGCAGACCATCATTCGGTCCGCTGTGGACCGAAACGTGCACACATGTGGTTGTCTGTGGAGCGATGTAGTATTAGTCTTATATTGTAACATTTATATTCTATGTGTACTGTATATTGTGAGTGGGTCCCTACGCTTAGTATGTGAAAGCAGCACAGAGCATGTGCAGTGAATCAGCAGAAAAGAAGATGGGGAGCTACAGGGGCATCTTTGTAGGCACAGATCTTCAGAACATAATGTACAACATTTCTAGCCTATTTCTTTAGTTAGGCTTTAGTTCTCCTTTAAGATATGGAGAAAAACATTTTGGAGTGATTCCTCACCCTGAAAACCCACAGATTGCTTTGTATTACATTTAGTGGTTGATTCAATTGGATGGCCCCTCTATAGACACATTGATCATACTGGGACCCAAAGCAGCTACGTCAGGGATCTACATCCATGATTCAATGCAGTCAGCACGGATTGCTGTGGTCCTCATATAGAGAACTATGATGATCAAAATCATATTCCATGTCAGCAACCAACAACTTACAACCATACTGCATTTAGTATGATGAAGTAGATAGAGAGATAACATTGTTTACACTAAATTTGGTGCTAAAAAGAATTTAATATGCATAAGAATGATCTGCCATAATTAATGGGCCAATACTTCATTAAAGGAAAACTATAGCCCCAAAATGAATACTTAAGCAACAGATAGTTTATATCAAATTGAATGACATATTAAAGAATCTTACCAAACTGGAATATATATTTACATAAATATTGCCCTTTTACATCTCTTGCCTTGAACCACCATTTCGTGACTCTGTCTGTGCTGCCTCAGAGATCACCTGACCAGAAATACTACAACACTAACTGTAACAGGAAGAAGTGAGGAAGCAAAAGGCAGAACTCTGTCTGTTAATTGGCTCATGTGACCTTACATGTGGTTTGTATGTGTGCACAGTGAATCTTACGATCTCAGGGGGCGGCCCTTATTTTTTAAAATGGCAATTTTCTATTTATGATTACCCAATGGCACATACTACTAAAAAAGTATATTATTATGATAATGGTTCATTTACATGAAGCAGGGTTTTACACATGAGCTGTTTTACTCATTATCTTTTAATAGAGACCTACATTGTTTGGGGGGTATAGTTTTCCTTTAACATGTTAAGTTAAATTTTTGCGTTCTAGACACTAGGAACCATCACCATCTGGTTGTTTTGGTTTTTTTGTGCACAGGACTAGTTTTGGCCACTCAGCATATACCACAATGAAACACAATAATATCAATCTACACATGCAGGAGACTATTGAGCATTTTTTCAGATTTCATTTTAAGTGGGACAAACTCACAAAGCCCAGTATGAAGTAGGACTTATGCTAAAGACTGCAAAAAGCTAGTTCATGTTCTAATCACGTGAAAAGAATTACAGGTTACAAACCTGACGGAGTAGATTTTTTATGTTTCCTTGCACAATATAACGGCATATCAACTCCAGGACTACAGAATGTGAATCTCTATCCAGCTGTGTGAGGAAGCCAAGGCAAAATCCCTGCAAAACATAACAGCAACAGTTCACGCTGTGTAAGAGTTCATATTTAATGTTAATTCATCTCAACACAGAAATTGTTCACTTTATTCGAGCTGCATTTTTCTGCTCGGAGTGTTGATCGCTTAATTTTCTAAATAGCCCAACGTTACTAAATAAACGTATAAATAATGTATTCAAATTGTTCTGCTTTAGAAACTAACCCCCCAGCTAATCATCTTACTTCCGAAATCATCTTAAAGGACCTTTTATACATATTAGAATTGGTCACAAAGTATAACATTATTTAAATGGGGTTCTAAAGGCAACATATTTTCATTTATTTTTTGCCTGCTGTATGAATATGCATCTATTTTGCAATATATAATTATTCAAAATTGTTATATTAGTATGTAATGACTGTAGCTCACAAGACCTCAAAGCCACTTTACCTTGCTAAGACCCTTTACTTCTAGTCTGCACACATCCCCATAAACTAAGATGGACAAAAGCTGTGTCTTTCTCCTGCTTGTCACCTGATAATGTTAACCTTTGTTTGCAGAACAGCACCAGACTTTGAATCTTATTGTTTAAAAAGCTAACTTGCTAGCTTGATAAAAGGCCGCATGGCCTGAAACGTTGTTGTGATGCCCTAAGCTGAAATAACAGCTTTTTAAACAAAAAGATTCACAGTCTGGTGCTGTTCTGCAAACAAATGTTGTTGTGACATCAGTGGAAAGTGGCCACTGAGGAACCAATTCTCTAAAGGAGAGATACTCAATGTGCCGACTGCTTTTCCAAGAACCTGATAATGTTAATGTAGACTTGTCAGCAAAGTAGACAAGGAAGACTTTCATTAAATATAAGAGACAAGAGACCCTTGACCCTTCAAATGGCCAGATACTGTATGACTTGCCAAACACAGCTGTTGCTCTTCTCATTTCCCCATCTGCTTAGGTACCCAATGGCAAATTACCCCTTTAATGCATTCAGACAATAAGGTCAAAATCAGCTACACTGTCAGATCAAATATGGGTATTTATTTAAAAATCTGCCAAGTATGGCTAGAGACCCCTGTAAACAAGACAAGATTTGTATTCATATAGTGCTACTTAAGAACGTAGCACTGTACAGTAGGAAGGGGAAATTCCTGATTTATCAGAGTGCATGCTATGGCTCAGAACCAGTGGGATAAGTTAACAAAGGGAAGCAAGGGGACTCCAAGCAAGTGCTAAACTGAATGGAAAGAAATTGGCCGACTGCAGGAGAACTGAGAAAGACAGAGCAATGCTGTAAGTATGGTGAAACCTATGTATAATAGTACACACTACAAAAGCTTCTCCATTTTGTACTTTCCTTCTACGTGTTTAAGAGAAAAGGAACATTTTCCTCATTGCAATAATTAGTAATGGTATTAAATGTATTAAGCTAGAAGAAGTTCTTACCTCATACAAGGAGCGCTGTATACTGTTACAGGGATTTGCAGAGGCATATCTCAATGCTCTGCACAGTGTGCGCAGACTGTAATGAGGCCTGTGCCCTGTGCCATCAACAAGCTCTGTTTTGGATTTTTTTCGAATAGTCAAGTAAAAACTTTAAAGGGAGAAAAAAAATTTGAATGGATTCACATCTTCATAACACAGTGAAACAAATGTATATATGTGTATATATCTAAACCTCTCCCTTAGACTAGAATATCAACTAATAGTAGTGGAAATTAAGAAATGCCACACTCCTGGGGCCATATTTATGAAGCTTTGCCTGTATGCTTTGGGAAAATAATTGCTTCAGCTTGGTAATGGGTTTAAAACTTTAAACTAAAACAAACATGCTTTTTCCCACAAGTAGGTAAGCAGGTTTTTGTCATCTGGGAAAATCATCTGGTAACCCTATATCAGAGGACACTGTTTTACCTAATGAAGGTCCTAACAAAGTAACAAGCTAGTGGATTATGTAGTCATCTTGTCAACTACTTACCACCAACAGTTAGATCTAAAAGCTAGGAGGCCTGTGCAGCCACTTCATGATTAGTTATAATTTGTTCCAAAACTTGTAGCAAAACATAGCAAACAGATTTGTTTTCAACAGAACAGTAAACAGCAACTGCTAATTGGTTACTCTAGTTAAGACCTGGAATCCATCATATTGTATACATACCACATGTTTAAATTTACTCTGTATACACACAAATTTCTAAAAATTTAATTTCATATATTAGACATGGTGATGTTGGCCCCCACGCTGCTATGTTACCTGATGATTCCTTGAACAACTGTCTTGCCAGCATTTAGGCCCCTAAGGTAGTCCATAATAAGTATCTGTAAATCCCCCTCATTTTCCAGTTCTTCCACATAAAGTTCTGTGAACCTGAAATACATATTAATGTAAGATTACATTTCTCTATTTATGACCAATACCAGTATGCTCTATAACCAAGAAATCAGAAGCTACGTTCCCTGGTCCCACAAATAGACTAGCAGCTAAATCATAAAAGAAACCAATAAAGGACAAGGTACACTCCGACTAGATTAAAAGCTGGTCTACTGTGTTGGCAACTCCTGAAACTGTGAAGATTCAAGGATTTGCCAGACACAAAAGGCAGGTGTAGCGGGGAAATCCCCTGCACGTTTATTGAGTCAAAGATGTAACGTTTTGGGGGCGTGCCTCTTCTTCAGACATCATGATGTCTCAATAAACGTGCAGGGGATTTCCCCGCTACACCTGCCTTTTGTGTCTGGCAAATCCTTGAATCTTCATATTGTTGGGAGAGGCGCCAACCCCTCCAGCCAGCACAAGGCATTCTCAGACAGTAGAGGAATCGGGGTAAATAGGATCCTTGGTTTGCCCAACTCCTGAAACTGTAGCAGGGTAAGTTCTATAACACTTCCATCTATATTTTAGCCTTATACTCTAAGGGGAGTGAAATGCTGCACTGTATAGGGTTTTAAAGACAAAAACTTTGCTTTAAACCTTAACAGTGGTACTTTCCATGAAGCTTTGCTTTCATTCCTGACATCTGTAGGACAAACAAAAGACACAGCAAAGAGGAAGTTAAAGAAGAAGATGAGTAAAGATTTAGAAGTGGCAGGAGACAAATATGGAGAGACGATCCTTAATAACACTACTTGCAGAATTAATGCAATCACGTGCCTCACATGGGGATGATAACTATGATCCTTTCGATAAGACTTTCTATTTTGTTTTTGTTTGGATTGTGTTGGAATCTACTGTCACTCAAAAAAAAAAAAGCTGCAGCAATTTACAAAGTGCTCTTAGTTCACAATCCTTAAAACAATTATTTTACTCATCACAGACCATGTAATATCTTACCTATTCCTTATTCCTGGAGGCAGGTTTCTTTTTCCAACATCGGTAGCTGGGTTCATGCATGCAAACAGTCGAAAGTCTGGATGTCGTACCAGGGGCTCTAGACAATTTATTTAAAAAAGAAATATATCATACAAATATCAGTACATACTCCAACAGTGTACATTTGCACAAATCAAATAAATAAAAAAACAGATCTTGGCTCACAACAAAAAGCAATCTGTGAAAAAAATTGTCCTATGCAACTACCCAAATAAACTGTAAAGTACCTGTATCTCCTCTGTCCAATAAAACTAGTGATCCAGATAAACCCTCGAGTAAACCACACAAGCATTCCAATGTTTCAGCAGCAGCAAGGTTAATTTCATCCAGTAAAATCCACTCTCCTTTCTTTACTGCTTGAGCGAGAGTGCCCTGAGAATAAACAATGGTAAATATATAATCTATTTATAATCTACTTTTCTAGCATTTTGTGGAATTTTTACATACTAGACACCAGTTTTTGGGATTTGACCTTGAATGTAGTTATAAGCAACTTTCCATTTTAAATTAAACCATTTTAAATAAAAGTTCGAGGTATAGGTATCCATGATCTGAAAACCCATTATACAGAAAGCTCAAAATTACAGAAAGATCATCTCCTATAACTCAATTTTATACAAATAATTGAAATTCTTAAATGATTTCCCTTTTCTCTGTAATAATAAAACAAAACCATGTACTTTTAATGTTTATAAGATAAACTTAAGGTATGAAGATCAAAATGACGGAAAAGGGGATTTTGTGAAACTCACCATTAAATCTTTTTCTCTTCAGCAGTCTGTGGGACACAGGGGCCACCTACCGATATACAGAGCAAAAAGATAGGGCTCACCAGGAACTCAGAAGCATCCACAGGGCCAAAAGTATAAATTATAAAGCGTCTTTATTAATCATAATTAAAAGTATAATAATGATTAATAAAGACACTTTCTAACTTATACTTTTATCCCTGTGGAGTGTCGGATAGCCCTATCTTTTTGCTCTGTATGTCGGTTTGGTGCTCCCTGAAGCTGGAGGGTCTGGGGCTGGTGCACCTGAACACCACAATCAACTTGGTGAGCTATTAACCTTTAGATTCTGGAGCACCACTAATTTTTTGTTGTATAGCATCTACCAACAGGAGGCAGGACACTAAAAAGAAGAAGGTGACTCCTCCCTATCCTGCTATATCATAGGGGAACTTCAGTTCCGAATAACAAAGAAAGTTAACAGAAGTCACTAGAACTATGTAGAGACTATGTAGATGCAGAGATATTTTATTAAATCTGGTCTAGATACAAATGTAAGGGTCCGCACCAGATCTAGAAAAGAGAGAGCTATTTCTCGTGGAGACCGTGGGTGGGGGCAGAAAGGAATTATGTCCTGATTAATGTGATAAGACAGAAATCACCTTGGGAACGAAGGAGGGCCGGTGCGAAGAACAGCTAGGTCCTGATAAAATATCAGGAATGGCGGCTGGCATGTAAGGGTACTCAGTTCAGAAATCCTGCGTGCTGAAGCGATAGCAAGGAGAAAAGCCACTTTCCAGTATAGCCATGCCAGTGGATGCTCCAATGGAGGCCCCTGCAGGGCTGTAAGAACCAAAATGAGAACGGGGGGGGGAGGTTCCATGTAAGAAGGAATGATGCGAGTGGCCCCTTCTAGAAATGTTAAACTCAATAGCCAGGCAGTCAAGTTGAGCATTCCTGGATTGGGATGGACTATGTGGCCTTGGGAGTGGAGATTCAGGAGGGTCAGAGGCCAGGGATCATCTCTGCTCAGAGTAATCAGAGCACAAGAGAACCACGCTCGTCGAGGCCAGTGGGGAGCTATGAGAATTATGGTGTGCTGTTACCTCTGAAACCTTTGAAGGACCCTGGAGGATATGCAAGCTGGAAGATCCACAGGACCATCATGGCATCCACCGCGAGAGCTAGAGGGCCCCAGCATCAACACATGCATTTTTGGAACTTTTTGATTTATCCTTGAGACCATGAGATTGATTTCAGCGTCCGTGGCAAAGGCTGGAACGTGGCTTATGCTGGGGAAGCAGAGTGTTCTTGCCCCCCGCAGGTTGGCTAATGATTTTGTCCGAGTCTGGCCCAAAGATAAGTTTTCCTTTGAAAGGAAGCGAGATTTTTTTTTTGAGGATAGGTCAGCCGACCAAAGTTTTAGCCATAACTGCATGCTACTTTGGAAAGAACCAAAGTGTGACCCACCACCTGAGTCGGATGCTTCCTTTATCTGTAAAGCGACATCAAACAGCTCGTCTAGGCCATGCTGAAGGAAAAACTGTCCACTAAGGAGGAGGCTCAAGATTGAAGAGCTTGACTAACCCATGCCAGGATGGGTCTTTGGGATTCCCCTGAGGAAGTGAAAGTGGAGAGCAACAAGCCTTCCAGCTTTTTTGTCCATATAATCTTTAAATGAAGATGCGTTTGGGATTGGTAAGGCTGTGTTTTTGGACAGCCAGGAAAAAGGAGCATTCACCAAAGGAGGGGAAAACCATTTGTCGATGCTTTCTTTGGGCAATGGGTACTGCTTTTGAAAGCAATGGTTAGCCTGAAACCTTTTTCTCAAGGTGATCCCACTCTGACTGGATAATGTTGTTGAGTTGGGGATGAGATTTTTTCTGGCGTTTAAGCAATGACTGTGAAGAGTCAGAAAAAAACCTCAGACTCTTTGCAGTCCAAGCATTCGAGAACTGAAGAGATTAAACTATCCAGAGTCTTCGAAGAGTCCTCTGTTTACTCTGGGTTATACGAGGAAATTCTCCTTCACTAAGTAAATGGTCCTCACTAGTTGGAGAGTAAACCATGGATTCATCTTTACTTAGTTCCACAGCACCTTGATCTATTCTATTTAGTAGTTTGTCCAGACAGGTAGCAAGCTTGGGGATGCCTGAGGAAAGTTGGGCATCCCATTGGGGATGTGCTTGTTCTGTGGAGGTATGTGGCTGGGAGATAGTAGCCGCTGTGGCGTGAGCAATTGATTCCTCTAGTGGGGCTACTGTAGTATTGTAATCCTGCAATTCCTAAGCTGTTTACAGCTGAAGAAGCAGGAGCGCAACTGATACACAGTAGGCCTTTACAACTAGCAGGCAGGCGTTTGCGACATTTGCCGCACGCTAAATATTTAACTTTGGAAATTAAGTGGCTTGACCTGAAAAAAGGCCCTTCAGACATTTCATCCGCCATAGCGCCACTGCCAGTAGATTTTTTTTTTTTTTTTAATAAAAGGAAGGAGTGACTGCTGCCCTGTGGTGTCTACACTGGGGTAATGTCTTACCCCAGCCACAGGCCCCTGTATACGACAGTTCCTGGAATATGGTTTCTGGCTGAAGGAATGAGGGATTTCCCTGCCCCTTAATAATTCGGTATGGTGAGAGCTTCTCCCAGAAAGTGTCTGAAGGGCTGTCAGGATGGAGAGCTGGGTCTGAAGAGCCTGAGAATGACGACCAGTGCAGTCGCACACTAAAGGAACTGGGGTAATAGGTAAGTAAGACTTAGGGGCATTTGCCCGGGGTAACACTTAGGCTGGGGGAGAGGGGTCTAGGTAGGGTAAGGAGATAGCTGTTTTTTAACTTTTGGGTTTGCTTCTCCTTTAAATCCAATTCTAATGCTGACTAGTTACCATGAGAAACATCTTGGGAGATCTCTGGAGATATTTATCTACAGTGTTAGTAACATATCCCCATATCCCCACATCCTCTATGAAACATGATGGAAACAATGTTATGTCATGGATATGTACGGATGCCAAAGAGCCACTAGTGTTTATTGATGATATGACTGCAGACAGAAACAGCAGTATGAATTCTGAAGCTTATAAGTTTATAGGGTTTGTATGGATTGAGTCAATTGTTGAAAGCCTAACAGAACGGAGGTTTACAGTACAGATGGACAACATGACAAAACATACTCTGAAGGCAAAGTAGAAGAATCTTCTTCAATGGCTTAGTCAATCACCTGACCTTAACCCAACTGAACATGAATTTTATTTGCTGAAGATAAAACTGAAGACTCACAGACCAATGAACAAGCAAGCAGCAGACTTTTCTGCAGGGAAGGCCAGGCAAAATTTGTCCAATAACTTTTGAGCTTATGAAAGGGGGGAACTATATATACAAATGACTATTTCCTAAACAGCTCATAAAATATTTTTGTTAAACCCTTTGAATTAAAACTTAAAAGTATACACTTAAGTCACATCTTAATTACGTCATTTTAAATCAAAGCAGGAATATCTAGAGCAATACCTCAACAAAAGCAAAGAGAAGAGCCTGAGAATGACGACCAGTGCAGTCGCACACTAAAGGAACTGGGGTAATAGGTAAGTAAGACTTAGGGGCATTTGCCCGGGGTAACACTTAGGCTGGGGGAGAGGGGTCTAGGTAGGGTAAGGAGATAGCTGTTTTTTAACTTTTGGGTTTGCTTCTCCTTTAAATCCAATTCTAATGCTGACTAGTTACCATGAGAAACATCTTGGGAGATCTCTGGAGATATTTATCTACAGTGTTAGTAACATATCCCCATATCCCCACATCCTCTATGAAACATGATGGAAACAATGTTATGTCATGGATATGTACGGATGCCAAAGAGCCACTAGTGTTTATTGATGATATGACTGCAGACAGAAACAGCAGTATGAATTCTGAAGCTTATAAGTTTATAGGGTTTGTATGGATTGAGTCAATTGTTGAAAGCCTAACAGAACGGAGGTTTACAGTACAGATGGACAACATGACAAAACATACTCTGAAGGCAAAGTAGAAGAATCTTCTTCAATGGCTTAGTCAATCACCTGACCTTAACCCAACTGAACATGAATTTTATTTGCTGAAGATAAAACTGAAGACTCACAGACCAATGAACAAGCAAGCAGCAGACTTTTCTGCAGGGAAGGCCAGGCAAAATTTGTCCAATAACTTTTGAGCTTATGAAAGGGGGGAACTATATATACAAATGACTATTTCCTAAACAGCTCATAAAATATTTTTGTTAAACCCTTTGAATTAAAACTTAAAAGTATACACTTAAGTCACATCTTAATTACGTCATTTTAAATCAAAGCAGGAATATCTAGAGCAATACCTCAACAAAAGCAAAGAGAAGAGCATTTTCAGTCATCCTCATTTGTTGCTGGGCTTGGTTTAAACGCAAGGAGAAGCCTTCCCATTTTTCTTTTAAATGGAACTCTGAAAGAAAACCAACCAAATAAAAATGCATAAAGCAAGACAAACTTTCAGCATTCCCTGACACTCAGAATGGTGTAGGGTTGCCACTAATTGTAGTTTTGCATTCAGTTAATGCACTAATAATTGCTTAACGGATACTATTTTATTGGTATTGTCTATAACTTTGAGCTATACTCCTGGAAAGTGAAAGTACACCTGGACATATAATGGACTTTTGAGTTGGATACTTGGACATATTATACACAGAGGCCTAAGAATGGGAATGTGCTCTATACATGTAATTTGCAAGTTAACCAATATATGGTAATACGTTAATGCAATACTGTTTTAATATGAAAAGATATATATATTAAACAAACTGAATATACATGTACCTTCTTTGAATACCTTCTTTGAATACATAATATACACAAACATATTTTAGAGAACTCATGACTATGATTTTTTTTTTTTAAGGACTAACAAAACTTATTATTTTAAATCAGTGGATACTAATAAACAATTGATGGCCAGTGCATCATGCTTTCTTGTTTCATGGTTATACAGAAACTTGTGTTGCCATTTTGATGTTGGATGCTACTTTAAAGGCTGTTAGGTATTTTGGCATGTTACCGTTGGAAACACATAAGCCTTTTTTGGATTAGTCAAAATTGAACAATACATATGAAAACATTACTAGGGCACAATCTTAATAAATTATCTATTTTAAAATATTTCTTTACTCAATGTAACAAAAGGCATAAAAGGAACAAATACAAAGAATCATGACTCAAAACATTAAGAAAACTACATAAAAACCTGCAGAGAAAATAAGCATTTGATACATTTTTTGCCTAAAAGGCATGCATGCTTTAAACTTACCAGCCTCACCAGTCTGCACCTTACTGAGAGCAGACCTAAGCACATGTTGCATTAATTTTAATAAATCTTGCCATCTTTTCTTTCTGTAACAGGTTTGGATGTGGCCCAGAAAGGCTTGATTTTGTTTCCTTGAGAAAGTTTGGGCAAAAAGCTCCTCAAATCCCTCTCTGAGAGGAAGCCAGATCAGTTTATGATCCACAGGCTTATAGCTGAAACACAAAAATGTAGTTATTTGACCATCTTCTGTAATATCTGGATATCAGATAATCTATATTTATATAGCACATATCCGCAACACTTCACAGAGATTATAAAAAGGTCCTTCATCACACGCATATACAGTAGTTTGAACATTAAAGTACACCCAAAGTACATATCGACAGATGATTTGATCTTCATTTCAACAATTTTTTTTAAACAAATATCAAGCAAGATTTACATTTTAGTTACATTAGTCCACTGTGTAATTTATATAAACATAGTCACATTTTACATGTGAAAAAAGTACAACCCTAAACTTATCACTAGCTGAAATACCTATACAGACGGTTAAAATGGTGGTTCAACTCTAAGTTAACTTTTAGCATGTCATAAAATGGCAAATTCTAAGCAACTTTTCAATTGATCATTATTTTCTTTATAGTTTTTGAGTTATTAGCCTCCTTCTTCTGAATTTTTCCAGCTTTCAAATGGGGGTCACTGAACCCATCTAAAAGCAAATACTCTGTAAGGCTACAAATGTATAGTTATTGCTACTTTTTTTATTTTTTTTTATGTTTTATTACCGATCTTTCTATTCAGACCCTTTCCTATTCATAACCCAGTCTCTTATTCAAATCAATGTATGGATGCTAAGGTCATTTGGACCCTAGCAACCAGATTGCTGAGAGCTGCTGAATGAAATTAGTTTTTCAAAAACTCAAAAATCACAAATAATAAAAAATTGCAAAGTGTCTCAGAATATCACTCTCTACATCAAACTAAAAGTGAACAACCCCATTAAGCAGTTATAAGGTACATTTAAACAGTTTACTAGTTTTTATAAATCTGTAAGAAGGAATAAAATAACCCCACAATAAATATAAAATTAAAAGTCACTTTGGAGTTACAGTACATTATCTTTGTTTTCAGGCATGCAGCCCAATCCTTTTTATTATAACAATTCTATCAAATAACTTACCCCCCCAAAAGATCAGCTGTGTCACTCTGTTGATTCATGTTCACAACCCGCAGACGCTGACCTGATTATGGGGGGGAAAAAAAAAAATCAGAAAGATGTATTCAGGGGGGAAAAAGTCTTTACAAAATTAGAAATACTTGGTAAAAAAGAGAGACTTTTCACACCATACCACAGCAGCAATAAAGGTGGCCATACACGTAAAGATCCGCTAGTTTGGCTATTCCGCCAAAGGAGCGGATCACTCCCCGATATGCCCACACTGAGGTGGGCGATATCAGGCTGATCCGATAGTGGGCCCTAGGGCCCAACGATCGGATCATAATGTAGCCAACAGGGACGGTCGGATCACGGGACCACATCAATGAATAGATGCGGCCGCGATCCAACTGGATTTTTAATTCTGCCCGACTTTAGGCCAGATATTGATTGGGAAAGCCTGTCGGAGGGCCCTATACACGGGCTGATAAGCTGCCAACTCTGTCTGACACCAGCTTTAAATCGGGCTGTGCATGGCCAGCTTTAGCCTAGACGTGGAAAGCTTTCGATCGAGTCACTTGGCCACACTTGCTTAGCTAACAATCCAAAACTTTGGCCCTGGTTTCATTCATTTTAAAACTATATACAAGACCCCACAGGCCATCATTCAATACAAGGGGTAAATTAAAAACCATTCACTACCCTCTACACAAGGGAACAAAACAAGATTGTCCCATTTCACCGTTATTGTTCCATTTGGCACTCAATCCGTTGTTAACTTAAAGGGATACTGTCATGGAAATCATGCTTTTTTTCCCCAAAACGCACCAGTTAATAGTGCAGCCCCAGCAGAATTCTGCACGGAAATCCATTGTTTAAAACTTTGAAATTTGGCATGGGACTAGGCATATTGTCAGTTTCCCAGGTGCCCTCGGGTCATGTGACTGGTGCACTGATAAACTTCAGTCACTCTTTAGTGCTACAGTGCAAATTGGAGTAATATCACCCCTCCCTCCCTTCCTTCCTTGCCTAGCAGCCCATCAGCAGTCTATCAAGGAAAAAGCCTGCTTTTTCTGCTTTGGTGCTATTCTCATGTCTACAACTAGGGGCTAGGTAGCGGTAAAATACAAATGGGAAGGGAAGAAACAATAGCCGTTTCAAAGCAGATCCATCCTGAAGTGCTGGCCCCTTCTCAAAGCTCAGAATCAGGAACAATACACAGAGATGGCTGCCTTCACACCAAAATAACAGCTAAAAAAAAAAAATTTTGTCTTAAGGATAAAACTTTAAATGAGTGAATTATTTGCAATGTAAACACTGTAATTGAGAAACAAAGTAAAAAAACATGACAAAATCCCTTTAAACGTCAAAATTAGCACCACAGAAAAGAATTAATCAGCCTAACATGACATAATGCTTTTTATTGCCAAACCAGATATGGCAATTCCTTACATAATAGAACACTTTGGGTCAGTTCAAGATTTTGTGTCAATTTAAATAAATCAGAAATGCTTTGGTTGGGAACCCCTCCGGACAATGGTACATAAGAAGCAGCTGCTATGTTTCAACAGACCAGCGCCTACTTAAAAAGCAGTTAGAGATCAGTTATATACACTAAATATAAGTGATTCCATAGACAAAACCTTACAAAACATTTAAATTTCAAAATTTGGATAAGCTTACCTATTAATTACATATGCATGCTCAACCTTTTTTAAATGATTTGCTTTTCCAAGGCTAATTTATAAGGTACAAGTACTACTGCTCATACGAAAGACATCAGCAATTACCAAACTTAATAAAAAAAAAAAAATACAATCCTTTATATGGAAGAATAGAAAGCACAATCTAAGAATAAATTGGTCTTAATCTACCCCTGCTCAAATTATATAATTTAGCGAGTCTCATGCACATAGCCACAGCCTGGATCAATGAGGTAAATGTATAAACCGATGTTCAGAGAGATCAAAATTTCACACCAAACCTCTCTTTATCCTATCTACGTTATGCCTTACCCTGAGAGATACTGTATCATTGCCAAACTAACGTACTCATCTATGCCACAATTAAGGCCTGACATACAATACAAGTCAGATTATTTGGTACATACATATTAACAATAACTGCTTTCAAGAAGGCAAAACAGACTCTCGCTTTAAATTATGGTGTTCCAAAGGCCTAACGAAGATTGGATCACTCCTCAATCCTATTACAAATAAGACATAAAAATTTGCTTAACCACTTATTGCATACTTGCAAGTTAAGCATTATGTAGAGTTAGTTATTCGGGGCATAAAACCACAATCATCAAATAACCCACTAGACACTCAAAGGCAAACTAGGAAAAACTTCTTACCGCGTCAGGAGTATATGCCATAATTAAACCAACTATAGATCATAACCTACACACATGGGATGTCAAGATGGCTAAATATAATCCTGAATATCACAATAATTCAAATTACGACATCATATCCCAAAGATTGTATATCTCACCCAAGATAGCACACAAAATAGGCCTAGTAAATACGCCCAATTGTGCAAAATATACCCACTCTGATGGTACATTAGAACATGCCTTATGGTCATGCAGCAAATTTGGGACACAGTTTTGTCACAAATTGTACAATTATGTGGCATCCCTGTGACTGGCAAACCCTCAAATGCTACTAGGGCTATATCCCAAACTCACTTATAACACCAATAACGGCAATATTAGACTAGCAGAAATCCTGGAAGTAAAAACAGTCAAAACTATCTAAGAATACTCTGAATATTTGAAACAGTCCTATAGTAACAAAATTAAAGCAGTAAACTACAGTTATTTATTAGCTAAATCTGACTGCGGTGCTTTGAAGGGCAGGGATGATGCCATTCCAAACCTTCAAATTCTTATACCTGCCTGTTAAATAATGCTTTATGTTATCATATTCATTTACCTGCCACATGAGCAAGATATTGTACAGTGGAGGTTTTTCCTGTTCCTGTTTCCCCCACAAGTAGAACAGATTCTCCTTTGTTAACACATACAGCAAGCTGTTCAATCAAAACAGATGATGGACGGGTGGCTGCAAAGGTAATCTTCTCACTGCAACAAACATAACACAATTTAGAATTCAAGATAAACAGGCTGTCAATGAAAGACATCATATTAGAAGGTTAACCGAAGTAGCGTGTACAGTTATTTTGCCAAACCTAATCTAGTCATTTGATATATAGATCTGTCCTGCAAAGCAAGCAACATCATTTTGTAGTTTAGGGCAGCCTATCTGAAGACCTATGAACTAGATGTGGCCCCACAAGAGATTTTTATAGCTACCAGCATGCCCAAGAGCTCTATAGACATTTTTTTGTATGACATCACTATTTTACAATAATTCGATCAACGAACATGTGAAACTATGGTTTATTAGTCCACAATATTGATGATGTTACACAGCAATCCATCATCCAGTACGAAACTGGCTTTTAGTCCACAATTTTGCAACCATTTGTGTTTAAAATAAACATAAAAATGAGATATTGCGTTTATATACTAAACACAACCATACATACTTAGATCCCTAATCCTATACAAACAAGCATATGTAGAAGCACCTGAAACTATAAATGCGGCTTACGGGGCAAACCTAGAAATAACAGCAAACTTGGCTGTTTATTAAATACAGCATTAGCAGGAACAAGACCCTATATTTGATCCTATCCTGTTCAGAAACAGTACTAAAGAAGCCAGAATAGGTATTCTCCTATACTATGCACAAATAATCACAATGTATTGTTATAGTAGCCATTTAGCAAAAGATTTGTTGGCAGTCTAAATGCTACCTGTGAACATGAACAGTTTCTGTTTGCTTTCTAAGCATTTCCACTCTTCCCACAGAAACATCCAGCTCTCTGACTGCAATGTTTGGCTTATAGAGATGACAGTAAAACTCTGCCTGGAAAGTAAAAAAACAAAATAATAAATTAGTGCATGGTATATAAAATTAACACCGGAGGCCTTATTTATCAAAGTTCGAATTTGAGTTTTTTAATGAAAAAAGTCAGACCAAACTAGAATCCACGATTGGACCTTTTTATTATTAAAAAAACAAAAAGCACAATTTATTTGTATTGGGGCAAACTGAAAAAAAACATGGAGCCAAATTGCGAATAATGGAATTTTTTGGGCTTTTTCCAGAAAAGCCAGAATTTAGTAGGATTTTCAGGCTAATTCCAGTGCAGACCACAGAAACTTGCAAAGAGGATAGGGACCTCTTCAGTTAACTTATATACAACCTCGTAAGGTCTGAGATGCCGTATTTTTGGATTCTTTCTGACTTTTTGCAGCCTCGAGGTATAATAAATCTAGAAAAATCCGACTAATTTTCCCACTAAAAATTCAGATTTTATAGTAAAAAAACAAAAAAACAACTCACAACTCGAGTTTTTGGCATTCGTACTTAAAAATAGTTTGTAATCAAATCGGTTTACTAAAATAAAAGCCATTGCATAGCCCACAGTATTCGGATACTTCTTTAAAATTGGCATATTAGTGTTAAATCTGTGTACAGTAAATGCAAATTTTGCAACAAAAATTCTATTTCCCTGCTGCCACATATTTCCATTTAGGCGCCTATTCATCTTCCTATCATCGAATCATTGCGTGAATACTTCAATTAATACCACAGTTTAAAACTTATTAAACACAAGTTTCACAATTCAAGAAAAAAATGCAGCAAAATTACGTGACTGCAAATATACTTGAGAATATTCTTCCGAACCTCGAATAGTCTGTAACTTTAAACATTAAAGTTTTTCAGGTCATTAAAATGAATGGAACAATGTGATTCTTGCGCGTGTACAACTTTTTCTGAGAAAACCACTTATTTTGTCAAAAGAGCAAACACTTTCAAACCTTCTACAAATAGTTTTTTTGTAAATGTAATTGCATTTGAAAGCAGCATTGGACTTTCTTTTGCTATTGCCTGAAGAGCTGGTCCTGACAATGTCTCCATAAAACAGCATTGCAGTAATAAATCATAACGCCAGCATGTTCTATAGTTCAGTTAAGTTTACATGTATTAGAAAGTTATTTAGGGTTATGTAAACTTGCATAAAGGTTTACATGACATGTAGGGTAAATATGATTTAAATGGTCAAAAGTAACAACAAAACACATGGCAACAAAACAGGTGGTTTCACAAAAATGTTAATCATACCTTTTGTTTAGAAATATTTAGTTTGCTTCCAATCACTTCTGCCATCCTTAGTCTACTTCCAGGTTTTGACAACATAGCTGTGAAGCAGTCCATTGCCTAGAAAAAAAAAGTCATGACAAGTTACTGTCACCCTACTGTGGTCAACCTATTGAATTTACATTTATACATACAGTCGTGCGTGAAAGTTTCTGAACCCTTTAAAATTTTCCATATTATTATACGAATGTGACCTAAAAACATCTGATTTTCAAAAATTTCGTAAAAGCCGATGACAAAAACCTAGTTAATCAAATAAAACAAATTATATTTGGTCATGCATTTTTTGAAAAAAATTATCCAACAACATGTTTGCGTGTGGCAAAAGTAAGTGAATCGTGCTCTCAGTATTTGGTGTGACCCCATTGTGTAGCAGCTGCATCTAAACGTTTGTGTTAACTGTTGATCAGTCCTGCACATCAACTCGGAGGAATTTTAGACCATTCCTTCATACAGAACAGCTTCAGCTCTTGGATGTTGGTGGGTTTCCTTAAAAAAAAACAAAAAAAAAAAAACAGTCACTTTAGGCCTTACCACAACTTTTCAATTTGGTTAAGGTCAGGACTTTGACTTGGTCATTCCAGAATATTCACTTTATTCTTCTTGTTGGGTAGAAAAACTTGTGTGTTTTTCTGCATGACCCATGGTTTCTCGAGATTCACTCACCTTGCAGCTGGAGTTACCTTTATGGCCGACCACTACTGGGTAAGATAACTACGGTCTTGAAATTTCTCCATTTGTACACAATCTGTCTGTTGATTGGTGGAGTCCAAACTCTTTAGAGATAGTCTTGTAACCTTTTCCAGCTTTAGGGGCATCAACAACTCCTTTTCTGATGCCCTCAGAAACCTACTTTGTTCAGGCCACCATACACATACACAAATGTGTTTGTGTGATCAGGCTCACTGGATCCAAGTTCTTCAAATAAAACAGGGTCTATCACTCACACCTGTGAAGCCTGAATTAAAGCCAAGAACTAAAGAAATAACCATAGCTGGCACTGGTGAGGGTGCAGAATCCCTCGGGGTAGAGATTTTGACTGGGCAAATGATAAAGAAAATTATCATTGGTGCATGTTATAAACGACCTTGTACAAGTGACGAGTATGAAGCCCAGCTACTCTTACAAATAGAAGCGGCTTCATAACTGGGTCAAGTTATTACTATGGGTGGCTTCAATTATCCAGACATTGACTGGGGTAATGTGTTGCCAAGACAGAAAAAGCTAGTAGGTTTGTAAATATGCTGAATGACAACTAAAACACTAAAGTTCAGACGTGCAAACTTTGACAGTATAAGGGCATCTCGGCAACATATTAAGTGGGAAATGGTTTTCACAGGGTAAACAGAACAAAAATGGGAAGTCTTTAAAATGCTGCTTGATAAATATGTGTCAGTATATTACCCTTGTAAGCAAGGAACGTCGTTGCAAAGCAAAACCTTTTTTGGTTCATTAGAAGTGTTGGGGTGGGTAAGAAAAGACGGCTTTTAAGTTAGCTGGGACAGCCGAATCAATTATACGGTACAAGGCGGCCAATAAATCAGATATCAGGCAAGCTAAAATTGATACGGTAAAGGATATTGCAGCAAGCAGTAAAAAGAATCCAAAATTATTTTTTTAAATATGTTAACAGTTAAAAAAATTAAGCAGGAAGTACCTTTAATATCAGAGGTGGGTAAGCTGGTTGATAACAAAAAAAGCTCAGATATTGAACTCATATTTTTCTTCTGTCTACACAAATGAGGAACCAATTAATGAAGGTTTCCTTAATAATAGTCCCAATTCTAGTAATACTACTAATGATGCATAGTTCACACGAGGAAATTCAAGAGACTAGAACATGTTAAGATAAACAAAGGTCCGGGCCAGATGGTATTCATCCCAGGGTACTTAGCGATCTTAGCTCTGTGATTGCCAAACCTCTTTACTTAATTTTTCAGGATTCATTGAGGTCTGGCATGGTGCAGAGAAACTGGTGAATTGCTAATGTGGTGCGGCTATTCAAAAAGGGATCCCGTTCTCAGCCTCAGAACTGTAGGCCAGTTAGTCTGAAGGGTTAGTAAAGGATAAGATACTCTACTTCATAGCAAATAATAATACTATGAGTTTGTGCCAGCATGGTTTTATGCGTAATAGATCTTGCCAGACTAACTTAATTTCTTTTTATGAGAAGGTAAGCAGGGACCTTGATTCTGGGATGGCAGTGGATGTGATTTACTTAGACTTTGCTAATGCATTTGATACAGTGCCAAACAGAAGGTTACCCTATGTTGGCCAGGGACAAAGTATTTGTACCTGGATAGAGAACTGGCTAAAAGATAGACTACAAAGAGTGGTGGTAAATGGAACATTTTCTAATTGGACCAGTGTTGTTAGTGGAGTACCACAGGGCTCTGTACTAGGTCCCTTGCTTTTCAACTTGTTTATTAATGACCTGTAGGTGGGCACTAAAAGTATGGTTTCTATTTTTGCAGATGATACTAAATTGTGCAGAACTATAGGTCCCATGCAGGATGCTGCCACCTTGCAGAGTGATTTGTCAAAATTGGGAAACTGGGCAGCAAACTGGAAAATGAGGTTCAATGTTGATAAATGCAAGGTTATGAACTTATATAATAATATAAATGCTAGTTATACACTAAATGGCTTAGGGGCCCATTTACTTAGCTCGAGTGAAGGAATAGAATAAAAAAAACTTTGAATTTTGAAATTTTTTTTGGCTACTTCGACCATCGACTACGACTTTGAATCGAACTAAAAATAGTTTGAATATTAGACCATTCGATAATCGAAGTACTGTCTCTTTAAAAAAAAAAAACTTTGACCCCCTACTTCGCCACCTAAAACCTACCGAGGTGCAATGTTAGCCTATGGGGAAGGTCCCCATAGGCTTCCTAGCAATTTTTTGGACAAAGAAAAATCGATCGATCGATGGATGAAAATCCTTTCGAATCGAAAGATTTGAAGGATTTAATCGTTCGCTCAAACGATTTTTTATTAACCCTCGATATTCGACCCTATGTAAATCTGCCCCTAAGTGTGTTGGGAGCTTCCTTAAATGAGAAGGATCTTGGGTTTTTGAAGATAACACATTGTCTAATTCCGGGCAGTGTCAATCTGTGGCTACTAAAGCAAATAAAGTTCTGTCTTGCATAAAAAAAAAGGCATTAACTCAAGGGATGAAAACATAATTATGCCTCTTTATAGGTCCCTGGTAAGGCCTCATCTGGAGTATGCAGTGCAGTTTTGGACTTCAGTCCTTAAGAGTGATATAAATGGAGAGAGTGCAGAGACATGCAACTAAATTGGTTAGAGGGACGGAAGACAAATTATGAAGGGAGACTGTCAAGGTTGGGGTTGTTTTCTCTGGAAAAAAAAAAAAGGCGCTTGCGAGGGGACATGATTACACTTTACAAGTACATTAGAGGACATTATAGACAAATAGCAGGGGACCTTTTTACCCATAAAGTGGTTCACCGTTCCAGAGGCCACCCCTTTAGACTAGAAGAAAATAACTTTCATTTGAAGCAACGTTGGGGTTCTTCACAGTGAGGACAGTGAGGTTGATTCTGTTAATGCCTGTAAGAATGGCTTGGATGATTTTTTGGACAGACATAATATCAAAGGCTATTGTGATACTAAACTCTATAGTAAGTATAGGTATGGGTATATAGAATTTATGTGAAAGTGGGGAGGGGTGTGTGTATGGATGCTGGGTTTTCATTTGGAAGGGTTGGACTTGATGGACTGTCTTTTTTTCAAACACGATTTAACTATGTAACTATGTTTTCTCATTGACTGAAACCACCAGACTCACTTCACTTACTTTTGCCACACACAGATGTGTTATTGGAAAAAAAAAATTCAATAAATACATGACCAAATAAATTACTATTTGTTCTTCATCGGCTTTTACGAATTCAGATGATGTTTTAGGTCCCATTCTTATAAAAATAGACAATTTTAAAGAGTTTAGAAACTTTCACACGACTGTATATTGTCATCTAAGGTACATCCCACCATGGAAAACCCCATCTTACCTCATGAAATATATTAAGTGCTGTGCTGGAGGCAGTACTGTCAAAGTTGTGTATAATTCTGTTGCACCACTTCAACAAATCCCTAAGAAAAACCAGCCATCAGTGCATACAAAATAAAGTAACTTTCCTTCTTATAACAATGACCAGTTTAATAAGAAAGATTAAGACAGTATTAATGACCTCCACGTTAAGTATAGAATCTTTTATCTAGAAAGTTCATTTTCCAGAGAGTCCATTTTATGCAAACAATTCTTGTTTTTTTTAATGATCTCCTTTTCTCTAGCAATAAAATAGTACCTTGTACTTGAGAAGTATGCTAGCATAACCCAGTGTTGATGGTGGTGAAGATACATTGACCTACTTGTAGCAGCTACAAAAATAAGCAATGCTGATAATTTACTGATAATTGTCTCTACGTGTGTTCTAGGAGAGGCAATTCTCAGTACGGTCCATGGCAGGGTATTTTCTAGCATTTTGTAGCTGTATAAATTAGCTGCTACTAAGTACCTCCATGTGTCTTCAAACTAAGAGTGATCATCTTCCTGTCAGGTACAAGATCTGCCCACTCTGATCTTTGAAAATTACCCAGAAGAGGCATCTAGGTATTTATGGAAGTCATGCAACCCTTTTGTATTCATTCTGGCACATCAAAATGGTTCAATGATAAAACGTAAAATCAAAGAGAGCCTTGCTGTAATTATGCATTTCTCTTTTGTTTTGTGGCACAAAACTGAATGTGAGAATATGCCTCCTAAAACTAATATATATATATATATATATATATATATATATATATATATATATATATATATATATATATATATATATATAGTAGAATTCGGAATCCTTCTGCCCAGCCTAATCGAATTTGAATCCTAATTTGCATATGTAAATTGGGGGCAGGAAGGGAAATCATGGAAGTAAAAAAAGTTTCCCCTTCCCACTCCTAATTTGCATATGCAAATTAGAATTCAGATTCAGTTCGGTATTCTGTCGAATCTTTAAAAGTGGATTCGGTGCATCCCTATTTTTATTATATTTTATTAAACCATGTCCTACCTTAACGATAACCCTCGACCTTCAAGGTTAGGTCTATGGTCTGGTGCATTCTGTTCCCACGGTTTTTGTAAAAGTGCTTCAGTTTCCATTTCTATACTAGATATTGCTAAATGTTTATCTCCAGTCAGCTGTATATAAATATCAAGTAGTCTGTCCGTCACAAGCTCCAAATTTGGATAAAGCTTCAGAATTACCTGGAAAAACATTTAAAAAAAAAAAAAAAAAAGCATTAAGCTCATGTTTATACATATAAATCAGTTATTTTATAGGTTATTTGTTGCATACCTCTTTCAGTTCTTCTCTGCTCATGTTACCCAGACGTATTTTGGTCCAGTGTTTGTCCAGTAAAGAAGCGTGAGTGTTTTGTGGGCGGTACCACACACCAGCGCTAGAGCTCAACAGTCTAAATGTAATAAAATGTGTGTCATTTTAATTACAATGTATAGTGGCAAGGTAAGCAAGATATAGGACCAGAGAGTAAATAAAAGAAATGTGTGTGCAACTACAAACAGCTAAAATTAATGCAAAAAGGAGTGCTTTGATGACATTCATAGTAATCAATTCTATAAATGCTCCTTAGGATTTGGCACAAGCACCAGTGCACATCTAAACATTGTACTAATTGCCAGCTGACTAATGCCTTTATTGACACCACATGGCAGACGGGATGTAATTTGCACACAAAAATCCTAAGAAAACTATGCTCTGCAAAAGACTCATATTTTGGGACACAAGCTAATTTGTGGGCGTCTGCAATTATATTTGAATTCTTTGTGAAAACACTGCATGGGAGTAAAAAAAACAAATATGGTGCTTTGTGTCAGAATAATGCACTTTGTTCAAAAAGCAGACCTCATGTCTTAATTTCTATGAAAAAAAAAATTTAAGGGTTCGTGCAGGGCTTCAGGCTGAGTAATATTATTTCCACAAACTTAATATTGTGGAGTTTAAATAAATATTTTTGCTTCTACACAGGGAGGGCCACATGTTTATATGGTTAATAAATTTGAACCAGTTAACAACAATAAGCTGCAAAATCAGCTACTGTACAGTATAGCGTTTAAACAGATCAGCACACATTATACTATTTCAACAGCTTAAAGGGGTAGTTCACCTTTAAGTAAACGTTTAGTATATTCTAGCATGGTCAATTCTAAGCAACTTTTCAACTGGTCTTCATTATTTATTTTTTAAAGTTTTTTAATGAATTGTTTTTTTCTTCAGATTCTTTCCAGCTTTCAGAAGCCCATCTAAAAAACAAATGCTATGCAAGGTAAAAAAAAGATTTTTTTTCTTTCTATATAGGCACTTTCCTATTAATATTCCATTCTCTTAATCAAATCAATTCATGGTTGCTAGGGTAATTTGGACCATGGAAACCAGATTGCTGGAGAGCTGCTGAATAAAAGAATAAATAACTCAAACCACCCATAAAAAAAATGAAAACCAAGGCCAAATTGTCTCAGAATATCATTCTCTACATAATACTGAAAGTTAACTCAAATTTGAACTAATCGTACTATAAATAAGGCAAATATAAGTATGAAACATATGAAAAAATATATAATCTCCAATGCGATGTACTTTATGGCCCTACCTTCTGGTGGCAAAGAGTTGAAATCCTGGAGCTACTTTTATACACTCTCCCCTTCCGGGCATAAGCAACTCTCCATTTTCCAAAACAGGTAGCAACACGGAGATCTATAAGAGTAAAATAGCACAGAGTTATTTATGTATTATAAGAAGTTGAAGACAGTACTTGTGAGCTTGCTAAACTTAGGCACAAGTGATACCATTACAAGCTATATCTTATGCAAACTTATGAAGAAAAAGCACAAAAAAGAACAACATATGAAAAATAAGAATATGAAAAGTTAATTTAACTCATTTAACAATAATTAATTAATATGTTTTCATTGAAAACAATAAGAATAGTAATTTTCTACCTACTTTATCAAAATTTATATAAATCATGCATTTATTGAAATTAAGATTTTTTTTAACAATACTGTGCATAATAAGAAAACAATGCTGATTTAAGCAACAGAAAGATTCTAATGCTAATTTGTAAAATTAAGGTACCCAAGGTTTTTTAACACTTAAATTGGCAAAAGATGATACCTACCACATCCAATGGTGCATAATCAATGTCCTCCAAAAGGATCCAATGTCCATTGGCAACAGCTTGGGTGAGGGTTCCTGGCTGCCATACAAACTCTCCTGGAATGTCTGTGCAGCGATACATTCCCAGCAACATCTAAAATTGTGGATATTATACACTTAAGTAATACACTGAGCAATTTTGTCGGAAACATGTAACTATAATATTATATAAATAAAATTGGGGAATGGCACAACTTAATGTCTGACTAATCTAAATTGAAAGTTTTTAAAGGAATATTTCTCTCCATTTATACATTCGTTTTATTTGTAAAAATGTTTACTGGTACAGATTTTTACAACCGGATTCCCAGGTTTTTAATGCAAGCTAATTTTACTTGCATAGGCAAAAAAAAAAAATATAATAATAATAATAGTAATTATGTATGTGTATATATATATATATATATATATATATATATATATATATATATATATATATATATATATATATATATATATATATTTTTTTTTTTTATCTCTTTCAAGCCAGGACTTTGGCTACAGCCACAATATGCTTAAGCTTGATGTGCAAGCTGCTAGCAATAATGTCACTGGGCTCAGTTGACCTAACTGCTCTTATAAAGAAAACCTGCCAGATAGGGACAGGGTGGGTAACATAGTAACCTGGCTTAAAACAATATGATTCCTGTTTCATAAAAAAATGTGTTTCAGAACTTTGATTAAAATGAAAGGCTTGCATTTATTTTGTATTTAATAACAAACGAACACCGAGATGTAAAATAAGGACCATAACACTCATACTGATTTCTAATGCTGCTGTGATCAGCGAGGACCATTTTGACTATCCTGCCTGAGCGTCATATTTGTCATTCAGGTGTTGCCTTTATCAAACCACGCTGCGATACTGCCCGATTGTTACTGTAAGCCCAAACTGAAAGTGTAATCTTCTGATCTACAATGTCAGTGAGGCATTTACAGATACAGTTCAATGATTTTAGTAAATTGTCTGAACAAAAGGAACAATAAGAAAACAGCATCCATATGAACTGCCAGTTCTACTGCATCCATCACTTCCATAACCAGAAAACTTAAAACCATTTACATGGTTCTTGAATGGATCCAAATAATGACATTGGAGTTAGTAAAAGCACATAAAATAAATTAAAATAAATGAATCCAAGAATTTCCTGCAGTCTGGGCTAGCACAAAATTTACTATAGAATTATATAAAAACTACTCATATAGCAACATTTAAAACATGTAGAATATGGATTAAGATGTGAAACGGTCAGGCTTTTACTAATGTTTTTGGAGATGCTGAATTTCAATAAAAAAATGAATTTGCATAAAGAAAAATAATTTCCCAACTTTCAAATATACATAATTTAAACATTTTAAAAAATGTTTAAAGACATTTGTAAATGTTATTGCTATTGAAAGCTTTAACTGTCCCACTGTTTACTTTTTCTGCCCTCCTGAATATGACCCCTAAAACAATGTTGCAAGTTGGCTAATTAAAGTTGTTAAAGTTAGAGGATACTGGACTCCTGAAAAGTCAGACCAAGCAAAGAGACTGGAAAAATATGGATTTTAACTGCAATTTTATTTAAAAAAAGAGTTTCTAAACTGTATCATGAATGTTTATAGTAAAATTTCTTATCATAACATGTTTTTAACATTATGGGTGTTTATTCCACCATGTTTTATACAGATTGCAGTTCTTCTTGAGAACACCATTTTTGCTTTACTTTTACTTTTTCCTTCCTAATGCGATATTTTGCTTATCGTTAAACAAATGTAGCAAGCTCTAATGTTGGTCTTTTTCCATTTTGTTTTTTTCTGTCCACTAAGCAAGACACTTTTCTTTTCTATTCCCCAAAGTGACCCCCTTTGGTTAAGGTGTTAGCATTGTGAATGTGAGCCTTTTATTGCTTATCTTTGTACTCCAGTAGTCTTCTATCAGCCCTTCAGTCTGACATTAATAAAAATGTTAGGTTGTTAAGGCGAGTAAATACATAGCAATTTAAGAAATGTTAACAGTTCCAAAATAATTAAATTAATAAATACTAAGGCTACAGACACACCAGGCGGATTCTAGGCCCGTGGTTAAACACAGGAGGAGAATCGGCCTCTATTAGTGGTTTGATGTGCCATTACCCAGGGCCACCATGACACAAAAGCCCAGGTACAGATAGAGCAAATTTTGGCAAACCGAATCCGAATCGAAATTTGCATATGCAAATTAGGGGTGGGGACAGAAATTGTCATTAATTTTCACAAAATAAGGAAGTAGAAAATGTTTTCCCCTTACGATCCCTAATTTGCGTATGCAAATTAGGATTCGGTCTGGTATTCGGCCGAATCTTTCACAAAGGATTCGGGGGTTTGGCCAAATCCAAAATAGTGAATTCGGTGCATCCCTACTAAATATTGCCTAACTGTTGGAGAACTTTGTGCAATTCTCAGGAAAAAAAACATTAACATTTCTCACTTATCAGCGAAAAAAAGAAAAGACTTTATAATCTATTATTATAAAATGCTCTTTCCCTCTGGCAAGGGTGCAAATCACTTTTGCCAACAAATGCAAATCTTATTTTAAATTTACCACTAAAACTGAAAAAACCTACCGAAACTGATCTGAAAAATCCCTTTTAAACATGAGCTGAAGGAATAGGAATTGTGTTAAACATACTTTTTTGCTATTGTTTTAATTATGAAATATCTATGGTTTATTAATTCTGGCACTAAAAAAAATGCGAAGACATATTCACTTTAGCACTTCTAGTCCCACAGAACTTCAGTTCCCAGATAAGTCCCTAATAATGAGCTGCTAAATAGCTGATGCTTAGATAAGGGAGAGGTTTGTTTAAAGGTAGATAGGCAGTTTTGAACAAAATGTCCTGTTTATAAAGGAATGGGGGGATAAGGACAGTGAAGTAGCCCAACTTTCTAATTATTGCTAAAGAACAGCCAAATTTTTTAAAAAAAAAAGTAAAATAAAACAATAGGGAGAATGAAATTGTAGGTTTTTAGGTGCATCCTGCACCTTTAATTTCATAGGGATGCTGTAATTATTGTCCAGTAAAGCAACCCTATGAATAAGCTACATAGCTAGAACTAGATAACCACAATCCTTCATAAAATGACCCATAACTATATTTTGGTAGATTAACATTTCATGATAGAATTTGATGGTCAAATGTATTACGATAAAGCCGTTGAAGCATGCTTCAATAGAAATATAACAAAAAATTATCTAGGTTTTATTAATGTCAAACACACCAAGAGACTTCCTGTAATATTGTTGTAAAATATTTTATTCATACTGAGAAACTGACATCTGAATTGTTTTGTAAGTTAAGTTGCCAATGGCTTGAGCTTTATATACCTTACTATCAGTTTGATCTCCAAGTTGAACCTTTAAAATGTCGGGAGGCTTGTGGCGTCCAGTAACAGTGGCTAAGTGCTCCACTAATGCAGTTTTGCCACACCCTATTGGTCCTTCCAAAAGAACAGGATTCTGGTAGGAGACAGCTAGGGCAAGGCTATGGAGGTTTTTGCAAGTAGATTCCACCAACACAAGCTGGCCAATATCCTCCTCCTACAGGAAATAGAAAAAAAAATCTTATAAATAAACTTGCAGTTGGCTTACTTTAATGTTCTCAAGATAAATAAGCAAATAATACTTAAAGGGATGCAAAAATATAATTTTAGTTTACACAATGTTTAACACTGTTGTGTTTTGTTTCTGTCATAGAGTTATATAGTTTGAAGTTCAATACCTCATTATATTTTACTACACAGGCATCAACAAATTTAAGAGGTTTTAAGGAATGAACATTTAACATACTGTTGCCCTGCCTTGGTAAAACTGGTGTGTTGACTTCAGAAAGACTATTATAGTTTATAAAAGCAAGTTGCTTTGTAGCCATGGGGGCAGCCATTCCAGTACAGGATACACAGTAGATTACAAATAAGCTGTGTAGAAGCCCACTGTATACAACAGAGCTTGTCCATTATCTGCTGTGTATCCTGTGCCTTTTCACTTTTTTCTGCTTTGAATGGCTGCCCCCATGGCTACAAAGCAGCTTGTTTGTAAAAACGATAGTAGTCTTTCTGAAGCCAACGCATCAGTTGAACCAAGGCAGGGCAACAGTGCATAATATTTTAGTTTACTTTAAAACAAACCCTTTACTTTTTTAGCGTTACTTTAATAATAATGTTCCTTTAATAAACTTTAAGCTTCCCTCCCCAAGTTCTGCGCCAAAAGTTGTATGCATGTGAGCTTTTTTGTGAACCCACGGATTTGTTATACTATACAGAGTGTGTGCTACTTTATTTACTAGATATAGACAGATTGATATACACACACAATATTTTATATACAATAGGGATACACCGAATAGAGGATTCAGTTTGGAATTCAGCCAGGTTTTAGCTTTTTTCAGCAGGATTTGGAACTGAATCCAAATCCCCTAAATTCACGTGACTTTTTGTAAAACACAAACAGTGAAGTGAGAATTTTTTTAACTGCACACTTCTCTTTGACCCTTTCTGGTACTAGTTTGCATATGTAAATTAGGATTCAGATTCAGTTCAGGATTTGGCCAAATGAAAAAAAATAGTGGATTCATTGCATCCTTAATATACATACATTCTAACTAACTTGACTTATAAACTTGTACATAAGGGAATAAAAGTTTTATAATTTAGTTTAAAGGTTTCCTTTACCAAATGTTGTCCCTTCTGCTGTTTCTTAGGTAGGATTACGCCACACACTGGAACAACGCTCAAACAAAGGTCGACAGATACAATATGACCTTGTGTATATTGCTGGCACCTCTTTATCTGCCACATAGTCCTCTCCTGATTTGCCATCAATAGACCTCTCTCAAGATTTTGGTTCTGTAGTTCATCCAAGAATCTGAAACAAAACACAGCCATTATAGTGCCTGCACTGTAAATATTTGTATTTCTTAATGCATAGATACGTTACTTACTGAAGCCTGAAATTAATCAGTTCATCTGCGTTAAACATTTTCTTCAAGAATATCTGTTTATTTGCATCAGACATACATGTAACCAAAGCCAAGCAATGGGCAGTGTACCTATAAAAACAAAGACGTTAGACACAATGTCACATTTGATACAACCTAAAAAAGAAACTCAAAAATGAATGGAAACTTTTTACATTTCTATGTTTTAAAAAAATAGTTTTGCAAAGAAAAATAATCTGTGTGTGTAAAGTCTCATTGTTACTCAGGCGGAACCCTGTTTTTGCAAAGACTAGCCAATGTGAAGTCCGGACCTTCGATATGCTGCAGTTTTTCTCATAATAATGGGACACACTTGTGAGTAGGCATACAACACTTGTCATTGTATGATTGTTTGTGTGATAATAAACTGAACTGAACACTATTACTATTTTTTCCTTCTCTCTCCTTTGCTGCATAATGTATTGAGTGATAAGTATTTGAAATTACAAGGACTCGGGTACTCACCATCGGACAGTCAGATCGTGACTTTTTAGAAGAGGCAAACAGACACTCCAATCCCACATCTCTCGAAAGGAGGATATATCACTTTTTAAAAACCTATATGCAGTTTCCATCAAGTCTCTCAATTTCATGCGTCTCCGTCCATATCGGACAGCACCAGAGTCACAGCTCTCCAGAAAGAGTCTTTGGAACACTGGTGAGGCATTCTGAAAATATCTTAATGCAAACCTAAAGACAAAGAATTAGATATTATATTTAGTTGGAGGCCAGGGTTGTAAGGGTTATCTTGATAAATATCTGTGTTGGGATCAAAAAGTCAGTTAGTGAAGAAAGAGTAGTCAGCACATGGATTCTCAATACTCTTTGGGGATGGTGCACGTTCTGCAATGGCCACTTCCCATTGGCAAACAGTGTAATGCGAAACTGAACAGCGCCATCGACTCGCCGCATGGCCTGAAACGTTGCGGTGATGCCCACAAAAGCATAAATAAAGGCTTTTTAAATACTTCAAGAGTCGATGGTGCTGTTCAATTTCGCATTTCAAAATGTCAGTTAGACAATTAACGAACACAATCTAGCAGCACACCAAAATAGAGAAAAGTAGTAGTGGTTTTTTTTGTTCCAAAAGCACAACGCTAAAATCTTCTCCAGCCTTCAAGAAACCTGCTTTTTTGGAGGTTAAGGGGGTCCGGGGTGTCGTAAATCATTGACTGACTAATGTATTGCCACTGCCTCTGATTGTATTTATTATATGGAGCTACATGTTCCACTGCTTCTCAGTGTATTTAAAAGGGTTGTTCACCTTCCAAACACTTTTTCAATTCAGTTGTTTTTTGATTGTTCCCCAGAAAAATACTTTTTTCAATTACCTTCCATTTTTTACAGTTTTTCCAAAATCTAAGCTTAAAGTTGAATGTTCATGTCTCTGGTGTTTGAGTCTGGCAGCTCAGTAATTCAGGCGCAGACTCTAAACTGTTACAATTTTGCAACATTTAGTTGATACATTTCTCAGCAGCATCTCTGGAGTACTGGCAACTATTGTATCAATTCTAACAGCTGGCTGTAATGAAACCCAGAGACTCTGCTCAGCAGGGACAAAGTATGTATCAACTAAATGTATCAATTTAGAACAATTTTAAGGGTCGGCGATCCCCCCTCCCAGTCAGCTTACAGAGGACGTGGAAGATAGACACGTGGAACTTCGCTGGAAGAATCTGTGCCGAGGGGGGGGTAAATTTTGGAGTATGGAGCATTTCCCGGGGGGGGGGGAGGTCTACCTGGGGTGGGGGGTACAGGGTTTTCCCCACAGGTTGATTTCTCCTTTAGCTATATTTGCAGATTGCTATAAACTCAGTAACCTAAGCACTAGAGACTTTAATTCCTTAAGGATTGTACCTAATGGGTTAACTCCCCAATAGAAGGACCCATATAACTAAAAAAACAAGCTTGCAATTAGACATTAAACAGAGAATTTATTTTTAGTAAAATACACTGAATTAAATTACACTACAATAATTGCATCCAGCCAGCACAAAAGATGTACCTTTCTATATATATATATATATATATATATATATATATATATATATATATATATATATATATATATATATATATAATTATTAGCTGTACATCTTTCAGATTTTCCATATATTTGTATTATATTGGTTTGTCCTTTCCCATTATCATTATAGTTAAAGTAATGAACACTTTAACAATCTGGCACTTTAGGTACTGATGTCTATAGCAAAATTCAGACTTGCCAGACACTGTAGATACTGTTAGCCAGTGAGCGATATAAAGAGTTACATTTAAAGGAGAAGGAAAGCTACGGAGGCATTTTATTGCCAATAGATTATCTGCAATAGTGCAAGCTAGAATGCTATATTTATTCTGTAGAATGTTTTACCATACCTGAGTAAAAAGCTCTATAAACTCTCTATTTTTTTAGGATAGGAGCTGCAGTATTAACATGGTGTGACATCACTTCCTGCCTGAGTCTCTCCCTGCTCTGGGCTCAGATTACAGTAGAGAAGGGAGGGGAGGGGGGAGAGAAGCAAACTGAGCATGCTCTTGCCCAGGGCAATGAGGTTTAAGCTGAAGGCAGGAAGTCTGATACAGAAGCCCATGTGTACACAATAGAAGGAAAGAAATGCAGTGTTTCTTTTGACAGGGGACTCAGAGCAGCACTACTTTGGGGGTTTACTGGTATATTTAGATGGACCTTTCTGATAAGGCTTACTTAGTTTTAACCTTTCCTTCTCCTTTAAGATTGCTTGTGTCAAAAGGAAACCTCTAAAGCAGCCAAAGTTTTCTTCATTTCAACAGTCCATTTGGGTAAAATGACAAAGATTGCAGAGGATTTTTTCAGCCTTGTATCTGGGTAACAATGATTTTATACTATCCCTGAAAACTGAAGTGTAGTCTGTGAGCCTGTGAATAAAGAGGGCAATCTGAGAGGCCCACAATAATTAGAAAATATTTTGCAATGACATACATGACATGTTGACTCCATTATGGATACTGTGTAAATGAAATTAAAAACTGTCCATAATGCTTATCTTTAATTTGTTTAAACTTAATACAAAAATGTCATCTTTGCATATCTGAATTTATAAACAAGAGGGAGCTACAGTACAGCTTACCTGAAAATGCACAGGTTTAATACGCAGAGGCGGAAAGTTCCCAGCAACAACAAAAATAAAAATAAAACAATAAACTACTTACGGAAGTACATCGGGATAGCAATTTACTAGCTTGCTCATTGCCACACACAGTCTCTCATGAAGATCATGGTTAATCTGGCCCCCAGCTCTTATTGACTCTGCATTTCTCTCCAAGAGATCCAGAAGCAAAGGTCGAAGTTGTCGCCCAATGAGAATTGTGCACTCCTTGTCCAACAACAGCTGGCCTAAAATGTTGAGGATAGCTTCTCTGTCCTGGGGACTCCATATCTGCAAGAGAGGAATAATAAAGAAGCCTTTTTGTTACATAGTTCTTAAAAATAGATATAATCATACAGTTTAAGGGGTTGTTCACCTTTGGTTAAACTTTAAGTATGTGATAGAGGGTGATATTCTGAGACAATTTGCAATTGGTTTTCATTTTTTATTATTTGTGGTTATTGAGTTATTTGGCTTTTTATTCAGCAGCTCTCCAGTTTGCATTTTCAGCAAACTGGTTGCTAGGGTGCAAATTCCCCATAGCCACCATGCATTGATTTGAATAAGACACTGGAATATAAATAGGAGAGGGCCTGAATAGAAAGATGAGTAATAGAAAGTACCAATAACAAAAAATGTGTAGCTTTACAGAACATTTGTTTTTAGAAGGGGTCAGTGACCCCCATTTGAAAGCTGGAAAGAGTCAGAAGAAAAAGGCAAATAATTAAAAAAAACTATATAAAAAAAAAATAACGAGGAGCAATTGAAAAGTTGCTTAGACATAAACTTTTAATATGTAATAGAATGGCTAACTTTTAGGTGAACCACCCCTTTAAAGATGAAAATCTTGACAGTAACAATTGTAGAAAGAACCATAGTTCAAGTTTCATTCTTCATTACATGAAACAGAACACCATTTAATTTCCACATACACAAATTCAAAGCTTTGCAATACAATTAAATGAACAAATAAAAAAAGACATAGCACTAAAAATAACAAAAACAATTCTAATATGGTAACAATAATGAAGAATTGATGGTGCTGGTTTCACTTTGGGCTAAAAGTTAATATCTTTTAAAAGGCCTCTTTATTGGCACTCCCTATTGGTCAGCAAATCAAATCCCTGCAGTCACACAAGCAAAGACAGGCTTAAGTTCCCTATTAAGTCCAGCAAGCTGTTGATAGGTTCATATCTTAACGCGAAGTGTGCAGTGTGCCAGGAACTACATAACCCACAATGAATTGCACTGTGATGTTAAGTGTCTTATTAAAATCATGTTCGCAGGGAATTGTGGGGTTTAGAGGATGCAGGCTAAGGACAGATGGCTGTTGATACAAAGTAACAGTAGTCAGCCAGCTCAGCAAAGTAGTCAGAAAGATCAGCAGGAGAGCTAGGCTTAGGGAACTGTCAGAAACCTTTAAAATCATGAAGTCTGCATATTTTTAAATTGATGTATATTGCAAAGTTGCTTGAAATTAGGTTTACTTTTCAAAAAGTGAAGTTATGTTTGTATGGAGTTCCCTTTTAAGAACACCCCAAGCAACTCTAGGAAAAGGTGAACAAACAGTTAAATCATTCACCTATCAACCAAAAATTGTTGGGCTAATAGAGCTAACCCCAAATTGCTCCCCCAATCCTGAGCACTAGGCCACCTGCAACAGAAGGGAGCAGATGGTCATATTTGGGTAAGGATAATATTGCCCCATCTTTTGCTAAATTATGCATGTGTGTGACATCACACGCATGTGCATAAAGAGCATTCCAGAAGATGCTCTTGCTTGTCGCTAAACATGATTGCCCACACTGGGAGCTCCTTTTTTCTTTACAAAGTGTCCCACATACACAAACTAATTACAAAGTCGTATCTGTACAGTTGTGTGTGAAAGTTTGTGAACCCTTTAAAATTATAAAAATTTTAATTTGAATGTAGGCCTAAAACATTGTCTGATTTTCAAACAGGTCCTAAAAGTAGATGATCCTTAGTAAAACAAATTCAACAAAAATAATGTTTGGGGAAAAAAAAGATCCAATAACGTGTTTGAGGCAAAAGTAAGTGAATTGTGCTCCCAGTATTGGTGTGACCCCTTTGTGCAGCAATGATTGCATCTAAAAGTTTATGGTAACTGTTGATCGGTCCTGCACATAGACTAATAAAACAGGGTCTCTCACTCACCTGAGTCTTCCCACTGACTGAAAACACCAGATCTGATTTCACCTTTAATTTACATGATATTCTCAAGGATTCTTCATCTACTTTTAGGACTTGTTTGAAAAACTATTTCTTATGTAACCTTAAATGAGACATTTTATAGAACCTTCATATCTAGATATATTACTCATCCTTCCTGAAAACATGTAATGATGCAAAGAAAAAAGTTTTGAAAGCATTTTACCTCCTGAAACTGTCATTATATCAGAGCTTCAGAGAGATCCTTTCTACTCTGAGTCTGGGCTGAAATAAAGAGTGGAAGTGTCTGTTCATTCTCTCACAAGAAGTGGTCACAGCACTGACTGACAGGCTGAACTCTGCTGTAGCAGCAAACTCCTCCCCTCCCACCCTCTGTCCTGTGTGTTCCCAGCCTGCACAGAGCTGTCTTAGGGTAGGACTACATGGACGTTCTCGGTGCGATCCGACGCAATGCGACAAAAGCCTGCGACAAGTCGCATGTGACAGAAATAAGGTAAGAGATAGAAATGTCGGATGAAGTCGCATCGTTGATCCGACGTGACAAGACTGTCAAGTCAAGTGGATTTTATTGTCATTTCAGCCATATACAGTAACTAAAGTACATAGTAGAAACGAAATGACGTTCCTCCAGAACCCCCCGGTGCTATACAACAACTCTAGTACACGGTCATGCTGGGCAAAGTGGACATTTGAGTTCCTTATGAATATATTCAGTTCAGTCCTTGGGAGTTGAGATACCTGATGGCTTGTGGAAATAGACTGTTTTGCATTCTGGAAGTCAGCGCTCGAATACTGCGGTATCTTTTACAGGATGGCAATGTCTGATGCAGTTTTCAAGCCAATACAGACCCAAAATGTATAAAAATAAAAACCATTTCTTGTATTTTACATTATTTTAAATGTTTTGCTGCATTGTGACAATATGTCCCGTTGAATGAAATATGATTGTGATTTAGACAAGCTGTTTGTTGACAGTGTCTTAAGATCTACTGATCATTGTCTCAGAGCATCCCTGCATACATCATACCAATTGATCTGGGTTAACTATGGCTTGATCCATGCATTTGATTTCACGATACATGAAATAATAATCATAGCCCACCCCTTGTGAGAAGGCTTTACATAGTATTTAATACAACAGACAGATATCAATAGATGATAATCAGCTTACAGACAGATACATAACTTCATAAATGACAAAAAAAAAAAAAAAAAGACACTGTGCTTAGACAAAATAACAAATCTACTTAATAGATCTGTCAGTAAACCAAACATTACATAAGCCAAGAGATAATTTACTTTAAAACAGTTTTTAAAACTACTAAAAAAATGTATTCCCAACACTGCCTGCATTATTAACAAAAGGCCGATTGCGAGCCAATGCATAGCCCACAGCCCAATGAAAAAGTCCCTGGCAGCCACAGCCCAACATAATGTACCTGAAGGGAAATGACTATTGACTATAATCAGCCTGAATTAGGAAAACATAATATTGGAGAGCTTTATCATTTATTTACAATCTCCATCAGAACGCTTGACAACGACAACAAACTTTGTGTTTAATATTTAAATGATCCACTGATTACTAATTACATGATAACTAATTGCATTTTGCCCCGGGTAGGGGCGGGAGTGTTAATCGTATCTATCAGTCTCCTGCCTTCTTTTTTTCCCCTTTCTTAACCCTCACCTGCTTCGACATGAACTTGTTCAGCTCCCCGCCACTTCTCTGAGCAATTGTCCTTAGGCCGGACAAGCTGAGCTGGAAATTCTCCATGCCCGCTGTTCGGAAATTCAGAGCCCGAGACTCGGGCCGTAACTGCAGAAGAAAATCCACTACTTCTACACACGTGGGGACGGTACCAGCGCAATCAAACACTTCCGGGTGCAGGTTAACGTCATCACCGGTGCGACCACTAAAGCGAAGCACTTTTAGAACACGTGACATACACACGCTTGCGTTCAAGTGGAAGGAAAATCTTAGCAGAAAGAATGTCGATCTTATGGAAACAAGAGACAGTCGAGGACAATTGTTATGATTTGTCGCGCGTAGTATTGGTGAAAGTTATTTTGAAGGGGAAGGTCAGAAGCTGGCGTGAATATAGACAATGCTATGTTTTAAATACGTCAATATAAATAACAAATAAAAACAAATACAAAAAGTAGTGTAGAAGCGATAACTATATTTACTAACAATAAAAATACATTGCAAGCTTTCGGAGCACCAGGGCCCCTTCATCAGGCAAAATATAAAAAAAAAATTGTACAATACTTTTTGTATTTGTTTTTTTATTATTAATTGTTATTTTTGCTTCTGGCTAACACGGTACCACAGTTTTTCTTTTGTGAAATACATCAATAGATAGGACCGCCATCAGAAATCTCAGGGCCCCATACGAAAAAATTCCCTGGGCCCCCTGGGCTGCGCCCACCACAAGCCCCACCTACAGGTCCGCCTTCCCCACCACACAGTAAAAAAACAAATAAAATATTGTTGGCTAGGGTTCCCACATGTTAATAAAAAATAAAAAGATATTGTTGGTCAGGGCCCCCCATAAAAAAACATTTGTGGCCAGGCCCCCCCCCATAAAAAATATTGGTGGCTAGGAGGACCCCACATGAGAAAAAAAAATGGTGGCCAGTCCCCCCCATTATAAGAAATTGGTGGCCAGGGCCCCTTAAACGTCCATGCCTTCCCGAAGTCAGCAGCTCTCAGAAAGATGGGGGGCCCGGCTAATCAAGTAAGGGTGGCCGGGCCCCCCTTACCCTCGGGCCCCCTTACAACTCTCCCCCCTGTCCCCCCCTGATGGCTGCCCTGTCAATAAATTAAATCCCTACACCACTGACATGGCATAGGACTAAGGTTATTTATATTTTTTCCCTATTAATAACATTGGGATCAACCATCATTTTTACAGGCCAGGCCTGTAAAATAGCAGCCGGGTGGCAACCCTACATAGGACACGTGGTGGAGGATTGCAACTAGGGTTACCACCTGGCCGGTATTTTACCGGCCTGGCCGGTAAAAACTATGGTTGATCCCAATGTTATTAATAGGGAAAAAAGATTAATATATAGGAAGGCGGTATTTTTTTCCAGAAAAGGTGGCAACCCTATTTGCAACCTGCTACAGTTAGGCCCATAAGCCTTTGGACAGAGACAACTTTTTTTCTAAATTCGGTTCTGTACATTACCACAATGAATTTTAAATGAACTGCAGACTTTCAGCTTTAATTCAGTGGGTTGAACAAAAAGGTTGCATAAAAAAGTGAGGAACTAAATCCTTTGGACAAATTGAAAAACTGAAAATAAAATGTTCATTTCTAGTACTTGATTCTTGAACTCATGGACATCAGCAGATTTTCTTCTTTTTAATGCTCTGCCAGGCCTTTACTGAGGTGGCTTTCAGTTGCTGTTTGTTTGTGGGCCTTTCTGTCCGAAGTTTAGTCTTCAATTGGGTTCAGATCAGGTGACTGACTTGGCCATTCAAGAATATTCCCCTTCTTTGCTTTAATAAACTTCTGGGTTGCTTTGGCTGTATGTTTTGGGTCATTGTCCATCTGCATTATGAAACGCCTCCTAATCAATTTGAATGCATTTAGCTGGATTTGATCAGACTGTGTCTCTGAACACCTCAGAATTCATTTGGCTGCTTCTGTCCTGTGTCACATCATGGATAAACACTAGTGTCCCACTGGCAATGGAACAAAAATACCGGCACACAAGGCTTGATTTGCAGGAAAACCCTTGCTTTAATTCAAAGTGCAGAAGTGCAACGTTTCGGGGCCACGCCCCTTTCTCAAGCATACGGAATCCATAGTGAACAAAGTATATATAGAAAAAACAATTAAGACATTTGCATACAAAATTGAAAAATATTTTTTAAAAAAATGGAAAAAATTAAGAAACAATGACAGTCCAAAATTCCCTGTAGGAATTGTGGCCATTGCAATGGTATAATACCAGGCAATTTGGTCACACCCTCTTCAGGGCTATAAACATACCATCAAAGGGTTCTTTACATGCGATACTAATGATGTGGTATATTGCATCAAATGTCCATGTGGGTTGGCGTATGTGGGACAAACATTTAGACCCATAAAAGTTATATTAAATGAACACAAATCCACCATAAGAAACTATCAACCACCACCCACACCAGCAAACCCAATGAGCAATAAAGAAAACAAGGGAAGTGATAAATCAAAAAAAGAAAGAGAGAGATTTGGTCGCCTGGCGACTAATTACCTCATTTTTGCAGCGGCCAAAACACCTTCCCTGACTCTGCGCCGGCTAAAATTAAAAAATGCTGGCGCTAATCAAACGCGGCGGTTCTTTTCCGAAGTCGGCCATTCGGACCAAATCTCCCCAAAACGCCCAGTGTGGACTTACCCTTAGAAATATTTATCTGTTCACTAATTATGCTTTTCTCCTTCCTAACAGATAAGAAAACCATTCTGATTACAACCCAGGGCTAGATAAAAACTTCCTAATCCCTTTCCTATACATGCAGGGTGAGTTA
This sequence comes from Xenopus laevis, assembly GCF_017654675.1. Taxonomy (NCBI): domain Eukaryota; kingdom Metazoa; phylum Chordata; class Amphibia; order Anura; family Pipidae; genus Xenopus; species Xenopus laevis. The sequence continues at coordinate 89,063,096 of NC_054379.1, forward strand.
TATACTTTGTAACTATTTGTATAATACATTAATTGCCATGATATTTCTAGTTCCACTGCTTGCTACTTTGTGTCTTTTAGTTTATACAGTAACTGCAGCTGCGTTATCATGTTGTACTTTACTGATTTCACTTTGGATTTTTGAGCAATATTACACACTTACATGGACTTTTAACTATTAATGTTTTATGGACATTTTAACTTTTTTTCAACAATCGGTTTTCCGCTTATGGACTTGTTTTGAATACACCTACATTAACACATGTGGGGAGATATGTGGACTGTCATTGTTTCATAATTATTCACATTTTTTTAAAAAAAGATTTTTCAATTTTGTATGCAAATGTCTTAATTGTTTTTTCTATATATACCTTGTTCACTATGGTTTCCGTATGCTTCAGAAAGGGGCGTGGCCCCCGAAACATTGCACTTCCGCACTTTGAATTAAAGCAAGGGTTTTCCTGCAAATCAAGCCTTGTGTGTCAGTATTTTTGTTCCATTGCCTAATCCTGAGGTTGACGTATCCTCTACTACTGAGCACCAGGCTGTTATCTCTAGGGGTTGCTGTGGGTGTGCGTCTGCTCTACCCTCTTCAGTGACCACTGCCACTGACAGCCATGCATGCCCAAGCCATTACACTGCCTCTGCCATGTTTTACAGATCACATCATGTTTTACAGATGATGTGGTATGCTTTGGATCATGAGCTGTTCCATGCCTTCTCCATACTTTTTTCTTGCCATCATCTGGTAGAGGTTTGATCTTGGTTTCATCTGTCCAAAGAATGGTTTTCCAGGACTGTGCTGGCTTTTTTAGATGTTTTTTTTTTTTTAAGTCCAATCTAGCCTTTCTATTCTTGAGGTTTATAAGTGGCTTGCACCTTGCAGTGCACCCTCTGTATTTACTTTCATGCAGTTTTTTCTTTATGGTAGACTTGAATATCGATATGCCTACCTCCTGGAGAATGTTGTTTACTTGTTTTGCTGTTGTGAAGGGGTTTCTCTTCACCATGGAAAGGACTCTGCTATCATCCACCACTATTATCTTCCGTGGACGTCCAGTGCTTTCTTTCTTTCTCCGGATGTACCACTCCTAATATTGTAGCAATTTCTCTGATGAATTTTTTTCTGTTTTCCCAGCTTAAGAAGGGCTTTTTTCACCTGCATGGAGCAGGTGTCCTCTGACAGCGGTTCTAGCTGAGATCCTACCAACTTCAGAGGTCAGAAGTTCCAAAATGAGGTATAGACAAGGGTCAAGCAAAGAGGAGTCAAAAACATGCAGAGGTCAGGACTGGTGGCGAGTTTCATAGTCAAAAGGGCAGGCCAAAAAAAGGAAAGGCTTGAGCACGATCTGACAGCACCAGAAGCCAGCTTGGGCGAGGAATGATTGACTGAGCAGGTTTAAATAAGGAGATTTGGCACCAGGAAACAGGAAGTAAGGGCAAAATAGAACATAACCCAAAACAAAGATGGCACCCGTGGTTTCAAAACACGTGATCGAGCACGCAATGACTTGAATTAGGGTTTTGCGCCAGGAAGAACGTGCCCCCAACCGGACTGCAAGGAAGTAAGGGATCAAACTGGCGGGCGCCTTACAATTAGATTCCAAGTGAAAAGGGCCTCCCATACTCACACACAAGCAATTTTAGAAAAAAGAAGCCAGCAACTTTAAGGGGCAGACTTATGAAAGTTCATGTCTGCGCTGCGTTTTCATCCAACAGTCGGATAAATGTAGTTCTTACCTGAGATTTCTCCTTCACTTCCTGTTTCTTCACAACATCCGACACGTTGCATGTGTTTCGCCAGGCAGGCAAGGTCAGCTTGGAGAGGTCAGAATAACAGGCAATGGTCAGAATACATAGTTCAGAATAGTCAGGCAACAGGCAAGGTCAAAACCAAAAGAAAAAACAGGATTCACGTAGAAATAAGCACCTAGGGCAATGAGTTTTCATTCAAAGCCCCTTTAAATACTTAGAATTTTTGCGCCATTGCGCAATGACGTCATCACGCCAGCGCATAAACCTGGAAGCGTGCGCCATAGGAGAACCGGCACTGAACAGAAGAGGACGCACGCAGTGGGCATCCCCATCAGAGGCCACTTTAGGGATGCACCAAATCCAGGATTCTGCCATTTTCAGCAGGATTTGGCTGGGACGGGAATTAGGGGCGGGAAGGGAAATCATGTGACTTTTTGTCACAAAACATGGAAGTAAAAAAATCTTTCCTTTCCGACCCCTAATTTACATATGCAAATTCGGTTCAGTATTCAGCCAAATCTTTTGTGAAGAATTCGGCCAAATCCAAAATTGTGGATTCGGAGCATCCCTAAAGTTTGTAGAATGGTAGCGTCATCATACTTTTTTGCGCAAATTAACACATTTTTCATATAGTTTCTTAATCCATCATTTTTCATGTGTAAAAACCATAAAATTGGCGAATACAAAAGTACAGCAAGTAAAAGCTGTCAAGGTTGTGCATAAGTGAATGGAAGTTTCCTTTTTTTTCTTGCAAAGACCAGCCTTTTGTTCATTATCGTACAAATTTTTTTTGCCAGCTATTGTGCTTTTTTTATTTGAGTCTTTTAATAACTTTCATGGCATTTGTGATTTAGAGAGATAATCATTGTTTCAAAAAGCTCTAATACCACTAAAATCCGACCTTCAGTAAATGGGCCTCCACGTGTTCTTGCTTGGGCATGTTCTTCTTATGATACAAGCTACACTATTGGGGTGACATAATAAGCAAAGCAAAATTTGCTACGTGTCTAGTCACCTATAGCATCCAATTCATAATTTATTGGTTGCTATATGTTACTGCACCTGGGCAACTTTTGTATTGTTTTCATGGTTAGCAAGGATGTAGCACAATGACATAATAGAGCTGGAAATTCTGCAGGTCCTTCAGGTCATATGTAGTAACCAAAAGAAGTAAAGTACAATAATATGGAACATTGGTTGCTTTGATATTTCATCATATAACCAGCTGGTCTCAGAATGCAACTAAAACCATGAGATCAATAAAACATGACGGCGTAATAAATTTGCCAAATGTAGGATTGCGTATGTTTCATTGCGCAACCTTCAAAATAATTTTTTTCAATGCATAAATTGTTAAATACCACACCTCAGATTAAAATGATGAATTTGCAGCATTATGTTTTTGCAAGATTTTAAGCCTCTCTCTATACATGGTATATAGTTTCTATAAAATGTTGCAGGTGCTATTAACTTTTTTCTTAGTTCCCATCCATAGTTTCCATTCTCTTCTGTTTAATGTCAGACACTTAGGGGCCGATTCACTAAGGGTCGAATATCGAGGGTTAATTAACCCTTGATATTCGACTAGGAATTAAAATCCTTCGACTTCGAATATTGAAGTCGAAGGATTTAGCGCAAATAGTTCGATCGAACGATCGAAGGATAATTCCTTCGACGATCGAAGGATAATTCCTTCGATCGAACGATAAAATCCTTCGAATCGAACGGTTCAAAGGATTTTAATCCAATGATCGAAGGAATATCCTTCGATCAAAAAAAGTTAGCCAAGCCTATGGGGACCTTCCCTATAGGCTAGCATTGACTTCGGTAGCTTTTAGATGGCGAACTAGGGGGTCGAAGTTTTTTTGGAAAGAGACAGTACTTCGACTATCGAATGGTCGAATCCTTCGATTCGAAGTCGTAGTCGTAGTCGAAGGCCGAAGTAGCCCATTTGATGGTCGAAGTAGCCCAAAAAAACTTCGAAATTCGAAGTTTTTTACCTTCGAATCCTTCACTCGAAGTTAGTGAATCGGCCCCTTATAATCTGCTGTATTAATGATTAAATTAATAATGCAGCACACTGTACATCACCTCTGTTCAGTACAAATTAACTTTTTAAAGTGAAACAATTGGTGGCACTGATTTGTGCCATGTATCCCTAGTGAGATAATTTGGTAACTAAAAATTTTAGACTGGGTTTGAGTCCTTCCACGCTCAGGGGCCCATTTACTTAGTTCAAGTGAAGGAATAGAATAAAAAAAACTTTGAATTTCGAATGTTTTTTTTGGCTACTTCGACCTTCGGCTACGACTAAAAATCGTTCGACTATTCGACCATTCGATAGTCGAAGTACTGTCTCTTTTAAAAAAAAAACTTCGACCCCCTACTTCGCCACCTAAAACCTACCGAAGTCAATGTTAGGCTATGGGGAAGGTCCCCATAGGCGTTGCAATCTTTTTTTGGTCGAAGAAAAATCGTTTGATCGATGGATTAAAATCCTTCGAATTGAATGATTCGAAGGATTTAATCGTTTGATCGAATGATTTTTCGTTCGATCGAACTATTTGCGCTAAATCCTTAGACTTCAATATTCGAAGTCGAAGGATTTACATTCGACAGTCGAATATCGAGGGTTAATTAACCCTCCATATTTGACCCTAGGTAAATCTGCCCCCTAGTGTTCAGCCAATGCCCTTGCTCAGTATATGTGCTGCATCATTAGCAGTATATAATTTCTATGCATAGCTGTGAATGCTTGGAAAAGGGGCATGAGTACTGAGCCAGTAGTAGTATGTTATGCACATATGTTGAGCTGAGGGCACCACATTGTATGCTGGTTGGACCCCTGCATAATTAGCCACATGGGCAACACCACTAGATGTTTACATCTGTGTGATAGGGTGCACGTGGCACTGGCCATATCATAACATGCATGGACACTATAACATAGTCTCTAACTGGTGCCTAGTGATGTTGTAGTTACTAATCCACATTTGGTACAATATGTTTTTAAAAAGGCTCAGCTTGATAGCAGAACTGAAACCTTGCTTAAAGGGATACTGTCATGGGAAAAAAACATTTTTTCAAAATGAATCAGTTAATAGTGCTGCTCCAGCAGAATTCTGCACTGAAATCCATTTCTCAAAAGAGCAAACAGATTTTTTTATATTCATTTTTGAAATCTGACATGGGGCTAGACATTTTGTCAATTTCCCAGCTGCCCCTGGTCATGTGACTTGTGCCTGCACTTCAGGAGAGAAATGCTTTCTGGCAGGCTGCTGTTTTTCCTTCTCAATGTAACTGAATGTGTCTCAGTGGGACATGGGTTTTTACTATTGAGTGTTGTTCTTAGATCTACCAAGCAGCTGTTATCTTGTGTTAGGGAGCTGTTATCTGGTTACCATCCCATTGTTCTTTTATTTGGCTGCTGGGGGGTAAAAGGGAGGGGGTGATAATCACTCCAACTTGCAGTACAGCAGTAAAGAGTGATTGAAGTTTATCAGAGCACAAGTCACATGACATGGGGCAGCTGGGAAATTGACAAAATGTCTAGCCCCATGTCAGATTTCAAAATTGAATATAAAAAAATCTGTTTGCTCTTTTGAGAAATGGATTTCAGTGCAGAATTCTGCTGGAGCAGCACTATTAACTGATTCATTTTGAAAATTTTTTTTTTTCCCATGACAGTATCCCTTTAATGTAAATCCTGTTTTGTGCTTTCACGTGATGGAATAACATAAGATTCTGAGATCAGCAAGTTTTTCTGAAAGTTATATACATATCTATAGCTATAGTTTCTAGGCTCTCCAGCTGTTGCAGAATTTGTTTCCTCTATAATTACACCCTTGCTTTCCAGTAAAATGTTTTGTGGGTTTGTATCATAGTAGCTGTGGTTTAAAAAAACACAAAATTCATGAAGTTCAACCTTTTATTGCAGGACACACAAGCTACATGGGCAAAAATTTTTGGTACTACATGCTTGCTTTCGTGAGGGGGGGCCAGACAAATAAATTGTATGGGGCCCAAAGGTTTATGATGGCGGCCCTGCTAACAGCTACATATTATTTAGTGCAATTACGTGTTATATAATAAAATGAATCCATCAAAACCAGCCCCAGAATCAATCTTCATGCAGATGTCCAAATTGGTGACCATGGCCCATAAAAGGGAAGGTGATCAGGAAGTCATATCACTGCACCAGCATCTCAGTAAGAATGCAAGAGTTGTGCTGCCAGTGTGAAATTCCAGAAACTGCTATTAACTTGTCTGTTTTGGACCAAAAACAGATGGCGGTTCATGATGTTTGCCACCTTTTGACTAGGCTAGGTGGGGCAGTGACATTGTGGGAACAGGGCAGTGAATATTTGGGGACAAGGCAGTAACATTAGTGTGAATCAATGACATCAGGGACAGGGATATGATATGCCATTTGGTGACTGGCTGATCGCTACAAAATTAACGTCATTGTCTAAATGTGGAAATCTAGTTTTTACCTTCCAAGAACCGGACTGTCCGGGTGGACTAGACCAGTGGCAACCCTACTTCCACTTTACTTTAGTAGTTACTGGGATTACCCTGTTTGTTAAACTCAGTTACTCAGTCTGTTTTGGCCTCCAGTGAGCTGGAGAGAGTGCAGAGACGTGCAACTAAACTGGTTAGAGGGATGGAAGACTTAAATTATGAGGGGAGACTGTCAAGGTTGGGGTTGTTTTCTCTGGAAAAAAGGTTCTTGCGAGGGGACATGATTACACTTTACAAGTACTTTAGAGGACATTATAGAAAATAACTTTTATTTGAAGCAACGTAGGTGGTTCTTCACAGTCAGGACAGTGAGGTTGTGGAATGCACTGCCGGGTGATGTTGTGATGGCTGATTCTGTTAATGATTTTTTGGACAGACAGAATATCAAAGGCTATTGTGATACTAAACTCTATAGTTAGTATAGATATGGGTAAATAGAATTTATGTGAAAGTATGGAGGGGTGTGTGTATGGATGCTAGGTTTTCATTTGGAGGGGTTGAACTGGATGGACTGTATTTTTTCAACCAATTTAACTACCCATAAAAGAATGAAAGGACGTACTTTTAAGATTGTAATATTTATTTAGCACGAATGGGATCTTACTAGATGCAATACAAACTAATAAATACTATTACATTTGAAATGAAGCAGCACAAGAAATACACTCTAAATATAATCCATTATAATCCATATAAATACTGAGGTAATGTTGCATTACACAAAAAGGCGTGCAACCGAGTCTGAAAATAAAAAAAAATAAGGATGTACTTTCTGTAAAACTGGACTGTATAACAAGAATAAACCTACTCATCCAGAAAAATGTGGGGAAAATTCTAACCGTGAAGGATGAAATCTAGTAGATTTGATGTTAGTACACAAAAACATGTATTCCTTTTCATCTAGAATCTGACATTGTGTGACATTTCTACAGCATTTTCTAATCGAAATTTGTTTTTCAAATGATCAGAGGCATACACTGCTATGCCAAAGGCCAAGCTCTTAAACCCAGTATTATTATTTAAGCCACACTGAATAATGCTTATGTAACATGATATTAAGACTGGCCTAACCAAGACTAAAGCTCCACCTGTGGCTGCCCCCTAGTATAGTGCATAGCTGAGAACTCAAAGTAATGCAGCAGGGTTGGCAGCTACAATATGTGCCCACATCACATCCCACATGCAGTCTCCCTGTGTTGATCTTAGACGAGAAACATGGCCACTAGAAACCAAGGCCAGAATGACTTCAAATTTGGGCTGTGTGGCCCTCTTTGTATTTGAAATGCCAGGGTCTATTTTGAATCCTAGTCTGGACCTGTCTCAGATTATGTACAGGCAAAAGGGACAGCTGCAGTTTGGAAGGGGTTTAAAGGTGTTATTCACCTTTAAATTAACTTTTATTATGATGTAGAGAGTGATATTCTAAGACAATCTGCAATTTGTTTTTAGTTGTCGTTATTTAGCTTTTTATTCAGCTGGTCTTCGGTATGCAAGTTCAACAATGTGGGTGCTAGGGTCTGTTTTACCCTAGCATTGATCATGCATTGACTAAGAGACTAGAATATGAATAGGAGAGGCCCTTAATAGAAAGATCAGTAATAAAAAGTAGCAATAACAATACATGTGTAGCCTTACAGAGCATTTGTTTTTTTAGATGGGGTCAGTGACCCCTAAATTGCTGTAAACAGAAGGCAAATTGGGTCCGATTCAAAAAAGGTCGTTATTCTTTAACACACAATTTTGTGCGTTATTTAAGACGCGTTATTTAAGGAATGATCCATCAAAGTATTTTTCGCATGTGCTACTAGACATATCGCAAGCGTTAATTCCACATTTCTGCACTGCTGTATTCTAATCACATTGCAATATTTATAAAATAGAATTAATCTTAACGCATTATTCACATCTTTTAAGCGACAAAAGCATGAAACAGTGCAGTAATTACTGTGAAATTTAACACCTCCTAAGAAGAGGCATTACTAAACAACATCAGATGGATTCATAGAGGAAGATGTAGTGAGGAGCGGTAGGGCAGCAATTAAAGACCTTTATGAGGAACTAGAAAACTGTAAAAGGAGACTTCTACTCTGCCAGTGACATCCTGAATGTCTTAGGTGCTATAGATTGCACTAATAACGTGTGACAATATCAAATGCCGTAAAATATCGCACAAAATAACACTCACTTTTTCAAGCTGTGAATCGGCCCCTAAAAGTTGACTTAAACAGTGACCCACCCATTTAATTCCTGATAAAGGCATTTCTGAAAAATTGTATTGGAGAGTCAATGTACTTATTAAAATGTATTTTATTGTATCATATATGGACTGTAATAATATAGCAATAATAGTGAGAATAGGAAATGGCCATGATAAATAAAGAGTGAGCAACATAATAGTTTCTTACAGTAGGTCCATCTATGCCACTATAGGTTAGCCTAAATGTGAACCTCCTTTTTGATTGTGAAGCTAATAACTGGCAAGTTTGGCTCCTTCTAATTCTGAAACAGTATAATACATATATGGCCAAAATAGACTCCACATCTAAAAATATGATGTCCTCAGTTGGAAGACTTACTGCACAATATACTGGTAGGGAGCATACTGACATTCGAGTTCTTTTTTGGAGAAAAACTTGATTCGTACGAATCATATACGATTTGAATTTGACTTTTCGGGTCTGAACTATTAGATTGAATATTGGACTTCCGAATTTTTTCTTAAAGGGGTACTCCGGTTTCCAAACCAAAATTTTCTAAAGAGGCCCACATAACACAGAAACCCCAAATATACCCATCACAGTTACCTGTTTCTTCAAAAAGTATGAATAAATGCAATCTTCTATGCTGAAATCCAGCTTTTTCACAGTTCTTCTCTTTCTGCATCATTTGAAAATCCTGGCAGGGAAGGGGGGACTAAAACACTGATGTTACAAATGGTAACAACTTCTCCAAGGCTTACAGACAGCATGCAGGAACTACATAACCCACAATGCATTGCACTCTGATGTTCCTTTACTTATTGAAATCACGTGTGCAGAGAATTGTGGGGTTTGGAGGATGCAGGCTGAGGACAGATGGCTGTTGATACAAAGTAAGAGTAGTCAGCCAGCTCAGCAAAGTAGACAGATCAGCAGGAGAGCAGGGGGCTAGGCTTAGGGAACTTTCAGAAACCATTAAAAATCATAAATATATTGATGTATATTGCAAAGTCGAATTGTGAGTATATTCGAGATAAACCAGAGGCCACCCCTTTAGACTAGAAGAAAAGAACTTTCATTTGAAGCAACTTAGGGGGTTCTTCACAGTCAGGACAGTGAGGTTGTGGAATGCACTGCCGGGTGATGTTGTGATGGCTGATTCAGTTAATGCCTTTAAGAGTGGCTTGGATGATTTTTTGGACAGACATAATATCAAAGGCTATTGTGATACTAAGCTCTATAGTTAGTATAGGTATGGGTATATAGAATTTAATTAAAAGTAGGGAGGGGTGTGTGTATGGATGCTGGGTTTTCATTTGGAGGGGTTGAACTTGATAGACTTTGTCTTTTTTCAACCCAATTTAACTATGTAACTATGTAACTATGTAACTATGTAACTATAAACAAATTCACATGAATTCTAAATTCGACCTTTGATAAATGGGCCTCTTACATCTGTCATGTTACTTTAGAAGACTACTAACTGCAGTATAAGAGAATCCACAGTAAAAGCAATTAATAAAAAGGTAATATATCTGTGTGACACATTTCTACCAAGCAACCTGCAAGGCGGATCGATTTACTCACATAAGCGCCACACTTCACTAGTGCAGTTCTAACTTGATCAGAACTAATAGATGACGAGTTGCTATGAGTAAGTGTAGTTGTGCACAGTGTTATAGCATTAGTTGTAGCACGTGTTTTCAAATCAACCCTGGCATGATTATTTACAAATATTTATGCCTATTGTTTAATATCCAGTAAAATAAAAATATCAGTCACGATGAGGAATGTATCAGATACTGAAACAAAAGCATACACTGGAATTTTCTACATAGCATTCATTGTTGATATAACATAAGCCTGTAATGGGTAATCCGTGGCTCTACAGATCTGTAGAACTTCCAGCAACCATTACAACCTTTTAACTATCGGTGAGACGTTTAGGACATAATTAATCACATTGACAATGAAGCAGCTATATGGCTATATGATCTTTTTTAAATACATGCTAGTCTTACTGTATATGTCTATAATACCGAACAACATGATTCCATGGCACTTAATAAAACAACAGTACAAAGAGAACCAAATATCCCGGCTGTCCAAGCAATGTCACATGCATACTACTGTTTATAAACTGATTCCATGCAAAAGCATTCTGAAGGATTGAATAGATTCATTTTTGCATATTGTTCTCTCGTTTATCCACAACTGTGTCTCTTGATTTATATTATATTTAGTAGCTGTAGATTCATCAGTTAGCAGTATTGCATTTTTCTCAAAAGTTGAACTCAGATGTGGTATGCTTGTTAAATGTAAGTGTATTTTGCTTCACCTGATTCAATGACACCATGGAACACAATTATTTATATCACAGGAGATGCAGAGCCAGTATACAGACAGCCAAAGGGAATCTGCAGTCCTGATAACTGGGGTAATGCTTTAGTTTAATACACTTGGTTACTGCAGGTCATGTATGTTCAGGATACATCCCCTAAAGGGTTAATGCTAGCTCTCTTTCTGAAGTTTAGTCCTCAGTTTCCATAGTTCTTCCTCTAAACTCTCAATATGCTGCTGCAAGGCTGCTTTATCCTCCTCCGCTTTCAGATTTGCTTGAGATTTGGCTTCGTCTATCTTCCTCTCATACCATTTTTCCATTTGAGTGGAAACTGCCTCAAAGAAATATTGAGTGATTTCCAATGCCTGTGATGTGTCCCTTGCCTGTGGCAGAGCTTGCTGTGGTTGATTTTGAGGCTCAGGCATTTGTCCTCTCTGCCGTCCATGAATAACTTTTGCAGACTTCCTTGTTTGAGTCCCTCGGTCCATGAGATTGATATACTGTTTTTCAGTTTTATTAAGTTCTGCTGAGGGCTTCGAAATGGATGGAATTTTTGCTTGTCGAGGTCTGGAATTAAGATGATCACATGAATTCTGGCCTTGCTTTGTTCTTAAGACAGGGTGAGCATTTGCTTTTTCCTTAGGCCTCACTGCTGGAGGGACGGCTGGCATCTGGTCTGGAGCTGAACAGACAGAAGATACAATAGACTGTTACCGAAAACTAAGAAAAGATAGTGATTTGAAAAAATAACATCAGATTGTGTGAATAAAAAAACTCTATGGGGCAGGTTTATCAAAGTGTTAAATTAGAGTTCACCATAGAAAAATTGTGTATTTATCAATGAGTGAAAGTTAGAGCTCACCATTTGATAAATACGCTTCTAAGAATTTCATAGGAATGACTATAAAGTGAATGAATTTTTCTCTGGAGAACTCTAATTTCACATTTGGATAAATCTGCCCCTTGATAAGTACACTTCTAAAAATCCATAGGAATGGATAGAAAGTGGGTAAGTTAAGTTTTTCTGGGGTGACCTCTAATTCAACACTTTAATAAATCTGCCCCTAATTTGTACAGGATTTATCCAAATGTTAAATTATTTTTAACTTGTATTTTTAGAATGCCAAAATATTGGACAGCCCTGTAAAATAAATGTGATTATACAAAGAAATTATGAATTACATATATAAAACATACAGAGTTACATACATAACGACCAGTACAAAAGGTGAGGAAGGCCCTGTGCAAAAGAGCTTACAATCTAAATGGGAAGGGAATGAGATACAAAAAATAAGCAGGCGAGAGATTGCAATTGCAATCACTTGGTAGCTAAACAGAGTTAGGGTAGGCTTCTCAAAATAAGTGTGTTTTAAGAGATCTTTTGAAAGCAGAAAAGTTGGGAGAAAGTCGGACAGACTGTGGAAGAGAATTCCAGAGGGGGGTGCAGCCCTTGCAAAGTCTTGAATGCAAGTGTGTAAGGAAGTATTGAGAGAAGGTTTGAGGAGCAGGTCAGTAGAGGAGCGAAGTAAGTGGTTGGGTGAGTATTTAGAGAGGAGTTCAGAGATGTAAGGAGGGGCAGAGTTATGAAGTGCTTTGAATGTCAGGGACATTAGTTTGAATTTTATTCTGAAAGGTAGCGGATCTGCCAGGATCGGCAGAGTGGCACAGCAGAGGAGGGCAGGTTGCTGAGGTGTATAAGCCTGGTGGCAGTGTTCATTATGGACTGAAGAGGTAACAGTCTCTGGCGTGGAAGGCCAATTAATAGAGACGTGAAATAATGATAGAATGAAGAACTCTGGCGGCATTTTAGGTGATAAATGATCGTATTTTGGATATGTTCCTAAGGTGAAAGTGACATGATTTAATAAGTGACCGGATTGGATTAAAATTATAAGACAAAAAACGGTGAAGGAAGCCTCAGGAAGCAGGTCTTTGCTGCAAAAATTTTTATTATAATGTGCCACTACATGTTTCGGCCCGCAAGCCCTTTCTCAAGTGTGAGAATTTGCGTATAGGGTGCTTTTGTATTCAGTTTCCCCGACCGTTACCCATGATATTTTGTCGTTAGATTGGAGGGCTTGCTCCAGTGGCTCGATCGCTAGGGCAAATAGTAGGGGAGATAGAGGGCACCCTTGCCTGGTGCCCCTTTGTATCAGAAACTCTGTGGAACTGAAACCTATATAATTGACTGTCAACCTAGGGGGGTAATATAGTGCTGAGATTGTTTGTGAAAAGGTTTTGGGGGAATTTATATAAGTAGGGCCATGAGATGTTCTCAAATGCTTTTTCTAGGTCAAGGGAAAGAAGTTTTGATGGGACTCTTTTGTTGCTACATGGATCAAATTAAGAATTCATTGAATGTTGTCTGTGACTTGTCTTTTGGGGATGAAGCCGGATTGATCTTTGTGAATGAGGTTTTTGATGAATTAATTTAATCTTGTGGCCATGTTGAGAATGGAAATAGGAAGGAAATTTTTGCGGGCACTATGATTTTATTATAACACTGCAGTGCATACCATAAGAGACACCACACCACCACTCTGTAAATGTTTGCTGCACTAGCAAGTAATAATTTGACCCACTTGCACTGCATAGATATAAATAAAATATAAATAAACATACATACCTGGACAAAGAGTCAGCTCTTGCTGGGGTGGCAACTGCTGCTTTCTGTTGCTTTCATCTGAATGGAATATGTCAGTTCTTCCTGGCTCATCAGGCAAGCTGCTCTGAAAGGTGACACAGGAATGCTGTGCAGAAGACTGTGGAAGGGTTAATGTTTCTGTACTATAACATTCCTTGGTGCTGCAATGACTCTCTGAATTGGGCTGATCGGTGGATTCACAAGTAGAAGGAATGGATTTAGCCTTCACTGTCTTGGACTCACCAGAAAACCTCATCTCCAGATTCTGAATTTTTAGTAGGCACCAAGTTTTCAGATCATTTACAACAGATACCTTTAAAAGAGGAAGGAAATGCCATAACTGCATAAAGAAAACAACTCAGCAATTGATGAAAAAAACATTACATAAATGCATGGTATGAAATAACCAAAAGTAGGAAGAGATTACTGTAGAAAGGTCATTTATTACAGTTCATACACTGAAATGTATATCTAATACCGCAAACAGCATTCACTAGGACTATTTAGGTAGGGTGGTTAGGGCCCAAATCCCCCCTTCTTTCATCTACAACAATAGTTTAGGGGTAAGATTTGAGAGATCATAGGGGTCAAAACTAATGCCCCTGCCCAATACAATTATTAAATTGAAACAGGAGTACAGATAATAAAATACTCTAGGAAATGGACAGATCTGGCATTCATCTCCAGTTATTTACAGATACAAGGGACATTAACTTTAGTCATTTTATATCATATTAAGCCCTTCATTGCAAGGCATCATATGACCTTTTGCAACTGCTGTACAAGGTGCAGTAAAATACTAAGGGGCCGATTCACCAAGGGTCGAATATCGAGGGTTAATTAACCCTCGATATTCGACTGGGAATTAAAATCCTTCGACTTCGAATATCAAAGTCGAAGGATTTTAGCGCAAATAGTTCGATCGAAGGATTATTCCTTCGATCGAACGAACGAAGGATTATTCCTTCGATCGAACGATTAAATCCTTCAAATCGAACGATTCGAAAGATTTTAATCCAACGATCGAAGGAATATCCTTCGATCAAAAAAACGTAGGAAAGCCTATGGGTACCTTCCCCATAGGCTAACATTGAGTTAGGTAGGTTTTAGATGGCGAACTAGGGGGTCGAAGTTTTTTCTTAAAGAGACAGTACTTCGACTATCGAATAGTCGAACGATTTTTAGTTTGAATCCTTTGATTCGAAGTCGTAGTCGAAGGTCGAAGTAGCCCAAAAAACACTTCGAAGTTAGTGAATTGGCCCCTATAAGAACACTATGAACTGAAATCTATACCCTGTATGATGTTTTACTAAACAAAGCAAATTTCATGCCACAAAATGCTAGTTAATGAAACAACCGACTGTATTTCCATGCTTCATAAGTTCTGAAGATGATTTACAGATAATGATAGAAGGTATTAAAGATTGAAAATTGGGTTTGAACAAGTGAGTTATAAGACTGAAAACTTGTTTGGGACTTTTTCATTTCAAAATAAGATAAATTATATGGACATTGTATGAAACAGTTTAGTACTCCCCCCCACTCCCTTCATGAAGTATCACAGATGGACTGCAGAGGACTGCATACCCATTATCCGCAGATTATCCGATTATCCAAGACCAAAAAAAAAATAAAAAATTGAGAGCTCACCGCCTCATAAAGTAAAAACCACTGCTTATTTTAACAATAAAAAAATAGGTGGCTGCTGTAAAATGAACACTTAACGCATTTGGGAACACCCCTTAATCATACGCTAAACGAGATGACATCAAGACCTTAATTTATACACTTGATAGGCCATCTACTGGACAGATTTATATAAAAAACAATATATAGAATGTAATAGCATGTGAAATACATAATTATAATAAAAGCATTTGAAAAATGAGTGCCAAAGGGAAAAAAAGAGAAAAATATGGAAATTGAAAATAATTATATATAGAATATATGAATGAAATTGTACAGTTAGTAGGTTGTTTAACATATCCAATCATAAATATTAATTATCCCCTAAAGAAATGAACGACAAATAATGAAACAAAAACAGAGGCTCATATAATGAAAGATAAAATTTGCATCAAATAATATAAGAGATGTCCCATCTAGAGTTGAGACCCAAAGGGGCGCATGTATTTAGTTCAATTATCCAAAGGCTTCTCTGGAATTCAAAATTCATGAAAAAAAAACCCCTTCTTATTGGGGTCTTAACCTTTTTTATTATTTGAACTTTTAAATTTTTAGTGCAGCTTTTAAAATGTCTGCCCACAGGGGAATTGGAACTTTCTTTATCAATAAAAAAAGTAAATATGTTCCCTTATTCTGTTTTTAAAGTATGCGTAGTATGACCTACATATTGTTTATGACAATTCAAGCATTCAAGTAGGTCTACTCCCTTGGAATTGCAATTTCCTTAATGTCTAATTTTATATTGTTTTGTAACATTAGACTTAAAATCTGCACCTTTAAATATAACTTTACAAGTTTTAAAAGTTATTGATCCACATGGATATGTTCCAACTGTTTACAACCAGTTAGACTGTAGGCACCCAGGATGGGAAGTCACCATATTTGGCATATTAGCCAAAGTAAGTGCTTTACTAGAGACAAATTTAATTGAATGGGTTCGCAGTATATCATTCAACTTAGGATCACCATATAGTACAGGCAGATATTCTTCAATAATGTGAAAGATTTTAGTAAATTCTACTGAATATTCAGTTGAAAAATAAATATAATAAAACCTTCTTGGTAATAGCAGGTGATGATGATATTTCACGTCATATATATATTGTTTTTATATAATTCTGTCCAGTAGATGGCGATGTTATCAAGTGTATACATGAATGTATTGATGTCATCTTGTTTAGCCTATGATTAAGGGCTGTTCCCGAAACGCGTTAGGCGTCCAATTCACAGCAGCTACCTGTTTTTTAATGTTACAATAAACAGTGGTTTTTACTTCATGAGGTGGTGTGCTATCATATTTTTCTTTTTGGTCTTAAATTATACGTACAAAATTCTGGGTATCTCTATACCTGTCGTTTCTCTGCTTCATTTTTCTGTACATCCGCATGCTGTTGTAGGCGACAGACACATTCTGCTCTGTCTGCAGACATCCTCTCCAACATAAGTTTGTCAAGAACTCGCAGCTACAGAAACCAGCAAAACATTAATATATAATGCCTTTTGTAGGAACTACAAGTAGTACTGCTCAAGAAACAAACTTGCAAGTCATGGGGCAGCTTATAATACTTTATAATGAAATTAGTCAAACGAAAACAACCCCCCCCATGACTCTAGTTAAGAATAAATGTGTATAAGGCCACTATTACACATGCTGTTTCTCTGAACGTGGAAAAACATTTGTGGGGAAAACAATGTACTCGATTTCGGGCAACAAAATGCACAATTGTTTTCAAGCTGAAATCCATCCCGTGTGCACACTGACAGGCAGATGCCACTGATGTCAGTGCTTATAGACAACAGGTCAGACTGCATAGGCATTCTCATGCCATGCATGAAATTAACTGGCTAATAATACCCATTATATATATATATATATATATATATATATATATATATATATATATATATATATATATATATATATATATATATATATATATATATATATATATATATATAGAAGAGCTAATTCTAGATCCTAAGATATGCTATAGGCAACCCTGACATTGAAATGCCAAGATTACCTGGTGTTGGGTTTTGTTGTCCATTTGTCCCAGTTTTGCATTCATTTGGTCCTGCACTGTAGCAATCTCTGCTTTTATCTCTTCTTTGGTGGCTTCCAACTGATTCTCTAGTTTTATCAACAGTGGCTCACACCGACACCCATTGATAGGAGCCTACAGGCAATAAAACACAACCAGTTATTTATTAGAATTGCCCAACTCCTTATGTAACTCAAACTCTTTTTTTCTTACATTTTGTAATTAATTTATTCAACAACTGCAATATCTAAAAAAAGAAAGAGCTTCTTTCTCATCACCCTGTCATATAGATTTTCTTTGTGCAAATTGTGCTGAACTGTAGAACGATGTACAGATACACCATCTGCAGCAAGATGTTCTTGCAGGTCTTTGGAGGTGATCTTTGGGTTGTCTGTAACCATTCTTACAATCCTCCGCATATGCCGCTCCTGTATTTTTCTTGGCCTGCCAGACCTGGGTTTTACAGCAACTGTGCCTGTGGCCTTCCATTATCTGATTTCATTCCTTACAGTTGAAATGGACAGTTTAAACCTCTGCTTTTTGAAGCCTTCCCCTAAACCATAATTCTGAACAATCTTTGTTTTCAGATCTTTTGAGGTTGCTTTGAGGATCCCATGCTGTGTCACTCTTCAGAGGAGAGTCGAACAGAAGCACAACTTGCAATTGGCCACCTTAAACCTTAAATACCTTTTCTCATGATTAGACACACCTGCCTATGAAGTTCAAGGCTTAAAGGAGAATTCAACCCGTAATAAAAAGAAACTCCCCCCTACCCTGGGTAGACCCCCAGTACTCAGATGTTCCTATGAAATGAAAGACATACCAGTATTATCTTTTTTGTTGAAAGTGGAGTAAATTATTATGCAGGCCTAGAGGGGTTCCCAAACTTTTTCATATGACTGTATTTCTTTTGCTGAAAAGCACTGGGGTGTTCATGCTGTTCCACACATTTATTCAGCCGGAAACTACCCACTTCAGCTCCATTTAAATTGTAAGGGAAATGCAAAAATTGGATTTTTGAGCAATACAAACCTTTCACAAGGTGTTTGTCATTCACATTGAATAGCTGGAGCAACAAAATAGTACAGATCTCTTCATGTGCTATTACCCTTATACCTGTGGCACATAGAATGGAGTTCCATTAAGCCTGTACTCAATACGCCATCAGGCTTCTTTTTGACTAAATATTTGCAAAGTTCCACAAGGCAGAGGCACACAGTTTACCAAAAAGTGGGCTGTGCCCCTTTTATAGTAACGATTATCAGGTGAAGCACTAGTTTTACCACATGAACAGCAATTAATGTTAATAGGGCTGTAGGCTGCATTTTTGACAATATGAGTGCTTCTTCCTCATGGAATTGAGCTTTCAGAGAATTGCCATTTAACTATATAAAAGGGGAAGGAGTTGTTTTTTTCAGAGTGCTGAAAAATGTGAGGTTGATCGCATGTAACATAGGTCTTACTATACTGGGATATCCTATCCAAGCAGCTTTCTACTCTGACGGTTAATCATGATACAGGCTACAACACCAGTGGCCTATAGTGTTTTGTTTCTAGTTACAATATTTGTTACTTGTGCTACAAGGTCAGATACCTGCATTACTTTTCCGTCTTTGCCCCTGTACAAGGTATACAGTTGGTAAGCTCTGGCTTCATGGGGAGGGGATGGAGGAGATGGACCTCTTTGTTTGTTCCTTCGCTTATGATTATGAGAGGACTGCTGGGCACCACACAATGGCTGCTGATCTGCAGGTGATGTAGGGTCTGAGAGAGCAGAAATCTGAGGGGACAGAAGACACATTTTGTAAGGTGGTAAAGGATTTATATTTGGAGACAAAGTGACCATTATATAAAGGAGTTCACCCTTAACACATAACAACAATTTTGTGATGCTATCAACACATATTTCATCCTTATTTTAAGAGTGAATAAGTGAGAAGACAGCAATTATTTAGTTTTACTCTCATAACACAAGAGCAAAATGTATAGGTACAAAGGTACTTGCACTTACATATGCACCTTACACCTTGTACTAAGAACCAGTGTGGTAGTGCTGCCTTAATGAAAATGCCCCAAGTGCACAGGGCCCACAGATGCAAGTGATCTCTGCAAGTAACAGCTGCTTGGAGTTCCCTTAGTGTGTTGTAAAATGGTTCCATGCATAGTCGTGGGTGCATATGGATGAGATGCTATCATAAATATCTAGTGGAGTCTGTAAAGACACATGTTCTTAATGAGAATATGACAACATCTATAAAGGAGACAATAAACAAGTGGCCTTTGTCACCAGATTTTCCTTATGCCAGTGCTTCGGTGTCATGAATCTTTAGAAGAAAATGGCCCAATCTACAATTTATTATTTTATTAACATGTATTTATATAGCGCCAACATATTGCGTAGCACTATAGAGTAAATGTGATTATACAACTAAATCACATGAATTATATACATAGAACATATGGAGTAACAAACATCACAATCAATACAGGTACAAAAAGGTGAGGAAAGCCCTATGCATAGGCATACAGTCTAAAGGGAAGGGAGTAATACACAAGGTGTGGGAGTGGGCAAGATCGAATTAAGTGGGTGAGAAATGTGGTACTGTATGTGGTGTTGCGTTTGGTAGTTAAGCAGAGTGAGGGTAGGCTTCTCGAAAGAAGTGCGTTTTCAGAGATTTCTTGAAGGCAGAAAGGTTAGGAGAAAGTCGGACAGACCGTGGAAGAGAGTTCCAGAGGAGGGGTGCAGCCCTTGCAAAGTCTTGAATGCGAGCATGTGAGGAGATAATGAGAGAAGAGTTGAGTAGCAGGTCAGTAGAGGAGCGTAGTAAGCGATTGGGTGAATATAAAGAGATGAGTTCAGAGATGTAGGGTTGGGCAGAGTTATGAAGTGCTTTGAAAGTCAGTGTCATTAATTTGAATTTGATTCTGAAAGGTAACGGAAGCCAGTGCAGGGATTGACAGAATGGCGAGGCAGAGGAGGAGCGGTTGCTGAGGTATATGAGCCTCGCAGCAGTGTTCATTATGGACTGGAGAGGTGACAGTCTCTGGAGGGGGAGGCCAATTAAAAGAGAGTTACAGTAGTCTAGACGCGATATGATGAGAGAGTGAATAAGAATTTTGGCAGCGTCTTGGGTGATAAATGATCGTATTTTGGATATGTTCCTTAGGTGGAAGTGACATAATTTAATAAGTGACTGGATACGAGGAGTGAATGACAGGGCAGAATCTAGACTAACCCCAAGGCACCGGGCCTGGGGAGAGGGGGTGGTAGTGGAATTGTTAACTATGATGGATACTTCTGGGATGTTACTGGTGTTTGTTGGAGGAAAGAGAACCATTTCAGTTTTAGAGAGGTTTAATTTAAGGTAGCGTTGCGAAATCCAGGTAGAGATAGCGGACAGGCAGGAGGAGACGCGAGTTAGGAGCTCTGGGTTGAGATCAGGACCATAGTGAAAAGAGGCCTGTTATGTGTCTGATTTAGATGTTGGCAGAAATATTTCTCATGATACCTTGGCCTATTTTATTAACTATTACAGGCCTGTATCATGACACCTCCCCTTTTTAGAGTGAGCAAGGGGAGATTGACTTACAGGTCACTCTTAACCTTGCCACAATAAAAACATAAATCCATAGCCATAGCCAGGTCATTCTCAAATATCCATTCATGTTATACAGTATGAGGGATCAGGCTACCTCCTCTGCATATCCAGATATTTCATTTTTTGTTCATAACCAGTTATCTCATATTAAAGAACCTACATTCAGAGATAGCTTTGGGCCAAAACAAGGTCTAGAATATTGACTTTTTAGGTAAACACATGTGCCTCATTGGTTATTGGTAACATCTAACATCAGGCATATAAAATGAACCCATGTATGATATGATCCACATACCTAATACAAGCACACATGCATCACTGTGTAAACAAGAACATATTTAAAAAGTGACATAGAATACCTTTTCTTTTGCCTTAGGCTTTCTGCTTTTCCTTTGTTTGGAACCTGCAGCAGAAGTTTGATGCTCTTCTTTGCCCTCCCCTTGCTTGCCCGCTGCATGCTCACTACTGTGGGTATCATCAGCTGCTGAAATACTGGCCTGGAAAGAGAACATTACATATCCCTCTGCTTGGTACAGTAGAGGAAACATAAAAACAGCCATATGCAACCTTCATTTCCACACATATGACTCCAGAACCAGGATGAAACTTATATGGGAGGCTAGAGGAATTCACCCCGTATAAAATGTCCAGCAACTACTTACAGTATGCTATATTAATCATGGTTCTGCTTTTATTATTTGAAGTATGAAAATAAAAACTTGTAAAAAATTAACGTGTATAATTTAACTTTTGATAACAGCTCAGCAACTAGGGGTGCTGCTGCTATGATGCAAATTGAGGAACTTTTTCAGGTGTCAGCAGCCTGCAAGTTACCAAGATGGCAAAAAACTTCTCTGGTTAAATCAGAATTTTGACTTTTGAAACGGATTGCAGTGCACAATTCTGCTGGAGCAGCACTATTAACCGATGCGTTTTGAAAAAAAAAATTCCCATTACAGTATCCCTTAACAACTAATTGAATATTAAAGGAAACATAATTTACATTTAACACTATCCTGCCCTTACCTTACCTGCCCTATCATTGCTCTGCACTTTTTTCCCTACTTCATACCTTACTTTCTCCAAGTTCTTCTCTTGGTACTGACTGAGTCCTTCTTTCTTCTTTCAGTTTCTCTCTCTTCTTCCGAAGACTTCTCCCACGGCTAAATCGCAAAACCTATTCAAATATTGAAAATATATATATATTTTTCGATTTTAAAACAAGAAAACAAACTAATGACAAGGTTCATGCAAGTGTTCATTATTCCAGATACCCTGTGGTTTATGGTTATTATGAACAGCGGTCTTCTCTATTTTTTTTAAATTAATCTTTTATCTTTATTTTACCTTTCTAGCCTCTATATGTGAATGAAATACTACCAAGTGAGTATTTGGTTTTGAAAATAGACATCAGAAAAATAAATTGTTTTACCTGCGGTGCCTTGGTGAGTAGAAGAGCCACATCTGAGTTATTATGGTGTCTTGCTGTATCCAAAGCAATTTGACCAGCCTAAAGAGACATAAGTAGAATTATTAGGATTATTGCAGGGCAAGGCACAACCGGTGACATAAAAATAGGAAAAACAGGTCCCACTGCCTGGGGTTCCCTGAGCTCCGAGATCCCTGTGGTATTCTGATTTATCCTTTCATTTTTGTCATTTGAGATATGAATCAAAATTTGCATTTTTCTGAAAATATTTTATGTGGGGCTCAGGAACTTGTAATTATGCCAACAGGCACCTACATTTCTATTTATTAGGAAAGTAGCAGAATATGATTCACTTCAATATTTTTAAAGGGGAACTATCACAAAAATTTAAATTTAATATAAGCTTCCTCATACTTCAGTAAGAAACAATCTAGATAAAATCAATTAAAAATTCTGCATGGTTTCTGAAACAATCAAGTTTATATTCACTATTCCTCTCTCAGCATCTGTTTCTTTTCATTCTGTCTTCATGCAGCAGTTGGGTGAAGACAGATCCAATACATGGGGGGGGCTTCCTTTCCTAGCAGATGTATTAGCGCTCACTCTGATTCCAGTACAAACAAAATAACTGCCTTTTGCACAAATTCTGCATATTGAGAGTCAGGATATTTGGTGATTTTACTAAAGTGAGCTCTAATACATCTTCTAGGCAAAAGGATCCCCCTATAAGATATATTGGATCATTCATCTGACACCCAACTCCTAAATGAAGACAGAATGAAGAGAAACAGATGCTGAGAGAGGAATAGTAAAGATAAACTTTATTATTTAAGAAATGGTACAGAATTTTTAATTGTTTGTATTTAGAAAGTTTCTTATTTCAGTATGCTGAAGCTAATATTACATTTTCATTTTCGCAATAGTTCCCCTTTAAATTATGCACGTTATGGAATAATTTAGGTGAGTGGTTGGGTTGCTTTCTCACCTAAAAAGACCCTTATGGTTGCTATACTGAGGGATTTTTTTTTTACCTACTTTGTGCTAGAAGGTAGGTCTAGGTGTGATATTAAAGACAGAAACAATGTATTTCACTTACATTGTTAAGGAGAGTTGCATCAGCTCCAGCCTCAAGAAGAACTTTAATAACTTTTCTATGGTTTAGTGCAGCAGCAACATGGAGTGGAGTATCACCAACCTATATATTATAAACACAAAGTGTATACTGGCAATTAGATTTTTCTTGACCATCTAAATTTTCCAAGTTAATGCTTTTTACAGAATATAAAATCTAAGATGATTGAATGAAAATGTCAGGTCTTGCATACCGCTGGCCCTTCACTCCACAGCCTAATGCATTTCAGAGAAAGTTGGTGACATCAATGATTATATATTGAGAAAGGCATACATTATCTAATGTCACCACTCCAAATGACTGTATATTTAAAAAAAAGAATATATATGCACTTTATTCATCATTTTGACCCTTTTTGTCTACTTAAACAAACCCTGTGAGTGCCGGTATTGTGGATATGCTGTTTTGAAATTTTTTACTGTAGCACCCAGGTAGTTGCCTATTTTTATGGTGTGCAGCCTGTATCTGCCAATATATATATATATATATATATATATATATATATATATATATATATATATATATATATATATATATATACCATAATTTGAAGCAACGTAGGGGGTTCTTCACAGTCAGGACAGTGAGGTTGTGGAGTGAACTGCCGGGTGATGTTGTGATGGCTGATTCAGTTAATGCCTTTAAGAATGGCTTGGATGGTTTTTTGGACAGACATAATATCAAAGGCTATTGTGATACTAAACTCTATAGTTAGTATAGATATGGGTATATAGAATTTAATTAAAAGTAGGGAGGGGTGTGTGTATGGATGCTGGGTTTTCATTTGGAGGGGTTGAACTTGATGGACTTTGTCTTTTTTCAACCCTATGTAACTATGTAACTATGTATGGGACCTATTATCCAGAATGCTCGGGACCTAGGGCTTTCCAGATAACGGGTCTTTCCATAATTTGGATCTTCATACCTTAAGTCTACTAGAAAATCATGTAAACATTAAATAAACCCAATAGGCTGGTTTTGGTTCCAATAAGGATTAATTATTACTTAGTTGGGATCAAGTACAAGCTACTGTTTTATTACTATAGAATTAAAAATTTTAATTATTTTATTATAATGGAGTCTATGGGAAAAGGCATTTCCATTTTCCATTCCATTTCCCAAACTTGGCTGCCCTTTTATTAGACACCAGTGGGATCACCTGACTATAGTTGGGAAGGGTGGGAGCTACAAGTCAGGTGATCCCACTGGTGTCTAATAAAAGGGCAGCCACGTTTGGGAGTTTTACTTTGAAAGCAGCTAGTAAGTTGCAGGTAAAACTTAGTCCCTTTGTAAAATGTATAATGAAGCAATAGAATTCTTAATGAATCAGATAAAATTGAGCATAGGACTGGCCAGATATGGGATGACTTTGACGTAGTTGGCCAGCTTAAATATATTGCAATATATGGACAAACAATCCCTGTTTTGTTTAAAGGGTAAGCCATTTTTCAGTAGCAGTATGCACAAAATGTCTCTGTAGCAGTATGCACAAAATATATATAAACCCAATTTTAATTTTCACTTGACACACAGAAAAGCTGAATGGAGAGCAAACACACTGACCTGATTTTTTTCATTGACTGAGCAGAAAGCACTGAGTAGTATTCTGATGACAGAAAGGTGATTGTAGCGTGCTGCGACATGTAAACAGGTATCTCCCACCTGCAAAACATGTTTGAGAAATGTCAGTTGTCACATTATCTTTTAAGAAACCTTTATTGGGCTCAGGTAGTAACTTTTGCCTTAAATACACAGGCCTATACAGGCCCATCACACTAGATAAACTACCCACACATACATGCATAACAGTGTGTGTTGTGTGTATATATACTGTATATCCCAAAGGAGTGCTTCTTTATGTAAAAACTGTTTTGTGAGTGCAAGTAACAATGTTATACAGTACAATACTCTATAAGATTTCTAACAAAATGTTTAATAAATCCTTATTAACAATCCAACATTTTCTCACTCCTGTGAACGTACTCCTGCTTATTCTTTGAGAATTGTGACAAGAAGAAACAAAATGTTGAATTGTTACAATTTTTTTTATGAGTCCTATTGTGTGCTGTACTATATTTTTATACAGTTTAATAAACTTACTGGACCATGATTTTGGCTTATTTTTTTCTGTACTCTGTTACTCAAGCTTCCTGGAGAGCTTCTTTAAAAAAAAGATAATTTTTTTTTCCATAACTGAGTTTTAGCTAGAATTAACAAGTTCACCAGAGACCCGACCACGGACCAGTAAATATTATAAATATGCCCCCTATGTGTTTATGTTATATAGTGATTAATGTACCCCCTTTTGTATAATATAAGGAAATGGATAATGAGTTCAATGACTATATATAGGCATAAGGCCATTTATAAGCACATCATTTACAGCAGGGGTCCCCAGCCAAGCCGATAAAAACAAGGCGCCGAATTGGACGCCGGTGCGGCCAAACTTGCTGCCAACCCCCGCCGAATCCCACCAACCCTTCCCCCACCACCAAAAAGGTTGGGGACCGCTGATTTACAGGATATTTGTCTGCTGTGTATTATATTCAAATATAACACCTCATTTTCAGATGCAGCAGATGAACTGTTACACTTGAAAGATACAGTAATATATATGCTATGCTGCACTATAATTTACATGCAAAAGAGCAAAGATAAAGCTGGACACCAGCTGGAAGCAACTGCAAGTATGAATCATGTAAAAGGAAGCTAATTTTAAATTCCATCCTGTGATAACTAGTGGTTTAACTGGCAAGGAATATTACGGTCATTTGCTTATGAATGCATTTACTCACATTGTTTTTCAAGTCTGCCCGAGATCCTGCAAGCAATAAAATCCGGCAGCTTTGGGAATGGCCATTCTGGCAAGCCAAATGCAGAGGTGTATTACCTGCCTTAAGTTGAGAACAAATAAATATTCGAAGAAGAAATCTTGTTTATACTGTGGTACAACTTATAAATCACATGCAAGAGAACACACAAAAGGTATCACTTTAACAATTCATTACCATTCTATACCCCATATAGCTATGGCAAATCAAGAAAATAGAAAAGCATAAATCATTTCTGTAGATATTCTCAACTCCCTTATCTCAACTGGCAGTACTGGATTTAATAGTATTTATTTGACTTCCAATTGTATAGATATTGGATCTGTTATCCAGAAAGCTTGAATTACGGAAAGGCCGTCTCCCATAGACTGCATTTTATCCAAATAATCAAACATTTTTAAAATTATTTCCCATTCTTTGTAATAATAAAACAGTACCTTGCACTGGTTCTAAACTAAGATATCATTGATCCTTATTGAAAACATGGATGTTTAAATGATTTTCCAGTAGACTTAAGGTACGAAGATCGACATTAAACGTTATCTGGAAAACCCCAGGTCCAAAGCATTCTGGATAACTGTCCCATAAATGTATTTGAAATATTTGTTTGCATTCTTTGGGTTCCACTGGACCAAAAACTAACTCCATGGTGTTCAGACATTCTAATTTTGGTGTAACAAACAGAACGTTTGTAACATGACATGTCTACTGGGGTAGCTGGCTTAGTTGGGTCCCAGAAGTAAACTGCAGCCTGGACCAATGTTCTCTCTTACATACATGTTCTTATATTCATCAACACCTTTATAGGGTGCTATAGGTTTGCTTTTGGCAAAAAACCTTTGTGACTGAACAGTAAGCTCCCAAATAATGTATATAGTACGGTTACATCAGTGGGTGCTGTCAATTACTGGAAAACACAGAAATGTCACCTGAAATCTAAAAAAAAAAATGAGGATATAATTCCTTGTACTGGGCACAGCTTCTTCTTTAAGTCCTATGCATTTTTTGAGACATATTATAACCTGGGGCACTTAGTGGTGTGCCCTTATTTCTCAGTGACTACTTTTCCAAACCTTGGATCTCCTCTAAAACTCAAAGTAAACTATCCCAATTTGAAGTCCAGTCTTTCATCCCCAATGACTAAGCTACAACCCATATGTATTGTCACCTTGCAACTGGACTCATTCTATAAAACACAAGTTTCCAACGCAGCATTAATCCTGGGAATTTCAACATCTGCTGGCCCGGGTATAAACACTCTATGGAGTGTTGAAGGAGAATGGCCAGACTCTGCATAATAAGTCATTTTTTGTAGAAGAGATATGCCATACCAGAGTATTATGAATTAATAATAGACACAATAAATATAAAATTAATGGATTGTGCAAAGCTGACACAAATAATTAAGAAGCCCTAGCATTTACTCCTCTAGAACAAAGACACAAGAACAAGACGAGCTGTCACATAGCAACCCTTTCCGCAAACCCACATGCTCCTACTGAGAAATGATTGATGTCTGACATAGTTCTCACCTTGTTTTTGGCAAGCACATTAGCACCAGCTTTAACGAGCAATTTAACAGACTGGCTGAATCCATGCCAAGATGCTTCGTGCAGAGCAGTGTTACCATCCTGTAGAGAAAATTACATTACATGACTCAGTCCCATCACAAGCTAGCTTCATCCATCATAAGACTTTTTATGCTGCCCTAAATACTAAGTGATTTTAAAATAATAAAATAAATAAACCCTACAATTATACATTTATCCAAAAAACCATTTGTTCTATATACTATCAAAAATATACAGTTCAGATAGATGTTTACCTTAAAATGAACTCTTATTACAATCTTAGAATTACATTCTAAGACAGCAAGGACATTTTCTGTTTATTTAACAATATAAACCAAATATATCTCTGAAGAGCAAAACAAGGATACGTATGAGACAAACAAAATGAAATCATTAACAACTTCACAGTGAGTCTTTCTGATTAGGAGAGTCACTGACACTTGATTGTATTTTCGGTTTCACTTTGAAGAAAGGTAGAACAGAAAGGCAGGTTCAAAAACATAAAACAATGATAATAATACCAATTAAGGTTTTTAATTGCATCAACACGCACGCATTTAATTTAAAATAGGCTAGGGATATACATAAAGAAATCCTGGGTGGGAAAACTGTTAAAGCAATGAACATAAAGCATCAAAGAAGGAAATATGCTGTATTCTTACAGGGGATGTTTAACTTTAAATTAACTTTTTGTATGATGAGAGCAATATTCTGAGAAAATATGCAACTGGTTTTTATCTTTATTATTTGTGGAATTTGAGTTCATAATCTTTTTATTCAACAGCCATCCAGATTGCAATTTCAGCAATCTGGTTGCTAGGGTCCAAATTACCCTAGCAACCATACAATGATTTAAATAAGAGACTGGAATATGAATCAGAGAGGGCCTGAATAGAAAGATGAATAATAAAAACTAGCAATACATAACTTGCATAATGTTGCAATCATGGCATTTATCAGGAATGATGAAGTTACAATGATAAAGCTGAACTTGTTGTACCCCTATAAAGTAGAATCTGCAGATGTATGTATGCTATGAATCCTATGAATTTTAGAGGGGGTCGGTGACCCCCATTTGAAAGCTGGAACAAGTCAGAAGAAGACAGCAAATAATTAAAAAAAATATTTAAAAAAATAAAGGCCAATTGAAAAGCTGCTTAGAATTAGCCTTCTATAACATACTACAAATTGACTTACAGATGA
Source organism: Xenopus laevis (assembly GCF_017654675.1). Lineage (NCBI taxonomy): Eukaryota > Metazoa > Chordata > Amphibia > Anura > Pipidae > Xenopus > Xenopus laevis. The sequence goes on from NC_054379.1 coordinate 89,092,047, forward strand.
ACGACCTCTTTAAGTAATTATATTTAAACATAAATTATGAAGGCACAGCTCAGTGTATACATCGAACATACTTCCTGTGCATATTTACCTACCTTATCTTGTCTGTCCAAGGCACAGCCTTCTTGTATTAGTAGTGCAAGGACCTCACTGTTTCCTACAACTGCTGCTCGGTGTAAGGCTGTCTGGTTTCCCTGCGGTAAGAGAAGAGTTCAAATAACAAGCAGGATTCCAGGATCTATTTAAAGAATTATGACCAGGGCTTTTTTAATAAATGGGCAAAAGGGAAATTTGCCAATGTCCCATCAGAAAAGGGGTCTCGCTAGCTCACTAGGTCTCACATTTGACAGAAACATCCAACAGAGCATTCCCATTTTTTGATTTATCTGCTCCCATGGCTTTTGGTCCAGGGCAGCACACCTAGGGATCATGTCTACTTCAGTATGACGAGACCATTTCTTCACTACCCATCATATTGAAGTTGATGTGCTTGAGGGTTAATATATCACAACTGTCTTGGGGGCAGTAAGGGCCCACTAATGACATCTTTGCTCTGGGCCTGCAGGTAGAGTGAAGTGGCTCTGATTCTTGCAACTCAAGAAGTGGGATTTTGTTGTTAGGACCATCCTGGACATGGACTTAGTTTGCAAAACAAGAAAAGGTTGCTAGGTTATTTATAACACTCCATTTATTAAAGGTCTATAGTCAAGCATGGAGAGTCCCAGTAGGCCATTAACAGGTCTGATTGTAGGGTCAAGACACAAGCATATATGCCTCATTTGACTGACGGATTACCGACACAGCCTTAAAGAGTAAGAATAAAGGAGAAGAAGTAAAATATAAAGAGGATTGAAAAAAGGGCAAACTCTAAAGGAAAAAGTGTGAAAAAATAGAAATAATAATTTTTTTTTACATTTTTGAAAAAGAAGTCCGCACACTCAGATCTTAAAGAACAAAAAAATAAATTAAAGTTTATTACTGGGAGACTACTGTTTTGGCCAGCAATCTGGCCTTTCTCAAAGTGATGCTTGACAAAGGGGCGGTGCCCTGAAACGTTGCACCACCGCAGTAAAAACTTTTGCAAGGGTTCGCCCTGCAGATACAAGCCTCGTGTGCCAGTTTTGTTCCTTTCTCAAAGTGTAACTTTCTAGTATGCATTGCTGAGAACTCAATAGTTTTAAAGTCATCTGTAAATGTAATTGCTATTGAATGACAACGGACTCCTGTTACATTATTTCAACAAGTACCTGGTGGGTGGAGCTTAGCCTCTCAATCTGAATATGTCTGCAGCAAAGTAAGGCAGTCTACTACTACAAATATTGTGTTAAATCCTTTTGGCAGTGGAAACTCCACAATACAATCCATAGAAATTGAGCTTCTGGAGGAGGCAGAGGACTTAATAAACCAAATAGTTTCCAGTGATATACAGTAAAACCTCAATTTTACATCCCCTGATTTTGAGTTTTCCCTCATTTTACATTATTATTTTGTGGTCCCACCTATATATCATGCATAATACATAGGACTGAGCTTCTTAGAGTAGAGGGCAATTGGATGAATTACTTCTTTAATGCCAGCTCTCTGACAGAGAATTGCGCTATTTGCATCTTGAGAAGCATCAGATTCCAGAATATAAGGCTTAGAAGAATCAGGATGAATTTGAAAGGGGGCAGAAGAAAACAAGGTCTTGAATTTTTCAAAGGCTCTCTGAGCAGCAGAAGACCAGGTCTTAGTCATTTTGCTAGTTTAATCCATGATTGTTTTACAATAGCTGAAAAGTTATTTATACATTTTGGATAGAAGTTCACAAATTAATTTCTATACACTTTTCCAGTCATTAGGTGCAGGCAAATTAAGACTAGATTCTACCATTTTTATTATCCATTTGAAACCAAATTAGCAGAAACCACAAATCCAAGAAACTCAATAGAAGAATTTTTTAATTCACATTATGAAGCCTTGGCATAAAAATTATGTTTCCTAAGCCTGGAGAGGACTTAATGTGTTTTTAATGAAGTTCAAGCAAGGAAGAAAAAATAAGAATATCGTCAAGCTAAACAATAACATACTGATCCAGCAAATCACGAAAAATCGAATTGACACAATGTTGGAAAGTAGCAGGAGTGCTGCATAGACCAAATGGCATTACTGTGTGTGTGCTCAAAGTGTCCGAAACAAGAACATAAAGCTGTCTTCCACTCATCCCCCTCTTGAATTTGAATTAGATTATAAATTCCCCTAAAATCCAATTTAGAAAAGATCTTTGGTCTGAAACAGATCAGGATTTGAACAAGTAGATTAAGCGTAGTCTGTAACCAGGAAATAGTCGAGACAGGGGCATTCAAGCAAGGTCAAAAGTCAGGCCAGGGGTCAGGACATGCAGAGTTCATGCAGAGTCTAATTCAGACAAGTGTCACAACTACAAAAGTATCAAAGGGCCCTTCATTTTGTATTGTGTGCAAAAATGACTAGAACAAGTACTTCCAGCTCATGCAAAGGTACATTTGAAAATGCAGAACAATGACAGAGAGCAAACAAGCCACACACAAGGCACAGGCACCAAGACACAACTTGAATAAATGAAAAATACATATGGATTGGTAGGGTACTTTGCAAAGGATGTCTTTAGATGGTTGTATAGCAGGATCTCTAGGTGGTCCGTTTACTAAAGTGCGGTAAATTTGACTACGTTTCCGCATGTTATCACTGCGAATATTTTTCCGCCAGAATATTCGCATCAACTAAGTTTACTAAACAGCGATGTGCTCAGAAGTCATTGTGATCACTTGCGGTAACTACGTTAATGAACCAGCTTCCGTTAGCGGTAATTGTAGCGAGCTGTGAATTTTCTGGCGATAAATTACGTATTTGCGAATATTTATGCTATAAAATAGTTTTGTATTATGCCGGTTAATATGGCAATTTTTATTGTGACATTTATGGCCAGAAATGCATCTTCAAAACTCATAAACTTTATTGACTGATGATTATACCATCCAACAACATCACCAGAGTAACACCAATCAAACATGTATGCATCATATAAACCCTTCTGCCAATAGAATCATAGGAACAAGAAATCATACCAGTCAATCTCTTTGCTTCATACAAATGCACAGTTTAATGTAGCCAATCACAATGAAACCAAAAAAGCGTAGAGGCTGACGAATCCTTGGACTGTGATGCCCGCTGCCAATAATACGCCTCTGAGCTGAAACTGCTACTGTTGCAACAGATAGAAGCAGATAGAAGCAGAAGCAAAAACATCCTGTCAGCAATAGCTACAGATCTCTCTCCTGTCAGCAAAGAATGATGGATAAAAAAAAAAGTATTATGGGATATTTCCTGCCCCTTGAGAATTTTTTGGCGAAAAAACACTATTACGCCACTACATAGGTGGCGGTAAAATGTTGCGAATATTCTTGCGTGAATTTTGTCTTTTGCACATTGCGCTGTTTAGTAAACCAGGCATTAATGTGTACATAGCGTTATTTTCAGTAAATATGATAACTGGCGAACACTTATTCTTGCGCAAGATAATTCGCAAATTTATAATAGTAAACTGTCTGTATTTTGTGTGCATATTTTTACTGCGCTTTAGTTAACGGACCCCTACATTTTTTGAAATGGAGAAGGACTTCTGAAGCTAAAAATCTGATGTGCACCAAATGCACCTCAGCTGCACAGTGAGAAATTAGGCTTTTGTGATATACACAACAAAAGTTGGGCATTGCGATGCACAGCAAGTGTTATCTGCATCCCCATCTATGGGACATATTAGAAAGGGAGGGATACATACCAAGCTGGACACTGAAATGGAAAGCTTTTGTTATCCCATCTATGGGATTATAAAATATGAGTGAATTTAAAAGGATAATTATAAGATTCTTCTTTGATTTAACCTTTCCTACCCTGATAAATGTCTCGAAAGGGATCTGGGACAACAGTTCCCAGTATCTCCTGACAGCCAGTCTCTCAAGAGCCAATTTTCAGACTCCTCTCCTCTTTCTTGCTTTTGCTTCAATCCCTCTTTCAATATCTCAGATCCAGGAGTTGCATAATTGGTTATGGACCAGTCAGAGGTAGCAGGCACATTCCAGTGTGGATTTGTATAGAAAACAGAGCAATAACAACATCAGAATATGTGGGAAACAACTGCTGTTTTAGAAAATCCCCTTGTCAGCCAACAGAGGACAGTCTACCACAACACAGTTTTCACAAATACATAGAAAAGACTGTAGGGGTTATTTACAATAAAGAAGGAAAACTGCAAAGTGCCCCAGTAGGCATTGAACGCGTTAGGCTTCAGTCCCTTACATCCTAATAAATGCTTTTGTTATTGTTTTGGGATTACCCCCTTTTTTTTGGTTTGTATTATATGTACCCATGGGGCAAATTCACTAAGATTCGTAGTTGCGCCAGGCGTAACTTCGCCGCACTTCGCCAGGCGTAGTTTCGCCAGCGCTCCGCAAATTCACTAAAATCCGAAGTTGCGCTCAGGGGTAGCGTAAGGTTGCAAAGTTGTGCTAGCGTTGATTCGCTAAGCGAAGCGAAGTTACGCTAGCGATGGTTAATTTGCATACGGCGCCAAATTCAAATTTCAATGGAGGAATACGTACAATCACTACAAATGCCTGGGAAACCTTCAAAACATCAAATAAAATTTTTTTTTTGCCCTACACATGTGCCCACTGTATTGTTAAGTTGCCATGAGTTAGAAAATGTAGGGGGTAAGGAGGGGAGCCCCAAAATTTTTTTCGATCTTTTTCAGCCTATCACCCATAATATAGAAAAAACGCCAGCGTTTTTGGGACTTAGAAAAAATTGGAACTTTTTTTGAAGCAATCCCTATCTACTCTATTGCGCTTCGCTTGGTCTGAGGTGGCGAAGGAAGTCTAGCGTAAAAGGTAGCGTTCAGTACAATGTGCGCGTTAATGAATTTGCGTTGTTACGTCCTTTGCGAAAATTCGCCAGGCGTAAGGGTGCGAAGTAACACTAGCGAATTTACGCCAGCGTTAGGCGCTTCGGCGCTTAGTGAATTTGCCCCATAGACTGGGGTGAACTATGAGTTCCTTTCCCTTATTTTTAATTTACTACTGCCATTAGACTTCTATATACTTAGGAAGCCGCCTAAAATTTAATTGCCATTTGTGCACCATTTTCTTATTTTGCATATGCCTTTGATTGAGTCAAATAATTTTGCCAGAGGTGGTAACAGGATTTCTTCCTGTTAGATAAGGGGTGATAGCAAGAAATTTTATGAAATCACATTGTCAAAACCAACATCTTCTGAGGGGATAAGTGCATATAAACAGTACGTTTCTTTAACACCTCACAAGCTGGCCCAGCTATACCCTGGTTTGGCCTAATGTAACTAGGACTACCGTAATTATATGCATGTCTCTTGGGACTGACCCAGGACCCAACATTTCTGAGCACCGGTCCTTTCCTGCAGAGCTGGGCCCCCCAATATACTATCCTGGTACACTGCCTTCTGGGTTACAACTTCTTCACTTCTCAAAAAAGGTGATCCTGATTACATGGAAGGCAACATCACACCCAAAATGATCAAAACATTCTCCCTAGTTAATATCCCCTTGCAATGTTAACATACATTGCAAGGGAAAGGCCGAAAAAACGTATAAAAGTATGGGGCAGGTGGCCGAGGGATGTCCATGATGTACTCCTGTTGTCCATTAATGCCAGCACTGAGACCCACATAACAGGACACTTTAATACAGTACTAGACAATATTTTTTTTAGTAAATAAGCCTTTATTGCATGCCATATTTAAGAAGACCCCCCCCCCTCTACCTTCTTTCACACTTTCTCTCTCTTTTTTTCCCTCTTGCCTTTCTCCCTGTCCTTCTTTTCTACTAAACTTATTTGTCTCAACGTCTCTGGCCTGTCTCACTACTTGTGTTATATACATCTGTTTAAGAAGCAATATATATTTGCAGTAGATCTATATAAAAAAAGCAATAAAATAAGATTTTATAAACAAATTCTACCACATTCAGTAAAAAGCATGAAGGCATAAACATGCTAGTAACTGAGCCTTTGTTTTTAGGTGGGGCCAGTGACCCCCATTTCAAAGCAGGAAAGTGTCAGAAGAGGAAAGCAAATAATTCAAAAACTATAAAAAAATAAACGCCAACTGAAAGGTTGATTAGGATTAGCCATTCTATAACATAATACTCCTTTAATGATTGTCCTTCTGTACCTTCCGTACCGTGTTGCATATCCTAGTAGTTCTATATAAATGAAATTACACATACTGGCGAGTAGACTGGTCACAAAGTTTGCAACTTTTTTTACATTACCCCATAGTTGCTACAACAGAGTAAGTCCAAACCCCTGACAAAATGCAGAGGGGAAAGCCCACTGTCAGAAGTGGCAAAGTGTACCTGCTTTGCTGTATTGTTTTACTATTTCCGTATAGGCTTATTTTGGAAGGACTCAATCCCGCAAATAAGGGTGATCCCACTTGTGCTCACTCATGGTTTGGTTTTCTTTTACCCTATAGGCTCATTGGGACAGTACTAGAGGTAAGCAGAAGAGGCACGTGCCTTGGGCAACACAGCATCATCAGCACACGTGATCAATCATGTGTGTGTTGGTCAAGTCTATCACTCGCGCTCAGTCAATCGTGTGTGCGCATGCGCATCAGGCGGGGAGTGGGAGCTGGCCGGTCAGGTTGCCCTGAGCACCTGGCCAGCATGGCCTGCCTCTGAGGCTCATAATGGGAGGGTGCAGGTGCGCTGGTGGCATTATAGAAGATATATCAAAATCAGATCACAATTAAACATATAACTAAGCTCACACGTACACCAAATGACACTATAAAAGAAAAAATATAAAAAAATGTGTTAGATCAGAGAATGCTACTCAGTACATGTATGTCATCCACTATCCAGAACGCTTGGGACCTGGTGTTTTCTGAATAAGGGCTCTTTCCATAACTTGGATCTCCATACTCTTCTAAAAAAAAAATGTTTAAAACATGAAACAAACCCATTAGGACGGTTTTGCCTCCAATAAGGATTAATTATATCTTGGTTGGAATCAAGTATAAGGTATGGCACAGCAATTGCAATAATAACTTTTTTTTACTTACATCATCCTGAATATCCAGATCACAGCCGGCTTTCACTAGGATATGGACAACATTAACATGTCCTTTGTTGGCTGCAAGATGCAATGCAGTTCGTCCATGCTGTTGGGAAGAAAGGTAATTTAAATCAATTGGGTATGTCCATGAACACTGCTCATAGTAACCATGCTCAGTGAGTCTAAATACAGGACACCTAAAATAAGTCTTATTTAGCTGCAATGAACATTTTCTATAAATAATACATTAATAATGTATGCCATTTATTAGCTGTAATTCAAGGAATATTACAGTAGAACCCCCATTTTATGTTTTTCAGATAACAGAAAAAAAAACAGTATAAGATCGGGAAATGTGCTAAAGCAACTTAAAGGAACAGTAACGTTAAAGTGTTTTAAAGTAATGAAAATATAATGTAGTGTTGCCCTGCACTGGTAAAACTGCTGTGTTTGCTTAAGAAACACCACTATTGTTTATATAAATAAGCTGCTGTGTAGCTGTGTAGCAATGGGGGCAGCCATTCAAATGAGAAAAGGCTCAGGTTACACAGCAGATAGCAAATAAGCTCTGTCTGTCTAATGGTGTTATCTGTTATCCATTACTTAACCTGTGCCATATAGCTGTTTTTCAATTCCCGCCATTGCTCCACAGCAGCTTGTTTATATGAACTATAGTAGTATTTTATAAACACATCTGTTTTACCAGTACAGGGCAACAGTACATTACTTTAAAACAATTACATTTTTTGGTGTTACTGTTCCTTTTAGCTTAATAAACCCAAAAGTTTATAAGCAGTGCAGCATTATTGTGCAATAGGGGACAGCTAAATTAAGGTTTCATGGTTTATTAAAATAAACTTTACAACAGATCTAATGCAGAGCAATTACCAAATGATTCCTATTATACTCAAAGGACTCTCAAAAATCATTTAAAATTCAGAAATCTAGAATAATATACATAACATACCCAGTAAACATTTCATATGTTTTAGTAAACATGTTTGTCTTGAAATGTGAATATATTTAACCCTTTAATTTTGCATTTCATTTGTACTCAGAGCCAGACATTTTTTGAACATTTTGTGCTTTCTCATTTTAGGGGCATTTCCTGGGGGAGTTTACCTAGGAAAACTATACATTTTTTTCGGGAGAACCTGAGCTTTCTAAATATAAATTATAAACCTGAGTTTTTGTGTATTTCCACTTATGGAACAAGATTTTGAGCTCTAAATACAAAAAATAAATGCAAATTGCTATTTTTCATGATATAGGGATTTATAACAAAAACATTTTATTTTATGCACAAAAATTCAACTGATTTGGAAAGCCATGGTTGTGAAGTTGGTACATAGATCCTTCAACTCCGACTCCTTAGTTTATGGTACCTCCAACTCCTATGATTTTTATGGAACAGTAACACCAAAAGCTGAAAGTGTATCAAAGTAATTAACATATAATATACTGTTAGCATGCACTGGTAAAATCCGTGTGTTTGCTTTAGAAAGACTACTATAGTTTATATAAATAAGATGCTGTGTAACCATGGGAAGAGCCATACAAGCTGAAAAAGGAGAAAAAGCACAGGTTACAAAGCACATAACAGATAAAACTCCATTGTATTGGACAGGGCTTATCTGTTATGTGCTATGTCTGTTATGTGCTATGCCTTTTCTCCTTTTTTCCAGCAGCTTAAATGACTCCGGGTACACAGAATTGCTCTCGACTCTGTGGAAAGTGTACCAATACCAGATATGTAGATATGAAGATTTCTGACCTCTATAAATCAAAACATCCCACAGTAAATTACCGACTTTCCAAAGCACTACAACAGAATATGGCATACTTTGGATTCCAACGCCAAAAAATCCTGGAACAGTAGGTGTACCCCAGGAAACCATATATATTTTATAAGTACATATGTGTCTTTCTACTCCAAAGTACCAAACATCAAAGATTTTCTAAACTTAGCCATTTCTATACAAATGTATGAAAATTCACCTCAAAACTTTCACTTTGCAAGTTTGTATCTGCTACACAGCATTAGGTACCAAGTTTATACATCCTAAATATGAATGCCAGAAGTCCACTGAACAGTTTGATGTCCATTGTGCAAAGTATCTGGCGTTTAGAGACCCCAAAATTAAGTTAGCGCATACAATTTGTCCCAGAACTCACTTCAGCTACTGAATAATCAACACAGTTACTACATTTTTTGTGGGGTGGAAACACAAAAAACTAAACTGAACCCCCAAACCATATATTTTTGGAAAGTACACATTCGGGCAAAACTAAAAAGGGTAACCATGCCTTTCTACTCCAAACTACTGAGTCACAATTCTTTCCCAAAATTGGCAGTTTTGATGAGATACCTGAAAATTGCTTCAAAGCTTCCACTTTCTACCATCTTATCTCCCACATAGCATTAGGTACCAACAGAAAACATCCTAAATATGAATGCCACTTGTGCAAAAGAGTACCAAATATCTGGCTTTTAGAGACCTCAAAATTAAGTTAGTGCATAAAAATTGTCCTGGAACTCACTTCAGCTACTGAGTACTGAATAATACTGAATAATTGACACATTGACTGCAATTTGTGCGGGGTAAAAACACAAAAAAATACATTGGCCCCCCTAAAACCATTTATTTTTGGAAAGTACACATTTAGCCAAATTCAAAATGGGTAACCATGTCTTTCTATTCAAAACTGCTGAGTCAAATTTGTCGGTTTTGATAAAATACTTGAAAATCATCTCAAAGCTTCCATTTCTAGCATTTTATCTCCCACATGGCATTAGATGCCAAGAGAAAGCATTCTAAATATGAATGCCAGGGGTCCATTTAACAGTTTGATGCCCACTGTACATAGGATTACCAAAGTATCTGGCTCTGAAAGTCCTCAAAAGGAAGTTAGTGCATACAAATTCAGCAATTGAAAATTCAACACATTTATTGTATTTTTTGTGGGGTAAAATATAAAAACTACGATGATACTCCAAAACTATATATTTTTGGAAAGAACAAATTCAGGTGAAACTAAAATGGGTAACCATGTCTTTCTACTCCAAACTACTGAGTTGCAATGTTTTCCCAAAATTGGCAGTTTTGATAAAATACCTAAAAATTGCCTCAAAGTTTCCATTTTCTAGCACCTTATCTCCCACATAGCATTAGGTACCAAGAGAAAACACCCAAAATATGAATGCCAATGTCAATTGAACAGTTTGATGCCTATTGTGCATAGGATTATCCAAGTATCTAGCATTTAGAGATCCTGAAATGAAGTGCATACAAATTAGCGCAGAGATCACAGCTACTGAAAAATCAACACATTTACAGCATTTTTGTGGGGTAGAACACAAAACACTATGTAGACCCCCCAAAACCACATATATTTTGAAACAACACATTCTAAGTAAACTAAAATGGGTAAATACATCTTTCTACTCCAGACTATCAAAGTGCTAAATGTAGTAGGTTTTTATGATATTTCTGAAAATCGTTATTTTACCCAACATTTTGTATTTTGCACTCTGGCTTCTGCAATATAAGCAATTGGTATGCGCATTATTTGGTATAAGTCCTCTAAAAGTACAGAGACCCTAGAAAACCATATATTATCCAAAACAACACAGTGAGGATCATTTATAAACTTCGCACAAGGCAGATTGGTTCGCAAAGTGAATATATTTGGTTATATCTATAAAGCTGAATAAGTGTGGTGTAAAGAGAATTGCAAATATTTTTCACAATGCAAATGTCTATATGAGCTTTTTAAATATGTAAAAAATTAGCAAATTGCGAATATTTATGCGCACACTCAGCGACTGAATTACACCACAACTTTGGTGGCGGAGAAAATATTCGCAAAACAGTTTTGCAAAGTGGGAATATAAATTACTGTCAACCTCACGCATTGGGTGTGTTATTTGCACACCATTTGCAAAAATTTATTCACAATGCGAATTCGCAAAAGACGGGCAGAGCAGTGCAATACATTATCGTTCAGGAAAAACCATGGGCAATACAACCATTTGCGAATAAATATGCGCTGCGCGAACTTTATAAATAACCCCCATTCTGTCTAAACTAAAATGGGTAAATACATGTTTCTACTCCAAACTACCAAACTGCAAAGCTATGCTAACTGTAGCAGGTTTTCATGACCAATATGCATAGCAGTTTGATGACCAATATGCATAGATTTACCAAACTATATGACGTGCAGATGCACCCAAATCAATATATAGCAGACAAAAAGTCCATAAGCAAAAACAAGTAATAAAGAACAATGTGGAATGCAATAAAATCACTAAAATCAATTCTTTTCCACCTAGTGTAATCTGCAGTCAGAATCACAGTTTGACTATTTTGGCTTGGCTAAATTAGTTTTACGAACTAAATCGAGCAAGCAGACCTGAAAATGCAATAAAATGGCTAACAATGCAATAAAATGCATGTTTTATGCGTTTGTGCAAGTAGGTGTGTGGCGTGAATGTGTAAAAGCCCAGCCATGCCCCAAAAATGTATGTAATATATGTGTGTGTGGAAGTGTAAATATTAGGGGCATATTTATCGAATTTATTTGTCGAATTTTGAATAAAAAAAAAAAACGTCAAAATACGAATTGAAAGACCAACCGAAATTAAGTCGACTTTTTTTGGATCGAATAGGTCAGTTTTCAATCTAAAAGGTCCGTATTCGGCTCAAAAGTAATAGCGCATTAGATCAATGTTTTTCCAAAAAAAAAAAAACATTTATTTTTCAAAGTCCACTAATTGACTCCATTTGGGTTCTAGGAGGTCCCCCACAGGCTAAAACAACAATTCGGCAGGTTTTAGATGGCGAATGGTTGAAGTCGAATTTTTAAAGAGACAGTACATGATAAATTTCGATATTTCGTTTTTATGCATTTTTTGCAAATTCAAATTGAATTTGGACTATTCCCTAGTCAAAAATGAGCTCGAAATTCAAATTTTTTAAATTCACTTCAACCGTTTATAAATCTGCCCCTAAGTGTGTATTAGTGGCATACACTGTACAGTATATGTTGAATAAAGCACCCCCTATTAAAAAATGTATAATGCACCTATAAACCCTGTAAATGTAGTTTATTTTGGAAATCGGATTATTCACATTCTGTAGGTATGGACTTTTAACATGTATTACTTTAGTACCCCATGATTCCAGCCTTGGTATTTCTTTTACTGGCTAGGCCAGTGAAAATGCAACCATAGAAATGGCCCTTTACTAAGTTGTGGATTTTTAAAGGAGAAGGAAAGGTAATTTTTAATAGCTATTCTAAACTGTTAGTTGCATGCGACCTCCTGAAACACCATACTTTAATTACCCAATTCGCTGTGGATTCCTTGTACCGTCACATAGAAGTAAATCCCTGTTGTGGACTTTGCGGCCAGCCAGATGAACGTATTATTATTATTTCTCCCGCATGACCCCTCGCATCATGCTTTCAATGCTCCTAAAAACTCTTGCCTGGGGGAAGTACAGTAACTGTTTGGCTTGGATTATTGTTTCTGCATATGTGCAAGCCCTGATATAGCAGATTTGGATCGGCAGAGGGATGTCTTCTATATTATATGCACTTTACAATATTTTTAACATCGCTATTATAATAATTGTAATACAGCTGAAGGGGAAATCGTATACAGACAGCATTTCTGTAAGTAGCTCTTCACGCAAGGGGCTATATAACTGTATTTGCATTTTACCTTTTCGTCTCCTTTAAGTACCAGTGTGGTTTAATACTGTAATGTATGTGATCACTTCCAAAGAAACAGGCAGGGTTGCCACAATAAATTGTGGGGTCCATATGCCCACCTGACCACACCTCTGACCCACCCATATCTAACCCTATTTATGCAAGACCAGGTCCCTGACAAGACTCTTGTCCCATTGCACTCTGCATTCAGGTAGTTTAACTTGCTCCTTATGAAACTGACCCCTTTGGTACGAAACTCTTCTCCAACCCTTTGTTTTGGTCCCGGCCACCTGCCTTATAATTTACCTCTGGTCACCTGGCTAATAATTTACCTCTGGCCACCTAGTAATTTACATCTGAGCTGGCAAAAGTCTAATGTTGTTATTAACAAAGAGGAACATAGATGGCTAATATCGGGCTGGCCAGTACCTCAGGAGTATCCCTTCCTTCTACCAGTGCCCCATACCGCACCCTTCGGAAATCTAAGACTTTAATGAACCATATTTAATGTATATAATTTCTAAGTGGTATATCAGATACAACCTTTTTCTACTTGATATCTTTCTATACTACTAACTTTTAAAAACTCAATAAAAATATTGAAAAGAAGAAGGCCATAATATATTTTCCTAGAAAAGGTGGCAACCTATATTTAGAACCTTCAGTTCTATAAATTCCCATACAGCCTCACATATGATTACCATCTATCTGATCAAAAGATACAATCTCTGACCGACTAAACCGCACTGACTTCATTTTCTTTTCTTAGCATTTGTCGAGTCTCCAAACTTTGGTTTCAGGTGACTCCACCACAATAACAATTATACTGTTCCTAGGCAACAGAATGTAAGCAGGTCTGCAAGCGCCCTTAGGTCACAAATACGGCAGTTTATTTTGAAAATATAAGTTTGGGCAGGTTTTTCGAAGAAATATTTGGCATTTAAATGATATGGTAAAATATGTCTACCTCCCAGACATTCTGCACTTCTGTTACAAAACTGGCACAATGCTGATAAACACATAAATGATTCTCATATGATTATAAGTAATATATTATGAGTCATCATTAAAGGAGAATTATTGTGCCATAATGAAGAATCATTTTAAGGAAAATGTTTTTTTCTAATTCAGAATTTACACTCTAGGTAACAAACAACCAAAGAAACACATTACTGAAAAAACTTACATATAATTGTTGCTGTTTTGCTGATAAAAAGTAGAAACTAAAACAGAGATCTTAGGGTTCATTTACAACCGCAAGTCTAATTTTGAGTGCAATCGGCAGATTGGAGAATGATGCTCCCTTGTGCAGCCATATAATTCATGCTTTCTGGCATACACAGAGATGGAGAGATTTACTGCTGACATAATTTTTATTTACTATTGTCTTCTTCTTAAAATTTTATATTCCACTACAGCAGCTAATGACAGGGACTGAAAAACAAATGGTTTACCCTGTTTTCTAAAACTGCAATTCTTTTTCAGGGTGTTTAAACATGTAAGGCCTCAGTTACTGAAGTAGAGTGAATTGCAAAGTGCAAAACATTGTCACAAGTTGTACTGTTTTTTTTCACCCACAATTTTCTCAGTATTTCCACATAAAGGATTTAGTGGGAAATTGTGGGTATAGCAGTATTCATCCAGCACCCCATTGGAAAATCTTGCCCTAGTGGTGGCATTGATGTGTGCTTGCTAGAGCATTTAATATCAATTATTAAATGTGCGTGCTATTTAAACAGTTAAAACACTTTTTAATACAACATGCAAAGTAAACCCTGGAATTACTGCACAATGCAGGTGTAATGTAACATAGTAAGTTAGATTGAAAAAAGACACGTGTCCATCAAGTTCAACCTTTTAAGTCTATATAACTTGCCTAGTTATTATTAGATAATAACTAATAAAATATATTCAATAAAAATAAATGCAAGTGATTTATCTGCACTAATACCTGAGGGTCACATATGATCAAATACAGTACAAGTATGGGATCTTCATAGGAACATAGTAGATAAAGCTGAAAAAAGACACGTCCATCACATACATCAGATTGTAAATGTACCCTGTAGTAACTTGACCTGTAATCGTTTTTTTTTAAAAAAAATTGAATGTGAACGAAGAGTGCCGAAGCTCACACTAATTTCAAAAGCTATTTTTAATGCTCACATGCTTTTTAATGTTTTTTTAATTAACCTTTATGCATGGTAAATTAAGCAATAATCCATAATCTAAAGGATCCAAGCATTTTGGACTTTATTTCCCATCCTAGTACATGATTATTTTTTTTCTTTGCATATTAAGTAATATTTTTATGGCTATTACCCTATTTATTCAAAGGAAAAACTATTTAAAGAATGTCAGTAATGCAGGCCTGACAGTAGGGAGCTGAACTGGGTATCTGCAGACAAGAATTCCCACTGCGAAAGGGAATACAAACTTTTATAGAATGGCTAGTATGCTTAACAATGGTGACTTTCTAGCAAATACTTTGGTCTTTTCAGAAATAGTGTTCTGTGCTTAGCAGACAGCTACCCAATGTCTGGGTGAATTAAAGCTTAAGGGGGGGGGGGCTCAGTATGATAGGCTCCCCTTGCATCTCTATTGTTTGCCTGGTCAGTCTGCAGCTCTGTCCAGTGGCTAGCAGGGTTTTCCCAGTGAAAGTCTGTTGCCCCTAAGGAAAAGATTATTTTAAGTGCCTGCTGCATTAGTGCACTACTGCCTATAAGGCAGTTACTTGCTATGATAAATGTTACATCTGGCCCTACTACATGTAAACAAAAATGTTTTAAGACAGAAACAGGTTTTTGTGTATATCGAAATACAATGAATTTTTTATTGATGACAACTACATATTTTGCTTATACAGGGAAACGAGTCACTTTCTGGATAACAAGCAAGTACACAGCCTCACCATTTTGTTACATGTGCTGTGCAGATTTGTACTTATTCTGGCAGAAAGGGCTGACAGTTTGTATTTATTACTGGAAGTCTGCACAACAACCAGTGGCAAATTTCTATAAATGAGGATTAGTAAAGGAAATGCCGTCACCAAAATCCATTAAAAACTTGCAATACCACATTCTCGCATCTACTATTACATTTCTTCAAAATCTGCCAATGACAGGCTTGCCCTGCTACTTGCCTGGTTTCACTTCCCTGAAAAGAGAAAAGTACAATGACAGTTTGGGAAGGCATGCAGGCAAGGCAAGTAAAGAAATGACGCCTTGGGCTCCAATTAGAATATCACACAATGGATGGGAAACTATTTAACAGGATTCACATAAAAAAGTTTTCCTGTTACCTTGGTAACTGCTACCTTGGCACCTTTGTTGATAAGCTGCACCACATTATCCGCTTGGCCTTTGTATGCAGCTACAAGGAGACGTTCTGAAAGCACAGCGGCCACATCCTGCTGGCTCATGAATTAGTAGAGAAGTCACAGGGCAAGCTGGGGCCAGGTGTTTGTTCATTCATAAACACAGTTCCCAAAGATGTACAGAGCTTACAGGCCCGGGGGATGGAACACATTCAGCGTAGCATGCTCTGTTGATGCCATCTTCTTTCCCTAAGAAGGAACAAACACAGAAAGTGTAGGTAAAACAATAACTGCATAAAAAGCATCTATGTGCATCTATGTGCTATTAAAAAGTTAAAGTATTTGATTGTTAGATCTTCTGGTTTCACACTCCAGTCATTGAGCCAAGATCTCGCCTTGTTTGCCTTTTATGTTGTGCCCACCCATACAAGAGTAGGAAAAATGCGGACAGCATGTAACTTTGCATGGTAGCTGTTTATTAACTATCTTAAAGGGATACTGTCATGGGAAAAAAAAAATTTTTTCAAAATGAATCAGTTAATAGTGCTGCTCCAGCAGAATTCTGCACTGAAATCAATTTCTCAAAAGAGCAAACATATTTTTTTATATTCAATTTTGAAATCTGACATGGGGCTAGACATATTGTCAATTTCCCAGCTGCCCCAAGTCATGTGACTTGTGCTCTGATAAACTTCAATACTCTTTACTGCTGTACTGCAAATTGGAGTGATATCACCCCCCCTCCCTTTCCCCCCCAGCAGCCAAATGAAAGAACAATGGGAAGGTAACCAGATAGCAGCTCCCTAACACAAGATAACAGCTGCCTGGTAGAGCTAAGAACAACACTCAATAGTAAAAACCCATGTCCCACTGAGACACATTCAGTTACATTGAGAAGGAAAAACAGCAGCCTGCCAGAAAGCATTTCTCTCCTAAAGTCACATGACCAGGGGCAGATGGGAAATTGACAAAATGTCTAGCCCCATGTCAGATTTCAAAATTGAATATAAAAAAATCTGTTTGCTCTTTTGAGAAATGGATTTCAGTGCAGAATTCTGCTGGAGTAGCACTATTAACTGATGCCTTTTGAAAAAAATGTTTTCTGATGACAGGATCCCTTTAAGAGAACAGCATATGAAAGGTATGGGATCTGTTATCCGGAAATCTGTTATCCAGAAAGCTCTGAATTAGGAAAGGCTCTAATAGACTCTATTTTATCCAAATAATACAAATTTTTAAACATGATTTCCCTTTTCTCTGTAATAATAAAACAGTGCCTTGTACTTGATTCAAACTAAAATATAATTAATCCTGTTGAAGGCAAAACAATCCTACTGGGTTTAATTCATGGTTAAATCTTAATTTTTTGAGTTTACTTAATATTTACATGATTTTCTCGTAGACTTAAGGTATGAATACAGAAAATTTCATTATCTGTAAAACCCCAAGTGACAACCATTCTAGATAACAGGTCCCATGCCTTTACAGCAATCTGATCATAATACTTGATGCAATTTTATAAATGAATATGTATTTACGCAAATACTATTATTAAAATATTTGCAAAAATGTGTACTTTTGCACAAAAGTAGCAATATACAAGTAAAAATAGACATATACAGTACAAAAAGAAAGGACATGGAGATGTCTGAAATGTTACCTATTATGGTACTTTTGCATCATTTATACCAGTTATACCCAACAGACAATCAATTCAAAATAGGACTTACTGTTTATAAAAATCTCACAAAAGAACATTTGTAGATATTTATTTTATTCAAAGGAATTGTATTGTGCTATCACCAACATATAACATAGCATGCTCTTTTTCAAGTTGTAATACGTTTATATATTAGTATTCTATATTATATAAGCTAGAGTTACTAAAAATAAAAACAGTTTCTGCTCATACTTATGGAAGTCTTGAAATACGTGTCACTAAATTCTCTCTATTATATAAGTAATTGGTATTTGGCTTTTGACACCATTTCAAGAGGTTTATGAAGTGTTTCTCTTCTCATTTTAACTGTTAGAAAAGTATTCCTCATTCTAGTGCAAAGCCAAGCCCTGAACAGCTGTAAAGATTAGTTTTCATGCCCTACCTGTTATACTATGTGAGTCCTGTCATGTTCTAAACAAGAATTTTCCTTTTGGCAGCTTTTAGTGATCCAGTTACATACAAAGCTGGAATTAATCACCTGAGCCAGCTACAAATTGACTGCAACACCTTTTAAACAGTACAGAAAGAAAGTAATGCATTAACTGACAGTTTGTTATTTTCAAGATATTGAAATTACAAAGACCACAGGCAGAAGTGCACTAGAGGCACAATAGCATGTCCCATAACGTTCATGAA
Organism: Xenopus laevis; assembly: GCF_017654675.1. Classification (NCBI taxonomy): domain Eukaryota; kingdom Metazoa; phylum Chordata; class Amphibia; order Anura; family Pipidae; genus Xenopus; species Xenopus laevis. The sequence goes on from NC_054379.1 coordinate 89,110,544, forward strand.
GAGGGCTCCATTTCTCAAAATCTGGCTCCTCTGTGCACCTCATGCAGGATAACTATTATGGCACAAGGTGCAGAGTGTAGTGTTGGCAGGTGCAGCCCAGCCCTGTCCATACTGCCTGTCATAGACATGTGGAAATTAATTTAGGCTGGAAAGCTGTAAGCGAAGTGCAAAAAAAAAAAATAACCAACTGTGCCAATTTTTGAACTTTGCACCATGCCTTCCATGTCAAAAATAAGACCTTTTGTCTGTTATTTCAGGTTATGGCAGCAAATGTTCATTAACCGCAATTGCACAGGTGATGCCCATGATTTTTGTTACTTGGGTAATGGTGCCAAATCACACTCTGTCCCTTGCTTCGTATGCTAATAACTCAAATGCATGTCATTTGGAAATGTGAAGTACTATGCAAGCAACAGCTTCCCAACAAGAGCTTGCACTTTTGTCCTAACATCTAATAGGCAGAACCAAGAGCATGACAAGGCCCATTTAGTGAGAGTTAAAAATGAAACATAATGTGGTCAGTCATTTTTTCTGTGGACAACACAGACGTTTGCTTTTACAAACCACTCAACCTCCTTGGGTATGGAAAGCAGAAAGATAAGACAGGTTCTCACCAGTCACTTTCAACACCAGACATGGCCAATATTTGGATTTTCCCATAAGTTTGAGCTACAAATACCAACATTAGAGTTGCCACCATCTGGTTTTTGACCCGGGCAGCCCAGTTTTTCAAGGTCAAAACCTTCTGCCTGGTTTTGACAAACATTCTGAAAACCAGGCAGAAATCCTCCAAATTTCATCTGACTGATGTAATGATAAAATCAGCATCCTGCATGATGACATCAGCAGTATACGTGATGACACTGGCAGAAAGTGTGTGATGATGTCATCGCACAGGCCCCCTTTGTCTGGGTTTATAACCAGGCAAAGGTGGCAACCCAAGCCAGCATCCTCATGACACTTACAGTGAGCTGGAGAAAGTCATGTTAGAAATCCATGGTCTCTAGTTTACATGGTACTGTAATGAAATAGTCTCAAGCTATATTATTTGTAAGGTCAAGGAACTACTATACAAAATAATGGTTTACTGTTAAGTTAACTTTTAGTATGTTATAAAATGTCTTATTCTAGGTGACTTCTAAATTGGACTTTTTCCTACCTTTTCTGAATCTTTCCAGTTTTCACATGGGGGCCACTGACCCTGGCAAAAAAATATTGCTTGTTGATGATACAATTTTATTATTACATGGTATTTTTATCATTCTAGTTATATATCTTCCCTATTCATATTCCATTGACTCATTCAAACCACTGCCTGGTTCCTAGAAGGCAGTTGAAATTCCAAATAACACTTTAATCATTCCAAAACTACAAAAAAAGAAAATGGAGACAAACTAATATTTTTTAAAAACATTTCTTTATTTAGACTGATTTCATCCCAGTTCATCTTTAGATTAACTTTAAGTATGTATGATGTAGACAGTGTTATATGTTTTTTTTATTCAGTAGTTATATATACTCAAAGTTAAATGAATAATAAAAATAATAATGAATTGTGATAGCAAAACAATCCTATTGGCTTTTTACATTTTTTTCATTCCATGTTTTGTTTTTTTTGTTGTTGCCAGGAACCTCATAACCTGGCAATGATCAACAGGCACAGATTTGCATGGTCACAAAGGCCCAGGCCTATGGTAGCATAAATTAAGCGGCAGTATGCCGCCCAGCCGCACAGACAACAACCTTGATTCCAGAGCCGCTACTGTAGAAATAAAGGATGAGCAAGTGCGCATTGCTACTGGCGGAAACAAGGGGGTGACAGAGGATGCCAGCCTCTGGGTTATTTCAGATTAAATCTGACCCTGCTGATCAAAATGCCCTGACCTCCAAAGCTTGAACCAGCTATGACAACAGTATTTGCAGTATCTACCAGAACTATAACATAAGAAGATAGAATAGTACATTAGATAGAAATTGGTAATACTATAATAACAGCAAAATATGTAATTTTCTGTAGAGAGATGAAATAAGTTCTTACAGGGGTAATAGTTCTTCAATATGTATTGCATTGCTTCATTCAATAAAGTACGGTAAGCCATATAATTTCATTTTAGTGCATCTAATTAGCTGTAAGTTTGATTAATTACATTTCTAAAGATTGCATTTCACTGCAGAAATCTTTATCATTATTGTTTGTCAAATTGCTATTTTGGCATTTTAGTTATCTTCTTAGTAATCTACTTAGAGGCCAATGAAAAAAAGCAGAGTACAGCAGTATTAGGCTCAATTATAAATCTTGTTGCATGCAGCTATAAAAGTATAGCTTAGCCTGCTGACATAGCCAGCTTGGAAATATTAATATATCATTTACTGACAAACTGGAAACGCAGAAAATGTGACTATTAGTAAAACATGCCTGGAAGGAAGGGCTTTCCATCATTTGTATGTCCCCGTGCCCGCCCAAGGAGCAAACTGCAGCAGTGTTCAGGCAGCTAAGGCCTAGAGGAATAATCGAAGGCAAGCCCTGAAAGTTCATTTAAATTACACCACAAGCTTCTTAATGTACAGTGCAGCCTGATGAAATTATATGGTTCACATAATCTGGTATTGCTTATGCAAAGCTCATGCACAACACATTACTAGTTTGTTACTTGAATAAGTTTCTGACTGCACAGCGAGTGTGGGAACTGCTAAGAGAGTGTTGCATGTTAATTTGGGGGCACATTTACTAAGCTCGAGTGAAGGATTAGAATAAAAAATACTTTGAATTTCGAAGTATTTTTTTGGCTACTTCAACCATCGAATTGCCTACTTCGACCTTCGACTACGACTTTGAATCGAACGATTTTTCGTTCGACTAATCGACCATTCGATAGTACTGTCTCTTTAAAAAAAACTTCGATCACCTACTTCGCCACCTAAAACCTACCGAGCACCAATGTTAGCCTATGGGGAAGGTCCCCATAGGCTTTCTAGGCAATTTGTGATCGAAGGAAATTCGTTTGATCGATGGATTAAAATCCTTCGAATCGATTTGTTCAATCGAACGGTTTTTCCTTCGATCGTTCGAACGAATTGTGGTAAATCCTTCGACTTTGATATTCGAAGTCGAAGGATTTAACTTCAATGGTCGAATATCGAGGGTTAATTAACCCCCGATATTCGACCCATAGTAAATGTGCCCCTAAGTGTTATGAAGCGTTAAAAACCTTAAAAGCGTTTAAAACCAACAAGGCATTTGTGAGAAATTGCACTTGGGAGACTGTAAGTACCCAGTGTAAATATGAGTGCAAGTGGGTTTGCTCAGTGTGTGTTTTGTCACATGTATGTGTTGTTGGAGCAGCAGGTACATTCAGTATTTACATGTGAGAGATGTCAGTGGCTTTTCATCTTGAAATCTGAACTGCAGACTCTAAGGGGGGAACTTGCAGCACTGAGGGCAGCGGCAAATGTGGGGGATGGAGGGAGGCTCGCAGAACAACCACTGGCAGGGGCCAGTGTGGTGGGGGTTGGAGAAGGGACAGTGGAGACTAATGAGGGAGGAAGGTTTGTTACAGTCAAGATGGGAAGATGGGACAAGGTAGAATAGAACTGTCAAATACATGAATATGTATGTAGCAAGGTGCAAAAGTAAGATATGATTCTTAAAACAATGTTTTTTTCTCTGTTATCCAGAATGCTTGGGATCTGGGGTTTTCGGGATAACGTAGCTTTATATAATTATATATATATATATATATATATATAGTCCTCCATGCAGCCAGCACTCTCGATAAAATAGTTTCAAACGCCTGGGTGCAGTATCAACAATTACAATCTCTGCATACACGAATAAGATCCGCACTCACAGGACTTATGAAAATTATAGAAAATTTATTGCGAAAGCCTAACGTTTCGGCCTCCTCCGAGGCCTTTTTCAAAAAAGGCCTCGGAGGAGGCCGAAACGTTAGGCTTTCGCAATAAATTTTCTATAATTTTCATAAGTCCTGTGAGTGCGGATCTTATTCGTGTATATATATATATATATATATATATATATATATATATATATATATATATATAAAATTGCACCTGATCAGCTACATACCATATGTTAACTTTTTACAAAAGATACACAAAAATGACTTTTAAGGGAGTGGTTCACATTTTATTTAACTTTTAGTATGTTATATAATGGCTAATTCTAAGCAACTTTTCAATATACTTTTTTTTCTTTTTTATAGTTTTTGAATTATTTTCCTTCTTCTTCTGACATTCCGTCTTTCAAATGGGGGTCACTGACCTCATCTAAAACAAATATTCTGTTATTATATGTATTGTTATTGCTACTTTTTTATAACTCATCTTTCTATTCAGACCCTCTCCTAGTCATATTGCAGTCTCTTATTCAAATCAATGCATGGTTACTAGGGTAATCTGGACCCTAGCAAGCAGATTGCAAATTGGAGAGCTACTGAATAAAAAGCTAAATAACTCAAAAGCCACAAATAATAAAAAAATTAAAACCAATTGAAAATTGTCTCAGCATATCACTCTGTACATCATACTAAAAGTTAATTCAAAGGTGGAAAATCCCTTTTAGAAAGCCCTCTTTACCAAATACACAGAAAAAAATCATCAGCACTCGGTCTAACCCACGCTGTGGCGTTGACCAGCTGCTATAACGATAAAAAGCCAATATTTGTACACAAAGAAAGAAAGAGAAAAATTGCCATGCACGGGTTGCCTTTAAAAATAATTATTCCAAAAAAGTAGGTGTTAGTACCACACTGGCCAAAATATGTAAGCTCACGTGCCATGTCAAGGCCCCTCATTGTGAAGTTTGTAGTGGATTTAAAATCAAGTCCCCCAGCAACCAGTGTGACTGAGTAGTAAGACCAACAGTGCACTTAACCATGCGCTCGCAATTTTTCTCTTTCTCTTTACTCATTGTAGGTTTTTTTTCCAATGGTATATTATTGATATCATGAATTGGTGAATAGAGCACAAAGATACACACTCCAATAATGGTCCAAAATAATGTAGCAAAACACCACAGTCATCAGATCCACAGGCATGGGAGGTGCAAAGTGTGTGAATTCTCTTCACTTCCTCATCTGCTGAACATGAACGTTTAAAACATGGCCAATTTCCACAGTACATGTATATTGGTCACGATTTGTATGCCACCATACACACACTAATAATAATGGTTTGAAGAGAGAAAAGATCTAACCACGGATATATTGGTTGAAATGATAAAGAAGGAATCTGACTTACGTCAGTGTGTTCAAAGCTATTCATTTAAAGAGAAAAAGATATCCCTTCTTTATCAAACAATTAAGTTTTTAGTTTTAAGTTTAGAGAAATACAAGAACTTAATTACTCCATTAAAAGGATTGCTTTTGATGACAAGAGGGTGATGCCAACACACTGCTGGTGGCTTTATTATTGGATTTGTGAATTATACACAATAAATGTTGTTTAATCATAAAAAACTTTTTTTCAATACAGTGCCAGTGCTTACAATTATTTGAATTCCTTTGTAAGAGAGAGGAAAGAAATAAGAAATAACCCCCCTCTTTCCACACACCCAATCACTTATTCGTTTTTATCACTAAAGTGCTATGTGTAATTAATAAACCAAAATAAATTAAAGTGTAAATCTGTATAACAAAAGTCCTTTTCAAACTAAACATGAAATCCTATTTATATTTTTTATTAAAAGCATTCATAGCTGTTGTAAGCTCATTTAAAAATCTCAGCTGTCAATCAAATATTGTCTGCCACTCGTCTATTCCCTGGGCATAGAGGCGGGGCGGACAATTACTTTCACTTTCCATTCAGCACTTTTTAGATGTCACTGCTCTCCACATATTCCCCCATTCTCTTTACCATTTAATTATGTAACCAGGGCATGGGGATGGACATCGGGTCCCCTATTCTGGTGCACAAACAAGATTCTGAGATGATGCAAGGCTTGTCTTAATAACAGTGTCCACAAAATGGCTGCTGCCTGCTTGCTATAATTTTGAAATCCCAGACTGAAGGAAGCAAGATTCAAATAATCTATATAGTGTAATTAAAGTTCATTTTGCTTGACTAATGTGATAAAATAGGATTTTGAATAATTTTTTTGGGTGACGGGTCCCCTTAAAATGAATTAAATTGATATTTGGTCTCTAGTATGTTTTGTGAATAGGAAAACGTGTTGTATGAGCAGCATTTTGGATTTTGACCAATTGCTCCTTTTTTCCTGGCAAAATACCAACACAGTGTGCTTTAGCAAACATTTTATTTCCTTTAAATCAACATTTCACTTCCTTTAAAAACAATGACAACTTTTTAACCTTTCTAAACTGTAAGACACTAATAAGAGACTAATGAAGCTTACTCAATGTATTCTTTTGAATTTGGGATTCGTCTCTAAAATTAAACACAAATGTTATACTGTGCAGTTGAGTGATGGGTCACAAAACCTTTTAAAGAAATTCCATTGTTCAACTGACTCAGTATTGGATAGCATGTGCCATGTAGAATATAGGGATGCACCGAATCCAGGATTCGGTCAGGATTCTGCCTTTTTCAGCAGGATTTGGCCGAATCCTTCTGCCCGGCTGAACCAAATCCTTGTTTACATATGCAAATTAGGGGCGGGAGGGAAATCGTGTGGAAGTAAAAAATGTTTTCCCCTTCCAACCCCTAATTTGCATATGGAGATTAGGATTCGGTATTCGGACGAATCTTTCGCAAAGGATTGGGGGGTTCGGCTGATTTCAAAATGGATCCCTAGTAGAATAGCATGCAGCGGACTCAAAACAATGGAGCTCTCTATTATGTTCATGTTGGTAATACCATACTACAATAAGGATCATTTATACAATAATGGTCAATTACGAACACATCCAACAAAAAAGTTAGGGAAAGACATAAAAGAAATTGTTCAGTGTAAAAATAAAAATTGGGTAAATGGATAGCTTGTGCAAAAAAAATTTTTTCAATATAGTTAGTTATAGTTAGTCAAAAATTTAATGTACAAAGGCTGGAGTGAATGGATGTGTAACATAATAGACAGAACACCACTTCCTGCTTTTCAGCTCTCTTGGTTTCCACTGATTGGTTACCAGGCAGTAACCAATCAGAGACTTGAGGGGGGTCGGATGGGTCATAACTGTTGCTTTTGAATCTGAGCTGAATGCTGAGGATCGATTGCAAACTCACTGAACAGTTATGTCCCATATGGCCCCCCTTCAAGTCGCTGACTGACTGATTTAGAGAGCCGAAAAGCAAGAAATGTTCTGTTCTTTTCACCATCCATCATCCATCACTTCAGCCTTTATAGATTACATTTTTGGCTAACTAACTATATTAGAAATCATTTTGCACAGCCTATTTACCCAGTTTTTATTTTTACACTGAACTGTTCCTTTAACCCCTACTGCAACTGCAGGATTAATGCCAAAATTAGTGGATTAGTTGCCAAAAAGAAGGGTGTGGGTGTGGGAGGTATACCAGAAATTTCTTTTAGTACGGTTTCCAATTTTCCTGAGAATAATTAGGGACAATTTGGGTTGAACTCAAAGACATGGAATGTGCAGAAATGAGCCAGAAAGCAGAAGCATGCTGCCACAGATTTCTTCCTGGCTCTATATTAGGCGAACTATCTTAGATATATAGGTATTCCGTGATGTGATGTTAGGATCTTGTCTGGCTGCTAGTTCATAAAAAATACAGTGCTCCCAACAAATAGTTCTTGCGGTGATGTTGCTTCCAGAAACTATTTTGGAACTCAACAGGGATTGTTCCAATTCATGAGATGTTAATTAATATCAGAATGGTGTTCTGCATTATATGGTCATGCAGTATATATATATATACATATATATATATATAATATATACTGTTCTAACTATTTTTGAACTATGAATAAAGGGCTAATATAGCAGTGTAAGAGCAGCACTGTCCAAATATGGCACCTCAAATGGGGCTTGAACAGAAAAGGCTGAAAACCTCTGGTGTGGGGACAAGCTAACGGAATTAGAGTTGATTCACTGATCTCTTTATGTGTTTGACCATATATGTGTGGGTGAATTGTGAGTGTCAGAAAATGTAATTGACCTGAAATGCTGAGCTGCTGCACTCTCTATATGCTAGCTTTTTTATTTAATACAAATCATACTTTTTTTCTTCCTGAATGGGCTACATTCATTCTCCCTCCAGAATAAATTGGGAACTACAGGGCTCCTTTCATTCATCTGTGCTGCTATTGATAATTCATTATATTTATGTGTATTAGACCAGAACACTATTCCAAGCAAAATCAAAGAATGATACTATAAGGCAGGGATTTGCTAAACAAAATATAAATTTTGCATAAAGTAAATTTAATACTAAGCAATTTTCCATTACATGTTTTCAATGATTTTTCATATGATTATAATGAATTATGGGGACTCCCCCAAAACAGAACATGAATCCATTTTTTGTAGGATGTAAACCCAAGTATAATTTTTTCATAATGAAAGCACATTTGATTATAAGCAGCCTTGCACCATGCATTGAATGCAACATTTCAATGATGTCATGTATTTGTTATTAAGAGCAGTATTTCAGTACTTTCCTATTCCCTGAACTAATGGTTCTTACAACATGTACCACTGAACCGTGGTCCAGTGGGGAAAAAAAATAGTTTGGGCTAAAAAAAGGTGTGCGCTAATAGAGTCATACTCCTGTTGGGAAAACAGTACTATTTTAGCCAAAAAAATTTCCTAGACAGCGCCACCTGCAATGAAAGTGAAATCCTGATGCAGGCACACCACCGATGGGGGAAAAAGTTTGCTATTATAGGTGCCCATTAATTCAGGCAATATTCCATAATGGTTCATGGTTAACTGGTGACTAGGGGCACAACTTCATTGGAATTTAGGTGCTATTTCTTTGACCTCACAACAGTATGGCAGTTCCCATTCAGATTTTATACAAATAAGGGCTCATTTATCAGTGCAAATGCCATGTGAAAAGTTTCCATATTTTTTTTATACCCACAATAGTGTTTTTCACACAATTCCAGTTTAACTGAAATGGTGATACGCCTGACACAATTGCTGATAATTCACTACAACATATGCAGTTCCACATGCACCTCGATGCGAATCTGACACAATTGTGCTGAAAATCTTTGGTGTTCAGATGTATCTGGCTGCTAGGGTCCAAATTACTTTAGCAACTAGGCAGTACCTTGAATGAGAGCCTGGAATATGAGTAGGAAAGTGTCTGAATAGACAGATGAGCAATAAAAAGCAGCAAGAACAATACAATTGTAGCCTCGCAGAGCAAAAGTCTTCAGCTATTGGGGTCAGTGACCACCTTTTGAATGTTGGAAAGAGTCAGACAAAGAAAAAGGCAAATAATTCAAAAACTATATAAAAAAATAAAGACCAAGTGAAAAGTTGCCAAGAATTGGCCATTCTATAACATACTAAAAGTTAATGTGAATCTGTACTACCCCTTTAAGTCAGGACTAGAAACCAAGTACGATCTTCCAACCCAAGGGCAGAAGTAATCAATTTAAGAAACCGTGAGTGAGTTGGGATCTCATTTGAGGGTTTCTAAAGCTAGTGTTTGAGTCCGGAGACTCGAGCAATAGTAAATGTGCCCCATTGTGTCCAATCCAGACAAAGGTCACATTCTCTTCTACTGCCACTAAGCATTTCAACCCAGGGTTTTATATCACCCCTGTTATGCCAAACCACACCCCTTATGCCCCATGCCACATCCACAACACAACAGCTCTGCCAAATTCTGCCTGTATCTTAAGTAATTTCGGGCAGGTTTTAGGTCTTTTCAATTGAGATTCAGGTGTGGATAATCGGATTGCAGGAGACTGAGCAGTTACTATAGGTGGCTTAAAGAGGGCCAAGTTGACAAGTTTTATACAGACATCCAGAGTATGATAGAAGTATCAAATTCAGTGAACCTGATCCACACAAATATCAGGCAGCTGTAACGTTAATAAGAGATTTCTGCAGTTTATATTACATGCATGCTTCTCATGTGAAATCCTGCTAAAAAACAAATCACTTTAATATAGTTCTAATAGAGAAAAACATGGAAATGTGCCAAGTAACTGGCTGCTGACAAGGCAGCCCAACGCTACGCAGGCTTAAAGAGACTTCACGCTTGAATATGCAAAATAAACTTTCTTGATCCTATTCATGCAAGGTTTTGCTGGGAAATTTACTTCATTCAGTATACTTTCCATTAGGTATTGAGAAGAAGCCTGTTTTTGCATGTCGAACTCATTTTGCACATAATCATTGCTGAGATAATGTTTTATAAGGACCCATTATTCTTTGCTCCTAATCGCCCTGGATCACTTACAGTAAATCACCTATTTAGTGAAGTTTCCTCATGGTAGTGAGGCAAAGTGCATTATAACAGAAACAACACAAATGAGGCAAAGAACGGCAGGTATTTTGCAATGTGTTTTCTTTAATTACCCCATTATTTTGCTTTATTGTAAAATAAGGCTTTTTATTTCCTTTGGTGCTTATCATGGAACCCTGCACTCAATAGAGACTATTAGATAATGGGATTCTCAAGTTCAGACTGGATATTATGCTGAACCTTGAGGGGTCAGTGTCTTGCCAATGATTACAGCTGTGGGCAGTTTCACAAAAACATTCTCTAAAGCTCAAGTTAATCCAATGTGCACCATGGGAAAGCTCTCCACTACAAAGCCAGCTTTCCAGTAAAATCTTGAAAAAGAGCTGCACTGGGGGACGCTTGCAAGAAGTGAGGCTGAATACACTGGAAAATGCAGAGTAAGGAATATACAAACAAAGAAAAACAACTTCGAATGTAAATGATAAGGGCTTAAGATGCTTAAATATACAGCAGCTGGCACTTTTTTTTTTGCCCCATTAAGTGAGGGAAAACAAACAATGTGCAATTGCTTAATTAGAACAATTATTTGTCTTTGCTCATTGAAAAATAATTAATAGCCCAGGCTAATCCTAAGCAAGAACTACACTTATCCTTGGCAGAGAACCCAGGAAAACATTTGAATTTTATTAAGATGTAAGCACGCCATAAAAACAAGGCAGCATAGGCATTTACATACTGCTTTTTAATAAAATGTGATAATGAGCAATAATGGCTTTTGCCAGAAATAACGACATAGCCAGTTTATTAAACTGCAGTCACTTCTGCCATTGTGTTTTTTTATTTGGTGACCATATATTGTATTGTACATGAATGGGATGCACCTTCTTTGTAAACAACTACAAATTACTTTTATTCCCTATTAGAATTATACATAAGGGACATAAAAGTCACTCTGCTACATAAAATATCAATGATACCTAAGTATTAAACCCAAATCTCACATTACCTGTTTTTACAGCTGGACGTCCAGAAATATACAAGAGCTAACATTCTTAAAATAATAGGTACAGAAGTTGGTAGGACTTAACAATGTATTTGTTGATGTGCACAATCCTACCTGCTTCTGCAAAAGCTGTTATATTTTGGCCAAAGCAGTAGGTGAAGCAGTTTTTTTATTGCTGATAGCTGGTGCTAATATCCCCCCCCCCCAGCACTACTTTATAACTCCCTACTGGATAAAAGAATGTGCTTATTATAGCAGAGGGGAAATGAACCAATACCCAGGTAGAATATCCAAATGCAGAGAAAATTGTGTTGCTTGGTTCAACTTCTAACCACCACCTTCTCTCCACCCAGCTACTCAGAAAAAACATGTGTCAAACCAACTTGTTTGCAGTAAACATGCATTTTTCAATCCAGGCATGCATAGGAAGGGTTCTTTGAAAGGACAGTACAGATAGCTAATTATATGCCATTTCCAAAGAACCAAGAAACAACCTGTTGTTTTTTAGAGAATGCAATATACCCTTACATGAACTCTGAACATCTAGCAGCCAGCAATATCAGACAACAAATTAGTGCTGCCTCTGGCAGGTACCCTACTCTGCATCCATGGTTACTGAAAGGCGACATTAAACCTTGATCGTTTTGGTTACATAATACAGCATATTTTTCTCATGGCAAGTTGTGAAGCGCCTAAATCTTCGTATCACATAAATATGGATGAGCACATTTAACACTTTCAGTATGTCTTCATGCCATCTTCACAGGTTTCTGTCAATGAGCTAAGTGTACGGCTGATATCATTGTGCATTAGCATTTCACTCAAGCTTAAACTGCAATAACCTTCTTTAACTTTATTTGGCACAGAAGTATTTAATTGCTGATATACATAAATAAGCAACAAAGTATCAGTAAAATACTTCATAACTTATCTGCTATTTAAATATAGACCTTAATTGAATTTTTACAAATTAAATTAGTAGATATGTTTTTCTCATACAACTTATGAGAAAATTGCACAGAGATGAAAAGCACATATCCCCACCCCCTCTTTAGGCCTGGAAACCAAATGCATTGCACCAACTAAATTGTCTACTTTTCAGGGTTAGTGCCCATTAATTGCAGTGTCAGCTGATTTTTATCAATGGAATTGTCACAGTTTTTTAAAAGGAACACATAATCATAAGTATTTATTCCAACCATTGGAATAAACACTTTTTGCAGCTAGCACTGCTTCAGTGGCTCATTCACAGTTCCTGTTTCCTTTTGCTGATTGCGATTACACCTGTGGCAGGGGTGTATACTGGAGAATAGAGCCTATAATTAACCCACACTTAGCCACCTCTACTTGTTTAATCATAAGTATTGTTCATGTGTCAATGAAAGAGGAACTCCACCCGAAAATTAGAGTTAATGTAAGTAGAATTGCTATTAAAAGCAGTATCATTTGTATTCTGTTTTTAAGTTTTAAAACAGTGCCTCAGAAGCTACACTGTTACGATGTTTCAGGAAATTGAAGTGCAGAAAATATAACCACACGGATACGTGGTCAGTTTGATACAGTAACTGAACTGGCTTAAACCCGTGGAAAGAAATACCCATTCAGGGTCCCAAACAGCTGGGAAAGTTTGTGTTTTTAGATCACACGTATGAAAGTTTTTTTTAATACCTGCTCTATCTATTTAATAAGTTGAAAGTCTAAATATGAGGCAGTGTATTGATGTAATTTAAGGGTATATCCAATACCAGTAGGTTAATAATATTAATATTTTTAGTAATATTTGTTGCAGGAAGTTGCATCTTTCTCTGCATACTGTGTGTGCACGTTATTCCTTACCATCATTTTCTAATGCAAATTAGGCTTCCGATTTGGGCCTGAATCCCAGAATGGTGTATCCCTAGTCAGAATAGTCTAACACGATCTCTTATATTAACAGGGTTCAGCCTGTAGCCCTCCTGCTGTAACTAATTTACAACCTTTAAAAATCAAGACTGCCTTTGCCTTTTAAGAGGATGTTAGGCACTCACTGTACTTCTGGGTATACTGTAACTAGGTAAAAGCAGGAAAAAAACATTATAGCATTTTAAATTAGATTTAGAGTACATTATTTAATGTCACTGTTGTGGGATGCTGCTAATGATTGTTAGTGGATGCCAAGTTGTAGCTTAGCAACATCTGGTGAAATCCAGGTTGGACATTCCTTGTCCTATGCTCTATATTAACCCCTATGGATAAGGAATGCCAAAAATTTGACTTCAGTTGCCAAAACATTTCTAGTTGTAGCATCTTAGAAAAAAAAAGATTAAATGCTGCAGGTTATCTATTATTCGAAACCATTTGGACCTTTGGTTTTCATACCATGGAACACTATATTTAAATCTACTAAAAAAGTATAAATTCTAGTTGTTTAAACATGATTTAAAAAGTAATCATGGGGTCCTGTAGCCTTGTGCCATTGGACCAAAGATCGGAGCTTAGTGCATAATTGGGAGAGGAAATGTATTTGCTCTACAAGATATTTCAAAAAGCTGAACCTGAGAGCCAGTAACCACAGGAATTGTCCAAATTATTTACTGTCCTATTTATTCTTGGCACTACTGTAAAACTATAGCCGACACAACATCACTATTTGTGAAGAAGTTGACCCACAAAGGGAGGCTTGAGCTGAAGCCACTGAAAACCACTGCTTTAGTTGATTATTAAACACCTTAGACCCTACTCGCATAATGCACAGTAGGGGGTATATATTATTCCATTTATACTTGTTGTTTTCCTTTATTGCCCTGTATTCTAAAAAGAAGAGAAAGCCCATCCCCCACACCAGCACACATGCCCCCATAGGTCAGACCAGACATACACGAATGCATGAAACACTCCCAGACACTCTCAAATACTATTGTTTTCTGAAAAGGCAACTGTCTCACTTTGGTCATTATATCCACTATTCAAACAATGGGTACAGGACTCTTAAGTGCAGTGACTGCAACCCATAAAATAATAAATGCATTCCTCACTATCCATTATTTCATAAACATTATTTTACCAAGATTACCAATGAAAAGGAAAGAGGTTATGGTGTCTGCAGCCACCCGTAAGGGATTGCTGGACAAAAAGCTTGTTGCTAGGAAATCTCCACCAAGTCAGAATTTTGCTTAAAAGTCAGGATAACCCCAAATCAAATGCACCATTCTACTAGGAAGGACTGTACTTAGGTTTCAGTCATATTACTTTACTTTTCTAAACTTTATTTGTGAATCAATGGTACCCCTAATAAATCTCTAATTAACCAGTTCCTTAAGAAATACTGCTTACTACTGCTCCATAATTTTTTTTATTACAACCAAACGTAATATTGAATAAATAAGCCTTCCTGTTAATAATCTTTGTATTTTTGGAGATAAACTATGCCATTAAAAAAGTTCAAGACTGTTTACTTTATGTATAAATACATCATGCCATAGTTTTTTCTCTTAAATATCCTTTTTTTTAAAAAAAAAAAATAGCACACCACCCAAAACATTATAAATAAATGATAAAAATCTGCATACCACATTGCTACCAAAGTAAGGTGAGTTACAATTCTAAAGACTGCTTGTTCCATGAAAGATTAAATAAATGTTACTTACACAGAAAGCGTTTTGGCACCACAAACTCCAGATAACATATAAGGAAAATCACACCAAGATATCTTTCCAACACAGAGGCTGCAAACAGTACAACAACAGGACATCTGCGGTACCCAAAGCATTAATTCTACACAAGCTGGCCAGAAGGCGGCTCTGATTTACATGTCAAAGAAGGCTTTCATATGGCCCTATTGTGTATATAGATGGTTTCCAAAGCAGCGCCTTTTCTATGCAGAATTGCTGTTATTTCTAGGTAACGTAAAATGCCATCTCATCGACAAACCCATCGAATCAACAATTAAATCATTATTAAAATCAACCAGGCAAAACACAATCTATGGTTTATTGATTCTGAGAATAAAATATAAAAGAGGTCCTGCTATCATTTCATAGTTATATAGTTAATTTGGTTTGAAAAAAGACAAATGTCATAAGTTCAACCCCTCCAAATTACCCCCAGAACCTACACAGACCTATCAATATACTCACCTATATAAATATATATATTAAATCATCTTAAAGGAGAAAAACCCTTGATAAAAAAAACCTACCCCCTACTCTACATAGACCCCCCCTCCCCTGGGCAAATGCGGAGTTCACAGGCACCATCTTCAGCTGCTTTGGTAATTTTCGGAATAAGAAAAGCGCTTCTGCCATTTTCGTGAGTTTCGGAGCATGCGCAATTGTCATGAAAATTGTTCCAACTGCGCAAGTGCCGATTCGCCGGTATCATTCTGAAGAGAGCAAGATGGTTGCTGTGAACTCCGCTGGACAGAATCTGCACAGAGGGGTAAGTAAAGAGTTAGGGTATTTGCCCGGGGTAGCAGCTAGGCTGGGGGGGGAAGGGGTGCAGATTCTGTCCAGCGCAGTTCACGGCAACCATCTTTTTCTCTTCGGTAATCTTTGGAATGAGACCGTCGAAGCGCAGTTGGAGCAATTTTCTATTACGCGACAACTGCGCATGCGCTTAAACTCACAAAAATTGCAGAAGCCCCGTTCTCATTCTGAAAATTACCCAAGCAGCTGAAGATGGCGCCCATGAAGTCTGCATTTGCCTGGGGTAGGGGGAAGGAAGGTCTATGTAGGTTTTTTTTTATTAAGGGTTTGTTTCTCCTTTAAGATAACAATAACCTTGTACATTATTCTGGTCCAAGAAATAATTCAAGTCACTCTTAACGGTATTAACAGAATATGGCATCACAACATCACCCAGCAGTGCATTCCACATCCTCACTGCCTTCACCATGAAGAACTACCTACACTGCTTTAAAAGAAAGTTCTGTTCCTCAATAGGCCTGTGGTTCTTTATATTGTAAAACGGTTACGGTACATTTTACATTAAGGTTCTGGTCTACAGGTATAAGATCTAGGCCTGTACTAGGATTACGTCATACTGGAGTAAATAATATAATCGATTATTTTATAACAGTCAGGAAAAGAAGAATAGTTAACTATAAACTGAGGAATGACTAGAGAATCAAACATCTAATCCTACACTCGAGCCGTCTTCAGGAAGCTTGAGTGTAGGAGCCGAAATGTTGGAATAAACCACCATTTTTTTTGCACAATATAAGTCGTGTCAGTGCAGTTAATTTTCTATTTATTTATACTATTATATAACTAGCACCCAGGGGGGGGAGAGAGAGATGTTTCAGCTAGCACACTTGAGAAAGGCTGATGTGCTAGCCGAAACGTCAGCTACTTTTTGCTAAATAAAACACTTCTACAAGTTTGATAAGACCTGAGAGTGCTCGCCTTCTTCTTGGATATATATATACATGTATAATTACGTTTTCCATTTAAACAACTTTGTGTGTGCTGCCCAGTTGGGAGGTATTAGAAAATATGCAAAATACAGTTTGTATCTGGACAAGTAGGTGCACATTTACCTAGGGTCGAATATCGAGGGTTAATTAATCCTTGATATTCGACCGTCGAAGGATTTTAATCCATCGATCGAAGGATATTCCTTCGATCAGAAAATTGTTAGGAAGCCTATGGGGACCTTCCCCATAGGCTAACATTGGCCTCGGTAGGTTTTAGGTAGCAAACTAGGGGGACGAGAATTTTTTAAAGAGACAGTACTTCGACTTCGTAGTCAAACAAATGTAATATTCAGAGTTAGCTGAAATAGTCTGAGAGGAAAGAGGAAAGGAAGAAGCAGGCAGAAATGTCTCCACTTTCCTCTTTACATTAAAACTTTTATAATACCAGACAAGAAAGCATTTTACAAAATCAGGAGGGATTAACCAGTGGTACTGTGAGATATTTCTGGTTTTCAGAAACAGCACTAGCACAAAAAAATTGTAAAATCAACATTATTAATGGGAATTATAACACATAGATACAGCATGACCGAATGCTTTCTGTTCTGAGATACTGCATGTATAAATGTACATAAGTAGGGTAACCATAATTAAAGGAAAACTATATCTCTGAACAATGTAGGTGTCTATAAAATATATTGCATAACAGCTCATAAGTTAAACCCTGCTTCATGTAAATAAAAAATATCATAATAATATACTTTTTTTTTACAAGTATGTGTCATTGGTAGGGATGAGTGAATTTTTTCGTCTTGTTTCGCTGCGGAAATGACGCCCATAGACTCGTATAGCGTTGTGCGTAAAAAAAAAAAAAGCTGTGTCTCCAAAAAATTTTTTCTAAAAACCACACTAGCACACGAGACTTGTGTCTGCAGGGCAAGCCCTTGTATGCTTGACAAAGGGGCGGAGCCCCGAAACGTTGCACCACCGCAGTAAAAATCTTTGCAAGGGCTTGCCCTGCAGACACAAGTCTCGTGTGCTAGTGTGGTTTTTCGATTCAGTTACTAGGAGGTTACCGTGTCCTCCATTCACTGTGCACCGAGCAAAGCTATATACCTGCACAACGGGTGTGCGAGTGTCTACTCCAATTGAAGCAAAACTTTTTTTGCCATGCATCAAAAACATTTTTAGATGCCCATAGACTTTAATGGGCTTTGGCGACATTTCGCCGGCGGTGAATTTTTGGCCAAACCGTCAATTTCACCCATCCCTATTGGGTAATCATAAATAGAAAATTAACATTTTAAGAACTAAGGGCTGTCCCCTGGGACCATATAATTTTACGGTGTATGGAAACAAAACAAATCATATATGTTAGATCACGAGACAATTACGGTAATGGAAAAAGTTCTGTCTTTTGCTTCTACACTACTTCCTTTTACAGTTAGAGATGCATATTTTTAGTCAGATGAACTCACAGACCATAAGGCAACACACAGACCATCACAAAATGGTGGTTTAAAGTAAGAGATGTAAAAGGGCAATATTTACTGATATCCAGTTGGGTAAGATTCTAATAGGCCATTTTGATATATTCGAAATTGTGATTTATTTTCCCACAAATTTCTACAAATGTTCTTTCTCATCTTTTTTAAAAGCTTTAAAACTGCAAGGTTTATTAGGGGGCAGATTTACATATGGTCGAATATTGAGGGTTAATTAACCCGAATGTAAATCCTTCGACTTCGAATATCGAAGTCGAAGGATTTACCGCAATTAGCTCGATCGAGCGAAAATTCTATTAAATCCTTCGGATTTATGGGGGACCTTCCCCATAGGCTAACATTGCACCTTGGTAGGTTTTAGGTGGCGAAGTAGGGGGTCGAAGTTTTTTTAAAGAGACAGTACTTCGACTATTGAATGGTCGAATAGTCAAACGATTTTTAGTTCAAATCTTTCGATTCAAAGTCGTAGTCGAAGGTTGAAGTAGCCAATTCGATGGTCGAAGTACCCAAAAAAACATTCGAAATTCTACGTTTTTTTTATTTTATTCCTTCGCTCGAACAAAGATTTAAAGATTTTCGAGGTATTAGAATTTTTTAGCGCATCGGTAAGTGTAATTTTCTGTTTGTAATTTTTTTTTTTTTGTTTTACCTTGCATGTTTTAATTTAATATAAATCTGCTGAGTAATATTGCTAACCAATTCCTTTATCTCAGCTGCCATTTTCCCCTATGAAAAGTCACCAAGAAAGCTGCATAAACATTTGTTTCTGAGCATGTGCCAAATGTTGCCTGCCCATTGAACCTGATATCTTACCACTATAGCTAGTTTGAAAATATTAAGAAAAACATGTTTAATATACAGTATGTAGTTCTAAAGAATTACAAGTGAAGACAATAGAATTAGCAAATTGCTGCAGGAAATGAATGAAAAAACAGCGCTTGGTTTTCTACTTCATGCAGAATGCGTAACCATGGTAACATAATACTAATAATACCATTGGCTATACAGGTTCAGAAGTCTGGCTAGTGGCACAATAGTTTACCACCTGATTCGCTTGTATTGAAGAAAACTCCCTTTTTCAACGTTATTATGCGCATCCCAGCTGGACTAATCTGTGTAGAATCTTAGTCTTGGTCTAAGACTCTAAGTCTTTACAGTGGAATTATGGTACATTTATATTGTACAAGTAAGAGGTATTTTAACAAGGATGACTGTCTCACTTTGAAACCTTGCAGGATTAGGAATAATCAGCAGTGCCTACAAAATTAGGCTAATAAATTGAGGCTTAATTTTTAATTGGAGTTTCTTTGTCCTTTAATAAATTCTTTAATCAAACTCATTTTGTGTGGGTCACAACACTTAAAAGGTTAACAAGTACCACATTTCTGCAACATTTTCCACTTCTGCTTCTTTCTAACAGTAAGAAGACTGGATTTTTTTCCGAAACAGGTTGACTGTTATCCCATAGGATTCGAAGAAATTAATAAATGACCCACAGCCTTAGACAATTTGACTGAAATCTGCAATAACGGTCAGGAGACCGGTAGTGGGTGGGGGGATTACATCAACATGGCTGCCTCTGCCCGCTATTCATGAATACAGTGGTGATAACTGCAGGCAGCTCTGTATTCATGGGGTAGCTGCAGATCTATGTGCTCAGAAATGAAGCACAAAGACCTGCTGCAATCTAACCTGGAAGTACGTACAAAAAATAGCGTATCACACCAATTTTTGCACTTTGCAGTGTCTTTCACTTCATACATGACTCCTTATTTATATCTCATATGATCACATTAAGAAGATATGATGTCAGACCTGCCCATCATAATAATAAGTAAAGCCTATGAAATTTTCATCTTTGCATATGAACAAACAGCAAGAGCTGCAATGCTTTTTTAAACCCCATTTGAAATAAAGGGCACAAAGTTTGCCTAGGTGTGCTATAGATTATTAGATTAGTAAATTTAGCATCTTTTATTACATTACCCCCTGACGTACTTTGGCTGTTGGTATGGATCTTGTCTTCCACCAGCAACAGCTTCTACTTTGCCAAAACTTTCCTGTAAATTTCTGTATTTTCTAAAATAAGTATAGTAGAGCAGAATCCTCTTGCAAGCAAATACATCTTTTCAAGAGAAAAAAGTGTACACATGAAGCCAGAGACCTGGAAAAATAAGAATGTGTAAATAATTCGCTTGTCAAGATAGGAATCAGTACTGTACATAACTTGGATATATTCCCATTCTGCCAAATAATTAAATTACTGAAATATTTTCCTATGAAGCAAAGAAGCCCAGTGTGCAGTGCAGTGGCAATCATTTCTGTCCTTTGCTGTCATCTCCCCATACTTACTGGTAAACTATAGGGTCTTTGTTCAGGCAGCACCTACAGCCGCAGGCCTACTAAGCTCTTATTACAGGATTTCAATGATAGAAACAACATTAACATTTTTTCCAAAGGGAAGGAGATTGTATTTCACCAAACATATCTGGATCTGTAGTTAGAAGTAAATATGTTATATGCTAAAGGGTAAAATGTCATCATGAATATGTTCCAGCCATAGTATGAGTAAATCTTATTTAAAGTTGTTTTTACTCACTGTATTTTGCTTTTGCTCAGAGTCACTTATGGCTATTTCCAGATTTTGAGTGACACAGGGCTTAGAGCCTACCATCTTAAAGCTTGAAGCATTGAAAAACATTACACTGGCAAACAAGGGAAACACTGGCAGGGCAAGCCCTTGCTAGATTTTATTGTGGAGTGCAACGTTTCAGGGTTTTTATTCCTGATGGATTGAGAGGTTGCCGATTTCTCTTCAGTTGTGCATGGGGTAATTGTTTATTTGGAAGCCAGGGTGTGCAAGTGAGATATACAAGAGATTTGCCCCAGGCCACAAGCAGATAGCATGAGAACTGAGTCAACCTTTCTGCATTGCATTTCAGAATAGTGACCAAAGAAGTGATTCTGTTTGTTTACAGTTACTAATATTTGTGTAGAAAAAGTCCAGAGATGCTAGTAGGATATTCACCACGCACACAACAGCATGGAAGCTTGGTAACATCTGCTTTTTAAGGTTACATTACTCAAACAGGCAGCCACCCAGAGGTAACCATTTTCCCTAAATTTAAGGCAACCACATGTAGAACTATTTGGCTTTACTGTCCCAATATATATATCACTCTCGAGTTGCAATTTCAAGAGCTTGAACTGTGATCTCGTTGAATTGTAGATATGTTATGTTAAAACTGGCTGAAAGCAATATAGGGATGCCCAATCTAGCGATCTCTAGCCGATGTTGTGTACAAGCCAGCATAAATATTTGCAACAAGGTCACCCAGAATTGTGCTTATCACATTCTGGCGACTGTTTTTTTTTTAACCCAGAGGTTTTCTTTTCCTAGATAATTTGCAAATTGGTTTTCATTTTTTATTTTTCGTGTTTTTTGAGTTATTTGGCTTTTTTTTAAAGTTTTTATTTAATGCCTTAACATTTATTACAATTAGGAAAAGCAAGGAAAGAAGAGTAGAGATAAAAAGGGTGTATAGCTAACTAAAAAATGAAAATTCACTGCTGCACACCACTTTCTTGCATGTAGGGTGCATTCAATTCCCAGACTGTCTCCAAGTCCAATAGTATCCAAGCTATGCAAAGGGAAGAGGCACACCAATTCACACAGGCTTAAGCCTTCATCTTGTTTATTGCAGACATTGTGGCACAAGCTTTGTGCCACAATGTCCCATGGGACCTTCCTCAAAGCCTGCCATACTAATATCTTGCTTGCGTGTCCCTGAAATTCTAGTAGAAAAACAGGAGATTTATTTGTACATAAGCTGTTGACCAATACATACCAAAATACATATTATTCAGCAGTTGTAGTTTGAGAGTTGTACCTAAATAGCACAGTATAAGTACAGAATTGTCTTTTCAACACAAAGTTTGCTGTATTGCCACACTGATTTGTGCAAACTGATTCCACTCCAATGGAAATGCACTAAAACCCTAATGTGCTGCTTTGCCAATAAAACTGCCCAAAATTGTTTAGAAGTTTTCAAAAGCTTATTCCTAAGACTAGTAAAAAGTTGTATTATGCAATATGTTACACCAGCATGTGTTTGACTTCAGATGTGGTTTGGCTGAAGCAAAATGTGCTGGGAAACTGGATTTTTTTGCATCTTTTATATCTGTTTATTGTTATGCCATTTAAATGAAGTGTTGATATTAGCTTAAAAGTATCAGCATCAGAGCTGTTTTGATTTGCCTCCATATAATAGGGAGTAAGCTCCCCACCAGAAATGTATGTATGCACAATGTACTGTGGGAAATGAAGGCTTGGCCTGGAGGACAGATGACTACTGCAGCATTGTTTCGATTGTACATTTGGTCAGAACTTCTGTGTATAAAATAATAATTAACGGTATATCCTGCTTTCAACAGCAATTACATTTTACAACATTTAAAATCATTGAAAAAGGTAATTAATGTGTCCCTCTATGCACTGGCTATATGTAATACAACAAGATTCTTACAATTTGCTTCTTCTCTACGCCTCATCCATAAAGGGGTGGTTCACCTTTAAAGGAGACCAGTCACACAAACATAAAAAGCTGTATAATAAAAGTCCTCTTAAAATTAAAAATAAAACTCAAATTCTATTTTTTCATTAAAATATCTCTACCTGTTATATACTTGTTTAAAACTCCCAGCTGTCAATCTTATATTGCCTGCCCCTCCTCTGTGCCTTAGGTATAGAGGCGGGGCAGGCAATTACTTTCACTTTCCATTGTGCACTTACTAGATGTTGTTGCACTCCATACATTCCCCTTCCCTCCTCTCCCTCATTATTTGACTTTGTTTTCCGACTCTATCCAGCTTTTAAATGGAGGGTCACTGACTCCATCTAAAAAAAAAAGTTCTCTTTAAAGCTACATTTTCATTGTTATTGAGACTTATTGCTAATGCTGCACCCATCCTCTGGAACTCTGTCCCATGCCATTAACTATTCGCAGAGCCTCCAAATGATTACTGTAAACTCACCTTTTAATTTAAAGGCGAAGGAAAGTCATCCAAATGTTAGGCACCCCCAAGTGATTGTATTTACTTACCTGACACCCCGGGTCGGTGCTGGGTGCCTGGGTTATACCAGTGAGCACCACGGAGCGCTTCTCTTCCGTCTTCCACTTTAAAAGCTGATAGGAGCACCGGCTCAGGGTTTCAGGTAAGTAAATACAGGTATGGCACCTATTATCCAGAATGCTCAGGACCTGGGGTTTTCCGGATAATGGATCTTTCCGTGATTTGGGTCTTCATGCCTTAAAGGGGAACTATCGTGAAAAAATTTTTTAATACAAGGTAGAGCTCATGAAAATAGTAAATTTTTGTAAATATGTTTGATTAAGAGATACGTTTAGTTTATTAGTTATACTTTTTTTTCTCATGACTCTCTGCATTCTCTCTCTGTCTGGTAGTACACTGAGCTGTAAGACGGGGTTATGTTTTGATTGACAGATGAAAGCGTGATTTTTATTGGTTGCTAGGCTATGCACTGCTCTTTCACCTGCAATGTTTTTTTTCAAGACATTTATACTGTGCAACACATTCTCCTTGCAGGCACCTTTCCATTTGGGATTTGTTTGCTAGGTAAAAGGTATAACGACTGCATTCAAGGAAGGAGCAGAAGTCCTGGCAGCAGCAGGATACTCACATTTAGCTCATTGCAAGGCAAGCCCCACACTTGGATTATTGGCGGCAGCAGGAGAGGCTTCACGAGCAGCAGGGCCATACTGGATCCCTGGGATCGATTAACTTTTCAACACAACGTGGGATTTGGGGAAGAAGGCATCACCTTGTAAGAAGAATGCCTGCTTCAACCATTGCCTCTGCTCAGTGCTCACAGGGCTTCAAACAGCACGTGATCAGTACCGCACCTCCCCATGCAGGCTGTTGCACATCTGGTCTGGAGCTGGTAACTTTCCTGCAGCGTCGAGCCCTGTGAGCACTGAGCAGAGGCAATGGTTGAAGCAGGCATTCTTCTTACAAGGTGCTGCTAGGGTTGCCACCTTTTCTAGAAAAAAATACCGGCCTTTCTATGTTTTTATGGTTTTTCCCTATACTTAACATTGCAATCATGCAATCCGACTTGACAGCCCCCTAGCCTCGTTGCCTAGGGGGCTGTCTTCCCTCCCCACTCTCTGCGGGAAGCTGCAAAAGCCACCGATGCAGAGAAATAGCTTGGCTGCTAGAGAATGTACGCTGTACGTTCTTGGCAGCCTGAGCATTTGCCTGCCAGCACGTACGCTGTACGTGCTTGGCAGGCAAAGGGTTAAAGGAGAACTAAACCCTAATAATGAATAGGGCTAAAAATGGCATGTTTTATATACTGAACTTATTGCACCAGCCGAAAGTTTTGGCTTCTCAATAGCAGCAGTGATCCAGGTCTTCAAACTTGTCACAGGGGGTCACCATCTTGGAAAGTGTCTGTGACACTCACATGCTCAGTGGGCTCTGAGCAGCTGTTGAGAAGCTAAGCTTAGGGGGGTCGTTGTAAATTATCATACAGAAAATGAGGTTGGCCTGGAATATAAGATGATGCAACAGGGCTGAATATTAAATTCTGATGCTAGTTGCAATGGTTTCTGTGCTGCCATGTAGTAATTATCTGTATTAATCAGCCTTGTACTGTGACATTTCTATGTGTACTGTATATTGTGAGTGGGTCCCCAAGCTCAGTAAGTGACAGCAGCACAGAGCATCAACAGAAAAGAAGATGGGGAGCTACTGGGGCATCTTTGGAGACACAGATCTTCCCTGCTAAAGGGCTGTGGAGATAATGAAGATAATTGTAAGAACGTGAGCATGTATTAAAACAATACGCATCCCCAATAGGACTAAATTATGGAAGCTGAAGGAGGTATATGACTGTACAGTGTCGCCTCTATTCTACTAGTCTCTTTTCTTTACATGCTATAATCTATTATTCAATCTATTTAGTCTCTTTGTTCTCATAGAAATAGGTAATGGCCATGAAATATGCCAAATGTTTTGAAGCAGGAGGGCCCACTGACACCTGAGCCTACCGGGAGTTTTCCTGGTATCCCGGTGGGCCAGTCCGACACTGTAACTGTATTAGCTGTAGCAAGCAATTTCAGTCAGCAACAGCAAACGACAGCAAGATAATTTCTACTGTAAAAATGATAGAGACTACTGTTTTTCACCACAAACCCTATAGGGGTACTCTATAAAGCTCAATTTATTTTGTGAAGAAAAGATCCCAAAAAAGGATTACAATATCTAATGCTAAACTGTACATCAAAAAATTCAATGCATTGCTGCCAAACAATATTTGTGGTGAAAAATATGCAAATAATATACTACCAGGCAGGGTTCAACACAGTTCAGTACAATTTTTACCAATCTCTCTCTCTGTACTCGACTGTGCAGACCTGACAGCCTTCCAGAGTAACAGTTGGTGTGAGGATGCTATTCAGCATGGAGGAGGGTGGGACTTTGTGAGTTGCTAAGTGACATCATAGCTAATGAGTAGCTACTTCCATTCAGCAGTAGCTTTAACTGTCTCTCAGAGAAAGCACCCTCATTGCATGTAATAATATATCATTTAACAAAAAAATTAAGCATTTCTGCTAAACAATATATTTGAAGATATTATTATTTCCACCTCAACTACCCATTAGGAGAATTTGAATTTCACGATAGATCCCCTTTAAGTCTACTAGAAATTCATTTAAACATTAAATAAACCAAATAGGCGGGTTTTGCTTCCAATAAGGATTAATTGTTTCTTAGTTGGGATCAAGTACAAGCTACTGTTTTATTATTACAGAGAAAAAGGAAATCATTTTTAAAAATTTGGATTATTTGGATAAAATGGAGTCTTTGGGAGACAGCCATTCCCTAATTCGGAGCTTTCTGGATACCGGGTTTCCAGATAAGGGATCCTATACCTGTACAATTACTTGGGGTTGCCTCATTTGGCACCCCCAAGTGCAGGATGACTTTACTTATCCTTTAAACCTATAGCATAAGCCTTCAGCAACTCGACCATCTTCCCAACCCCCTTCTTCTTCTTCCATTGCTGTCTTCTGCTGTTACCTTGGCCATCATATGCACAGTAGAGTGAAAAAGCTAACCTTTTGATTAAAGTTCAGCTTTTCGCTACATATGCACAGGTGGCACAAACCATCAGGCAGGGGGGGTGCAATGAGAGTCTGACCATAAAATTAATACAGGCAAAGATAACTCTGCACTAACCCATTATCAGTATATAAAGGACATTAGGCTGTCACACAAGATGCAGGCCAGTGTGCTCCTCCTTGTCTCTGCACTAACAGGCACTGCACCGGCCTGTGTGCAGATATCAGTGCAAAAACATGAAACTGTGCAACATCCATCCCATGTGTCTGTACACAGACCTACGCCATTCATGTCAGTGCAGAGACGACACAGTGCTGAGGAAACAATACAGGTATAAAAATGCTGCATTTTGTATGACATTAGTCAGTACATGTTGTTATGTATTTGGTCAGATTGAATATATTGCAATATATGGTCAAACTTTCCTTGTTTTGTTTAAAGAATGGCATTTTTAGTAGGTTAATGCACAATATGTAATAATGTTCTTAATATAGTGAATAAATTACCCCTATTGTACAATATAAAAATATTATAAGGCACTGGTAAGTTCTATTACCATATAAAAAAATGAGGCCATAGACCAAGTGCTTTAATAAAGGTCAAGGAACTTTGAGATAACTTCTAAGATCCTCAATCCTCATATATTACAACAGTTTTTTTCCATTTGTGATCTATTAGGTACTAAGCTGCAGTTACTATCAGGTTTATCAGTTTCTGCAATGTGATTAGTGAGTTTGGAGTCACATGACTGAAAAAGTACCGATTATAATTGATGACATCATAGAGAGTGATATTTTGGGACAATTTGTAACTGGCTTTCATTTTTTGTGGTTTTTGAGAAATTTAGCTTTTACTCAGCAGCTCTCAGTTATCTGGTTGCAAGACTCCAAATTACCCTAGCAAACATGCACTTATTTGAATAAATATGAAGGAGATGAATAGGAGAGGGCCTGTATAGAAAGACGGGTAATAAAAAGTAGCAATAACAATAAATGTGTAACCTTACAGAGCATTTGTTTTTTTAGATGGGGTCAGTGACCCCCATTAGAAAGCTGTAAACAGTCAGAAGCAAATAATTTAAAAACTATAAAAAAAGAAAAAATGAAGGTCAATTGAAAAGTTGCTTTGAATTAGCTATAAAATACTAAAAGTTAACATAAATGTGAACCACCGCTTTTAACATCTTTCAGCCGAGCTCTTCAGACTTTCTCAGTGTAAACCCCATTTAGAGGTTGCCCTTTGGGCATTACAATATGACCTCAAAACATTGTTAGATTCAACCAGCATTACAATGATATCTAGGGCCAAAAATAGCTGTTATCGAGATTTCCAAACAGAAACATGCACAGTGGAAGCACTTGACCCTGGTTGGTGACCAGCACCAGGTGCTGGAAGGGACATTGTTGGGCATGACTGCTGCCAACCCCGCTCTGCTTTGCCTATTCTGTTTGTGAGGGAGTGGGACTCTCTTTGGCAGGATGGTTGGTGTGCTTGGGGAGCGAGGGCCTCTGCAAGTCCCAAACATATATAAAACAATTCTCTTTTAGAACGCTAACTAATGTACAATATACCACGTTACTGTGGTAACTTCAGGAAGAGTGTTAAAATACAGAATTTCCTAGGTCAAGCTGAGGTATGCACAAACCCACATCAGTTAAACCATTCGCAAATACAGTTGTTTGTTCAGTGGCATAACTGGTAAAATTTTTGAAATAATATTTTCCTTCCTTTCAAAAGTGAAGTAAAAGACGCCCGGACAACAGAAAGTAGCTACTGTTCATTAGAGGCTTGTGCAGTTGTAGGGGCTACTAGGAAACCAAAAGAGTTCTGTATTGCTTCATTAAAAAATGCATTAAACATCAACATGGATATAACTAATAGCTAACCATAAATCTTACTATAGAACAGAAAAAAACAGAAACATTCAGTGATTTTTAGCTAAAGGAACAGATGGACATTAGAATGTATAGGAAGAATGTAAACAAAAAAAAGTTAATGGAAGGGGACATTTTTTACACCAGATTGTAAATACATATTATAAATATATTGTAAATATAACAATATGTGCTATAAGCAAAAGAAATGGTCAGTTTAACTCCCTTCTGCACCTGTCACATAACTACACAATACCCAGACACTTATCCTATGAACACAATTTACTTCATAGAGGAGATGTTTTTGTTTCAGAATATTGTAAATATGACAGTACAGTATGTGCTATAGGCAAAATAAAATATCAGTTTAACCCCTTCTGCACCTGCCACAGGACTACAAAATACTTAGGCACTGCAGTCTTATAACATTAAAATGTGAGTACAAAGATCCATTCCTGAAAAGCTGTCTCAAAGTTTCCCATGTTTGATATTGGTCATGTCTTGCCATGGTCCAGGGTCCTGCCCATATGCAGTGGTTCAGTTTGGTGGTTTGTGGTTACTGATTTAGTTACCCAGGGAATTTTTTTTAGTGAAGTTACATATGCCAAATAAATTTACCTTTAAACCAAACAACCCATAAAAGTAAATCAATGGTTCAATGTGTTGAATCAAGCTAGAGAGGTTAATTTAAAATACAGCTACTGCAGTTTCATTTCAAATACAGTACATATAGTTTTAATAAAATTGGTTTCATTACAAATGAGAAAACCGCACAATGCTTTAATATATTTTATAATACAACACTATTATAAAAACTAACTAGAATTTATTTGCATCATCTCTTTGGATGACTGATAATGCAGAGCATTCTATACTGGATTTATGATGATAATCTGAAAAAGTTAATAGGTTGGATGTATGGATTTAAATTATTTAGCAATGGGAAAAATCTTCTCAGGACTTGTAAGTCAGAATCATCTACTGGTCTATCACATAACAAATGTAAACATACGACTGGTTACTATGGGTTCTACTATGGGTCTACCTTTGCCCTTTTGGCTGCATAACCCCCTTGGTTCCCTTGTAGCTTAAAATTGTATAACATTTTGAGTTTATAATAAAAGCTTGTGTAGAACAACAATAAAGAGCTATCATAAGAGGAAATGAGGGAGGCAAGTTTTCATTACAACATAGGGGTAAAAGGCAATGTGAGCTAAAGAGGAGAGAAGAGAGTAAAAAAAGAAAAGGAAAATAGTAAAAAGAGTGCAACAAAGCGAAAGTGTCAAATGGTAGTTTTTCAATAACATAACTGAAGCTGGTAATTGGCTCTAATAACATCTGAATTGTGAACATATTAGTTCTACAAATTAGTACACATCTACTACACATTGTCATTACAATGGCTGGGATCACGAGATCACAATCATACAATGTGAAAGCAGACCTGGCAGGCAGCAGAAAACTAGCCATACATATGAGGCTGCAAAGCTGTTTTGTAGTGCGTTTGGGAAGGGGGCTAAGTGCTCAGGTGAGGGAATCTAGTGGTTATGACAACTTCTGGTACTTGCTTAGAAAGATTAGATTTCAGGAAGTGCTTGAATGCTTCAGAATAGCAGATGCGTGCAAGAAAGCCATTACAATAGCTTGTCACACCCCAGTGAAAGCACCTTAAGGGTAGAGGCACACATGCTATTTGGGGGACATTAGTCGCTCAACGACAAACCGCCTTTTCTTCGGGCGACTAATCTCCCCGCAATGCCTTCCAGCCAGCTAGAATCTAAATTTCTGGGGGGATGGCACTTGGAGCGATTTGTTTTCAGAAGTCGCCCGAAGTTTCCTTGTGAGGCATTTTTGTGTGTCTCTGCCCTATTGCAAATATAACTCCATTAATGTAAAAACTTTTTTTTAAAAAGGGTGAAAGCACATTAATGCAAATACAACAGGTCAATAGTATAACTGTAACTATAGATAACTAATAATAATAATAATAATAATAAATAGGCACCCCACCCAGCAGGCAGTGCACATCCAAAGAGGACAGAGGTGAATCCTGATAGAGAACATTTTTGGATTATAAAAGAAACAAACACATTTCTAAACCTAGCCTAGTTCCTAACCAGTTATAAATGAGCTATCTTCTATATCAGCAGTTTATCTTTCCTGATAAAATACCGTTGTAATACAATAGCTCATATATACATGCCTAATCTAGTCAGCATCTTACTCATTTAGAAGAAACGCTTCTCACATTTGAATTACTACTACTAAGCACAGAAGAATCACCACCACCATGTACTAATTCAATATCCCTGACTAATCAGTTCCACAAGTAGTTTGGCACCAATCAATCAGCCCCTTGGTGCAGAGTTTAGCCAAGGCTGATGCTTTGTCGCACAGGTGCTGAGCAGCGTGGTTAGTGAGTGGTTAGTGAGTGGGAGTTGCCTGACACTGCACTTTCACTTCTGCACAACAACAACGTGAGCTCTTGTACCATCGCCCAGGTACATACCTGTTGTTGCCATGCACTCAGGCGGCGCAGCACTCATAGGGGCAGCCTGAAACACTGGTACATTTGCACAGCGCAGAGAAGCTTTCCAGGTGCGTATGGTGTCTCTGCTTTTCCTTATCCAGAAGGAGCATAAGGATGAGTCGCTATCTATGAGATCTATACAGAAGCAAATGCCTGCCACCAAGATACGGCGAACTTCCCTTTGCCTTATGTGAATCCAGAAGGAGACATGGCAACAAGGGGGAGTCAGACCATCGGTTAAGGAGGTGGCGGGAGTTCTCAAGGGTTATGGGGGGTGGCCTGGGAAGAGAGGGCAGGGAAAGGTCACAAGAGCCACAGAGCTGTGGGCATTTTCAATGTGCAGCTGACCTGAAAGGATGTGGGGAGTATCTGCATCACTTACCAGAATGGAGACTTAAGTAGAAGGGGGTGATGGATTGCTCTGTCAACAGTTTGGACTCCTGTTGCATCTCACTCACACCACTGGTGCCCCCAGGAAAGCACAATGCAGAGAATAGCCACCCAAATTGCTCAGCCCTGAGGTAAGCTCCAGACCTAAGGACAGGTGGCACTCTGACTCTGACAGTCCCTCTCCTCAGGCAGCAGGAGAAACAACACAGCAGGGCCCATCCATCAGGCACACGGGAGACATTGGGTACAGCAGAGACACACAGAGCAGTGAGCAGGCAGGCACCAGCTCTAGAGAGTGTAGTCTGTGTAGAAGGGGCGGATCCGGGAAACGTGTGTGTGTGTGTGTGTGTGAGAGAGAGAGCGAGCCAGTCCAGGCAGCCAGAAGGAGGAGTGACCCGGACCAGCTCCTGACACGTAATCCATCTGGAGCAGGTATACAGGAGCCTGGCAGTGCAAGCAAGCAGGGCACACACAGAGAACACTGTCCATGTGGAACCTTAAGCACTAAGCAGCAACTCAAGAAAGGGTTCCCCAGCAACTGCATCCCAGAGCTGTTATTGCATGATTTACAGCAACAAGAGGGCCACTACTGTGGCTGCCAGCTTCCCAGGGCATGTGGGATTCAGTAAGGAAGTGGTAGGCTTTTGGGGGGCCACAGGGGTGGTACAGCTAATCCACAAACTCACTCATCCAGTGGCAATGTGGGGGATCCGAGGATAACGATGCTACCCAATGTGAGCAGGCAGACACCATAGTAGTAGGGGATAAGGGACCCCAAGTGGTAGCCATAGAGCCAGCTGGGATACTGCAACCCCTAAGGTGAAAGAGGCCTGTATGTCAGCTTCAAAGGACAAAAAAGGGGAGATAAAGAAAATGGAAGAAATATCAGACTTTGCCAAGGGCTCTACCTATGTATGTTTTGAAGGGCCCTTAGGGGCACACCTCAAGAAGGAGACCAAGGAAAAAATATGAAAGCGAGTTGATATATTCTTTCTTCTTCCCTTGGAGAGGTTTAATCTAGATAGGGGAAAAAAGATGACAGCAAGAAAGCAGGCGAGAAGATGCTCTACTGCCTCATCTTCATGTAGACATATCTGGCTACAAGCGTTTATTATATTGGCAATTGTCATTAGTGAAAAAACTTCGGAAACTGTCCGGGCCTTTTTTGCTATCTTGACAGCATTTGGCACTGCTTGACTGCATTATGACGAGCAGGTCCACCAAAGGAAATCGTTGCGACAGTCCATGGGATGTTGTACTGCGGCTTAAGTTACCCAGCTGCCCTACTGAATTGCCCTTTCCAGGGTGGGTAGTGGACGTTCCCAGTCCAACTCACCAGTGGGACACAATAAGAAGGGCTACCGTTGGGCTTTTAACGAAGGAGCCTGTAAATAAGGAAATTTCTCATTCACTGTCCAGATGCTTCAAAAAAGGGAGTGTGGGATAAAAAGAAGGGGATTTTAGCAGAAAGGGTATGACCTCAGTGAATCTGTTGGCAATGCGTCCATACCTAAGGGAATATAAAGATAACCCCATGGCTGAGCTCTTGAAGACAGGGTTGGGGAAAAGGGCAAAAACCATTCAAGGCAGTCCTTGGGGTACCATTATGCAAAAATCTGAGGTCAGCATTGGAACATCCTGAAGAAGTGGATGACAAACTCAGGAGGTTGAGCTAGGGAAAATGGTGGATCCCTTTGGGAGTCCATCCTTACCAGTTTTGCGGCTATCCCCCTTGAGTGTGGTGCTGAAAAAGGAGCCAGGCAAATTCCAGCTTATCCATCACTTGTCTAAGCTATACTTCTTTTGACAATGCTGCAGAAATGTTAAGAAAAGCAGGACAGGGGGAGCACTGATTGCAAAAACCGACATTGGGACAGATTCAATTAAGCAAGAAAAGGGTTTCTCAAGTGAAAAGTCATGGACAAGATTAAGATGAGATGCAATTCAATTCAGAAAAACGTACCTCATGGTGTATCACGTGAAAACTATTGAAGTCTATGGGAAAAAGTTGGAACTGCATTTGGAGAAAAGTTTTTTTCTCCTTGAATTGAATCTTATCCATGACTTTTCATATGATAAACCATGAGATAACTGTTTCTCAGTCAATTGAATCTGGCCCATTGTCAGCATTCTAGCTATTTCGAGTTCACCTTCAGTACATTCATTTATTGGGTTGCCACTGGAGGGAGAATTTATTTGTTGACAAATGTTTGCCGATGGGTTGCTCAAGAGGGCCCATTTTTCCACAATAAAGTTTCTGGACATTTAGCTTGACTCAAAGTGCTTGGAATTTTGGCTTCCACAAGATAAACAACCTAGTACTCAGGGGAGTTTTACATGTCAGGCTACATATCACCTGTGGGGGCTCCTGCGATGGCACACCCCCCCAGTGCCAGAGGGGGCCGCATCACTAGTGCAGAGAGTGCAATTGTGCTCTTTTGCACTAGAAGAGCCGAATTTCTGTTTTAAAAACAGGAAATTCAGCTCTTACCAGGAGTGACTTTTTGCTGCCTGCAAGTTTCTCAAATCGCCTCATGTCAGCAGCACCCCTGCTAGTGTTGCAGCTGCAGCAGAGCAAGGCACTTAAGAAGCTGACCCTCAGGAAGGTTCAATTACTGTTAGGCAGGCTGAACTTTGTCTTCCGAAGTGATTGCAGAGTGATTTAGTGGCAGAAGATATGGTGGAGATGATTACTGTGAGGCAGTTCTAGACTGGATCAGCCGAATGTACAGAGAGGGGTTACAGGAGGGGAAAAAAGGTTCAATATAAAAAAAAGCCAGTTTCCTTACATGTACTGGAACAGGTTTGCTTAAGTTTTGCTTTCAATTTGGCATTTTTTGGGGGCATACAGAATGAGGGAGCTGGTTTCCCTGAGTAAATTAGTGGCTGGTGGGCTAGCAGCTTCTGATGTTACTTGCAATGCACAGCAGTTAAGGATCACCGTGCAAAGACAAAAACTGATGAGGGAAAAGGCCACAGAGGTGCAGAGATGGAAATTAGGCGAGGGGGCAATACAATGGGGTTTGTAAATGGAAATCATGCAGATTCTGATAATGGAACATTCATATGTGCACCATGCGTCACTACCACTGGGCAGCAGCGTGCCAGTGGTATGCAACCTACTTAGGGTGTGGTGGAGGTGAGAGCCTTGCCCAATTTGGTGATAGCCTGGTCTGACATGATTTCTAAGTTACATTGGTGGGGCTATAGGCAAAGTTGTAGTTCACTGTGGGGCATATGTAATCTTACGCAAAGATTTTGAGGTGGATATGACAACATGGTTTGGGCCTGATGGGGTAACATATTGTATTGTGTTGTTTTGCATCATGCTCTCCTTTTTTCGCTTCATGGGGCTCATTTAAAAAAAATTGATAGATGATTACCCAGAACGCCTCTGAACACAGAAAGTATTTGCATGCCCCATGCTTCACTCATAGCACTTAAAAACTACAAATGAAAGGCTTTAAACCTCTTTTAAGCAATTAAGGGTGGAGACATGAAAATACTCCTATATGCAAATCCCAAGGCATTCACAACCCTGGACAGGTGGCAAGATGTACCTTGGGCATCACATTTTTGAGTTAAGAGGAGCGTCAGATTGGGGCCTGAGTTTATTGGTTATAAGCATTGTCAAGTGCCTAACAATTGCCACCCCATGTCCTTTAAAGGTTGCATGTTATCTTCTTGATATCTGCCTGCCTCGACCCAGCCTGTCTGACGATTCTCTTGCCTGCTCCATTTGTACCGTGACCTTCGGCCCAAAAGACTCAGCCGTGCCCCTTTGCCAGCCAGAACATCTTGCCTTGCACCTCTTGTTAAGTCCAGGTGGCACCCAAGTAAGCTGAGGGCTACTCCCGAAGCCCAACGGTGGTCACACTACTGGTGAAGCCGAGCCGAGACCAGGGTGCTTGGCACTTGTTCTGGTATTGGGTGCCGGTCGTGACAATACTCCAGTAGGGAAATTATAAACGGTCGACTGACAGCAGGTGCGCATGCTTTCCATATTGAATGTCAATAGAAAGCAGCAGAAAAAAGTCTCTCCCAACTATTGCCTTTCTTATATCTTTTTTATTTATTTTTTCTCCTCAATTTTTTTTAAATGTTTGCACTAGGAGAATCAACAAGGCTAGAGGCAAAAATCCAGAAAAAGGAGATGAAGCTGTTTTGTGTCATCGGCGAACTTGATGATGTGGTGCTGAAAACGTTGTCGCCGATACGAGACTGAGGCCTCAATGTTTACAGCACCATCAGATTGAGCACAGGAGCTCCTCAAGGATGTTTTCTCAGCCCGTTGTTGTACATATTGCTGACACATGACTGCACAGCTAGACACAGCTCAAACCACATTATCAAGTTGCCGATGACACGACTGTGGTGGGGCTCATCAGCCACAGCGACGAGTCGGCGTACAGAGATGAGGTTCAGCAGCTGGCGGTCTGGTGCAGTGAGAACAACCTGTCACAGAATGGGGATAAAATGAAAGAGATGATTATCGACTTCAGGAGACTTCACACACCACTCGACATCAACGGGTCCACGGTAGAGACAGTAAAGAACACCAAATTCCTCAGAGTCCACATCTCAGATGACCTCACCTGGACCACCAACACCGCCTCCATCACCAAAAAGGCTCAGCAGCGTCTTCACTTCCTAAGTTGACTGAAACGGGACAGCCTTCTGCCTTCCACCCTCACAGTGATCTACAGGGGCACCATAGAGAGCGTCCTGATGAGCTGCATCTCCATCTGGTACAGTAGTGCCAGCGCTGCTGACTGGAAAAGTCAACAGCGGACTGTCAGAGCAGCTGGCAACATCATTGCAACATCATTGGAGCGGCTCTTCTATCACTGCAGCACATCTTCCACAAGCGCAGTGCAAGTCAGGCCTCCTGCATTGCACTGGACTCCACACACCCCTCACACGTCTGTGTGTTCATGCTGCTCCCATCCGGCAGATGCTTTCATAGCATTAAGGCCTGATCAACTAGGCTTCGCTAAAGCTTAGTGGCTGGTGGGCTAGCAGCTTCTGATGTTACTTGCAATGCACAGTTACATTGGTGGGGCTATAGGCAAAGTTGTAGTTCACTGTGGGGCATATGTAATCTTACGCAAAGATTTTGAGGTGGATATGACAACATGGTTTGGGCCTGATGGGGTACATCGGACAGCTATGGGTTATAACCAGTTGAATTTTGATTGTGGGGGAGTCGAGGGGACTAGGAAGGTTTAAGGGGTCCAACCTGATGAGAACAGTTGCTGATAATGTGTGGTTTTCCACAGTTTGGGAAAAGGTATTGGAGTGTTCCTCCCAGGCGGTAGTGGTCTCGACTGGGGCAGGGGTAAGAGAGAAAAAGGTTGGCAGGGGTGCTTTTTGAGTCAGTTTGGTGGCAGCAGACAAGTTGCCATTGGGCTGGTGCTTTACATGGGCCATCCCCAAAGGGGAATACGTTAGTTAGGAAGTTCTCTGTTCATTAACAGATGTTGTACCTGTTAATATCAACACATAACTTCAAATAAATGTTTTGTGGCATTTTATGATCCAAGTAATGTGTTGTGTCTTTTATTACATGATTGTAGTATGAAGGTAATTATCAGTGTGGGAGGTAAGCAAAAGGGAGAGTATCCACACTCTTCTTGACATGAGCACATCTTTATTGACCTCTAGTGGATCAGATGATTTAGTACCTGCTCCAGCCCAGAGGCCCTTATGCAGTAATGCATGCAGAATTTTGCAAGAATCACAGACTCTTTTTACTGTTGTTTAATAAATCTGATTTCATACAGAAATACATAATAATTTGTTTCCAACTAACGCCCCAACTTAAAGGGACAGTTTACACCTCTTTTCCACATGAACACAATGAATATGGCTTGTGCTAAGCATACCTATTGTCTATTATTTTAAATAAGAAGTATACTTTTATTTCTAGCACTAAACAAGTATATGAAGCCAGTTATCTCTTATTTCACTTATTTTAGTATTCTCCTGTTTTTTACCAATCTATTCTGCTTCTTTTCTAGTTCTGCTTTTTATTAGTCTATGTATATTTTCTGTATGTATATTGTTCTTACCTAATGCTACTTATGTATGCAGCACTGTACAGCAGAAAAATAAATTAATAGAACAAACTTGGTTATTACAATAATAAATGCACAGTACAGTTACAATAATGATTAAAGGGGTTGTTCACCTTTAAATAAACTTTTAGTATGATGTAGAGAGTGATATTCTGAGACAAATTGCAATCGGTTTCCATTTTTTATTATGTGTGGTTTTTGAGTTATGTAGCTTTTATACAGCAGCACTCCAGCAATCTGGTTGCTTGGGTCCAAATTACCTTAGTAGCCATGAACTTGAAAAAGTGTTTGAAAATAGATTAAAGTGAATGTATGTTGTAGGGGCTTTGTCCCATTTGAGATTTGGGCATAATGTGCCACACCTACCATACAGGTGCCAAAATATATGCTGTGCCCAAAGTATGGTCAGTGGCAGGTGGAAAGTACAGCATTTATTAAAGCAGACGGTAAGGTTAAAACTAAGTAAGCAATCAGAAGTGATCACAAAGGTTTATCTGGGGAAAGAGCCACCACGATTCTTTCCTTCTATTCTTTACACATTGGATTTGGTATCAGATTTCCTTCTCACAGCTCAAACCCTCTGCCTCAGTCAGCATGCCTGCTCAGCTTCCACACTTGCCTCCAGCTATCTGAACTCAGAGTAGAACAAGATGCAGACAGGAAAGTTACATCACACACAACTGATATGGCAGCTGCAAGCTTAAGAAAACAGAGGGCGCTTCTATGGCTATTCACTCAGGTATGTTAAAGCATCCTACACAATAAATATAGTGTTCTGGTGTGTCATATTATGGCTAATCTATTAGCAAAAAAACAGCATCAGTAGCTTTGCTTTAAACAGCTTCCACTCTGGTGGGCAAAAGGTTAATAGTAAGGCTGCAACTTTAACTTTATTACTTCCTTCTTTCTCTAACCCACTCAGCCCCCTACCATGGGAATTTACGTTGGCTATTGAGCATGTTCGGTTCTTCTCAGCTCCGATTAGTAAACATCCTCCAGTCTAGCAGCCAATGAAGAGATGGCATTGCTGGTTTCCATACAAACTCTGCTCAAGCTGTCTGCTCCTATTTTTCTTTTAACCTACTCTCCAGAGCTCAGCTTAGCAATTACAGTCCAAGCAGGACTTTTTTTTATCAAAGTAAGTTGTGCCTGTGTAAGCCTGCATTCTTGATTGCATGACCTTATTATGTCACTGCTGATGTGTCAGAGGGAAAATGGCAGCTGGGTGAAAGCTGCTATTTGTTTTAGTAAAATGTGATTGCGCCAGGGAACAGAGGGATGTATGCAGTACAATTGATGCTTTTCAGGTGGGGGTTATATTCCAAATGTATCTACATGGTAGGGAAATGTAGGGTTTACATGTCCTTTAAATGAGCATTGAGGGTGGTAGAACAACCTAAACAGAATGGTCAGAAAAAGCAGTGTCACATAGGGCCACCATACAAGACTGGACTGGACAGGTAGGACTAGCATCGGGCACAAAAGGACATATTGGAAGCTATTTGGGCAGGCCAGTGGAGGATCAAAGGTGTGGCCAGGTGGACATATGAAGCCCAGCATCAATTAATGATGTCTAATTATCAAAGACTTTGGTAGTGACTTTGGTCAGTGAAGGAAGTTTCAGGGGCAAAGAATGGGCTTTAATGTAGCAAACAAACATACTGGGGTTTAGAAGATATTGTTCATAATAAAATCAACAAATGCAGGCAGCCTCTATATCACTTTTCATATTTGATTTCCTCTATATCGCTAGTTTTCGATGTTAGTATTAATAATAACATTTAGAAGATATAAGTGCATTTTTATTACCAACATTTTATCTTCAACTAATAAATGTGTCATTGCTATTTAATGAACAGGGAGCATTTCCATGAGTCATAACATCTTTAGTTTCCAAAACGAATCTTATATTTTCAGCAGTAAATTGTTAAATAAATGTCATATGGTCTATTGATTGGGGGACACGTACATAAACTTTGCAATGATATGTGAAGAAAACAGTCCCTACAACAAGTTTAAATTAATTTTTCCTGCTTTACAGTTTTAAGTTTTTTTGTTTTTTTTTGCAGTGTTAAGCATTTAAAGGTATACTCATGGACATCACTCGGGGTGAAGAACACTGCTATTTTTCATTGACACAGTGCTTATATTTTGGTGCAAGACTGCAACAATATGTCAGTTTCTGATATAATAATGGCAGATTGATAAATTTTTGGGCAAAAATAAAAGTTGTGTCCTTATAAATCTAATTTATTTATGACTTTGTCCCCTTGGTGCTCACATTTATAGCCTACAGGTCATCTTTGTGCCCTACATGTTGCAGGCTCAAAAAAATTCACAACCCAGGCCTTTATGCCAAAGCACAGACCATGGTTTGAACAACCACTGCCCAGTCATCCAAACCAACCCTTTGCAATCTACAAATCACAACTTTGCCTCTGGGCCCCTGACTTAAGTACCATTACAGGCTTATACTGTAATATATTTCAGTATCTTTATCGTTTTCATTTTAACATATTGTATTGTGTTGTTTTGCACCATGCTCTCCTTTTTTCGCTTCATGGGGCTCATTTAAAAAAAATTGATAGATAATTACCCAGAACGCCTCTGAACACAGAAAGTATTTGCATGCCCCATGCTTCACTCATAGCACTTAAAAACTACAAATGAAAGGCTTTAAACCTCTTTTAAGCAATTAAGGGTGGAGACATGCAAATACTCCTATATGCAAATCCCAAGGCATTCACAACCCTGGACAGGTGGCAAGATGTACCTTGGGCATCACATTTTTGAGTTAAGAGGAGTGTCAGATTTGGGCCTGAGTTTATTGGTTATAAGCATTGTCAAGTGCCTAACAATTGCCACCCCATGTCCTTTAAAGGTTGCATGTTATCTTCTTGATATCTGCCTGCCTCGACCCAGCCTGTCTGACGATTCTCTTGCCTGCTCCATTTGTACCGTGACCTTCGGCCCAAAAGACTCAGCCGTGCCCCTTTGCCAGCCAGAACATCTTGCCTTGCACCTCTCGTTAAGTCCAGGTGGCACCCAAGTAAGCTGAGGGCTACTCCCGAAGCCCAACGGTGGTCACACTACTGGTGAAGCTGAGCCGAGACCAGGGTGCTTGGCACTTGTTCTGGTATTGGGTGCCAGTCGTGACAATACTCCAGTAGGGAAATTATAAACGGTCGACTGACAGCAGGTGCGCATGCTTTCCATATTGAATGTCAATAGAAAGCAGCAGAAAAAAGTCTCTCCCAACTATTGCCTTTATTATATCTTTTTTATTTATTTTTTCTCCTCAATTTTTTTTAAATGTTTGCACTAGGAGAATCAACAAGGCTAGAGGCAAAAATCCAGAAAAAGGAGATGAAGCTGTTTTGTGTCATCGGCAAACTTGATGATGTGGTGCTGAAAACGATGTTGCCGATACGAGACTTCAATGTTTACAGCACTATCAGATTGAGCACAGGAGCTCCTCAAGGATGTCTTCTCAGCCCGTTGTTGTACATATTGCTGACACATGACTGCACAGCTAGACACAGCTCAAACCACATTATAAAGTTCGCCGATGACACGACTGTGGTGGGGCTCATCAGCCACAACGACGAGTCGGCGTACAGAGATGAGGTTCAGCAGCTGGCGGTCTGGTGCAGTGAGAACAACCTGTCACAGAATGGGGATAAAATGAAAGAGATGATTATCGACTTCAGGAGACTTCACACACCACTCGACATCAACGGGCCCACGGTAGAGACAGTAAAGAACACCAAATTCCTCAGAGTCCACATCTCAGATGACCTCACCTGGACCACCAACACCGCCTCCATCACCAAAAAGGCTCAGCAGCGTCTTCACTTCCTAAGTTGACTGAAACGAGACAGCCTTCTGCCTTCCACCCTCACA
Source organism: Xenopus laevis (assembly GCF_017654675.1). NCBI lineage: Eukaryota > Metazoa > Chordata > Amphibia > Anura > Pipidae > Xenopus > Xenopus laevis. The sequence continues at coordinate 89,151,731 of NC_054379.1, forward strand.
GTGATCTACAGGGGCACCATAGAGAGCGTCCTGATGAGCTGCATCTCCGTCTGGTACAGTAGTGCCAGCGCTGCTGACTGGAAAAGTCTACAGCGGACTGTCAGAGCAGCTGTCAACATTATTGCAACATCATTGGAGCGGCTCTTCCATCACTGCAGGACATCTTCCACAAGCGCAGTGCAAGTCAGGCCTCCTGCATTGCACTGGACTCCACACACCCCTCACACGTCTGTGTGTTCATGCTGCTCCCATCCGGCATATGCTTTCACAGCATTAAGGCCTGATCAACCAGGCTTCGCGAAAGCTTTTTTCCACAAGCTATCAGTCTCCTCAACTCACTGCCTACCGTCCCACTACATTCTAGACACACTGTGAACTGAACTTTTGTTTTACACTTCTGCACTTTACACACCAGTACTACCTCACAGAAACTCTAAAATTCTGTGTATGCAGATTCTCACTGGATTCTGTTCTCAAGCTAGCTTGGTTATTAGGATCTTGACCTTGAGGAAGAACCAAGAATTGGTTATATGAGCAATACTTTGCTTTTCTGTGCTGTAAAGAGATATATGTATGCTCTACAAATGGTAACACCCTTTTTACGCTCCCATAATTTCTTATGTCATATGTTCCCAAGTCTATAAAACTCTGATTCTTTTGTTCAGGGTTCTTACCCTTTGTGAGTTCAGAATCCATGTCAAATAAACTTTATCTTTTTTTTACCTCAAGTGATCTCTGATAACTGAAGTTCCACAACACAAAGCATTGTGGAAATTAAAGTTGGTTACCATACTATTGCTTTGAGTATGATTTGCTGTCTTTAAACCCAGCTCTGCAAGTAAGCACTAGTGCCAGCTGGTGGGCTAATCTAACTGTATTGGAAATGCTGCATCTCAGAGTTGTGGTCAACAGTGTGCAAATGTTCAAATAATAATCACGATATAGGGTGAAAGTGTTAACATATTAGTCTTGATTGTTGTTGATGTTTAAATGTCCTCCATGAATCTAGGTCCATCAAAAAGTTGGAAGAACTGAACATGGGGATGGAGCCCCTTGAGGAAGGCATTAAACCTAAGAACAAACTACATAATGGCTTCAGGAAAAACAGCATTACTATCCCTGACAATCAATTACCTCTGGGTACAGAAGTGTAACACTATCCCTATTAAAAGCAAAAAGATCCATTTACTCCCAAACCCTAGGACTTACCTCCCAACTGTCCCATTTTTTCACGGGACAGTCACGATTTTGACAGCTTAGCCCACAGTCCCAGATTGTTACTGAAAAAGATACAAAGTTTCTAAAACTTAATTGGTTTTTGGCAGAGAGCCCAGCATACGTGGCAGGTGCACTTTGATACTTTTTTTTAACAATTTAAGATAAGCAAAGAAGCAATTGTAACAATTTAACATAAGCAGGTCTCTTGAGAAAACTGTGACTTGCAACTTAGTGGGCAATTCACCTTCATTAGTAAAACTGTAATAACATAAAAAACACACAAATGTCCAATTGCCAGGAGCACACGCCAAGGATGTCATATGTCACCATTATTGTTCGATCTGGCGATTGAGCCTCTTGTAATTGCTATCAGGGAAAACCTTAACATTACAGGTCTGAAAGTTCACAATATTGAACATAAAATTAGTTTATTTCAAATTTCCGTACTATCTATTAATCCTGCTTAAACAGCAGCATTTAACTTGGGTTTACATACAGATACTATTAAACTCCTGGCTTTGAATTTTCAATTTCGATGGAAAGAAAATTATCTCCCTATACTAGGAATTAGGCTAACGAATAGTTATGAAACCCTATATCAGGTTAATTATCCCCCTTTATATCGTAAATTGAGTAAACTCTTAGAAGATTGGGGAAAATATCATATTTCATGGATAGGCCGTATATGGGCCATAAAAATGAATATACTCCCAAAACTTTATTTATTTAAAAACTATATTTTTTTAGGGTATTACCTGTTCCAATTGCACGTCAGGATCTTGTGAAACTGGAAGCTAAAATATTACAGTTTGTATGGAATAAAAGTATCCCAAGGGTTAGTAAAACGGTGCTATATCGTTCTATATTACAAGGAGGTTTGGGTTTCCCCAATTGTTGGAATTATTATAGGGTTACACAATTATCACACTTACCAGTATTACATAATGTTAAAACGCCCTCAATGTGGGTCGACTTAGAAAATTTTTATACCTTTCCATATGTAGCATCTTCCTATCTTTGGATTCCTAAGGGAATGAGAACTAAATAATGTAGCGACTGTTTTAATACTTCCCTTAAGATTTGGGACGTTGTAGCGTCCAAATATGACCTATATTCAGAATACACCCCAGCAGCTCTGGTTTTGGGAAACTCCAAATTCCCTCCTGGGTCCTCTCAAACGCAGTTTCAATGGTGGGCTAAAAAGGGGTTTATTTCGGTGTCCTCTTTGTTGACTCCTAGGGGTACGTATTCATTAGAAGCTCTAATTGAAAACTTCTCTTTACCGCACTATGAATATTTTTGATCTTACCAAATTTTACATTTTATTTCAAACTGTTGGACTTCTACAACTTCCCAGGAGAAGGTGCCATCCTTTTTTGAAAGATGGTGTAAAAATGGTATTTCCCCTAGGGGTGCAATTTTGATATTATTTAACACACCTGAAAATTTGATTGATCTAAATTTTATAAGAGCATGGGAAACTGATTTAGGGAAGAACCTACTTGAGAAAGATTGGACACGTATTTGGGATAACCTGAAAAGTTGCTCCATAAACACAGTACTTTTGGAGGCAGGATACAAGGTGTTGTTTAGATGGTACCTTACTCCAGCCAAGCTAGCCAAGATATATTCAGGTGTGAACAAAGATTGTTTTAGAGGATGTACTGCTAGGGGAACACTGGAACATATTTGGTGGACTTGTCCCAAAGTGGTACGTTTTTGGATTCAAATCTATAATCAAATTTTCTCAATTTTACATATTAATTTAAAAAGAGACCCATTTGTAGCCCTGTTAGGTGCTATTCCAAATTCTGTTTCAAAGACCCAAAGGAAATTGATAAATCACATTTTCTCGGCTGCACGTCAAGTGATAGCAAAATCCTGGAAATCAACATTTGTTAATTATAAACTGGTAAAAATTAAGTTGGACTGGATATTCTGTAATTAAAAACTGACCAATGTACTAAATGATCAACACCAAAACTTTTTAAAGGTCTGGCAGCCTTGGCTTGAATACCGTTATCAGGGGGCCTACCCACAACATCTTGTATCCTTATAGGACAGAAATGTTAGTTAGGATTGTGAATTTATTACTTAGAGGGAATGAATAATAGCACACGGGACGAAAACAATAAATAAAAAGAGGCATTTAAAGAGGTTTTTTTTTACATTTATTTTAAACTTTTATTTTAATTATGTTTATTTTATTGTAATGTATAATATGACTTTAAAATCATATGTAATGTGTATTCAATACAATACAAATGACAATACCAATAGATGTATAATAGGCATTTACCTCTCACATGAATAGTGTAATCTTTCGTGGATTGTATTGTAAAGAATACATGTTGTGAACAATATTTGGAAATTAATAAAAATTATTGACACAAAAAAAAAACACACACAAATGGGTTTCATAACCTGAAAAATTTTGTAAAATGAAAATGGTAATTAGGGGGGTGGCCACAAAAATGGGGGTGGTCAAAAATTCTTTAAGTCCCTCTTTCTGTTTCATAAATATTGGGGGAACATGGAGAATGCTGAAGCACAAGTAATTAGGTAGTAGGGAGTAGTTAAATGCTGCAGAATAGAGGAATCAGGGAGGAGGTAACAAGTAGCAGGTAAAATGCTGGAGCATGGACCAATCAGAGATGACGGAGGGAGTTGGGAGCAGGACGGATAAAGTATGAGGTATGTGACAGGAGGGTAGCGACTAGTTCCTATACCTGGAAAGGACTGTCCCTCTAGTGGATAGGAAATAGATGATTCAAATGGCAGTGAGCTAGTTTCTATCCCTAGAAAGGACCTTATGCCTCTAGTGATGAGGTACCAGGAAAGTATAGAAATTAGTCCAGTCTATAATGACAAAGCTAAATGCCATCCAGAACAAGGACCTTCAAAGTAAGGTCCCAAATAAGGATATACTCTAGTCTGTTCTAATAGAGCTAGCTATTTCTCATCCTTATAAAGGCCCTCACATTATATTAACCTTATGGTATGTTAAATATATAGAAAACTATTTGCAACTCATTAAAGGACATATTTCTGCCATTTTTAGAGATAGTACTTAGTTATTCATATATAAGATGTGTGAAATCCATCATCTGTGTTAGACTGTTTTACTAATATTTCATATGAGGTCCAGTAAAGAGATAGAAACTAGTTAGTTCATATATGAACAAGCTAATTCCTATATTATCTTAGGACCTTCTCTAACAGTACAAGGACCATCTGTATTAGGCAATTACCTGACACTAGGTCCAGTAAAGGGATAGAAACTAGTCAGCTCATATGTGAACAAGCTAATTCCCATTCTGTCTAAGGACCTTCTCTAACAGTACAGGGACCATCTGTATTGGGCAAAAACCTGACAGGTCCAGTAAAGGGATAGAACGTAACTAGAGTCTTCTGGGCCAGGATGTGCACCCGGGCCCCTCCCCCACCCCTCTAGATGCGCGGATTACTTACCACCGCGATTTTTGGCGGGACTACCACACTGCAGCACGATCTCCAGCTGGCCCCGAGGAGGAGTGGTCCCTAGTGCAATTGCACCCCTGCTCCCCCAGTAGTTATGCCACTGGAAACTAGACAGTTCATATAAGAACAAGCTAATTCCTATCCTGTCTAAGGACCTTCTCTAAAAGTACAGGAATCATCTGTAGTAGGCAAATACCTGACAGGTCCAGTAAAGGGATAGAAACTAGTCAGTTCATATAAGTACAAGCTAATTCCTATACTGTCTAAGGACCTTTTCTTACAGTACAGTAACCATCTGTATTGGGTAAAAACCTGACTGGTCCAGTAAATGGATAGAAACTAGTTAGTTCATATAAGAACAAACTAATTCCTGTCCTCTCTAAGGACCTTCTCTAACAATACAAGGACCATCTGTATTAGGCAATTACCTGACAGGCCCAGTAAAGGGATAGAAACTAGTCAGTTCATATAAGAACAAGCTAATTCCTATCCTGTCTAAGGACCTTCTCTAACAGTACAGGAACCATTTGTATTAGGCAAATACCTGACAGGTCCAGTAAAGGGATAGAAACTAGGGTAATTCTAGGTAATTCCTATCCTGTCTAAGGACCTTCTCTAACAGAGCCATTGACATACATCATAGGACTGCTCCTAGGTACCAGGGTTTAGCAGTCTACTAAATATATCCAATTCCAGGTTCCCTCTGCCCAATTATGAGTAGGGATGCACCGGATTCGGGATTCGGCCAGGTTTCGGCTTTTTTCAGTAGGATTCGGATTCGGCCGAATCCTTCTGCCAGGCCGAACTGAATTCAAATCCTAATTTGCATATGCAAATTAGGGTCAGGGAGGGAAACTGACTGTTTGTCAGAAAACAAGGAAGTAAAACATTTTTCCCCTTCCCACCCCTAATTTGCATATGCAAACCTCTTTCTTCTGTCAGCTGGAAAGACCTACTTGTAAATAAAGCATTACAGAGACTATTAGATGATCCCCTTATATATTTATACAGTACATAATATCATATCACCACATAAAGCGATACTGACAAGTTCCTATAAAAATCATAGGAATGTGTCAGTATCAAGTAGTTGCTGCACCTGGAATAGTTCCCCTCAAAGCAGACGACCCTCTGACACTACTAATGGGTTTCTGCCTTGCTTCCATGATGCTGTGCTGGGGGCAGAGTGATCCTTCCATAGGCTGAAGTACTGTTTTCATTTGTAATTAGCCTATGGAAGGATTGGGCTGCCCCAGACCAGTGTCACTGAAACAGCACAGAAGATCTTTTAGCAGTGTCAAAGGGTCGGGACAACGCAGGTTCGCGGGGCTGGCGGTAGCTTTAAGGGGAACTATTGTGGGTGCAGCACCTGATACTGACACGTTCCTATGATTTTTAAAGGATTGTGTCAGTATCGATTTTTTCGCCTCTTGTCCAGTGGGAACATCCCCAACTTGGCCAGTCTTTCCTCATAGCTAAGATTTTCCATACCTTTTACCAGCTTAGTTGCCCTTCTCTGTACCCTCTCTAATACAATGTCCTGTTTGAGTGATGGAGACCAAAACTGTACAGCATATTCTAGATGGGGCCTTACCAGTGCTCTATAAAGTGGAAGGATGACCCCCTCCTCCAGTGAATCTATGCCCCTTTTAATAAAGCTCAAGACCTTATTTGCCCTTGATGCTGCTGACTTGCATTGTTTGCTACAGCCAAGTTTATTATATAAAAAGACACCAAGCTCCGTCTCCATTATGGATTTGCCTAGTGCAGTCCCATTAAGGGTATAAGTGGATATTTTTTTTCCAAATCAAATAAATAACAAAGTAACAAAATGGAAATCTGGAGGTACATAAATTATACAAAGAGAAAAGATTCCATTGTCAATACAAGCTTAGCGATTTATCTGAAAACCTGTCAAATTGTGAGTTGATGTAGATAGCTTGTATATTGGATTAATTAAAACAACAATATTTCCTTACATCATAGTTTGAAAATAATTAACAATTTGAATGTAACATCCGGTTTATCTGGCGACTCCTGGGGGGTGATCGATGGCTCTATTACCGTGAATGAGAAAGGTTCTGGATTTATAGATCTGTTTCCTGTATGGTGGGATTGTTAGATAGTAATTCTGTGTCAAACCAGGTAGTTTGTCTAAATGAGTAAATAGTTAGGTGTTTAATGTGTGTGGGAAGGAAGGCTATGCAACTCATCCAAGTTAAGAAACATTTCTCTGTATGCTGTTCTTTATTTGTCATAGATTCCAGCCAATCCATATCAAAAATGTGATGGAGTTTTTGTTTGACTAATGAGAGCGGGGGGGGCAGATGTAAAATAGTTTTCCTGGTTGCAGCAGTTAATCTTTCTGCTAAGAGTCTCTCCGAATGTGTAAGTTTTAATTGTGGGGGGGAGTATTACAAAAATTGCCCATGTTAATGTAAAGGGTGCAGTTTGTTGTGTTAGAGATTTCCAATATCCCTGAACTTCTTCCCATAATTTTTGTATACTAGGGCAAAGCCATAGACAGTGTACGAGGTCAGCTCTAGGTTGTTGGCATCTCAGGCATTTGTCTGTATTTGTAGTACCTATATGATGTCTCCAAAGTGGTGTCAGATACGATTGATGTAGTATCTGTAGAGACATTTCCTGATATTTACTAGTAGTCTTTGTGTGAAATTGGAGTATCTTAGCAGCTTCTGTCTGCGGAATTACTGAGGTCCACTTGCTTATAAAAATATTTGGAGTTTCAATTAATAATGCGGTCCTAATTGTACGATAGATTTGACATGTAGTCTAGTGCCTCTGTAATAAAAACTCACCCTGGCAGTCTAGTGGGGGGACAGCAGGGACGCCTGCCACCCTCTCGGTGGGGACACCCGCCGCACAAATCTTCTGTGCCTCAGGCGCCGGTACTTTACGGAAAGCGTGCGGCGCGCCTCCTTGGTATTTAAAGGTGCAGGCAGCTGACGTATGATGTGGGAAATTTAAAAGTACTTAAAGGTACATATTCTTTTTACACACTGCCCATTATAGGAGTTTGTTCCTGGTGCTTTCTGAGCTTTTGCTATCCTGTTTTGAACCTGTTTGATTACTGTTGTGACCCCTGACTGAATACCGACTACCTCTTCTGCTTAACCCTTCTGATTGACTTCCTGGTTTGACCCTTGCCTGCCTGACTACGTTTATTCTCTGCCTGCCCCGACCCGATCTGACTACTCTATTGTCTAACGTCTTGTACTGCGATCTTCGGCCTAAAAGACTCTAGATAACAGTCGTGCCCCTCTGCCTATCCAGAACCTCTAGCCTTGCACCTCTCATTTAAGTCCTGGTGGCATCCAAGTAGCTGAGGGCTCCTCCCGAGGCCAAAAGCGGTCACACTACAGGTGAAGTACAAACTGAGACCAGGGTGCTTGGCATTTGTTCTGGTGTTGGGTGCCGACCGTGACAGCCTCTGGGCCATAATGTATTTATTGGGTTATTTTTATCGATCTGAGAAAGATGTTGTAGAACTTTTGTTGCAAAATGTAGAATTTGAATAGAGAGTAGGTAGTCCTCAGATAGAAATGGGAATTTCTGAGCTAAGTTTCCTTTGGTAATTGTGGTGAATTTGTCAGTAGCAACATCTTTGATCAATCTCAAGTTTTGATTTTGCCAGTTCAGTAATGTTCTATTATTTTTCCCCATTGGAAATGTTGGGTTACCCATCCATGTGAGATGGATTTGCCTGATGTGAGTTTAAATCTGTGCCTTACTGTATTCCAAGTTGTGTTTGTGTCTATGAATAGGGGATGTTCATGCATATCTTGAGGAATGTCTTTTAGCTGAGAGTGGAGTAAGAAATTAAGAGACAGGCCTCCTGTCAGTACTTGATCAAGTTCTGTTGAGGTATACACATTTCTATTGTAGATCCAATCACCTGCGAAACATAAGAGTGATGCCTCATTGTATTCACGTATGTTTGGAAAATTTGCCGCTCACTAATAGGTAATCAGCAGTGGAGCGTTCACATGGTAGGATCACATGACCTTGACGTCAGGTCCTTTCAGAGGATAGGAACTAGCTGTCACGAACACCGCCCGGAGCTCCGGGCGGTGCATCCTTCCCCTCCGGCGTTGCTCCCAAAATGGAAAGCAGAGTATGGCACACGCAGGAGACATAGGGCAGACAGAGTACGGCACAAACAGGGAGCATAGGGAAGGCAGACTACAGCTGGAGACAGGGAAACCTATCAGGACAACTCTAATATGAGCAGTTCACAGGCTCGGATTTGTGGAAAGGCCAGAAAGGCCTGGGCCTAGGGCGGCAGAATTTTAGAGGGGCGGCATGCCACCCAACCATGCCCCCATTGGTTCGGAAGCACTGGGAATTTGCAGGAGATACAATAGTTTTTAAAATGCCATGTGCACCAATCACCAGTACTCCAGACCCGATGCTGAAAATGTCTGCATGTACACAAAGGAAGGGAAGGGGGTGATGAGCGGCAGTAGGCCCAGGGGCACCTGCATTATAAATCCAGCCCTGGCAGTTCATACTGTGCTACATACAGTGACACAATGCTGGTGCACCTCCAGTAGTTTGCATTAGGTGTGAACAGTGTGGGCACTTTCAGTCTGAGATGTGAACAGTTAAAGGCTTTAGAGGTGTGAAAAATAGAGAGGTTACAGGTGTGAACAGTGCAGGGGGGATTAGAGGTGTGAACTATGCAGGATTTTATAATCTGAATTTGAAGTGTAATCTGTGCAGTGGCCAGTTAATCTCAGTACTGATACATTTTAAAGCAGGTTTTAAATGATGTATCATGGATAAAAAAGTGTTGGAATAGAAATAATGTTTCTTGTGCTAGGGGTGATGTTACCAGTTCAGATACACAGCAGCCCTAATGCAGTAAAGGGCCATGTTTCCTTGTGAAGCTCCATATGTCTTATCTTGACCAGACTTTTCCTTGGTTCCTTGGTGCCACCCGAGCTCCACAGTCTCCACTTGTACAGGGCCGCTGGTGCTTTCTGGGAAACGTGTCAATCATGTGCATGAAGGCTTATGTCTTGAGTGGGGAGAGGGTCAGAGACTACTTTCTATTCTTAAAATATAATAACATGTATTGAATATGTTTACTGAAACTCCGTTTCTGCATTCCACGTATTTTAGAGCTTGGAGGACCATCACCTGGAGGTAGTATACTTCTTTCATGAGAATAGTTTTCATGGACTAATTGCTCATGACTCTGAGTAAAACCTATGTGACATCTCTTCATACTGCAGCTCCCATGCCATCAAACTCAGTTGGAATGGGAAGAATTTGACCACCAATCAGTTTCTAATGCAGGAAGTTGCCAAGCAGTTTGGCCTAAAAGATGAGCCACTTTCCAATTTTTGCAGCTCTCTTAGTTAAGTAGATGAAGTAGCAGCAGTGTGAAGAACACATCTGGTAGTGCCCTAGACAACAAGCTTCCAATTTAAGTCAACGGGAAATTGAAACAAATTCTTCAGCCTTTTGATTAGCCTAAAGAATGAAATATATCTTATACACATACTAGCCTCTTTTAATGGAACAGTCATTGATGTGTACCCTCTTTATGGACCCAGTATTTTGCCGCTTGAGTGTTTTCAGTGCTGTGAACATACACCAACCCACTCCAAATTGCCACCCCCACTCAATTCATTTCTGTAGAAATTGCTTGTGCCTGTAAATACATTATTGCATTAGTTAGCACTTGCAAGCTGTTCCCATAAGAATGAATTGACAAACATTTTGCTCAACAAAACCTTTGGTGTTCCATTACACTTATAAGAGGGAAAATATATCATGCTATCTCACGTTCTCCACAAAGTGCACACATACATTCACTTTATCCTTTCCCTTCAGTTTTCTTAGTCTATAATTTGCCTTCATCTCCCTTGTGCAGCTAAGTTCTAACCATATCCTGTCCTGTGTAGTAACCCTTTCCACAATAACTTCTCCCCACTTATTGAAAGACATTTTACATATAAATGTAACTGCAGCCTACAAGTGTTTACCAGCCCTGTCAAGTCTCTATAGTAAAGACACTGGGATGACAGAACTTATATTTAAAGGAACAGTAACACCAACATTTTTTAACACTTAATTCATCCTCAAATAGCTATAGTACTAGGTCAGGTTTACTCTCATTTTTTTTTTTAAATCTTGAGCTTGAATATGACTTCCAAAGTGCTCCATAGCAGAAAGGTGACGGCAGCTTAAATTCCTCTGCTATGCTGAGCTGAAAGGAATTGTTCAGTATAAAAATAAAAACTGGGTAAATAGATAGGCTGTGCAAATAAAAAATGTTTCTAATATGGTTAGTTAGCCAAAAATGTAATGTATAAAGACTGGAGTGACTGCATGTTTAACAGAACAGAAAACTACTTCCTGCTTTGAAGCTCACTTGGTTTCCACTGATTGGGTTTCTTATAAAACAAGAACATGAGTAGATTTCACTTTCATTCTTCTTTAACTTTTTAGTGTTTCTTATTTGTACCATTCTCACCCCACCCACCCCATCTATTTGTTACCCCTCCCAAATTTGACCAATACCCAGAATAAAGACACACACAAAGCAACTTGATGTTAAATCTGTGTAAATCACAGTTTTATTGATAATAATTATATAAACTGCGCTATTTGATCCAGAGGAAGGCAAAAAACCTCTGGCAAGCTTGGGACAATCTGCTTACTAGAGGGAAAAATTCCTTCCTGACCCCTTAACGGCGATCAGATTTGCTCCCAGGATCAATGCGCCAAATTAAATCAAGGGAAGCAGGGTGAGGGAAACAGAAGGGAATATGGCAGCATACACATGAGCTCCTTTAAGCTACAAGGTGAACACTACATTCCATTCTATTGGACCCCAGGCAGCCTGTAGACCCGGCTTCTGCAGTCTGAGAGATGGAGTGGATAGGAATGCAGGGTCTACCGAGTGGCTTAAAGGTGCTCCTGTCTATGGAACCATATTTAGGGGGAAAGTAAGGACACTGTGGTTGGAATTGCAAAGGAAGGAATGGAAATAGAAGGTAATATGGCAGCATGTCTACTAAGTGGCTTAAGGGTGCTCTTGTCTATGAAACCATATTTTAGGTGTAAGGGGGGCAGCGCTGGTGAAATTACAGTGGAGGGAATTGAAACAGAGGGGAATATGGCTACATACAGTACATATGGGAGCGCCTAGGTGCTAGGTGAACACTGCCTAGGTGCTAGGTGAACACTGCATTCCACTCCATTCCATTGGACCCGGCTTCTGCAGTCTGAGGGATGGAGTGAAAAGGAATGCAGGGTCTACCGAGTGGCTTGAGGGTGCTCTTGTCTATGAAACCATATTTTAGGTATAAGTGTTGCACCGCTAGTGGAATTACGGTAGAAATAATTGGGGAAATAAGGGACACTGTGGTTGTAATTGCGGTGCAGGGAACTAAAATAGAAGGGAATATGGCTGCATCTACATTAGCACCATTAAGCTACAAAGTGAACCCTGCATTCCTTGTCATTCCATTGACCTCAAGCAGCCTGCAGACCCGGCTTCTGCAGTTTGAAGGATGGATTGAAAAGGAATTCAGGGTCTACCAAGTGGCCTAAGGGTGCTCCTGTTTATGGAACCATATTTTAGGTGTAAGGGGGGAGCACCACTGGTGGAATCATGGTGTATTGGAGTGGAGGCACCGCTGGTGGAATTGAGAATGGCTCTCTCACCTCTGTGTCATGAAGATCACCTACACAGAGGTGCATTGATACGTGGTACCGTGTAAACTGCAACGGTGCTGGTGGCCTCTCTGCAAAACCAAACAAAATAACGTTAAACTTGTACCCAAGGGTTTTACCTTAGCAAGTGATATCTCTGTAGAAATTCTATAACATTTTGGGGGATTTTAATTAGAAATATAGTAGTTATGCAAATTAACATTACTAAATGCGAATGTAACATTTCCCTCTGTGATTATGGGATAAGTTGCAAATCGCAGGTTTCTCTGCATTTTCAAGCCATTTGTTCCCAATCCCAATCGCAATTCCTTGCCAAAATGATGAAGATACACTTCATATTAGTTTCAGTGGCATCTCAATAGGTTTCAGCTGCGCATGATTTATATGTTCTTTTTGTGGTTGTTTTTAACAAAATCACAGCATTGCAATGGCTTTCAATACATCAGCCCTATTACAAAATAGCAATAATTGAACAAATAAATTCATAAGATACTGTACCTGGATATGTTTCCATGTACTTGCTGAAAATTGCCCAGTTTATCTCCTCTAGTTGTTTATAGAGGGATTTCAGTTGGGCTTTGGCCTTCAGCTTGTCGTGCAGGACCTCAGCAATAAATCTGATTTTCCACCACCTCGTTAATTACAGGCTGTCTCTAGCTATACAATAATCATAGCTTGTCCATTTTATTTTGCCAATGATGTCCTTCCTCATGCTCTCCAAATCAGTGATCTTACAGATCCTCTCCTCCTTCCTGTAGATCCACTGCGAGCCCTAGAGAAATGTAAGAAACAAGAAGACATTAAGGTTTCCAGCAATTTGTGTTTAATCCCCAGTAATAATGAAAGTGACAATTTCTTCCAATATGCACAATAAGCAAAACAATATGTATTTATTACCACTAGGGGAGCTGTTACATTGATCATCATTGCAAAGCAAAAGCTTTTTGTTTCAAAAGAAGTGTTGGTGTTGAGGTGGGTAAGAAAAGACATGCTTTTAAGGCTTTCAAGTTAGCTGGGACAGCCAAATCGTTTATAAGGTACAAGGAGGCCAATAAATCATGCAAAGAAGCTATAAGGCAAGCTAAAATTGATATGGAAAAGGATATTTTTTAAAAATAATCCAAAATATTTTTTTAAATATGTTAATAGTAAAAAATGAAGCAGGAAGGGGTGGGACCTTTAATATCAAAGGGTGGTCAGCTGGTTGATGAAAACAAAATAAATGCACAGATTTTGAACTCATATTTTTCGTCTGTCTACACAAATGAGGAACCAGTTAATGAAGGTTTCCTTCTTAATAGTCCCAATTTTAGTAATACAACTAATGATGCATGGTTCACATGAGGACATTCAAAAAAGACTAGAACATGTTAAGATTAACAAAAGTCCGGGCCCAGATGGTATTCATCCCAGGGTACTTAGCGATCTTAGCTCTGTGATTGCCAAACCTCTTTACTTTTTTCACGATTCATTGAGGTCTGGCATAGTGCTGAGAGACTGGTGAATTGCTATGTGGTGCCTCTATTCAAATAAGGATCCTGTTCTCAGCCTCAAAACTATAGGCCAGTTAGTCTGACGTCAGTGGTAGGAAAGCTTTTCGAAGGGTTAATAAAGGATGGACTAAATCATAATACTATGAGTGTGTGCCAGCATGGTTTTATGCTTAATAGATCTTGCCAGACTAACTTAATTTATTTTTATGAGAAGGTAAGCAGGGACCTCGATTCTGGGATGGCAGTGGATTTGATTTACTTAGGCTTTGCTAAAGCATTTGATAGCAGGGGACCTTTTTGCCCATAAAGTGGATCACCGTACCAGAGTCCACCCCTAGAATAGAAGAAAAGAACTTTCATTTGAAGCAACCAGATTTAACTATGTAACTATGTATACTATGTAACTATGATCTCTACAGACAGAGCAAATAACATGGCAACTCTCACTAGTAAGTTCTGACTCTAAATATGGGAAATCTAACGCTCAGGGCAAACACTAAACTAAACCCTGTCATATTTCTATTTAATGACATTTACATGAAAGATACACAATGTTAATAATTGGGTTAGTATTCCCTTTAACCCCTTGGGTACCTTTGTCAGCAGCCACTTTAGAGAGCAGCCTTACCTGGCGATAGCCTTTTATGTAAAGGCGGTCCTTGCTTGAACACAAGCCCATCTCTGACACCCCTGCAATATAAAATAGAGATTTGGGAAGGTTAGAGTTAATGTGGAGAGGTGCCATATGTATAGGGACAGCACATAGGAACAAGCAGGTTTACTAATATGATTTATCTGCCATGATATTATGCCCCTTTTTTTGTGCTTCTACTGAACCTATTGAACTGAAACTATTCAAATGCTCAGATTGGCTGCCCACCTGCCTTAAATTACATAATACATAATGTGTCCCACCCTGGAAATTTTCCAAGGGAGTCTCATGTTAGGGGTGCCCTGGAATAGAAAAGCATACAGTCCAATATACACTAGTGGGATAAAGTACATTGCTGGGGTGGGGACTGTACATTGAATTTCAGGGACAATAGTGGATTGGGACTAACCAAGGGGGACTGCAGGGACAGACTAAAGATAAATCCCCCAACTCACAAAGGTGAGACTAAAGAAGAACAGCTATAGCTACATCTATAATGAGCAGCATGGCAACTCCTACAGCCAAGGGATAAGCTAACCTTACTGATGCAAGCACATATTATAGAGGGGGAAATACAGGACCAGTACCTTTGTCCAGAGGATCCCAAATGAGAAGATGTTATTAATCTCTGGCAGGGGGTCACTCAAGGTCTTCTTTCTTCTTTGTCTTCTATCTTCTCTTTGCTTCTCTCTCTCTGCTTCTTTTGCTGTCTCTCTCACAATCGCTCTCTCTCTCAAATCGGTCTCTCGCAAATCGCTCTGAATATTTCACTTTTTGGGGAGAAATAATAAGAGATTGTGAGCAGGAGCATAATGGGGGCTATGGACCCTGACATTTCTAGAGCCCCAGAACTACAGCTCAGCTACTAGTTATCACGGGGACAGCTGGGTAGTTTAGCAAGGGCTAGAGACATACAGAGATCTCTGAGGCAGTAACGGGGGCCCCCACTGAGGGGGTACAGGGGGTTCTGCATTTAGCGTAGGAAGTGTAACTATAGTACCAAATGTCACATATAAAACAAAAAGTTTGATCCTGTTGTGGCACTTCCACATATTCCTGCACTAGCAGGGAGGATGCTGGTAGTTGTATGCTCCAGTGTCTGAAACAACATTTTTTCTATCATATTCTTGCATACCAGTTTAGTTATTACCACATTTGACTTTACATGTCTAGCGGCAGGCTGTTCCCTTACATTTGTTGTCAGGGTCGGGCTAGGGGTCCGGGGCCCACCGGGATTACTGTCTCAGGGCCATGCCCCTGCCGTACCCCCCCTCCCCCAGTGTTAGCAGCTGTCAGTGAGCTTTTGAGAGACACATAGGTACAGAGGTTTTTCTGCTCACAGTGAAAGCTGCAGGGGTCTTTTCTGAAGCACTCACTGAAGCACTTAGTTACTCATGTCCAGAGAGAGTCGCTGACTAAAGGATACACTATTAGAGATTGCCAAACGAACGAATCTTAACCCGATATGCCCAGTAACGGCTGGGCGATAGGTTAATCCGAACATTCGGCCTTGGGGCCGAACAATCAGATTACAATCTGTAAATGGGTGCCGACGGGTCAGAGGACCGCATCAACTAGCCGATGCGATCCTGGATCAAAGAAAAAAATCTAACTTGCTCAATCTGTATCTGCCCGATTTTTGGCCTGATATCGATTGGGGGGACCCGATGGGAGTCCCCACACATGGGCAGATAAGCTGCCGAATCGATCTAAAGGACCCATATCAGCATCTTTAATCTGGCTGTGTTTGGCCACTTTAACTCGGAGATGGAGAGCTGAAAAGCAGGAAGTTGGGTTCTGTTCTATTCTGTTCGACATCCAATCACTCCAGCCTTTATACATTACATTTTTGGCTAACTATAATGAAAACATTTTTTTTATTTTGCACAGTCTATCTCTATTTACCCAGTGTTTTAATTTTACACTGAACTGTTCCTTTAATATATATGCTCATAATATTACCCCCAAAGCTGTCTGAAGGAAGAAAAAAACAGACATTTGAACTGCAGATGCTTAAAAAAAAAGCTTAGGTGCTGTAGGTCATCCATGTGAAGCTGACTTCTGGTTCAGCACACAGAGGAATTCAAGCGGCCGTCACGTTTTCACATTCTGTTATGAAGCACTTTGGAAGTCAGATTGAAGCTCAAGATTTAAAAAGAAAACCAAAGGGGAGAGTAAGCCTGACTTATATAGAGGTTTGGAGGGAATTACGTGTTAAGTTGATGTTACCGGTCCTTTAAAAAGGTTTATGGGCAATGATCGTCTCCTTAAAAGTCCCTCTCATGACCGTTATCCCATGTTCTATTACTTGACTGGACGCTCCATATTTTCCGTCAGCTCACGAAACACCAAGGCAACAGTTTCTATACAATTTATTGTCCCAAGTTGTCCATTACATTATTCTCCATTAAGGGAGACTTTCAGTACATGGCAGAAAAGCAAAGCTGTTTATGGTTAATGAATAGAATATTATTATAGCTGTGTCAGTATGTCTGGCCTTTCATTTTTATCTTGCCATTGTTGCACCGTAATTGTGAGAGAGTAATGGTAAGAAAAAACCCCAGCTCCAACAACAATCTTGTAGCTGCATTCGGGTGTCTAAATACAGTCTAGCTGACATTAATTCACTGTGATCCCCCCTCACCCCACAGAAATTCAGAGGCAGTGATCCCTTCAATCCCTACAAACATCCAGCGACACAATGAACTGCCCCAAAACCTGAGGTAGAGGTTGCGACCTGTACTAAACCTACAATACAAGTTGGCAACCCTGGGAATTTAGTTGCAGGTCCTGTCAAGAGTCCGCAGCCGCCACTAGAACCCATTACCACTTTCCCATGTTTAAATTTGCCGCTCAAAATAGGTAAGCCGCAGTGGAGCGGTAGGATCACATGACCGTGACGTCAGGTCCTTTCCAAGGATATGAACTAGCCGCTACCAATGATGGAGGGATAAGAAGGGAGGGAGGTGAGTGGTTGGGGGGTAGGGAGAGGGATGGAGAAAGTAAGCTTCAGCCCTATACAATCCCTTTGCCGTAGAGGGACAACCAAACGCTGAACTTGCAAAGCTCGATACAGATGTATTAATAACACTGTGATTGTAGATTGGGTTGGGAGCAGAAGGATGCGCTGTCATTTTGCACAGAGATGTCCTAAAATGGACACCGTAGGAGAGGGCTGGCTTCAGTTGCCCACATGCTGTAGATAAGTGGCGGCAGGCTCAGTTCTAGTAATAGCAGCAGCTCAGTGTCAGGTGACTGGGTCACACTGTCTCTCCACGCTCAGAGCAGGGGGAGAGCTGTGCCGCTTGGGAGCTGCACTAGGGCTGTCCGGCTCCGTGACAAGTGCAGGGCGCTGAGTGACAATGAACCTGCAAGGGAAAAGCCATGAGCAACAGCAAGAGGAGGAAGGGGATGACGAGGACGATGATATAATGGGGATGTCGGATTATGGAGATGGAGACTGCTTCATGGATGGGGAGCGAGGAAGCGAAGGAGATGATGAAGGTACTGCTTATTATGTGTGACGCTTGCCTGTGTCATCCACTACTTCATTCAGCTCTCATACGGGACCTTGCAAAAGAGGGAGCGTGCCGAGCTATTCGGGAACAGCTGAATTTCCCAGTCTCTTCCTCATGGGAAGTTGGTGATCCTGTAAGATATAGTGGCTGCTGGCTGGTGCGTGACTGCTGCTCCTGTGGCACAAATGCTGAATGAGAATTGAAAAGTATTTAGTGGTTACTGGGGTGGTGTGGTGCAAATTGGGAAATGGAAGGATTTAGTGGCTACGGACTGATCTGTCTCTTATGCTCTTGTGACACAAATGGGGATTGAAAAGCATGTAGTGGCTACTGGATAGTATGTGATTGGTGCTTTTGTGGTCCAAAAGGGGAAAGAAGAATTGAATGGCTACTGGCTAGTATATGCTGCTTATGTGGTGCAAATGGGAAAACAGAAAGATTTGTTTGGATACTGACTGTTCTCTGACTGTTGTCTTGTGGCACAAATTGCAGAAAATGAAACATATAGTGTCTACTGGCTGTCTCTGAATTAGGGATGCAATGAATACTCACTATTTGGGATCCGGCTGAATCCCCAAATCCTTTGTGAAAGATTCAGCCAAATACCAAATCCTAATTTGCATGAAAAAAATAGGGGAGGGAAAGGAAAACATTTTTTTTTCTACCTTGTTTTGTGACGAAAAGTCACGTTATTTCCCTTCCCGCCCCAATTTAAATATGCAAATTGGGATTCGCCAGGCACAAGGATTAGGCCGAACTCCGAACTGAATCCTGGATTCGGTGCATTCCTACTCTGAATGTGTGTGTTGTTCTTGTGACACAAATGGGGAACGAGAAGGATTTTTGTGGTTAGTTGCTGATCTGTCATTGTTGCTTTTAGTGCACAAAAGGTGAAGGAAAATTATATAGTGGCTACTGGCTGGTCTGTGACTGGTGCTCTTATGGCAGAAGTGGGGAAAGAGAAGCATTTAGTGGCTACTGTCTGTGGTTGAGTGTGCTGCTCTTGTAATACAAGTAGGGATTGAGAAAGATTTTCTGGCTGGTCTGTAACTGAGGCACAAGTCGGGAATGAGAAGAATGTTACTGCTAAACAAATGGTTGGTCTGTCACTGATACTCTTGTTGCACAAATGGGGATTGAGAAGGATTTCCTGGCTGCTTGCTGTAACTGCTGGTCTTGTGGCACAAATAGGAATGAGAAGAATTAAGTGGTTACTTGCTGGTTTGTCACTGCTGCTCTTATTAAAAAAAAAAAAGGCAGATTTGGGGCACAAGTAGAATGAAAAAAACATATACCCACTTCTGATGAAAAATATTTTTGTGTGTTTATTCCATGTTGTTCAGCTTGACACAATTTCCCACAATACACAACATTTTGGGAAGGTGTGTAACCAAATCCCTTCCTAGGCTGCTGCTCTTATTGCACAATTGGGATAGGGGGATTATTTAGTGGCTACTGGCTGGTCTGTCACTTTTGTACTTGTGGCACAAGTGGTGATTGAGAAGGATTTAGTGGCTCTGACCTGTTTGTCACTTGTGCTCTTGTGGGCATACTTCGGGAAAGAAGCATTTAGTGGTAACTGGCTGGTTTGTCACCTCTGCTATGATGCAAATTGGGAAAGAGAAGAATTTAGTGGCTACTGGCTGTCTGTGACTGTGTGCTGCTATTGTGGTACAAATGGGGATTGAGAAGGATTTACTGGCTACTGCCAGTGGCTTTGTGGCACAAGTGGGGAATGAAAAGCATTTAGTGGTTACTTGTTACAGCCGTTCTTATTGCACAAATGGGGAAGCAGAAGAATTTAGTTAATACTGGCTGGTGTGTAATTGTTGTATTGTGGCATAAATGGAGAGTTAAAGAGATTTTAGGCCTATTTATCAAGAGATGTAAAAATTTGAGGAAATCATCAACTATGATGTTGCCCACAGCAATCAATCCAATTTTTGTTTCTTAACTTGTTGATGTTGAACTCTCAGTGCTGATCACCAGTGATGTGTTCCTCCAATTTTTACACCTCTTGATAAATAGGCTCCTATGTCGCTACTGGCTGGTCTGTAACTGGTGCTCTTGTTGCACAAATGAGGAAAGGATTTAGTGGTTACGTTATTACCCCTTTAATTATGTATGATTGCATATACGTAGATGCTCCTACCATTGCTGAGAACTTATTGGCTATAGATCGTCATTTCAATAGTAAGTGGGTCAGGGATGGAAAGGACATATTTATGACAAACAGTTGTAGGGCCCTGTCGCAACAGGTCTTAGCACATCAGCAATTTAGATTGTAAGCTCTTGAGAACAGCTTCTTCTAATGCTACTGTTAATTCTGTAACCCTTGTTTGTTCATATATTCTATTGCTTTATATATAAATTACAATTAGCTCAATTTTGTGGCTCAGATGTTACCAGTAAAATCTTGCTGCACGTTTACACACAATACCAAAAGGTGAACTTTTGTAGGCAGGGCTCTCTGTTATGTAACTGCTCTGTTTCTATACTGTTTGTGTTTTCCCCAGTTCATGGTACTGTGCTGCTCCGTGTGTAAACTATAATTATAATTGATACTCTGTTGTTGATGATGCTTGTTTGTAAGTAGTTAGTATTTGGTTTCTCATAAAAAGCTGTGTGACCCAATATTTAAACTTCAGATATATATTTTATTCAGTAAGTGCTGAGAGAACTCAAAGTGCATAATGCTTTATTTGTGATGGGGCAATAGATTTAGAAAAGGGAAAATAGCAAATGTTTAATAGTGATTGCAAATTTTACCCCAATTGCCACAGGAAAGACACTTTTAAACTCGAGTAATATGGAGAGGGTTCAAGATATATATATATATATATATATATATATATATATATATATATATATAACAAACAAGGGAAAGTTGTGCTCACCACTAGTTTTTAAAATCATTAGGCGGGGGTGCAATGAGGGTGTGACCACAAAATACATATAGACAAATACAAGATTCCTCTGCACTCAACCCATTATCAATATATTTAAGACAGCGACATTTTGTGCATACTGCTACTGAAAAATGCCTTACCCTTTAAACAAAACAGGGATTGTTTGTCCATATATTGCAATATTTTAAGCTGGCCAACTACGTCAAAGTCATCCCATATCTGGCCAGTCCTATGCTCAATTTTCATTTGATTCATTAAGAATTCTATGGTTTCATTATACATTTTATAAAAGGGACGAATACGTTTTACCTGCAACTTACTAGCTGCTTTCAACATATGTTGTGGCTCCCACCCCCTCCAACTATAGTCAGGTGATCCCACTGGTGTCTAATAAAAGGGCAGCCAAGTTTGGGAGTTTTACTTTGAAAGCAGCTAGTAAGTTGCAGGTAAAACGTATTCGTCCCTTTTATAAAATGTATAATGAAACCATAGAATTCTTAATGAATCAAATGAAAATTGAGCATAGGACTGGCCAGATATGGGATGACTTTGACATAGTTGGCCATCTTAAATATATTGCAATATATGGACAAACAATCCCTGTTTTGTTTAAAGGGTAAGGCATTTTTCAGTAGCAGTATGCACAAAATGTCTCTGTCTTAAATATATTGATAATGGGTTGAGTGCAGAGGAATCTTGTATTTATATATATATATATATATATATATATATATATATATATATATATATATATATATATTAATTAGGTTTGAACATCATTGACATCTAGTCTTTTTTCATCTTCAAGTACTATGTAAGACTGACGAACAGTTGAATGCAATGGTTTGGGCACTGCTGGCCAAATTAGATATTTGGTTAATTTTGTAAGTAAAAAGTAGTAAACAACCACTACAATAATGAATGTGTTAAACATTTGCAAACACACAGTTATAATTTATTTCCTTTCTAGTATTATGGTTGTAACTGTGTTATCATAGGGTTAATAGAGTGAGATATCTAGTAGAGAAAGATGTATAACAGTTACAGCTAGTATAATAAATTACATTGAAATACAACACAAATCTTTTACTGTGGTCTCAGGGTTAGGGTTATAGTGTAGGGAGAGGGAAGGGGTTGATCCAAAATTTCAGGGAGTGGGTAAGTCATTAAAGGACAAGGAAAGTCTAAAATAGAATAAGGCTAGAAATTCTGTATTTTGTATGCTAAACATAAACATGAACTTACTGCACCACAAAGCCTAATGAAATACATCTTTGCACGACCAAGACTGTGCACACGCTCAGTGTGGTCAGGGCTGCATAGGAATCGTCATAAATTATTAAAAGCGCACAAGTCAAATAATATCTGCCAGAAGCCGATACAGCAAGTCTGATTAATAATCAGAATATACAGGCTGCACTTGGTCCTGTGTTGTAATGTAATCTAATGTAGATTTTATAGTTTTTGTATTGTTTAAAGGACATGTAAACCCCCCCCCATAAAAATGTAATCACTGAACGGCCTCTTTGAAATCTTCAGATAACTGCTTGGTTGTTACTCATGCATAATCCTGTTTACTCATGCATAATCCCGTTCTCACATGCATAATTCCGTTCTCACATGCATAATCCCACTTACTCATGCATAATCCCGCTCACTTGTGCATAATCCCGCTCACTCGTGCATAATCCCGCTCACTCGTGCATAATCCCGCTCACTCGTGCATAATCCCACTCACTCATGCATAATCCCATACACTCATGTATAATCCTCATACATGTATGACTGAGTGGGATTATGCATATGAGTGAGTGAGATTGTGAGAGTGAGTGAGATTGTGAGAGTGAGTGGGATTACGAGTGTGAGTGGAATTATGAGTATGAGTGGGATTATGCATATTTATGAGTGGGGTTATGCATATGAGTGAGTGGGATTACATGTACACATGAGTGGGATTACAAGTATGAGTGGGATTATGCATGAGAGGGTGGGATTATGCATATGAGTGAGTGGAATTACATGTAGGAGTGAGTACGATTACACTTAAAGTTAAATTACCAAAAAAAACTTCTGAGCAAGGTCATCAGGCGTGGCTGGATATGCAAATATAAATGATGATGTAGCCGATAGAAAATGGCCGCCTGGTTGTTGCACATCTTGCATTCAGAAAAACACTACAGTGCAGGCTAACGGAGGGGATACAGATACTACCTGACCCAATACAGAGACAATGGTGCATTTTGTGTGGGGAATATGTGCCCAACCTAAAAACATGGTTATGGTTTACATGTCCTTTAATACAAACTTTCTCCAACTCCCCATAACCAGCGGCTGCAGCAAAGTATCCTCCAAATTAAATCCCAGTTTATCTGTTTAAATCTGGCTCCATGATCTTTGTCCCTGCAGCTGGAGTTGGAAACAGTAAAGGGGATGTAAAGGCAAGAATCCAATCCAATACAAATCTCTACACAGTCGCTGACTTTTCTACAGGGGAAAAACCAAAGCTGCTTAAGTTCTGCATGGCTGGGAAGTAAGAGGGGGCTCCTGGTACTCTGTTCTGACACTTTTCTCTCCTTTTTCCATTTCTCTCACACTTATTAATTTGCCTTGGATGTCCCTGTAAAGCAAAAAACGATACTTGCACCTTTTTCTCTCTACCTCTATATCCTCTGTCTACCTGTGCATTATATGCTTTTTTCTTGTGCTTTCCTCTTACTATTTTTTTTACCACCATTTTATATGTTCTGACCTCTTCTTTGTTTCATCCCCATCTCCCTTCTAATGATAATGATCTATGCCACTGAACTCTGAAGAGATGGGTTACCTAATATGACGAATCGTGCTACACATCAGGCAGTCTAACATAAGTCTGTTTTTCTGGATGCGAGGAGAACTGCTACCTGCCTCAAAGTCAATACTGACAGTAAAGTTTGGTGAATAAGTATTGGTCTGGGCATCTTCTCATGATTTGGGCAAAGGAAAAGCAACTGTAATGCTGCAACATATGACATTCTAGTCAATCCTGCACTTCCTACTCTGTGGCAGCAATTTGGGGAAGGTCCTTTACTGTTTCAGCATGATAATACTACCATGCAAAAAAGTAAGGTCTGTACAGAGTTTTCTGAAACAGCAGTAGAAGGACTTGGCCCGTACAGGGCCCTGACCTTAACCCACCTGAACACCGGCAGAGCTGAGTGCATGAGAGGCAACTGGCCCGGCATTGTCAGAGGTGGTGTCACATGCTGACAAATGAAATCACAAGCTGCTGGATGTGAATTCACACACATGCGCAGACCACAGCATGGAGGGGCTTGCTGAAGTCTGGTGCTGTAAACAATAAAGCCCTGTCACATACCTTCCAACATTTTAGAAAGAAGGACAAAAAGATTTGATGAAAATTTTTTGATCATGCCCATTTTTGTGGGCACACTCCCTAATTACCATGTTCAAGTTTTTATGTGTTAGTACAGTTTTGCTAACGAAGGTGAATTGCCCCAAAAGACCTGCTTATCTTAAAGGAGAACTAAATCTTAACTGAAGAAGTAGCTAGAAATGCTGTATATTATGTTTTGGGCTTCTGTACCTGACCAAAACAACCAAAGCCTTTTAACAGTGCAGACCTGTGCCTCTGAAGATGCCCCAGTAGCTCCCCATCTTCTTTTCTGCTGATTCACTGCACATGCTCTGTGCTGCTGTCACTTACTGAGCTTAGGGACCCACTCACAATATACAGTACACATAGAATATAAATGCCTCAATATAAGGCTGATTAGTAATTAATACAGATAAATACTACATGACAACAAAGAAATCAGTGCAACTAGCATGAGAATTTAATAATCTACACTGTAACATCAGTTTTTATATTACAGGCCAACCTCATTTTCTCCTTCATAGTTAGTGACGACTCCTAAGATTAGTTTCTCAACAGCTGCTCAAAACCCACTGAGCATGTGAGTGTTGCACGTTCCAATATGGTGACCTCTGTGACAGGTTTGAAGTCCTCGATCATTACTGCTATTGAGAAGCTGAAACTTTAAGCTGGTGCAATAAGTTCATTATATAAAATATGACATTTTTAACCATTTTTATTTTTATGGTTTAGTTCTCCTTTAAATAGTTAAAAACATTTCTTGCAAATCTTAAATTGTTACAAAAGTATCTACACGCACCTGCCACATATTCTGGGCTTTCTGCCAAAAGCCAATTAAGTTAGAAACATTGTATCTTTGGCTGCTCAGTGCAGGAGATCAAAGAGAAAGTTGGGACATTCAGTAACAATCCGGGACTGCGGGCTGAGCTGTCAAAATTGAGACTATCTTGTGAAAAACGGGACAGTTGAGAGGTATGCTGTCAGCAGGTGTCCTGATAATTTTGGCCATGTAGTATTTTTGGAATATGTTAGAAATGTGTCTTGCTAATTTATTCCCCCAGCTTTTTATTCATGAGCAAGAAAAAGTAATGACACCTGGTTAACAAATTTCTCCAACCCCCTTTACCAGAAAAGATACACATAGGTTACTGTACAACAGTAAAGCGAAGAGTAGGAACAAATTATTCTCTCTGAATAAATATGCATTCAAACCAGGACTGGTTTGTATCTGTAATATATGCATGCAACATCCTTCCTTGGAAAGAAATATTCTGGAAACAAACCATGCCAATAAATGCAGAAGTGCAAAGAAATTGAGTAGTGCAGGATCTCCAAGTGAATTGTGCTTCCTTTCTGTGTTTGCCTGCCAATTTCTCCTGCCCGTTTCTCCTGCCGCTGTGCATTCAATCCTTATTTGGTTGGGTGAAGAACAGCAGCAGGTGCTTGCCGGGAAGATCAGCTTAGCAAGGGCACAGGGTCAGCACAGAGTTCCTGTTTTCCACTGCAAGAAGCACTCCCTGAATGTCCTTAAATGGGTCCTCAGCCCAAAAACTGTTTTCGGATAGTGAAAGAAAATGCCATTCTAAGCAATTTACACTGATTAAATCGTCAATCTCCGTTGTGTTACTGTTATTTGTAAATTTCTGTAGACATTTTTATCTCTGTGACAGTTTACATTCTCTACAATCCTGGCTCCTGAAACAGTGTTGCAAGCAGTAACGGAACTAGGTGGGGGCGGGCCGTGCAGCTGGCCCCCCCGTGTCGATTTTCTTTTCGCGGCTGCAGCCGAGTGCAGCCAAAATCAGTAGTACGTGATCTGCCAGGGGTGCGGGCCCTGGTCCAATTGCACCTCCTGCTCCCCCGGTAGTTACGCCACTGGTTGCAAGGCATCTGGTTACCGGGTCTGGGGAAAACTCACACACTTATACATTCAGCAGCATTTTCATTTCATTTGCATTTGAAACACAGCCCTTTATAAGCTAAAAAAAAATCATAGTGCAGGCAAATTACTATTGTTGTTGTTTGTATTTTTTTGTGGAGATGACAAAGACTGCAATAATTTAGGATGAGTACAAATAGATAATTCTTGAACATTTGTCCATAGTAGTGACAGGGCCCAGGGCAAAGACACCAGCTATAGGTTCCTGTTAATATTAATCTAAGTTTCTCTAGTTGCTATTGAAATACAACTTCCAGCAGGATGCTTGTAGTTCAGCAGCATAACGCTGTAGATATAATGTTTAATCAAGTACATCTTGTTATACATATACATAGTTTGAACCTCTTAATAAATTAGCGGGGGATACGTTTCTGAAGTGCATTGATTTTTCTTTAATTTTCCCCTGCATACAGTTACTGGTATGTCCAGAATGCTCAGGAACTTAGGTTTTACAGATAACTGATCTTCTTTTCATAATTTGGATCCATACCTTAAGTCTACTAGAAAATCATTTAAACATTACATAAAGCCAACAGGCTGATTTCCAGTAAGGATAAATTATATCTTAGTAAGGTACTATTTTATTATTATTATTATTGAGAAATAGAAAACGTTTACATTTTTTTTGTTGTTGAGAAAATGGAGTCTATGGGAGATGACAATCCCGTAATTCGGAGTTTCTGGATAACAGGTTTCCTTATAACGAATCCCATACCTGTACCTAAATCTGTTTTATTGGTGTTTTCATCTCTATGTCTCTGTATACAACAAATAATCAACCAATTTGCAAGTTGCTAGTTCTTATCTTTGCAAACATCAATATCATATCAGTTCAAAACAAACTTTTACCAAAATCTAGTTTGTGAAAATGTGTGCATTTTTGAAGAACTACACTGTGCATATGTGGCAGCACGGAATGTTCAGTGGTCACTTTTTTTGTATAATGAAACAAATTTGGTTGGTCACACTTGCATTATATTTTATTTTAGGGATGCACCGAATCCAGGATTCGACTTGGGATTCGGTTCGGGATTCAGCCTTTTTCAGCAGGATTCAGATTCGGCCGAATCCTTCTGCAAATTAAGAGCGGTGAGGGAAATCTCATGACGTTTTGTCACAAAACAAGGAAGTAAAAAATGTTTTCCCTTTCCCACCCCTAATTTGCAATTTTCATTTGCAAATTAGGATTTGGGTTTGGTATTCGGCTGAAACTTTCACGGGGAGTGAGTGGCAGCCATAGGAGTGGCAGCTACAATATTAGGCTGCTCAGGATTTGTATGCATTGCTTTACTTTGGTAGGAACATAAATGCTTACATAATAGCTACCACACTTTGGTGGATGTGCCAGTTTTACAAATGCTGTGTATACATAATATACTCAAGGGACAAATTTGGCTCTTAAAGTTACCAGGAGAGACTTTTTGTAACCCCTGATAACTTATGGGGAACTGCTGCCTGAGGCAAGTTTCTCACTTTGCCTCATGGCAGATACACCCCTGTCTGTGTGTTCTCCTTCAGAGATCACCTGACCAAAAATAATGCAGCTCCAAAGCTGGCCATACACTAAAAGATCCGCTTGTTTAGCAATGTCACCAAATGAGTGGATCTTCCCCTGATGTGCCCACCAAAAGGTGGATGGTATTGTTCAAATTCAATTGTTTGGCCCCAGTAGCCGACGTGGTCCCCGATTGTGAGGGAAAAACAAACCTGTTGATTGAGATCTGGCTGATCATTGGCCAGATATCCGTGAGAGGGCCCCATACACTGGCACAAACGGTCTAAAGGACATGAAACACAACAATGGACATTGGCTTTTAGAAGATTCATCTAATTCTTGCATGCATAAATTGGGTTGTACAATTTGAATTATTTTGAGTGTTCCTACAAGTGACACGGCCCTAGTCTACAAGTAATGCACTGAAAGAGCATCAATTTGGTTGTGTTCATTACTGATTTATTGCAATTAATGGGACATAAAACCAATGAATGGCAAAGGCCTCCCACAAGCGAGAAAGTGACACCCAGGCCGGTATTAGGCCTTGGGTGCCGCTAGGTCCTAGCTCCTGACGGCCTCTAAAGCACACCGCCCCCCGGGGGATTACGCGTCCCCGGTGCTACTGGCCAGCATGCTGCCTATAAGATCTTGCCACATTAGGCCCGGGCCTTTGTGGCCTCGACACAAATCCAGGCCTGGTGACTAGGGATGCACCGAATCCAAAATTCAGTTCAGGATTCGGCCTTTTTCAGCAGGATTCGGCAGAATCCTTCTGCCCTGCTGAACCAAATCTGAAAGGGAAATCCGGAGGGAAATTGCTTGACATTTTGTCACAAAACCAGGAAGTAACAAATGTTTTCCCCTTCCCACCCCAAATTTGGATATGCAAATTAGGATTCGGATTCGGTATTGGGCCTAATCGGTGCATCCCTACTGGTGACACCACTCATGTCACTTTTTCAAAATCCTGTGATTGCTTGTCTCTTTTAGAGTATCTTGTCTTTTTTTAATTGCCATCCAGACACTTTTTTTGGGGGCGGGGATTATGTTATGTAGTAAAGTCAAACTATTGACATTCCTAATGCATTGATTCAAGTGTTTTTTTTTTTTAATCCTTTTTTTAGTTTTGGATTTTACTGATCCCTTCAGCACAGAAGTTAAGCCAAGAATTCTGTTGATGGGCCTACGCAGAAGTGGCAAATCTTCAATTCAGAAGGTGGTCTTTCATAAAATGTCACCAAATGAAACACTCTTCCTAGAAAGCACAAACAAGATCTGCAGAGAAGATGTCTCCAATAGCTCATTTGTGAACTTTCAGATTTGGGATTTCCCAGGGCAGATTGATTTTTTCGACCCAACATTCGATTATGAGATGATTTTCAGAGGAACAGGAGCACTAATATTTGTAATTGATTCACAGGTAAATATTCAATGAGCATTTGTAGAACACTTAGACTAGACTGATCTTGGCCATATATTAATCAGTTGGTTTGATCTATTCCCACTGTACTGCAGCATGGTTTTACCACCACTATAATTCAGTGGAGGTATAAACTTTTTCAGATATGCAAAAAAAAAATAAGAATTGGTAAGAAGTGTTGCATGTTATCCACCAATACAAATCTTTGAGAAAAATAAAAAAAGTCGGACAATTTGTTTGCAAAAATATAGTTACCCCATTCCCTTCCTATAATATGTTAATTCATTCAACCCTCTACACATTTCTGCTCCATATTTTTTCTTTTACCCATTCTGTGGTATCCCTTACTTTTTTTTTTCTTTAAGTTTCTAGAATGTTTAGTCACATATATTATTTTTGTACCTAATGACATTGTCAGTTCTATTTGTATCTTAAATACAAAACATATAATTAAATTTATATAAAACCCAAACATAAGGTTGTCCCACTTCTCCTCCTGGGGAGAAAGTTATGTAACTTTGATAAGGTTACATTATAAGGTTACATTATTCTGGGATTTGTAGTCCAGCAACAGCTGAGAAAAGTGAGGATGAGCAGAGCAGGGCAATGTGGCAGGATTTAGATCCCCTGTAATTTTCTCTGTGGTTTTCAGGATGATTACATGGAAGCACTGGCTAGATTACACTTGACTGTGACAAGTGCTTACAAAGTAAATCCTGATATCAACTTTGAGGTTTTTATCCATAAAGTGGATGGTCTCTCAGATGATCACAAGATAGAAACGCAACGAGATATCCATCAGAGAGCAAATGATGATCTTGTAGATGCAGGACTGGAGAAGATCCATTTGAGGTAGGATGCTGAAGGCCAATAGGATTTACTGTATTTACAAAGAGATTATTAATCAACCGACATGACATTTCCACGTGATCTTTAGCAAACTGTAGATGGGCAGCAATGTTCTTTCTTTATAGAAGTTGCTTTCTCTTTGCAAGCCTGCCATGTACATAATTCATGTTATGGATTTTCCTGATGATGGAATCATAAACATTGATATTGGGGTTCTTTGAGATCTCCTAGATTATTATGCACCTTGTGCTTGGTGTGATCTTTATTGGTTGACCAATCCTGACAATAGTGTTGAAATTCCTCAATTTGTTCATAACCTGCCTGATTATTAGGGATGCACCAAATCCAGGATTCAGTTCGGGATTTGGGCAGGATTCTGCCTTTTTCAGCAGGATTTGGATTCTGCCGAATCCTTCTGGCAGGCCGAACCAAATCTGAAACCTAATTTGCATATGCAAATTAGGGACTGGGAGGGAAATTGCATGACTTTTTGGTCACAAAACAAGGAAGTAAAACATGTTTTCCCCTTCCCATCCCTATGCAAATTTGGTTCGGTATTCGTTAGAATCTTTCATGTAGGTTTCGGGGGTTCGAACGAATCCAAAATAGTGGATTTGGCGAATCCCTACTGATTAGTGGCCTGGCAGAGTCTAAACTTTTAATAATTCAACAGATTTTTACTAAAAAGCTATTAAAAAAACTAAAATCGCTTTTATTTTTTTAAATAGCTTTTTACAGGTGGTCCTCCAGAATCTCCTTTGTTCAAGATACAAAACACCTCCAAAAACCTGTGTTATAAAGATCAGATTGGAAGAGAGAAGAGACAGATTTCTGTTCTTTAAATAAGGCTGAGCGTCCCACACTTACACCTCATATTCACCCTATTGATTGAAACCCCTAATTCTAATTTGCCTTCAAATCAACTGGGAATCCTACAGGTTCCCATACTTTTGCAACACACAAACATGTAACTTTGGATCAATTTCCTCTGTAAATAATGAACACGTGTGACTCATTTGACTTATTGTATTATTGAGTTCTCATTATCTAATTAACTTGCATGGAAAAGCTGAGCACTTTTAATGGAATTATTCCGTATACAAATAAAAACTGGGTAAATAGATAGGTTGTGCAAAGTAAAAAAAGTTTTTAATATAGTTAGTTAGCCAAAAATGTAATCTATAAAGGCTGGAGTGACTGGATGTCTAACATAATAGCCAGAACACAGCTTATTGCTTTGCAGCTCTCTTATTGGTTACCAGTCAGTAACCAATTGGTGACTTCAGGGGGGGGGCACATAGGTCATAAATGTTTGCTTTTGAATCTTACATGCTAAGGATCAAAAGCAAACTCAATGAAGTCATGTCCCATGTGGCCCCTCTTAAAGTAGCTGACTAACTAAGAATTAGAGAGCTGCAATGCAGAAAGTAGTGTTCTGGCTATTTTGTTAGACATTCAGTCACTCCAAACTTTATACATTACATTTTTGGCTAACTATATTAACTACTACTAACTAACTATATAAGAAACATTTTGCACAGCCTATCTATTTACCCAGTTTTAACTTTTACACTGAACTGTTCCTTTTAGGTTATATTTATGGATAAATTATTGAACATTCAAAGGGGTTCACAAACTTTGAGGCAGCACTGAAATACCCTGCAAATAGGCATAAATGGCATAGAAGCCAAGTCATCAATCCCAAATATATATGAGAGCAGGGGCGGAACTAGGGGTAGGCAGAAGAGGTATGTACCTGGGGCGCAACGAAAGTGGTGGCGCCATCACGTACCTCTTCTTTCGCCTACCCCTGCCTATAGTTTTCTATGTAACAGCACTATAATGATAATTACTGTCTTTTATTTTCAGCTTCTATCTCACCAGCATATATGATCATTCAATTTTTGAAGCTTTCAGCAAAGTGGTACAGAAACTAATTCCACAACTTCCAACCCTAGAGAATCTTCTGAACATCTTTATATCCGTAAGTAAATTACTTGGTTTCCAAGTTCCATGACTAGTTTTTGTGTAACCAATGCATGCTATGAGTTTTACATGGAGATAATTTTGTGCAAAGTGTAAGAGTAAAATGTGTAATTTTGTGAAAGTACAAAAATAAAATATATGTGTCAAACTGTAACTAAAACCACAAATGTTACACTACAGAATAAAGCTACAATTATAAATGCAATTCCTGGTGTGGTCTTTTTTGTTATACTTTGCTGCACCTTTTTTGCCATAGTTTTGCTTTTTGATCTATTCTATGAAGCCTCCTTTCATGAAACACATTTTTTGGCATATTACATCTTACCTCACACCATAAACTTTTACTTTTTGATATGCCATATCATTTGATATGCCATCTTCTTATGAAGCACCATCTTCTTATGAAGCACATATATAAATTCTGGGTCATAGGTAAGCTTTGTCTTTGTGTTATTTTGTCTACTCTCTGTATAAAATAGTCTGTCTGTCTGGCTGAGGGAAGGAGAAGGCACCCCTGATAAAATTATATGTTTCAGTGAAAATTTTAATCATGATTTTCAAATCTGACTGTGATGGATATCCCATAGCCATCTTTAATATTCAACATATTAATGTATTGTACAAGTATTATAGATTTGGTTCTTCTGCCACCGCATCTACAACTCCACTAATGAATATTTTATAGGTTTAAGTCTACAGTTATGTAAACTTTATATAGTGTTAGGAAATGATAGATTTATTGTTTTTGTTGCTGCTACTACAAAAGCAACAATAAAGCACATG
Organism: Xenopus laevis; assembly: GCF_017654675.1. NCBI lineage: Eukaryota > Metazoa > Chordata > Amphibia > Anura > Pipidae > Xenopus > Xenopus laevis. The sequence goes on from NC_054379.1 coordinate 89,184,556, forward strand.
GAATCAATCAGGAACTAGGGGCTAACTTGGACAACAGGAGCTACTGGGTGTGATGACCAAGGAAATAGCAGAACTGGGACACGGCAGGATAGATGCTTGAATACTGAAGCAAACGTTGTAGCACAAGGTAGAACTAGCAAGGTAGAAAGGTAGGCACAGCACAGAAATGAAGGATTTAACCAGCTTCTGCCTAGTCAAAGTCTAGCAGGAAATATCCTATTCCAGGAATAGCAATATCAGGAATGATGCAGGTATACACAGACAGCAGGAGGACCTGCCAACAACAAGGTGACCATTCAAACTGGCACAGTCACTGGCATCATTGGTGCCACCCAACAGCATGCCCCTTGGATAGAGTACTGCCACCCAACAGCTTGAACTTTGAATAGAGTGCTGTATCCAAGAGGGGCAGAGGTGGGACCTGGTTGCCCCTCCTACCACCAAATGTGCACATTATTCAAAACTGGCATATAAAATAGTCAGATTCTAAAACAGAGTAAAGCTTTTGTAAATCTGAAGTTCAGTATTACCCCACAAGAAACATAATATAATTTGCATATAATAGGACTTGTTGTTAACTAGGTTAGTTGTGCACTATGCATCTGCCCTGAAGCGGTTTCTAAATTGATTTGATGCAAATTAGCAACTGTGGCTAATTTAAAGTAGGGTGAAACTTTCATACTCCACAGCAGCCCAGAGCCAACCAAACTCGTGCAAAAAATAACAGATTGAAAAGCCATAGGCATATCTGCAAAGTCATGACTTTTCATTGCTTTAGTGCAGCTTTACCTCTTGGATGATTAAGCCAAGAATTTAGGGTACAGCATTTCTTACACAATCCTATCCTGGGCTTTTTTTCTCTGTGCAGTAATGTTTTTCAGTAGACTGTGGGAAGTATAGGGGTAATTTACCAAGCTTCATCTGAATGCGTGAGTTCTTGTTCCCCTTAGTGCTCTAGCACTTACACCCCCAGGTTAAAGTGATACGGACACTAAACAATTATTATTCAAAATATTAATGTACATCAAAAGTTACCTATAACTCATGTTGATCGTTTTTCACTGATCGTTGATAGTTTTACACCTGACAGTTTTGCCAACCTCACGGTCCCTTCTCAACATGTCAGTAAGAGTTTCTAATGCTAACAGACTGCTGAAGCTTAAATATGGCAGTATCCTCAGACAGGAACATGGGGGATCAGATGGGTAATGAAAAAGCATCTGTAGATACTTTAATGGCAAAATTATAAGTAGCATACAAAGACAATATTATGATGGATGCAGTGTCGGACTGGCCCACCAGGATCCCAGGAAAACTCCCGGGTTGGGCCAGGTGTCAGTGGGCTCTCATGCTATTTCATGGCCATTCCATATTTCTATGGGCTAAATAGATGGAATAATAGATTATAGTATGTAAAGAAAAGGGACTAGGAGAATAGAGGTTGAGTGAGGAGAGGAAGAATAATACTACTGAGAGTGGGCCCCTGGTCTACGGTTTTTGGGTGGGCCCCCAGTGTCCCAGTCCGACACTGGATAGATGTAAAAAAGGTTTAAGGTGTCGGTATCTCTTTAAGTAACTTACCCCTTCTTTGTCTTACAGAGTACAGCTGTAAAGATCTAACTGCTGTTGAGAGTTGTAATTCAACAGCAATAGAACCACTGAAATGTAGATTCTGTGGTGTAATGAATGAGGCGAGTAATGCCAAGAAACTATGATGGCAAATCCTAATCTTTATACTGTTTCAACAAAACACACATAGGTGTAAAATGCTTTATATCTAGAGTAACAGCAACGCCTTCACTTGCAAACAAGCATTTACATTTTAGAAATGTTCACAAATGACCAACGTCATTTCTATTTGGTACAGAGAAAAGTGGGGTATAAAGACAAATTGCTGTGCTGTAGACAAAAAGATTGGATTTTTATTTTAGGTATACTTTGCCCTAAAGGGTTAAATAGTAAATTTGAATTAGCACAATTTTTATAGTCTAAACCAGGGGTCCCCAACCATTTTTACCCGTGAACCACATTCAAATGTAAAAAGAGTTGGGGAGCAACACAAGAATGAAAAAGTCCCCTGGGGTGCCAAATAAGGGCTGTGATTGGTTATTTGATAGCCCCCATGAGGACTGGCAGCCTACAGGAGGCTCTGTTTGGCACTATACTTGGTTTTAAAAATTAAAACTTACTTCCAAGCCTGGAATTCAAAAATAAGCACCAGGTTTGAGGACACTGAGAGCAACATCCAATGGGTTGGAGAGCAACATGTTGCTCACGAGCTACTGGCTGGGGATCACTGGTCTAAACAGTAGTAAATGTGGTAAAAGTGATTTTTATTGCCTTATAATTATGTTTGTGCACTATTATTATATCCTATGCAATTTTTGTATGTTAGAGGTGAAAGCTATCCCTTTAAGATAAGGAGGGTATCCCTTTAAGAGGGAGGGTATTTCAAAGGTTGAGAAATGTTTCTCTGTTTAAAATTTGCTTGATCAAGTCCAGTGGAACAAAACACATAGCTGAGTCCAGTTGCAACACTTGTTAACAATATATTAGAGACTTATAGTGAAATACTTAAAAACTTAAAAGCACTCTTGGTATCTGTAAAACATGAAGTGATATCCAGTTCCATGGTGGAATATATGCACTAATACCATTCAGTTTCATCTTGTGTGCAGTTTGGAGGTGCTGGGGGAGACATCAAAGGGAGTGAAGAGCGGAGCCTCATATGTGCATAAAGTCTGTGACACAGCGCAGGGGGTTGAATAATAATCAAGGAGAATGTTCTGGTCTTGGTAAACACAAGTGCCTGGAGAAGGGGGGATGCTCTGTAGTGACGTTCTTCTCGCTATTAAAGTTAATGCTAAGGGTACTGCATTTTCTGTGCCTAATAGTCAAGTGACTTTTAAAAACTATGGGGCCCGTTTATGATTGCCCAAGCTTTAGTGCTCAGGAAACCCTGCATGAAAAGTAAACTCACACAGGGTTTCCTTTACAATTGCCTGAGCACAAAAGTTGGGGCAGTCATAATTCCCCCCATTTATTTTTTGTAAACAAAATAAATTTCTGGTTCAAAAAGACTAGAAAGCAGGATCCACATTATCAGGCATTCAACCCATTTTTACAGATACAGAATATTTAATCATAAATTGCTCTTGACTTTAGCACACTTGAAAGTAACGCACAAAAAACACACACAACAGTTTAATTACTTTTGGTGGCCTCCAATTCAAAAGTCCACACAAACTCGGATAACCTTACATGTACAACACTGTTACATATCCCTCCTTCTTCTTGGACAGAAATTCTTATATCCAGGTTATGCTGTAAATTGTATTTGCAGTAAATTACAAAATTAGTGGGGCATTGCTGCAGTAATATTGCATCCCATCTGCACATAATTAATCCAAACTGTGCTCTGAGTCATTGTCAAATCCAGTGCAATCCTATGAGCAAAAATATATGTGTCGCTTTAACTAACTTGCTGCTTAATTAGCAGTTAAATAAATGTCCACTAGCCACATAAAGACAATATGGGTTTTAGCGAGTGTAAGCATTAAAGACCACAACTGCAATCCAACCATTTAATATTGTCCAGCACAGAGTCTAAGGGCCATACTCGTAACCAAATAGTAAAAACAGCATATGATCTTCAAAAAAAAAATAAAAATACTGTGATTTAAAATACAGCTAAAACGGGATGTAAAGGCAAAAAAATAAAATCTCATTTTTACTTTCTTGAATGAAAAAGAAACCAATCTCTAATATACTTTAGTTAAACAATCTGTACCGTTTTTACAAGAAACCTGCCTGTAAGCAGTGAAATTCCCTCTTCGTTTTACTGCTGAGGATAGGAACTTCAGACGGTTCCTAACTGCTCTGCAGGGAAACCATCATACTTATGAACAGCCGGGGGAGGCCCCCACGTTACTTCCCAGCTGTGCAGAACTCAAGCAGCTTTGTTTGTTTTTCTGTAGAGCAGTTGGCGACTATGTAGAGATTCTTCTTGGATTTTATTTTTGCCTTTACTTCCCATTTAATGCTTACAACTCCAGTGACAGGGAAAAAGAGCATGGGGGCAGATTTAAACAGATAAACTGGGATTCTCATTTAAGGATTAATTTGCTGCAGTCACTGGTTCTGCAAAGTTTGAGAAAATTTGTATTAAACAATACAAAAACTATAAAATCCACATCCAGATTACATGACAATACAGGACCGAGTGCAGTCTGCATATTCTGATTATTAATCAGTCTTGAGTTATCAGCTTCTGGCAGATATTATTTGACTTGTGCTGTTTTGATATTTAATGACAATCCCAAAGCTTAGCCTCCCAACAGAAGCCCATACCACACCATGTGCATGGTCTTGCATAGATGTTTAACATAGTTACAGGATGATGAATCCCTGCGGCTAACTTTGAAAGCACACTAGTTCTGCAAATGATACTCTGCATTCACAGTTTGCGCGTCATCCAGACAATTGCAGTACTCACAGGCCCCTCCCTCTCTGTCTACCATGAAACTCTGAACGTGGCATCCAAACAGCTGACTCAATGCTACCTTCACATCCTGCACAAATTGAAAAAGAGACCATGTTTCTACAAGTTCCTCTCACTATTACAGTGAATGTTAGAGGCTCCAACTTCTCTATGCCGAATGGTCATATAAGTGACTTTTAAATTGCCAACACTATATGTATTTTTACCGCACTACCACATCATTGCCTTTATTGGTCCATGCTGAAATCCAGTTAGTCAGATAGAATAATGGGGCTTTGTGAGATGGTGTATAATATTTTGCAGTTCTTGACCTCCTTGTGGATGTGGGGATGATCCCTGAAAAAATGTTGCTGTATTTCTTTTCTTCATAAGTTATTTATTGTTACGTGACATAAATCACGAGACAGGGGCCTGGAGATATGCAAAACCATTGCAGGAAGGGGTCATGCTTTTTAACCCAAAGATCCTGTTTATGTCTTTATAAATGAGAAGATGTTTTCTGGGATTTTTTTTATTGCTTTTTGTGTCCAAATGCACCAAAATGACAGAAGGCCCCAAGATATGAGATGTAATTGCATGTAGGGCCTCGGGTTTTTTAAACCAAAAGTATCCCCATAGATGAGAAGTTTTGTTGCATTCGGTCATACCATGTGCAAACAAAAGAAACATACTAACTTTCATTTTATATACCAAACATGCTAACTTACATCTTTTATTCTGATATTATCTGTTTGTTTACAGGAAAAGGTAGCTCAGTATTCCTGTTCAGTAACACTATTCTTCTTTGTAGAACTCCGGCATTGAGAAGGTTTTCCTGTTTGATGTGGTTAGTAAAATTTACATAGCCACAGACAGCTCTCCCGTGGACATGCAGACCTACGAACTGTGTTGTGATATGATTGATGTGGTTATCGACATCTCCTGCATATATGGGTACTTGTTTTTTTCCCTCTTTTGTGAGATATGCAGCACTGCCTAATAATAAACCAAATTCTGGATTTGGTGTATCTTTAACAATTATACCTGAAATAGATACAATCAATACTTACCTCTCATGACTACGCCAGGTATTTTTGCTGGCAACCAAATGTTTGCATTTCACACTTAGTGGGTCATTTATCAAAAGCTTCATAAAAATGTGTACTACTGCATTCAGGGCCTTAAACACTGCTCCTCTGGTGCCCCATATATGTTGTGTCCACTGGACTCATATACATGTGCCCTGGAGGGGAGAGTGAGAGAATGCAGATTGATGCCCTGGTTTTGGGTGCCAAACATTATTGGCACAGCTCTCACTATGTCCCCTTTAATACATATTCTCTTTCTCTCTTCTCTTTAGGCTGAAAGGGGCTGGGACTCCGTATGACAAGGAATCACTGGCAATCATAAAACTAAACAACACTACAGTCCTGTACTTAAAAGAGGTGACAAAGTTCTTAGCTCTTGTTTGCTTTGTACGAGAAGAGAGTTTCGAGAGGAAAGGTAAATGTTACATAGGTTTTGCTTTCAAAACAGTGATTCATGTTATTGTTAGTATTGTTAGAAAAAAATTTTGTTTGTCAACACTAGAGGGCAGATTTTTTTTTTTTTAACGTTCAAAATTCAAATTGGAATTGCAAATAATGAAAACTTGATTCGAATTCGAATTTTGAGATTTATTGAACCTTGCCCCTTTAAAAATTCGAATTAGACCACCTAAAAGCTGCCGAGTTCATGTATAAGTCAATGGAAGTGACCAATTTGAAAATGTTACTAGCCTTACTGATATTCAAGTTTTTTTCAAAGAAAAAACTCAATTCAGTTTAGTCGAATTCGATTTGAATTCAATTAAAGTTTTTCGATCTGTAATATTCGTTTGAGTTTTAGATATTCAATTCTTTTAACAAATAACCCCCAATCGAATTTCAAGTATATTCAAATTTATTAAAGTTAAAAAAATTCACATGAATTCGAAATTTGACTTTTGATGAATGTGCTTTCCCGTTACACATATAGCCCTGAAAGGTTAATTTCAGATTGTGTAATAATAAAAAATAGCTTTTGTAAGACTGAACCACCATCAACTGGAGTTTAGGATTGTTTTTTTAATGCAGTTTATACATACAAATCATATACAAACCTTAAATTGCTTCCTTCTATCTTCAGTCTTGAAATGCAAATTAAAAAAAAACTTGCTATAAGAGACATATAACATATTGTTCGCTTCATTTGTGTATAAGGATACAAATGTACACAGAGAACACTTGACAAAACTTTGGTGAATGCTCTAAATATGTCCTAAATGTAGTTACTGTATTTTGTAGAAGACATTTTCTTATCTTTACACTGCCAAATTTAATTTATCAATTGTTAATTCAGCTACTTCTTTTTTTAAATAGGGTTGATAGACTACAATTTCCATTGCTTTCGAAAGGCTATTCAGGAGGTGTTTGAGGGTGAAAGTTCTTCGATCTCGAAAAGAAAGGACAAAGAAGAGCAGGAGAGCAACTCCCAATGGAACACCAGGAGTGCCATTATAGGCATGGAGAGGAGCAGAATGAAAATTTTGAAACATAGAACCTACCTTTCTGCAATTGTCAAGTTCGCTTAACAGTTAATTCAATATTATTTACCTGTTTTAATAGTTGCCTTTGTTCCAAAAAGAGAAAACTCCCATGACTTTGGAATTCTTAGACACCTCTGAAAAAGGAGTAGGAAATAGGCTTAGCTTAAGTCTTCAGGAAATGTTACTTGCAAGAAGAAGGGAAGAACATTACTTTGCAGTGAAATCAGTTATAAACTAACACTGCTATTCTCTAGACCCAATGGTCCAGTCATTGACTAGTGTCAAATATTATAATAAAATGTATCCTGTATTTATTAAAGGAAATATATGTTTGCACTACAGATCTAATTAGATAATAATCCATTAACCAAACAATAGATTAACAAGGAAACTACCACCAGACTGATTTAATCAGAATATATGTCTCTTGTGTGTAGCTAGCTAGTTTTGGTTGCAGTTAAGAAAGCAGTCATACAAGAATTTACTTTAGTGGGTTTAGCAACCTCCACACAACTTAACCCTTTTAAATAACTAGCAATGGCTGCTGCTCAGACCCCAGAGATGAATACTTTTTCTAAGCTGCTCCATGCAGCTAATATTTTAGCTGTGCCAGATCAAGTGGTTTAGGTTGGGAGCATTTCGATGGAATGCTGAAAAGTTGATGGCAAATATAATGGTGGCTTTACTTTGTCTTTAAAGCACTGATCACACAATGCTTGAATGTGACAAGCATCTGTATATCTTGTGATTATGCAAATGCAATAACTTTGTATAAATGTGAGTAATATAAACAGAGTTGTCTTTTAATGCAAGAGAAATACACATACTGATTTATGAAAAGCAAATGCACAACAAAATATAAGACATGGTTAAAGAATTCACGCTTTTTAAATATGTTTGTTGATGGGGAGTCACCATGATTTCCTTCAACAAAGTGAGATTTCCTCTTCAGTTACATTTTTTATTTTTTTATTTAGTTGAAGTTAACATCTTTAATTTTAAACTTGGGTACAAAGATTATCTATAGGCTTAATCAGGATCCTACCTGAAAAAGTATGGGGAAAAATGCACTACAATTTCTCACATTTATTATATTTTTTTTTACTTGCTAATATTAACTATGATCAAAATTTCTTGGAAATTGCACTATTGTATATGGCTGCATAAGGGAAAATCCAGAAGTATAAGGATATTTTACTGGGTTGTGCTGGTCATTTGGTGAAATTAATGAATGCTGCATTAGTAGTACCACTTGATGTATCTTACAGTTAACTGCAGGAAAAGGCAGTTGTGACATAGATATGTAAGAACTGACTGGTGTTTTTATGAATACTCATGGATTTTAAGTCTATAACCAATATGAACAGATTTTATATCTCTTCTAAAATGTGTGTAAATGTGTGATTTTCCTGAAAGTGCGTTGAAGCAATCAATAAATCTGTGGATGATGCTCTGAATGTAACTAATGCTGTGCAAACATTGCTGTTCAAACTATCTTTAATGCTCATAAGTTAAATCGGTGTTTACAACTTGATAATATAACATTTCTATTATATCTCCCACCACCAATTGCTAGTTTTGTGTCTCACAATACTCACATAATCTGTGGAAGGCTCAATTATGCTGCATATATACAGATTTCCTATACACTTTTCCCAGTGTATGGTAGAGCATAGTGTTGAATATAAACCCTGGTGTCGCCCTAGTGGTTCCTCACTAGAGCCAGTTACTGAACCTGTAATAGGGAGTGGGCAAGCTGGGTGGGATGGAAAACAGTGCTATGCTTACCCCAAAAGGAACTGAAGCAAATGCACATTACTATGATCATCCCTTTGCAGAACCTAAGAATCTGTGTATTTTATATAGTAAGGTGAATTCAAAGGTATGTTGCTGTACAGTACAGTACAACATCATAAAATGTATATATCACATCAAATAGATTCAAAGCTACATTGCTACAGAATATTCAGTCCAGTCTAAATCCACCGCTTCATAAAGTCCATATATTGATGGATTTGTTCATTTTAGTTTTAAAGGGGGTGCAAAGGCAAAGAAATTAAATCCCATTTTTACTTTCTTTAATGAAAAGAACCTATCTCCAATATACTTTGACTAAAAACGTTGTACCGTTTCTAAAAGAAACTTGATTGTATGCAATGAAACTCCCCCTTTACTTGCTCTGACTGCTGCGGAAACAGTCCCTAGCTAATCTGCAGGGAAATGATCATAATTTTGAATGGCAGAGAAGCACTGTGCAGGGTTATGTTATGTTTTCTTTGCATCACCTGGCTAGCTTTGGCTTATCTCTATGTGAATAAACCCAGATCCTTTACTCAGTGGGGGTCATTTATAAAGTTTGTGCAGGGCGCATTTATTTGCATATGTTCTCACCTAAATACTTCTATATTCCACTGCTGTGCTTATCTTACTTTTTTTGCGAATTGCGGTGAGATGCACATTGCACAAAATATTTGCAAATGGCTCACAAATAAAATGAGGGTTTGTCTGTGGCCACTGTCTGTGATCATTGTGCAGGAATATAGTGTTGCTGGTAATTCTGTGAATATAAATTTGCAAAAACCATTTAGTGACTATTTTTCCACCACCAAATTTGTTTCATAGCTTAAGGGCAGAGTGGTTGCATAAATATTCACAATTTGCAATTATTATAAATAATTGTTAATAATAATAATAATTTGCGATTATGTCAAATTTAAATTGCTCTTAAAGGGAAAGTCAACCCCCCAAAAATGTTTTGCCTATTAAAGAAATCAGAATTCTAAGCAACTTTGCAATATACTGTACATGCATTACAAATTTTCTATGGTTTTAAGGTTATTTGTATATGTAATGCTATTGAAAGCAGTAGCAGTGTCCCATTCTAGTCTTTGCCCTGGTTGCTCAGACTGTTGATACAAGACAAGGCAGCTGATTAACAGCATGTCTTTGCTGGGAACTAAGACTTTTACAGCATTGTCTAAAAAATAAAAACCAGTAGTTAAGCGAATGCTGTTTACAATAGCAATTGTTTTTAGAAATAACTTTAAAAGCTTTTCTTTTATTAGACAAATCTTGGGGTTGACTTGCCGTTTAAGTGCAATCACAGTGTGAATAACAATTTGCAATTTTGTTTGCACATTACATACACTAATCTTGCTCAGCTTTATAAATATAAAGACACGCAGGGCAAATATGTTCACTGTGCAAATCATTCTGCATTGTGCAAAATTTATAAATGAGCCCCAGTATTTTTATCTTTATGTGCTTAATAAAGCAGGAAGAGCTAAGAGAAAAAGTATAGTGTAGAAGTTGGGTAAAGTGGCAGCAGATACAGGGACTTTGAGATTAAGCGCAACTGTGGCAATTTATTGGTGACGGATATTTATACCCTGAGCCCAGAATATCATTTAGTTTGTCATCTGTAGAAAAAGTTTTTTCAATTATGCGTTTAATTATGGAATATTATGGACTATAGGTACAGTAAATATACATAATGGTCTTTCTATTTTGGATGGTGATATCGAAGAGCCTCGAGATTTAGAGACCCATAGGAGAGAATTGCAAGTGCTTTCTTAAAGGCTTCTATCAACAAACTCATTTTGTATGCCTGAAGTAATAATCTGTCTCGTAAATGGCATGATTCTATAACAAAAGTATGCAAATTGCCTAAGGTGCAGAAATTGCCCTATTGGTGGTATATTTCGTAAAAGATGTTTGGGATGTGAGGAAGTGGCTCGCAATAAAGTGTTAGTCGCACATTCTTTTCGATATAATGATGTGGTCACTTGGTTACCCTCATTTGACTGGCTAATATCCAAGAAATTAATATCGGTATCATGGTATTCAAGTGTGAAAGGTAAATTTAAATCATTAATATTGATGTATTCCATAAACTCATTGAATATTGTTTTGTCGCCCTTCCAGATAAAGAGCAAATCATCAATGTAGCGTCCATCAAAATGGATAAATTTTCTGAAAGGGTTATAATCTCAATATATATATACAGTACATGTACTCCCACCATCCCATGTACAAATTGGCATAGGATGGGGCAAATTTGGCCCCCATCGCTGTGCTTTGTTTTTGTAGCTAGTAATGATTGTCAAAAAGCAAAAAAATTATTTGTCAACAAGAAACTTATTGCTTCAAGTATGACATTTTTTAAGGGACTTTAATAATTACTGTAACGATCCAGATGAAAAGATATGGCCTTTTATCCTGAAGCATGTGGAATACAAGAGTATAGTGAACATACGTCAATTGTGGCCCAATTAAAGTCCTGACACCATATTATTATATCATATTATTCATAGTGCAAAGGACCTTTCCACTATCTCTGATATAGCCTGGCAAATGAAGGACAAGAGGTTGGAGTTCACTTATTGGTGACAACACTGCACACATTGACCTAAAAGGGCACTAGAAAAGAAGCTATAATGAAGCTGATTGGTAACTCAACGTCAGGCAAAGCCATCACTTCTGGGAACTGTCTGAGTGAGGCCACAAGGAAAGGGGACACTGACTTCCAGACCTTTGGCAACATCAGAGCCACCCATCCAGGGCTGATCTGTGAAGTGACTGAAAAGCACAATTGAAAGAGCAATACGTTTTATATAATTTAGAGAATAAAAGATTTTTTGCTACAGGTGGTTTACCTGTCTTTTAAAAGTTCATTATATCATCATATAAGTAAACTAGTGATGTGCGAGTTGATTGTCGGTTGGATTCTGGTTGAAATTATGCCAACCATTGTGGGTTAGGTTTGGGTTGGTGTCAGTGGGTCAATCCTATTCACCTGAGTTTTAAAAATGAGATTTTTATAATAAATTGCAATAGGCGGAATTTCGAGTTCATGGGAGTTTAAAATAACTCCCATGAACTCGAAATTTGACCCTTGCTAAATCTGCCCCTTAGTATGCTAAAGGGCAGTTTTTGAATGATTTGCCTTTTCTGTCTCTGTCCAGATTTCAAATGGGGGTCACTGACCCCATCTGAAAAAAATAAATGCTCTGTAAAGCTATACATCTATTGTTTTTGCTACTTTTTATTACTCATCTTTCTTTGCAGGTCCTCTGCTATTCATATTCCAATGTCTTATTCAAATATGTGCATAGTTGCTAGGAACCATATTGCTGAAATTGCAAACTGGAGAGCTGCTGAATAAAGAGCTAAATACTGTAAGTAAAAAGAAAAACAAATAATAAAAAATGAAAACCAATAGAAAATTATCTCAGAATATCACTCTGTACATCATATTATGTCGTACGATCGGACTTTCCTATCTCCCGACCCGCCACTAACCATTCAGATCAAAGTCTTACCAGTCAGATTAGTTAAAGAACAGATCAGCAATGTTCTGCCCCTGACAGCAATCGTACGATATCTATGTCCAACCAAAGCTAGTGACAGTCTCCCACTGAAAATCGTACGATCGGCAATACACGCAGAGATATTATCGGCAGCCGACAGAAATTTTCTAACCTGTCCAATCGACCAAACGACCGATCTCCGCCGGACGAAAAATGTCGGGACTCTCCACACATGGTTCGAAAATCGTACAAATCCTCGGCTCGTACCATCAGATCTTTGCGTCTATGGCCAGCTTTAGGGGGATAATGATCTAGTATGTGTTTAATTCATGTTGTAAAATGTATACTGAAGTATTTTCAGGCTAAAACTCTCAACTGCCAAGTACGGCTTTGTACCACTGGGACTCAGCTCAGCACTTACATTCACTTCTACCTACTCCTCCTGCTCCTACCTACATAGAAGCCATGTTCACATAGTACTTCCATCCAGGGCCATTTAAAAACAATTAGGCTACAGTCCCCTCTTTTTAATCACCAGGTAGAGCTCGCTAATAAAACCTACATTTGGCGATATTATATTTGGCTTCTTTAATATCACTGCAGTGCAGCCCATCCTTGCACAGACAGGAGGTGGAACCTGTTGGCTCTAAGCATGCAGCACCTGTTTCAATGAAGCCTACAGTTGATCAGATGCACATGAACTAAGGGGCAAATATATTGCAGAATTGGAAGACTTGGATAGAGAAGAGCTGTCTTTGGCTACATGGATTCAACAGTCAGAACCATCATAATACAGACTAGAAAAAGTTAGTTTTTAATAGCAGTAATATTTACAAATAACTGAAAACCTGTAATTCAAGTATGTTGGAAAGTCCCTTAGAATGATATATACTTGGTCTTAATTTTACTTAATGTTCAAAGTCCATATTAAGTTAAAATTATAAAAAACAATGCAGTTGTACGGTACATTTAATTTCTTACTTAATAATTCTGTATAATTACTGTTAGCTTGTCGCTCTGTGTGCGTGTGTATGGATCTCACTGGAAGTGTATGAATAATATTAAATAAACGCTTCAGCAAGTTGTAGATCAGCATGTGGTATTGTGCATGCTGTGTTCTGTAGCATGATCCCTTGAACGACAAAGGATCTGCTGAGTCTGTATGTTTTCACTGCCTTGTCAGCTCAGTAATGTCATTGAAGATGAACAAAAGGCTGCAATAGGTAACATGTTCTTTCCCACACTCTCTGTGCAGAACTGGCCCTGTATGTAGTTGGTTTGATTTTTCCACTATTTAGGCCATCTCAGTCAGACCATTGCTCAGTCAAAACCCCCATTTAACTAGCTTTTCTCATTCGGCAAAGGTTACATTCTTTCTTTCGTGCACATTTGAATGGTATTTAGCACATTAAGGTGAAGCCAAAGAAGAACAATGAATTCAATACTTACAAAGCCAATGAACCAATAACAGCCATATGGGACATAAGATTGGCATATCTACTTTCTGTGGATCGAGTACAATACACAGGAAACCGGAATATAGGAGACACCAAATTAGAATACATAGAGAAAATCCTAAATGATGAACCACCCCTTTAAGCTTAGTGGCTTAGTAGTTCTGCTGCCTTGCAGTGTCGGGTTAGAAGGAATGTTCCCTCTAAGGTGTGCGCTTGTGCATGTGTACACAAATTTTGAGACCAGCGCATACGTTTAAAATGAGAGAACAAAATATTTTTTTTGCATACATAGTCGAGAAAGAAATAGAGGGAACATTGGATAGTAGTACTGTTGCCTTACACTGTTGGGGTACTAAGTTCTGTTCTGACCATGGCAGTACTTGCATAAAAATTGTATGATCAACCTGTGTCTATGTGAGTTTTACTCCAAATATTCTGGTTTTACAAACATACAGGCAGGTGAATTCATTGGCTCCTGTGGAAACTTTCGCAAGTGTGTGCATGTGATAAGAACCTTCGACTGGAAGGAAGTTCAGGGCAGGGAGAGATGTGCACGATAAACTTTCTCTGCAAAGTGCAGTATAAATGTGGCAACATTAAAAGGTTTTTGCCATGCTTAACAATTGGTGCTGTGCTCTCAAAACAATGCTGAGATTTTTCATTAACAAGTCATTTAAAGACAACCAAGAAATATATATCACTTGCCAATCAGTTTTATTTATTTTGTGGTATTTATTTAGCGTCTAAACATTTCTGAAGTGCTTTACAGAGATTATATATCATTCACACCAGTCACTGCCTCAGTGAAGCTTACCATCTAAGGTCCGTTTCACACACTCTCTAGAACCAATTCCAATTATCAAGTGCCAGTTTAACCTGCCTGAATGTTTTTGGAGTTTGGGAGGATCTGGAATACCTGGAAGAATCCCATATAAACGTGAGTCAGAACATACAAATTCCTTGCAGGTACTAAATACTAGATGTTAATTTAAAGGTGAAATAAAACACATTAATAGAAAAATAGCTACTCATAGGTCACCTTTATCCACAGGAAGACAGGCACACAATCACCAGTGTCCCCAGACGAATATACTGTATTAACTAGAGATATGTCAGGCAGAAGCTGTGTTCTCCATTCAAAACCACATTTATTGTATGTGAATTAACATTTTTATGAAAAAATATATAAATACCACACTATGCCCTAGGATTGCTACTTAACTTTTATCTTTTTTTTTTCATTTTATTTTGTATTAAGTTTTGTGTATTTGTTATTTGAAAAATGATAAAATGATAAATAAAGAGATATAAATAAAAAAAAACACATTTATATACTCTGCATTAAAGTATACAAAATTTGTAGGCCAAAGCTTTACTCATTTAAAGCTTTACACATTAATTCACTTGTATGTAGCATGTTGCATGTAGCATATATACACCCTTACTTGTCTGATACTTTACATTGCTGTAATTTATACTAGCAGTGGTAGCATCTTAAGAGGATTTATTAATTGTTGTTTTCTATAATCAGCAAAACATAGGAAAGTGTCCAGGTTCTGTAGTTCACTCCCCTCTGCCGGTTAAAGGATCTCCTTCGGATAGGCAATAGAAAATATGTGTAGATAAACCAGCGCTAAAAGCTCGGGGTAAAAAAGAAATAGCAGTATATAGTGTAGTATTTCCTTATTAGGTATATGACACCCCTGTGTGTATTAAGGGTTAATAGTGTTTCTTCACCTGTGGGGTTAGATTACCCTGCAACCATTTACCAGCATAAAATTATTCCACCGCCTGTATTTGACAAATATTTATACTCACAGACGTTTTAAATTTTTGCTTGCATTAAGGATATTTGCTGTTCCACTCGTTTTGGCATCTAGGAACATATGCTTGACATCGTGTAAAACAATTTATTAAAACATATTTATAAGGTTAAAATTACACTCTTGAAGTTTGCACGTATAAAAGTCATTTCAAAGGTGTTCCCAACTCCACCGAATTTGTTCCGCTGTGTAGAGATGTTCAGTTTGCCGGTTACAGAAACAACCAGGACCATGCCTCTCCTCCAGACACACAAGATATCTGTCCCCTCCAGAGATCCAAGGAAGAGCCAAGAGAAGCAGCTCTTCCTTGGATCTCTGGAGGGGACAGATATCTTGTGTGTCTGGAGGAGAGGCATGGTCCTGGTTGTTTCTGTAACCGGCAAACTGAACATCTCTACACAGCGGAACAAATTCGGTGGAGTTGGGAACACCTTTGAAATGACTTTTATACGTGCAAACTTCAAGATTTTTTTGTGAGTGTCATTTTAACCTTATAAATATGTTTTAATAAATAGTTTTACACGATGTCAAGCATATGTTCCTAGATGCCAAAACGAGTGGAACAGCAACAGCAAATATCCTTAATGCAAGCAAGAATTTAAAATGTCTGTGAGTATAAATATTTGTCAAATACAGGCGGTGGAATAATTTTATGCTGGTAAATGGTTGCAGGGTAATCTAACCCCACAGGTGAAGAAACACTATTAACCCTTAATACACACAGGGGTGTCATATACCTAATAAGGAAATACTACACTATATACTGCTATTTCTTTTTTACCCCGAGCTTTTAGCGCTGGTTTATCTACACATATTTTCTATTGTTTTCTATAATGTTTTTATATTGTCACTAGAGGGTGCTTCCTTTCTGTTCCTTTATAAGCACAGTCTACATTGAATTGTTTTTATGCCTTTGATTAAGGGAGGATATGCCTGAAACACAAAATGGTTTAAACTAGTAGTTTTGTATCTTTTAAAGGACAAGGAAAGCCCTTATTGGTTTTGTCCATCTGATTCAGATTCAGACATTTGATGCAATTAATCTCTTAAAATAGTTCTGAAAAGCACCCCCTTCACAACATGCTGATTTGTAAAGGCCTCATCCAGTTCTTTTCATGCCGCCATGATATGTGTGATGATGCACTGTCTGTGCGCATGCACCATCATAACTCTGTATGTAATCTGTAATTAGAATTGGCGCCTCACCATTGCAACCAGACACAAAGGTCACTATTGGCTGCGGGCGGACAATCAGGAGGTTACTCATTCCTTCTACCTTGCCGCTCAACCAGTTCTGATTCCCTGGGAGACACTACCATGCAGAATCACAGGTCTTGGTCTTGTCTCAAACTGCAACTTCATGGGAGATTCACAATAGACAAGACAGTGGCTTTTTTCAGCATGATAATGCTGTTTGAGGGATTACAGAGCACTGCTGAAGTTATTAAAGTAAATCCTTTCATATAGGAAGACAAGTTCAGAGGACTGTCCTTGTAAATAAATGTGGTTTTAATGGAGAATAGTGCTGAATCACAACATATCTTTTGGTAATACCCCTTTAATATAAAAACATTATAGAAAACACCATTATTGAATCCTTTAAGATGCTTGTCAATTTGGTGATGATTATATGTATGAATTTCATGTTAACGCCACTTTTGGTAATTCCCCATCTTCACAAGGAAGTGAATGAATAGTTGTTTGCATGGCCATATTTAACCCTACAGAAAGGCTAATATACAGTCGTATGAAAAAGTTTGGGAGCCCCTCTTAATTCTTTGGAGTTTTGTTTATCATTGGCTGAGCTTTCAAAGCCTTATCGAAACAGTAGTATTTCAGCAGTGACATAAATATGTAATATTCATCAAAACAAAATTAGACAGGTGCATAAATGTGGGCACCCCAACAGAGATATTACATCAATACTTAGTTGAGCCTCTTTTTGCAAATCTGATAGCCTCTAGACGTCTCCTATAACCTTTGATGAGTGTCTGGATGGTGGTATTTTTGACCATTCGTCCATACAAAATCTCTCCAGTTCAGTTAAATTTGATGGCTGCCGAGCATGGACAGCCTGCTTCAAATCATCCCATAGATTTTCGATGATATTCAAGTCTGGGGACTTTTTTGTTATGACCAAATACTCACTTTTAATCTAACCAATTTGGTGTTGTGTAATCAGTATTGAGCAGTTACATGCATTCAAATTAGCAAAATTACAAGGGTACTCTAATTTTTGCACAGCCAGTTTTTTGATTTAATTTCATACAACTGAATCCTGCTTCACTAAAAATCTTTGTTCAAAAAAACACCCCAGTATGCAGATGTTGCTGTGAAATGAAAGACATACCACTATTATCTCTTTTCTGAAAGAGGCGTAATTTATTATGCAAGCTGAGAGGGGTTCCCAAACTTTTTCATATGACTGTAGGTATAGCAGTGTAGACGTCAGAGGACCCCATAAGAGACATTTAAAATATCAACACATTTAAGAGCTTTAGCAATTAAATACTGTACCTCTCTATATTTCTAGATGAACGCATTGATGCTCCCTTAATTCGGCTTCTTTTCCTTTTCATACCTCATCAATTGCTGTCTAAATACTTCTCTTGAGCCTTTTACCAGTCTTGGAAATTCCTAATACAACCTAATTTATTCCGTTACCTCCAAACCTTCAAACGTATCCTAAAGACTATTTAACCAACCAATCTAAAGAACCCTGATTTATCAAAAGTCAACACGCTATATAAAATGACAGTATGGGGCAGATTTATCAAAGGTCGAGGTGAATTTTCGAATGAAAAAAATGTGCATTTTGAGATATTTTTTGTGTACGACTAGGGAATAGTTCGGTTGGTCTTTTTGAATTAGAATTTTGATGTTTTTTCAAATCGAAATTCGACCCTTGATAAAAATGCTCCTATGTGTTAGGGTAGGACTATATGTACTAGAGGGCACTCTAATTGTACTATTTATTTGGTTACCCTTTATTAGTAAATAGGGCAGGGAAAGAGTGTATTGGTCAGAATAAAAATGAATGAAGGGGCACAGGATGGAAAGCTGGTTCCCCGCACCCACTTTATTTTTTGCAATTTTGTTGAACATTATGGGCGGGTTAAAAAAATGGTGCACTAATCACTGCTGTAAAGTAAGCCTGTTCCTGTAACTATAACTAAATTAATTATATTCTGTTTTATATGCAAACAATATCAGACTCGGCATCTTAATGCCCACTCTTACAACAATTATATGGAAAAAATGCCAAACGGTATCTTATGGTGGAAATAAGAAAGGGTTTATGAGAATTCTCCCAAATTAGGACACAATGGGAGATCCTCTGGCGATCTGGTAGGCCAGTCCAAACCTGTTAAGGATTTAAGTTAAAGGATAACCAGATTGTAACAGTGAGTGAGTCTGGATATTTCAAGCAGAAACTGGTTATACCCTGGAAAAGAAAACACTGGAAGGAAACAAATCTCTGGCACAACCAGCATTTTGCAGATGTGACAGTGCTTCTGGATGGAAATTCCATGAGTTCACAGACCATTAGAGCAATCATGTGATTTATTGGCTTGGAATAATTATACACATTAAGGGGTAAATTTACTAAAATTTGCCAGCGACGGCTTCGCAGCCATCGCAACACTTCGTCAGGCGAAAATTCACTCAGAAAACGCAACGCAAGATGCGAAGCTTTGTCCCGGTCGACGAACGCTGGCGAATTTTTGCTAGCTTTACTTCGGCAGTGTGAGCAAATCAACGGAAGATGCACTAGTAATCAATTTTGCCTAGTGCAACTTTGTTAGAGGTATACATTACATTTACACTGATAACTACACATGCCAAGGGAACCTTTATAAAGTCAATTGAGTTGTTATAATGCCCTACACATAAGCCCACTGTAAAATAATGTTCCCATATGTTGTAACATGTATGGGGGAAACCAACGCAGTGCAAATCAACGCTAGCGTCTAACTCCTTCACTAGCGAGGTGACGTCTGCGCCAGTTAATAAATCGGCGAAGTCCCTCAAATCGCAAATCTTCGCCAGCATAAGTCAATTCACCCATTAGTAAATCTACCCCTAGGGGAGAAGTAGGTTATATTACATGAGTGAATACATACTGTATATCCTAGTTAGTCGTAAGGATGGTTGTATTAACATAGATATTACACCAATTTAAAAGGCAGATTAGTCTTTAAATAAACATAGATTTATTGACTGAACTATTCTCAACAGCATTCGAACATGCCTTCTTTTTAAATATGGTCCTTTAATTGAGCCTCTTTCTAGCTTATGCCTGATTGTCTGGAGTCTGGGCACAAATCAGCTGACAGGGTGAAATGTTATTTTTTATTGGCTATATTTCTATGAAGACCCTTTATTACTCATGTCCCATTGTGTCCCCTGCTGCATGACTGCTGAGCCCTAGCAAATAGATACATTATGAAAATGTAAATAATTCTGAAACCACAAAAATAAAAAATGACATTCAAAATTCCAAGAATATCGGTATATAGGGCCCAGACACAGGGCTAGGGTTGCCACCTTTTCTGAAAAAAAATACCAGCCTTCCTATATATTTATCTTTTTTTCCTATTAACAACATTGGGATCTACCATCATTTTTACCGGCCAGGCAGGTGGCGACCCTACGCAGGGCTCAGTGGTGGAGGTTGCAATATCAGTAGGGGTCAGGGCAGGGTGGTTAAAGGATTAGGGAGACCTGGATGCAAAATTTGCCTTCTAGCCCTCCTAGTTCAACTTCTGCTTAATGTTAATTTTAAAATGAATTACCCCTTTAATTATGTCTTTAAATGTGTATTTAAATGGTTTTGCACTCATCACCTTCATGTTCATGTCCTGGAATATCCTGTGCTTATTTCAACAACAATTCACAATAACTTCTTTGTGCTAAAAGTGTTCTTTTTATTTAACTGAATTAAATGATGTCAGAAGATGTCAGCTCAGAGCTCATAGTCTGTTTTAGGGAAGCGGGAAGAAATCCTCAAACACACATTAAAATAATATTCTTCTCCGCAAACTATGAAAACTCATTGATCACTAGGCTTGCCAACCCATCCATTAAGCCTGTGAGAGCGTCACAGGTCCACACGAATACGCAGCGTATGTCACGTGATACAACAGTTTCGCCGTTCCGTCCTTTTGCTCTCTGGCACCGCCCGGCGCATAGCCTCGCCTTCAAATTTGGGAGGCTCAAACCTTTTCCACGCCTCCAGCAGCTACTGACGTGGCTGGCATGGTGATGTCACAGCAGCTGACCTCTGTGGGCGTGTCCGCGGAACAAGGCCGCTGTCATCTAAACATGGAGGGTCGGTACAACCTGAAAAGCCCAGGTAAGTAAAAGCTCGGAGTCTTGGGGTGCAACGCGATTATGCTGTGTTGTGGGATATATATCCTTGCTGTGTGTCCTGGCTTAGCTACTGGCGGGTTAATGATAGGAAATATTATCGCTGCGATTTATTATGTGAGGGGGAATCAGGTGTTTACTAGGCTGTTCTAGGATGCAGTGATGTGTGTTATGTAACAAGACTTTATTTGGTGCGTGTCAGTGATGTGCTGTATCGTGTAACCTGGGGCAGTTCCTGTATATATAGAATTCCTGTCCAATGGGAGGACACGGGGAGTTTTATATCACAACATCCCGGGAGATTCCTATAGCCACTTGTCATCAACTTGAGCCCATTAGGCGGCTGGAGATAAACATTTGTGTGTGAATGTGATAGGGGCCAGGGGTGTAAGCTCCACTTGAACAGGGACTGATTTGAATGATGTATAATGTCTATAATATATATACTGTATACATATCAGCACTGTTTTACCAAAGCATAATAACAGTAGCATTCCTATGACTCTACTATTTAAAGGATAAAGTGAGATACAATCACTTGCAGCTTCCAAGTTGTCAGAGCTGGCATGTTTTAACAATATTATGTATGCAGGGCTGCATGTAGTAACTAATATTATGATTCATATAACTAAAATAACACGTATATATCACCAATGTCTTCTTTATTGCCAGTCATCCACTGGATGTTTGGTCAGTTGATTCAGATAATCTAACAAGCTAAACCAGTTGTCAGGTGGAGTGAAGTATGCCAGAAATTCCATGCTTTGTGCCAAATCACTTTTCATTATGGTGCCACGAAACAGCCAACAGTAAGGGAGGAACTCCACAATGCGTTTGGTGCAGACACGTCCGCGTAACACATGCAACATGTCGGATTTTGTTAAGAAACAGGAAGTGAAGGAGAATCGCATGTAACAATGACTGTCGGGTGACTGTAGTTCTTACATGCGATTCTCCTTCACTTCCTGTTTCTTCACAACATACGACATCTCGCATGTCGGCACCAAACGCATGGTGGAGTTTCTCCCTAATATGCAGATTTTCGGAATCTTTGTTTCCTATTTAAAGGGTTAAAATCTGACAGACCAAACAACCTTAAAGGAGAAACAAACCCTTAATAAAAAAAAAAAACGTACCCTACATAGACTCTCTCCCCCCCCCCAGCCTAGCTGCTACCCCAGGGAAATGCCCCTAATACTTTACTTACCCCTCCATGCAGATTCTGTCCAGCGGAGTTCACGTGTGACATCTTCAGCCACTTCGGTAATCTTCAGAATGAGACCGTCACTTCGGCAATTTTCGTGAGTTTCTGCACATGCGAAACAGAAAATTGCTCCAACTGTACATGCACTGCTATGCTGGTCTCATTCCAAAGATTACAGAAGAGAAGAAGATGGCGCCCCTGATCTTCTCTGGACAGGATCTGCACGGAGGGGTAAGTAAAAAGTTAGGGGCAGGGGGGTCTATGTAGGGTAGGGTTTTTTTCATTAAGGGTTTGTTTCTCCTTTAAAGGGAAACTCACGTGAAAATAAGAAATCTATATAATCTTCCTCATGAGATAAGGAATTGTTTATATATAACCAATTGAAAATTCTGTAGTTTCTGAAATAATCAAGTTAATCTTCTAAGCATCTCTAAGTCTCTGTTCATTCTCGCTTCTTGCAGTCAGGAGTCTGATTTTGTTTGACAGTTAGGTCTAATACAGCCTTTTGGGGGGGGGGGGGCTCTTTTTTTCCCTAGAAGATATTATAGCTCCCTCTTTTAAAATCACAAGATTTTTGCCAAAATAATTTTTTACATTAGATTTTGTTTGTGCTGGAATCAGTTGTTTGCATACCTCTGCTAGGAAAGGGAGCCTTGCAAATAGATATATAAGATCTGTCAATCAAAATCTGAGACCCAACTCCTGCATGAAAAGTGAATAGATAGAAACATATACGGAAGGGAATTGTGAAGATAAATTTGATTCAGTAATGTTACAGAATTTTTAACTGTTCATATTCAGAAAATTTTGTATTTTGGTAAGATGAAGCTTATATAGAAATTTTACATTTTTGCAATACTTTCCCTTTAAAATTAGTTAGAACACACATTATTTGCAAAATCATGATCTAGAAAACACGGTACAATTATTTAAATGTATCAAGCAACAATAAATCATGTGTGGTAAATGCATGGTTTATAGTGTAATTTCACTTTGAGTTGATCTTGGGCTTAGTTACAGAATTTTCTATTTGCTGTAGCTTCTGTTTTGGAAGCTTTATGACAACCATGCACACAAAGATCTGCAAGTTTGACAATGCAAAAACTTTGCACCAATTTCGTTAACCAAATCAGGCTGACCTGGGCAAATGATTGGATCACAACTGGAGCTATTGCGAGAGGACCACATTCACATGGAGTGGGGACCTTGCATTGCATTATGAGTCTTTTATGTGAGTCTTTATGGCTGATAAATTTAACAATGGAGCACAATATGTCATCAAAAGCTAACTGGCTCTAATGATAAGGCAGCACGTGTTTATATAAGTAAACCCCTCACAATGCATCATGGGAAATGTAATATTTTTGCATGTCACTGAAGATGCATCATGACATGATGGCAGTTATGAACTTTGTGTTGGTTGACCACAGTCCACATGTTGGCTGAAAAACATTATTTTGGGGCACAGGAGTGCTAGCTACTGAATTCACCGGGGGGGGGCTAACACGCCTTGTTCTTTAACAGGTTGGATAACAAAAATTGTTTTGACCATAACTTAGTGGAAACTATTCAGGTGCAAGGTGACTTTTGGAAGAGAACAGCTCTATTCCTATCAGATTATTTGTGAGAAAACACCAGAAGTTAGATTAGAAAGCTGTCATTTCTCTAGTACTCCCACGGCCAACTGAGATGAGAAACAGAAGTCATACGTTAGTGATTCCAGTACTCACAATGTATGATCATTTTTTGAAAGGCATAATTTCTATACTATGAGCGGCAAATGTACCATAAGGGTAACATGACATATAAGGATAAAATAATCTCCAATTTAGAGGAGGACAAACATTAGAACTTTGCTTAATTGTGCCTAGTTAGTACAGATGCATATCTCAGCCTTAGCCTTAGGTCTTCTTTCTTCTAAACTATTTGCCAGTGGTCTTACTATTTGTCCAAGTCATAGAGTGTGGTCTTATACCTGAGTGCACAGTTAGTGGGCGCCACTATATATGTCTTAGTGACTGACTCTTATTGCATTGCATTTATGGCATTTAGTCATTATCAGTCATCTGCTTTAAAGAATATATTTTCAGCTCATTTCCTCGTATTCCTTATAATGTATCATCAACTGTAAATATAGAGTTATAATGGGGAAAAGTTGCACTGTTTGCTCTTATGCAGGTGGAACTTTCAGATCATATCAAAACCATGATCCTCTAGCATTTCTAGCCACCTGCTTTCATCTGAGATTTGCAATAGCAAGCCTAGTGGGAATTATGGTTCAGGAACAGCTGTAGTGTGATATTGTTTTTTGTAGTGCAAATAGTTTTCTA
The DNA here is from genome assembly GCF_017654675.1 of Xenopus laevis. Classification (NCBI taxonomy): domain Eukaryota; kingdom Metazoa; phylum Chordata; class Amphibia; order Anura; family Pipidae; genus Xenopus; species Xenopus laevis. The sequence goes on from NC_054379.1 coordinate 89,209,095, forward strand.
TATAATATTGACACCTACATGCTTTTACTAGCTTTAGAGAAGGCAAATATACTAGAGAATATGGATGCACCGAATCTAGGATTTGGTTTGGGATTTGGTCAGGATTCAGCCTTTTTTAGCAGGATTCGGCCGAATCCTTCTGCTCGTCCGAACTGAAACCTAATTTGCATATGCAAATTAGGGACAGGAGGGAAATTGCGTGACTGTAACAAAACAAGGAAGTAAAAAATGTTTTCCCCTTCCCACCTCTAATTTGCATATGTAAATTTGGATTTGGTTTGGTATTCGGCCGAATCTTTCGCAAATGATTCAGGGGTTCGGCCGAATCTTTTGCGAAGGATTCAGGGGTTCGGCCGAATCCAAAAAAGTCAATTCGGTGCATCCCTACTAGAGAATGATTGTGGTAGGCTACAGGGAAAGTAGTGCTCAGAGACGTTAACCATAAGTAATGCAAAGCTGAAACTGCAAGCAGTTAGGATAGCATTCATTGCAAATAGGGGAACAAGCAAGGGTAAAAATATTACAAATAGCAAAAAAAAAAAGCTTAAGTTTTTTTGTGATTGACCTTATAGAACTGGGATGTCCATCTCTTGCCAGTGGGCTTTTATTTGAAGTAATGTTGTCTGTGTATCATGTGCTGTAGTGAAAGCTTTGGGACAAAGAAATGTGTAAGAGGAAGTAAATATACTGTAGGTGCTTTCCAGACCTCATGTGTCTGTCATCTCCATGCACATGTCTCTCCATTACCAAATTAGTACTGTACCTGTGAAGTGCTGGTCTAACCCAGCTCATATATTAGTCCTCTTTTAGATTGTTGTTTAGACAGAAGTGGTGCAGCACCAGCTGGAGACAGGGGTGTAACTAGATTGACATTGTCCCTGCTTCAAAATTTCCTGTCTGACCTACTTACCACTGCATCTAACACATATATCTCCAGTAACCACCAGATTTTCAGCCTTTCTGTGCACCAATAAAACCACCACAAAACCCTTGTGATTTACCCCTTATATTACAATTTGTATGTGCTTTTGTGGTAAATTATTTATTTGGACCTGTGGTGTTCCCTGAGCCAAAACCGCCTCAGTGATGGAACTTCATTTACCCAGATCCACCGACAAAAAAAAAATTCAGCCACTCTAGTCACATCAGTGTTCTCCCCAGAAAAAAGGTGGCGGGCATGGAAAAAATTGAGCCAGTAGGAGAAAATTGGCAGTAGCCGAGAGAACTGGGCACTTAGGCAAATATAGCACACAGTCTTACTAGCTTCAGAATAAAAATTATAATATGGAGGATGTGGGGGGGGAGACAGTGGGGAGCCGTGCAACTGGGGAAAATGCTATTATGGCAGCACCTGCCCCCCCTGCAGTCTTGGGGTTTGCTGATAGTTATGGCACTGCAGGTGCTGACTGGAGAAATAATCTAAAGTGAAATAAAGTATGAAATGCATTCTGTTCTGTAGTCATAATGTAATACTGTACTGTTTTGCCATGTGGCACAGTACTAAAATTTTATGAGGTAAAAGCAGATTTATCTGATGTAACCGGAGGTTCAGTTCCAGACTAGTGACTCCACCAAAGAGAAAACCACAAAACACATGTTCTTTTGCATCTAAGGGACTTTCCAGTGATATTTAAGGTAGAATTTGCAAACCTACTTTAGCCTTTACATTTTGGCCACCTGACATGTAGCAATAATATACACTGCAGGGATAACCCCTTTATACATTGCTGTTAGTAGAATTAGTTAAAAGGAGAAGATGAGCAAATAGCATGTATGAAGCATAGACCACTGTCAATATGTTGTCAGACAGAGATCTATGCTGAATTGTTTGGACAATCTACAATATCCATAGTAAAGTTTTTGTAGAATGCTGGGTGCATTTGTTTCCATTAACAGCAACTGCTTACTTTAAGGTGGAAAACAAAATAAACCATTTAGCTGTAGCATGGGGCCTTATTTTGTAATGACTGATAAAAAATGAGCTGGTATCCAGTCAGTGGTAGATTTAAATTTCTTCACTTTAGCATAGAGAGCCAGTGATCATAGTATAAAACCAATAACTAGTAAGAATATCCCAAATTTATTAGGGATTGCTTACACTGGAAAATAGGTTGAACTTGATGGATGTGTGTCTTTTTTTCTAATCTCATCAACTATGTTACTAGACCCGAAAGGATAAGGCACTGCTTCTGAACTCTAGTGAAAAGGTAATTATCTTAAAGTATGACAAATTATTAATTAATGTTTCAAAATGTTTATTCTATATGCAGCAGTGAAACGGCTGATGAAAGAAGCTGCTGAACTGAGAGACCCAACAGATCACTACCATGCTCAGCCACTAGAGGTATTGTATGAGTCTTGGACAGAACACCTAGTCAAATAAATGAAACTAGAGGATTCGGCATAGCTAGTAGCTACTGTATAGCTAATAATCAGCAATTTGCAGCATTATGTGCACTTTATGGCTCAGAGGGGCGGGGCAAAATGCCTCCCCCTCTCCATTTCAGTGTGAAAGAGAAAGTTCTTCAGTGTAAGAAATCGTTCTTTGTAATCCACCATATGTAAGCATATTTAAATGTCTATTCTAATGGCAAGAATATATCTATTATATATTAAAATAGATCTTGCCAGAGGTTGCAAATTCTACAGCGACTGCTGACACCCTAGAAATAACGTCCCCTAGTTTTTTTTTCATCAGTACTGTGCTGTATGTTTACTGGGAATGTGCAGCAAGATCAAAGAACCCGGCAGAAAATTATCAAATGAATGACTTTAATAATTCTGATAAATCTTTATTTATTTTAAAAATGATCTAAACCCAGTAATAACTGTCCTATTTGGGCTCCTTAGTTCTCTCTAGAAATTTACAAAAAACATAATTTCACATGCAAGAAAATTAACCAATGAGAAGTCTGCTGGCCAACAACTTACCATTGAAAATGCTGATTACCAAAACAATGTAATTCCTCTTACTATTATCTTCAATACAGAGATGATGTAATTTTGTCTTAAATTGATTGCGCTCAAACATGAGAATAAAAGACCGACTTGTTCAGTGCTAGGAAATCTGTGCTTCATTTTTTCAAAGCCAGTTGCAGGAAGAAAGTGGAGCTTGATTTATTTGATCACATGGGATCCTCATTGGAGGATTATTTTGTATTTTAATGGAGCCACTGGCTTCGGGGGGGTTAGGGAACATTTTATTTGAGCAATATTGCTTTAAGAATACAACCCTAATGTTCATGAACTACAGCTCCCAGCATGCCTTAAACTTGATAATGTGTTTAAGTATGCTGGGATTTATAGCCTGGCAGTGCAGCTGTGCTAATACACCTTTCTGTAAGGTAAACATACCCCTTAGTTATATTGATTGTTTGTTTATCTTCAGTTTGGTTCTATTGAATATACTGTGAGCAATGCTTATTATGAGCAAATTACTTTCCCTTTCCGCCTAACTGGATTTATAAATATAAGTGGTGGCTATAATGCATCCTCTCTCATCTGAGACATGCTCTCTATACACATCATCTATAAATAGCAAATAAATAGTACTAGTCTTCAGAAATCTTTGTCAAATGGCTCTGGCATGGCAAACATTTTGGCAGCTCCTGTATAAAGCAAAAATGTTTTATGCACCTTATATATTATACCTTTAATCTTTAAATGGGGGTCCAAACCCAAAAAATAATTGTTGTAAACTACTCAAAGTGCTTCTCTATAAATTTGACATTTGCCTTACAATTGACTTCTAGTACTACTATATGTAGACAGAGATGTGTACAATGTAGACATGACAAATATGTATTTTTCTATGTCATTTTGTTACTGCTTGAATGTTTTTGTTTAAATTAATAAAATACTTTGTGATTTCCAATCAGCTTTTTCTACTGTTTGATTGTTTTTGTTGAAATTAACAAAATACTTGGAGATACCCTGCAATACTCGATAACTGTGTTTTAGGATAATTATCTCTCTTTTTGCAGGATAATCTTTTTGAATGGCACTTTACAGTTAGAGGACCCCCTGATTCTGACTTTGATGGAGGTGTTTACCATGGTAGAATTGTCCTGCCACCAGAGTATCCTATGAAGCCTCCAAGCATTATTTTACTAACGGTAATTACACAGTTTTACCAACTATTTGATTCCATGGCAGGTAAACTTTCTTATAGCAGTCTCTCAATTTGTTTTGCATGTTTGCAGGCAAATGGAAGGTTTGAAGTGGGAAAGAAGATCTGTCTGAGCATCTCTGGCCATCATCCTGAAACATGGCAGCCTTCCTGGAGTAGTAAGTATTGGTGATATGCAAGTTGTACTAAAGCCTCTAGGACAGGCTGGCTTGGGTTTAATTTAACCCAAATTGAATGTGCAATGGTTGCCCAGACTAGTGAAGTACACTCTACTTCTGCTCCTGGAGATTCCCACTAGCGGTGTATACATATGTAGTGTACAGAGTGGGGTTGGGTGTGGGTCCTACAATTGCATTTTATAGTATATAATGTGGACATAAAAGGGCACAGCTGTACTACAGTACAGATTATAGGGGTCATTTACAACCCCGGGGCAACAATTACAAGAGTGCTCTTCTTAGTGCTCCCTGGGGTTGTTGCATCTGCATGGAATGCTGGATTGAAAACCAATCTCTCAATGCAGAGAGCAGCATCTGGAGACTGCCTATGAGAAAGTGGTAAGTACAGGTCCCAGATGCGTTTTGTAACACCTTCCATTCCTTAAAATGCATTTGCAAATGATATGCATGTTTGGAGTGGGAGAGCAAGACATCTATGTTGCTTCCTTTGCCCACCCCTTCAGAATCAAGCATGGCCTAACACAGGTTGCGCTCAATTCTAGGCATAATCCTCATGTCTGCGGCTGTTTTTGCACTTTGCACACTGCTTGTGGCATTGTGAGTGTTTCTTTCTGTATTAAAATATTGCCCCGTATAAGTTGTGAAAACAGTAGGGAAAATCAGAGGTAGTGCAACTTACTGTTAAATTGTTTGTTAATGACTAAAACTCCCTGTACCCTTTGGCAGACTTCCGTTCTTGGCTGGAAGTTGTAGTTGAATTGCGCTGGCAGAGGGCTGGGTTGCCAAACGATGTTATAGAATGTCTGAAATAATTGCAAAAGGAATTAAATGGGATACTTTTATTTATTCTGTAGAATGTTTTACCATACATGAGTAAAAAGCTCTAGAAGCTCTCTGTTTGTTTAGGATAGCAGCTGCAGTATTAACTTGGTGTGACATCACTTCCTGCCTGAGTCTCTCCCTGCTCTGGCTCAGATTACAGCAGAGAAGGGAGGGGGGGAAGAGGAGCAGACTGAGCATGCTCTTGCCCAGGGCAATGAGGTTTAAGCTGAAGGCAGGAAGTCTGATACAGAAGCCCATGTGTACACAATAGAAGGAAATAAATTAGGTGTTTATTTTGGCAGCACTTCTTTGAGGGTTTACTGGTGAATTTACATGGACCTTTCTGATAAAGCTTACTTAGTTTCAACCTTTCCTTCTCCATTAAGCGCCTCTTCTCCAGCGTGAACCATTTTCCATACCTTTCACCAGCTTAGTTCCTTCTCTGTACCCTCTCTAATACAATAATGTCCTGTTTGAGTGATGGAGACCAAAACTGAACAGCATATTCTAGATGCGGCCCTACAAGTGCTATATACAGTGGAAGAATGACCCCCTCCTCCCGTGACTCTATGCCCCTTTTAATACAGCTCAAGACCTTATTTGCCCTTGATGCTGCTGACTGGCATTGCTTGCTACAGCCAAGTTTATCATCTACACGGACTCCAAGGTCCTTTTCCATAATGGATTTGCCTAGTGCAGTCCCATTAAGGGTATAAGTGGCTTGGATATTCTTACATCCCAGGTGCATGACTTTACATTTATCAACATTTAATCTCATTTGCCCCTTAGCTGCCCAGATTGCCAGTTTGTCAAGATCCTGTTGCAAGGATGCCACATCCTGGATGTAATTAATAGGGCTGGATAGTTTTGTGTCATCTGCAAACACTGATACATTACTTACAACACCCTCCCCTAAGTCATTAATGAAGAAGTTAAATAAAATTGGACCTAATACCGAGCCCGGGGGGACCCCACTAAGAACCTTACTCCAAGTAGAGAATGTTCCATTAACAACCACCCTCTGTACTTGATCCTGTAGCCAATTTCCTATCCATGTGCAAATTACTTTATTAAGCCGAACAGACCTAAGTTTAGAAAGCAGTCGTTTGTGGGGCACAGTATCAAACGCTTTGGCAAAATCCAAATAGATCACATCTACTGCCCCCCCACTGTCCAGCATCTTACTTATCTCATCATAAAAAGCAATCAAATTTGTCTGACATAACCTATCCTTCATAAAGCCATGCTGATTGTTGCTCATAATGCCATTCACTAGGACAAAATTTTGAATGTGATCCCTTAACAAGCCTTCAAATAATTTGCCCACCACAGATGTCAATCTTACTGGCCTATAATTGTCAGGCTGAGATCGTAATCCCTTTTTGAATATTGGTATAACATCAGCTTTTCTCCAATCCATAGGCACCATACCAGATGAAAGTGAATCTGAGAAAATCAGAAATAGGGGCAGGTCTAAAACTGAACTAAGCTCTCTTAGAACCCGGGGGTGTATGCCATCAGGCCCTGGAGCCTTGTTTACATTAATTTTTATTAATGCTTATGAAACATATCCTGAGTCAGCCACTGACTAGATTGATCTGAGCCATTAGTGCAGCTATAAAGTGAGCCTGGGAACTCAGACTCCTCTATTGTATATGCTGAAGAAAAGAACTCATTTAACACATTTGCCTTTTCTGTATCTGTTACAACCATACTGGTACCATTATTTAATGGAGCAACACTCTCAACCTGCATTTTTTTTTACTATTAATATATTTAAAAAAACTTTTTAGGGTTAGTTTTCACCTCCATCACAATTATCACTGAAATATACTAAAGATTAACTTCAAGGTGAATTTCCCCTTTAAAACAATAGGCAATTAGAACTTGAAAATGCAAAAATAACACAACAGAAGGGAACGTTGAGTTCAGAAGGAACAGACTGTTTTTACAAATAAACCACCACTCTGAACCAGCTGCACTCTTTGTACTGTCGAAGTTCTTCTTAGCAGATGCAGTCTTTGGCATTGAACATTACTGTGGGTTTAAACAGTGGAAGCACACGTTAAAAACAAAAAATATAAAAATGACTCAGTACCCTGCAGCATTTTCTGAATTATAATTGTTAGCTGACATTTAAACCAACAATGGTAATATTGTTCATAACCTACAAGACTGTGTTATTTGACAAGAACTAAAAAAGCAAACACTGAATGATGTTTATTAAAAAATCCTTTTTAATGGTGTTATGTTGAGAACATTTAGGTCAATTTAACACGTGTCGGTAAAGTACAGTTTAGGAGCAAGCATGCACTATAAGTAGGTTTACAAGTTGTTCCCAATTCTCTTCCATTACATTTTCAGTAAGAACTGCTTTATTAGCCATAATTGGATTTATGCCTACAAAAGGAGAAGGTGCCATAGGTTCCCTGGATTACACACCAGAAGAAAGAAAAGCTCTTGCCAAAAGGTAATTACGATGTAATCTTATTTGCTTTGATTTAATTAATGTATCTTTAAAAACAGGAGTCGGAGGTACCATAAACTGAGGAGTCTGAGTTGAAGGATTTATGTACCGACTCCACAGCCCTATCTCAATGCAAGCATCGCTTTATGAATGATTCTATTAGTAGTATAACTTTTACATTAAATGGTAAAACCTTGCAAGGATTTTATTAACCACTGAATCATGATTCGCTCAAACTATGCCAGTTTTAAGCCTATGAGTAAACTGTTTCATCACTGCCAGCGAGCAGGTTTTGAAATAACTCTTTGTCCCATGTTGTTTTATCATTTTTGTCTTTGTGTCCATCAGATCTCAAGACTACTTCTGTGAAGTATGTGGGGTTAGCATGAAGTCTACTCTACTACCTCTTAGCTCCAGTTCCAGCCAGGCTGATGTGGAAGCGAGAGAGCTTGCCAGACAAATCAGTTTTAAGGTAGATAAAATAAAAAATCAATGTATCGGAACACCTAACACTACATACGTTTTAGCTCCTGTAGGTATAAACTATGTAGCCTTGTTCGTGGTGTGCTTGGTAACTTTGGTATCTGTTTGTAACATAATAACTCCCACACTGCAGTTAGTGAAATCAGTGTTATGTTTGAGCATATTCCAATAAATATTTGTTGGTTTCCTTTTGGAAAGCAGTGTGTAACTGAAGGTGTCCATTTGAGTGAGGGTATGTGTTTGGGTAAGCGTTTTGGTTTAAAGGAGAACTTAACACTAAAAATAAATATGGCTAAAAAATGCCATATTTTATATACTGAACTTATTACACCAGTGTACAGTTTTAGCTTCTCAAAAGCAGCAATGATCCAGAACTTTAAATTTGTCACAGAGGGTCACCATCTTGGAAAGTGTCTGTGACACTCGCATGCTCGGTGTGGTCTGTAATATAAGCTGATGTTACAAGGCTGATTATTAAATTCTGATGCTAATTGCACTGGTTACTGTGCTGCCATGTAGTAATTATCTGTATTAATAACTAATCAGCCTTATAGTGTGATATTTCTATTCTATGTGTACTGTATATTGTGAGTTTGTTCCTAAGCTCAGTAAGTGACAGCAGCACAGAGCATGTGAGTAAATCAGCATAAAAGAAGATGGGGAGCTACTGGGGCATCTTCAGAGGCACAGATCTTTACTGCTAAATGGCTGTGGTTGCCTTGGGCTGGTACAGAAGCCCAAAACAAAATGTACAACATTTCTAGCTACTTCTTTAGTTTTCCTTTCAAGTCATATTTTATTGTACACTCTGGATTTTCAAAATTGCAAGGATGGAAACCAGTTAAACCACAAAGCAGTCCATGAAAGATACTTCCAAAAAAGTTGCGACGCTGTGTAAAATTTAAATAAAATAATAAAATAAAAATTAAATAATAAAATTAAAATCTATATTTAATTGAAAATATTACAAAGACATCATATCAGATATTGAAACTGAGAAATGTTGTTTTCTGACAAATATATGTTCACTTTAAATCTGATTCCAGCAACATGCTACAAAAAAGAATGTACAGGGGCAGGTTTCCCACTGTGTTGTATTACCTTAACAGCACTCTTTAAACGTTTGGGAACTGAGGAGACCAATTCTGTAGTTTTGAAAGTGAAATGTTGTCCTTGCCTGATATAGGATTTCAGCTGCTCAACAGTTCGGGGTCTCCTTAATCGTATTTTAACTTTTATAATTCACCAAATGTTTTCAGTGGGTCTGAACTGCAGACAGGTAAGTTTAGCACCTGCAATATGCAAAGCCTTCTCTTAAAAAAAAAAGACATCTCGATAGCAGCATATGTTACTCTAAAACCAGTATAAATATCTTCCAGCATTACTGCTGCCTTCCCATATGTGCAGGCTACCCATGCCATGTCCACTAATGCACCTGCATACCATCACGGATGCTCTTTTGTGTGCTGATAACAAACTTGATGGTCCTTTGCCTATTTAGGCCATAGGATGCAGCATTCATGATTATGATAATGAAAAATTTTGATTTATCAAACCACAGGACAGTTTTCCACCTAACCTTAAAGGGGTTGTTCACCTTCCAAACACTTTTTTCAATTCAGTTGTTTTTAGATTGTTCCCCAGAAATAAAGACTTTTTACAATTACTTTGTATTTATTTTTTACTGTTTTTCCAAAATCTAAGTTTAAAGTTGAATGTCCCTGATGTTTAAGTCTGGCAGCTCAGCAATTCAGGTGCAGATTCTAAACTGTTACACTTTTGCAACATTTAGTTTCTCAGCAGCATCTCTGGAGTATTAGCAACTATTGTATCAATTCCAACAGCTGCCTGTAATGAAACCCAGAGATTCTACACAGCAGGGACACAGATAAGATATGTATCAACTAAATGTATCCATTTAGAACAGTTTACACTGTTGGCGACCCCCCCCCCCCCAGAGCTGCTTCAGAAGGTGAAAAAAGACAATTAACACTTCAATATTAGAAAACCGTTGACACATAGAAAATTGAGTCATTGGAAAAAGTAATTATTTCTGGTCATCTATCTGAAAACAACTAGTTGTTTGAAGGTGAACCACCCCTTTAAAAGAATATTTCAGTGTGAAAATAAAAACTGGGTAAATAGATAGGCTGTGCAAAATAAAAAAATGTTTCTAATATAGTTAGTTAGTCAAAAATGTAATATATAAAGGCTGCAGTTTGGTATGATTCTTTAATATGCCACTTAATATGATGTAAACTATCTGTATTCATTTTGGGGGTAAAGTTTTTTTCCTTTTAAGCTATGCCGATCATTGTTAACACAGGTGCTACTACATCATACAATGACATTCTTGACAATTCCATGATTTCCTACTTTGTGGCCACCGTTCAGGGAAATAGTCTTTCTTCTTTAGGCATGTTAATGACCCTGTGCAGAAACTAATAATAATCTGTTTCACCATGCTGTTTTTTAAAAATTATTCCAATAAAGACGATTGCACACTCCTAATATCCAAAAACAATACAAAACGAAACGCCTTTTCTTTTTGTATTTATATCTTTGTTCTAATGAAGATCTGTAACGGTCGAAGCGTGTTGGGCCTATGACTTGATTTTGTTTATTTTTGATGTAATAAAATAATTTATTTTCTTAGTATGTAATCCTCATATTTATTCGGATTGTTGCAAGCCTTGATGACTCTTATAGGGAGCCACATTTGGATTAGTACCTCACATTTGTGTGAATGGGTGTGAGCCTTCTAACCTCTTTTTTTTTTTTTTTTTTTTTTTTTTTTTTTTTTTTTTTGCGTTTTTTAAAAATTAGGCAGAAGTGAACCCACCTGGAGGTGCTGAAAATCACCCTAATCAGTCACAAGAGAGAACTGAACCAAATGCTCGCACACACCCTGAGGTCTGTATAAGTCATGTTGTGTCTGCACTCCTATTGTCATGTATTCATTCCAATATAACCATTTAGACAAGGAAGTAATTCTTTCGAAGAATAATTCTGAATAGATAAAGATCATCAACTTTTGCATTCATGAGGAAGTAATTAAAAGAGCCAGGCATTCAGCTTTGTGGCTAAAGAACTCAGAATTGAAATACTAGTTTCTACTCTTAATAAAATAATACATTTCTGAACCCATTGGCAGTGAATTAGTCAAAGAAGTGTCATGAGAATTTTAACTATTAATAGAATAAGGTTGTCGCTTATGTAACGGGTTTCCTATAATTGAAAGCTTTAATTTGGTAGTTCCCTAATTCTCTGTGCATTGGAATTTATATAACACATCCATTATGGTAGTGGATGGACTCTGGTTCTGAGCCAAAGCAGCTGCCTCTAGACTTTGGTAAATGCAATTTAAATTCAGTGATAAATTGTGCTCAAATCCTAGATAAGCTGCACTTTATTTATTTGTTTATTTGAGAAGTGGTGGGCCTGAGGATTGATAAAGACAAAAACACGTCTAAAACGTCAGACCATCTGTTGCAGTAGGCTTTGCTTTTTACAGGCCTGCTTAAATGGGGGAATACCTTTAACAGAAACTTAATACAATCATCATTATGATGGCACTTAAGTGATTCTGTGCTTCAACACCCATCTTCACGTTTGAATTGTAATCTTACAGTTATTTTGAGGGTCATAAGCTTCCCAGCCTTAACACTATAGAGCAGTGGTTTTCAGCCTTTTTTGTGTTCGGCTTCCACCTTTGATTTTTAAAAATCAAAAATTTTTTAGGGTCACACTTAGCTCATAATAATGTTACAGATATAGAAAAACATTATTTTGTAACCCATCTAGCCATAGACAGACTATAAACAGTATAAAAAGTGCAGCTTCCATTGTGGTAAGCGATAGAAAGGAAAAAGTGGTGTGCAAGGTAGCAAAAATAAATATCAAGAGAAAAACAGTTACAGGTATGGGATCCATTATCCATAAACCAGTTATCCATAAAGCTCCAAATTACAGGATGGCCATCTCCCATAGACTGCATTTTAAGAAAATAGTTTACATTTTTACATTTTACTTGATCCCAACTAAGATTTAATTAATCTGCATTGGAGACAAAACAATCCTATTATGTGTATTTAATGGTTACATTTCTAATATTCCAAGAGAATATTCGAAAACATAAAGGCATTCTCACCTGGACTCTCCCCACTGGACAGCCCCGCAGTTTATGAACCACCAATGTGCAATATTTTTCAAAGTGCTGGTAGTTGATGTTCACCATAATTATTCAAGTAATGAATGTACATGCTCCCGAAGCAACATGGTGTAACCTCTAGCAGCAGGTTGGGTATTTATTTTCATTATCTAAATGCACTGAACTGCAGATTGGTTACTGCACTGTGGTAAAGTGGTATCTATTTTACAGCTTTGCCAAGGCAAGAGTTTGCAATCTTTTTTTTTTTTTTTTTTTTTATCCAAGCCTCACATGATTATCATAGTTGCCACCAAGAATTCATACATTTGTAAAATGTCTTCTGAAATTACAATAAGGGTTGTATTTATTTTTATTATTTATATATAGCTCACATATGCCACACTTCCCAGATAATAATAGCTTGTTATATGAAGTAAGATTATATTTGTAGCAACTTTGCAAGTACCATAGTAGGAAAATAAGTTTGCAACATACAGTAGATATTTTTCCTTCACATATCCCAGCAAGCTATATGATCTACTGTATTATAAATCCCAGTAGAAGTAGATATATGTTATTAGAGATGTTGAGGTTTATCACTGGTAATCTCAGCAGTTTCCTATTTATCTCCCTTAATCTGAGCACTCTGATGTACTAAAGATACATAGGATAAGTGCCTTTGATTTTGTAATGTAGCTCCTGTAATCTATAGTCAGGGTGAAAGGTACACCTCAAATCACTCTGGGAAGTATTTGCTATTTTTGTTATTGTTGTTTTGGTCCCGTAAGGCAATCCTTTTGCAAAGTGCAGTGTTGCTCTGCATTGTACTATTTGTCTCCAACAGAGTTACTTATGAATCTGTGTTACACAAAACCAATAGGTTTCCTTGTGTCTATATCTGCACGCAGTAAAACATACAGCAGTACTTTATTATGTTGTACTGAATTTAGGTAAGTAGTAAGGGCAGTATAAACATCATATTCAAGAAATAAATACTGGATGGGTGCACATGCACCAGAATTGACTTAGGGACAACTTGGTGGTCCTGATAAGTGAGGGCAGTATGTCAGGTGAATATTTGACTTGTGAATATTTAAATGAAGATTCTTCTGGAAATACAGTAAAACTATCAGACCCTATATTTCAATAGAATGGTCAAGCCATTAGACTCTTTCTTTTCCTGAAAATGATGCTAATCTCCAAACACTCCTGTAAGTATCTAGTTCTCTCTGTATAAAAGTTGCAGATGAAAAAAAACATTTAATGGGATCTTTGTTTAAAATTTTGAAAAAAATGTGTTTTCTGTGCTAAATTTTTAATGCTTGTAACATGAAATGCAGTCTTTCTTCAAACACTCAAGTACTGCAAGTACCAAACATCTGACTTTTTTCTCTTAGTAAATCATGTAAAGGTCTACGTTGTTGTATACCTAAGTAACATCTATTGGTGATGGGTTTTTTTTTTTTATATATGTACATGACAATCCCATTGAAATAAATTGCCTGATCTATTTACTTCAGAGGAGTCTGAGGGTAGTCAGTAGAACAAAGTACAGATTGATTGTTCAATGGCATTCTGCTAGTTCCAAGTCATACCTGCCAACAGAAGTGCTGAGGATATAACAGGTACATTCAACCCTGAATAGTATATAAACATCCCCTAATTCAGATAAATCAAGCAACACAACTAATTTTAGGTGAACCAAATAAAATGGCCATCATCTGTACTACATCGATGGATATCACACCAGTTGCCATAAATGTTTTTGATTATATTATTTTAGACTGAGCCTGCAGATGTATCAACCTCTGCTGGTCAAGAAACAAGTCCACCATCTCCCAGTACAAATGTCTCCAGAAGTCCACGTCAGCGCCGTGCACAGCAGAGGAGAACTCCAGCCTCCACAGGACTCATTCAGGTCCAGCAGCGTGCGGTTAATGGGAGCAATACTGGATCAGCAGTTCTTATTGTTGTACTGACATTAGCATTGGCTGCTCTTATATTCCGTAGAGTATACTTGGCAAATGATTACATCTTTGACTATGAGTTATAATGTATGGTTTTATCCATAAGCCATTGGCAAGTGCCACATTAAATCAATGTGCATCAGGTATGTGTGGAGAACTGTTTACAGAAGTGACAACTTGTATTTACCTTATTCATATGTTTTAACGATTGCTTATGTCTCAAGGGGGCTTTATGAAAGAGTGTCTAAGTAGTTGCATCTTTCCTGAAAAACATCATTGTATATGTTTATCAGCTATTGTACAAATTATAATAAATTCTCATTCTGATTTGATCGAAAGAAATCTGAACCCCACGATATATTGTGTGGAGTGCTAAAATAGAGACAGTCTTGTGGGGACTGCCTTAATATATGAACTCCAAAAAACAAAATGGCACACAGAAAAACTTCACTAGTGGGCAGATTTATTAAGGTTTGAATTGTAAATTAAAATTTTGGAGTTGAATTTTTGGGCAAAACTCACAAATTCCAGTTGGGAATAATCCAAACTCTAATTAAAAATGTATCCTACCTGGACCCTATGAAAAACTCGAATCTGACTATTCACCACCTAAAACTTGCCGAGTTCAAGTAGAAGTCAATAGCAGAGGTCCAGTGACGCATTTAAAGATGTTAATAGCCTTCCTGACATTCGAGTTTTATTCAGAGAACAAAACTTGATTTGAGTTGAGTCAAATTCGATTCGAGTTTTAGACATTAGAGTTTTTTCTCAAATAAGAGGTCATTCAAGTTCATTTAAGGAAAAAAAAAAAACCTTCAACATTCGACCTTTGATAAATTAGCCCCTAATTGTGGTCTTCTAGGGCAGAGTGAAATTATTTCCATTTTAGTATATTTGCCTAAAAAAAGTTTTGGTTAAATGAAGGTGTTTAAATTGTACATTTTCTGTGTGTAAAAACTGAAACAAGTTGTACCATTGTATACCTCAAAAAGGGATTTACTCTTTCCTTTATTCATTTTCAGGCCAGTATATCACAAACAATGAAAATACAGTACTCCACATGCAAATCTGCATTAATGTTGTCTCAGAATAGTTTCTACAACCTTTCATGTTTTTATTTTACTTTATTTTATTATGTATCACTCTCTTTTAGAGCAATTTACTGTATGCCCTTTATTCTATAGTTCAAATACCTGGTTCCTCGAGTCAGTCAGCCTAAAAAGCACTTTAAATTCCAAACTGCCCAACAAAAAACTAAATAAAAACATTGAAAACTGCTGCAAAATGTCTTTGAATGTCATGGTGTATTAGGGGCACATCTAATCTGCTAAATCTGAATCCTGCAAAAAGTGAGATTTGTCTGAACCAAAACCTGGATTTGGTGTTTCCTTAGTGCTTTGTTGAAACAAATCTGAATCCTGAAAATACTGGATAACTGAGTGACCAATTAGGTGACCAATTATTTTTTTTTAATTTTGTTTCTTATTTCTCAAATATAATTATGCAAATTAGGGTTCAAATTTAGGTTGGTTTCAGGTTTAACTGAATTAAAACATCAGAGGAAATTGTGTTTCCAAAAAAAAACAAAAAAAACAAAAAACAAGATTTTGGATTTAGGTGGATTTGTGTGTGGTTATTGGGTATTTAAAGTGACATCACTTTTTCATTTTTTAAGTACTGTAAATTTTAATTTTACTTTAACAAACACAAAAAGCAAATACATATGTTCAAAAATAAAAACAACTCTTACTCTGATAAAGTTGTGTTTTTCTTGTTTGGTGGATGGTTAATTCTCGCCATACATAAGCCAAGGTTGCTTGTATACGCTGCCACTCATTGTGTGAGGGTCTACAACAATAGCTTCTGTAATATCAACACTATAGACTGTCCCAGATCTGTTTTAAATGTTTTGATGATGGTGATAATCTGCTCCAACAAGGATCATTGCAAAGTGGGTTTCTCTGTAGTTTTACTCAATGCAACAACTCATGGTAGAATACAGAATCTATTATTAAATATGTAATATTTGTTATTTACAGGTTGAATAAAGGAATACTTTAATATAATTATCGGGGGGGGGGCTTAGTGTTCCTTTTACAATAATCAATGCTACAGAACTAAAGTGTATAGACATAAGTAAAGTAATTATTTTATTAAAGAAGGGTCCAGCAAATAAGGTGATGCACTTATATTTTGCATTTCATTTTGTAGATACATTATGCAGCATCTGGCTGTCTCCTTCTGTAAGCTTAAAAAATGTATACCTTGCTTTTTTAATTGCAGATCATTCTCTGTTTTATTGCATTTGTTACATGTATGTACTGTATGTTATGGACTCAAGTTATTGTCCTCTACAAATATACAAGCAATAAATAAGGAGTGTTGTTGAGAGCTTTATTTTTACAAAAGTAATTCGTAAATATACACAGTTATTTCAATATTTTCAGCTGGCTAATTAATTGTTGGATCTGTACATCTATTCCTAGTATTCTTCGTAACAAAGGGCCACCCCTTTAAACTTCATGATATGTTTTACCTGAAGCAGATGGATCTTCACCATGGGGCTGTGGATTGTTCTAATGGTGCTGTGATGGCAGATTCCTTTAAAGGAATAGTTCATCTTCAGTTCATAACTTTTAGTATGATATGAAAGAATGTGCAATTGGTCTTCATTGTTTATTTGTAGTGATTTTTAAATGATTTCTATTTTTGTTCTGAAGCGATCCAATTTGGCATTTTGCCATCTGTCTGGTCACGAGTCCAATTTACCCTACAAACCAGGTAATTGTCAGAATAAAAATCTGGAAGATGAGTAGGAGAGGGCCTAAGTAAAAAGCTAAGGAATAAAAAGTAACAATAAACTTGTAACTGCAGAGAGCAATTGTTTTATAGCTGGCTGGGTCAATGATCCCCATTCAGGGTCGGACTGGGCTGGCGGGACACCAGAAAAAAACCCGGTGGGCTCCCGGCTCTTGTGGGCCCTGCTGTCCCAGAACTGCAGCCAGACCTGTGATTTGCAGGCTCCTTCCTGCCATACCTGCCCGAAAACCATAGTTCGCAGCTGCGCAGCGATGAAGGGGGCCCTGGACAGCAGCCCGAGTGGGCCTGGTCCCCCCAGTCCGACCCTGCCCCCAATTTTAAGGTTGAAAGAGGCAGCAGAGAAGACTGTTTTATAAAAAAAACTATAAAAACTAAGACCAATTGATAAATTAATAGGACATTCTTTTACTGCTAACTTAAAAATGAACTACTTCTTTAATGAATTGATAGAGGACCTGTCCCCTAAGAAATAATTCCAACTCCTATTTTATCATGTTAGTTGATACATTTTGCTTGCACTATATAAATTGGTTGTCATTTTCCTTCTTTTGAAATCCACAGCAAGAGCATACAGACAGGCGCCATTTTGTTGGCACTATTATCAAGGCAAGCTTTGCATCATTCCAAATGTACCATATCTGCACCAGAAAGAAACACCTAATGCCCATACACAGGCTTTACAATTATACACAGTTAAAAGAGAGGGAGATTATGAGGGCAGTCTGTGACATCTAGGAAGTGCAGTTTTGAAAGTGATTACCGTACCTGAGGCATAGGGGCGGAGAAGGCAAAAGATTTTTAAATATCTTTCTAACAGGAATGGATGTTTTAATAAAAAAAAAATTGGATTTATATACTCACGGTTAAATCCGTTTCTCTGTAGTCGACAGGGGGACACAGGAACTATAGGGGTAAAGCTCCATTCCTCCAGGAGGCAGGACACTTACTTCATAAATTAAAAGAGGGGGCGTGCCAATAACCCTTGGCTTTACCCCTGGTACTTCCTCTACACACTTTAGTTGGTACCCAAAAAAAAAAAACACTCCATGACGAAAGTAAATTAACAGGAAAACTATTCCAGCTCAAAAAAACATTTTGGGTGGGAAGTCCTGTGTCCCCCTGATGACTACAGAGAAACAGATTTAACTGTGAGTATATGAATCCAATTTTCTCTGCAGTCTCCGTGGGACACAGGAACTATAGGGGTCTTAACAAAGCAGCCCCAAGAACTAAAAGGGAGGGAAAATTATAAATTGAACAATTTCCTCCATTAGGTTTGCACTACTGCGTGCAAAACCTTGCGGCCAAACGCCGCCTCCGAGGAACCGAAAGTGTTGAAAAGATAAAATTTAGTAAACGTATGAACTGAGGCCCAGGTTGCCGCTCTACAGATCTGCTCTGCCGAAGCCGAATTGTGCCATGCCCATGAAGCCCCTATCGCTCTTGTGGAATGAGCCTTAATACTGAATGGCGGTGATTTGCCTTTAGCCACATACGCTCTTCGAATCCCTTCTCGAATCCATCTTGATATGGTGGCCTTAGATGCTGGTAACCCAACTCGTGAACCAGATGGAATAATCAATAACGTGTTTGACTGCCTAATTGGACTCGTACGTTTAATATAAATCTTTAGCGCCCTGACCACATCAAGCCTATGCAGCCGCTTTTCCTTTGCATTCTTTGGATCTGCACATAAAGATGGCACTATAATCTCTTGGTTGATATGAAAAGCTGACACCACTTTAGGAAGAAAAGAAGGATCTGTTCACATTACTGCCTTGTCCTGATGAAAAACTAATAGTGAAGGATCACAGGGCAGTGCACATAGTTCTGATACCCTTCTCTCCGAAGAGATAACCAAAAGAAACGTCATCTTCCATGTGAGCCAATCCAGGTCTACTGATACTAACAGCTCAAAAGGTGGATCTAGTAGAGCTTCTAACACTAAGTTCAAGTCCCAGTTAGGTGTTGAAGGCCGCCTAGGTGGCGCGATATGAGCCACTCCCTGTAGAATTGATTTCACTGTTTCTTCTAATGCTATCCTACGCTGAAAAAGTATCGAAAGTGCTGAAACCTGTACTTTTAGAGAACTGAGTTGAAGACCTAGATCTAGACCCCTTTGCAGAAAAGATAGTATTACTGGCAAAGAAAATCTTTTAAAAGGAATTTCATTCTCTTGATACCACCTCCAATATGTCTCCCATACTCTATGGTAGATCTTTGAAGACACTGGTTTTCTGGCCCTTAACAAGGTTGCTATTACCTTTGATGAGAATCCTTGCTTCCTCCAAATGGACCTCTCAACCTCCATGCCATTAAATTGAACAGCCCTGGATTGGGGTGTTGTATGGGCCCCTGACAAAGCAGATCTGGTCTGCGGGACAGCGGTATTGGTGTTGCTGTTGACATTTCTTGCAGATCGTGATACCATGTTGTTCTTGGCCATGATGGTGCCACAACAATCACTAGAAGATTCGACTGCTTTATCTTTTTGAGAACTCTGGGCAGCATGGGCAGAGGCGGAAAGACATACGCCAACCTGAATGTCCATGTCTGTGTCATTGCATCTATGCCCTCTGCTAAGGGATCCCGATTTCTGGCAAAGAATCGTGAGACTTTCCGATTGTATCTGGATGCCATTAGATCGATTTGTGGAAGACCCCACTGCCGAACTAAACCCTGAAACACTTCGTAATGAATTTACCATTCCCCTGGATCCACCTTGTGTCTGCTTAGAAAATCTGCCTGTATGTTGGTGATTCCAGGAATGTGAATCGCTGACAGCAGAACTTCGTTCTTCTCTGCCCATTCTACAATCCTTGTTACCTCTGCTAATGCACGTCTGCTTTGAGTGCCTCCTGGCGATTGATGTATGCCACCGCTGTTGTGTTGTCGCATTGAACTCGAACTGCTCTCGTTCTGAGTAGAGTTGACCACTGAAGAAGTGCTAACCGTATGGCTTTCAATTCTAGCACATTTATTGGTGTGAGTGAATCCTGTTGGTGCCAAGTCCCTTGTGCCATTCTTCCTTGCCACGTTGCCCCCCAACCGATGAGGCTGGCATCTGTCGACATCACCGTCCACTCCGGTGTTGCCCACTATTGTCCTTTGGACAGTGTTTTTGGGGCTAGCCACCAATTCAGTGAAACTCTGGTCTCTTGTGATAGAGGAAAAGTTTGCTGAAGAGAGCCCCTCCTCCACCATCTGAGAATGTCTGACTGCAGAGCACTAAAGTGTATTTGAGAAAAGGGTACTGCCTCCATCGTTGAGACCATGGATCCCAGTACCCTCATTGCCTGATGAACCGTTGGCCTGCGAGACAATCTGAGATTCCAAATCTGTTTCTTCAACCTGACTTGTTTTTCTACTGGGAGAAACACTCTTTGTTTCTGTGTGTCGAACTCCAATCCCAAGAAAATCATCCTCTTGGTTGGCTGAAGCTGAGACTTGGCCCAATTGATCTTCCATCCGAATTGCTGTATTAGAGACACTGCCTTCTCTCGACTGGCTATTGCCTGCTGTTCTGATCTTGCCTTGATCAAAAGATCATCTAGATAGGGCGTTACTGATATTCCCTCCAGTCTTAGAGCCGCTGCCGTAACCGCCATCAGTTTTGTAAACACTCTGGGTGCGGATGACAGGTCAAATGGAAGTGCTACGAACTGGTAGTGTTGATTGGCAAAAGCAAACCTCAGGTATTGGTGATGATTCGACCATATTGGAACATGTAGATATGCATCTTTGATATCCATTGATATCATGAATTGGTCCACCTCCATGCCGTGAATGACTGACCTCAGTGTCTCCATTTTGAACTTTACAGCTCTGATGAATTTGTTCAATCCCTTCAGATCTAGAACCGGTCGGAACGTTCCCTCTTTCTTTGGGACAATGAATAGGTTGGAATAATAGCCTTAAAATCTCTGCTGCTGAGGTACTGGAACTATCACTCCTGTCTGCTGCAGCGTTGTAACATAATCCTGAAAAGCACGGGCTTTGCTTGGATCCTTGGGGACTGAAGACATGAAAAATCTCAGAGGCGGATTTGAAGTGAAGACGAAATGATAGCCTTCTGTTACAACCTCTCTTATCCACATATCGGAAGAATGTTGGAGCCATACCTCCCGGAACCGCAGAAGCCTGCCCCCTGTTGAAAACTGCGATCCCGGAAGGGTTGCCCCGTCATGCCGAGGTAGACTTCTCCTGGCCATGTTTGCCTTGAGGCTTGCTTGTCTTCCAGCTTGGCCTCTGCTTGTCATTCGATTTATTGCGAAAGAATGATCTTCTAGTTGGCGATGTACGTCTCGTGGATCTGTTATTTTGGTCACGAAAAAACCTTCCGCACCAAAATGCATTCACTGAATGGGATTTAAACTGGGGAAGAAAAGTACTTTTACCCCCTGTGGCTTGAGAAATAATTTTTTTTTATTCTTCTCCAAAGAGACGTGATCCCTTAAATGGCAGTGCCGTCAATGATTTCTTTGAACTAAGATCCATGGACCAATTCTTTAGCCAAAGTGTACGTCGTGCTGCCACCGCCAATGCCGATGAACGTGCTGCCAGCTGTGTTGTATCTAGAACTGCTTCGCAGAGATAGGAACTTGCCCCTGCAATATAGTTTACTGTTCGAATCAGATCTGTTTTAGGAGAACCATCTTGGATTCCTGTAATGAGGGATTCAGACCAGGCTTCTATTGCCCTACTAACCCATGCTGATGCTAGTGCTGTGCGTATTGCTGCCCCTATAGCTGAAAATATGGCCTTTAGAAGAGTTTCTAAATGTTTATCTGTTGGGTCTTTGAACGCTGCTACATCTGTAACAGGAAGATTCATATTCCTAGACAATCTTGAAACAGGTGCATCCACAAGTGGAGGGACACCCCATTTATCCACTAGGTCTTTAGAAAAAGAATAAGACTTCGAAAATTTTCGTGATGCTTTGAATCTTCTCTCAGGCTTGTCCCACTCATCTTGGACCACTGCAAGCAATTGATCATGAATCGGAAAGCAAATTTCTGACTTTCGCTGCCTTTTGAAAAGCCCTTTTGCTTTAGGCTGATCATCTTTGGACTCAGAGGGGAAGAATTAATTTCTCCTTCAGATTCAGAACTGCTTGATAAACCAGATAACAATGGTGTAGAAGCTGGCGAAACTGGCCTTTTTGTGACCGTGCGCCTACGCTTCTCAATTGAAGTTTCCCCCATCTTGGCCATCGCTTTTTCAATTGATTCTGCAATTGTATTAGCTATAGAAGGCATTTGTTGCAAAGATGCCAGTGACTGAGATAACTGAATAGCCCATAATGGCGCTGAACTTTCCTTTGCTAAACCATGTGCAGGTTCCTCTGGAGTCAAAACTGCTGGCTGGCCACACAGTAACTCCTGCTCTTCTGCTTCCCCTTCTGGCAATCTCTGCCCAGGGGAGCAGAGCTGACAGAGGGGCTCAGACTGGCCACTACTGAATTTAGTGCGGCATTTTGTGCACGCCAAATAAGTAATTTGGCCCTTAGTCCTTGTGGCTCGTCCCCCCCCCTGAGGGAATAATGCCCCTGCTTTACCTTCCGCCATGGATGAAAAGGAAAGTACCCGGGGTGAAGCAAGGATGCTATCCCTTCTGCCCCTGTTGCAGTTCGCCTGCACGCCGCTTCAACGCGCCTTTCCGCACACTTTCCAGAAACCAAAATGGCCGCCGGCGTCCAACCTCTCATCTCGCGATGCTGGTGACCTCATTCTGTCCACCGCTAAGCGAAACAGCGCTACGCATGGGTAGCGGTTCCCTTCACTCCCACGCCTGCTCAACCAAACTAGACGGACTCGCACCGCATGGGAAAAGGGGGGACTTAACCAATTGAAGGCTCCCCGGCCAGACTCCCTTGTCCCTAACATGAGACCGGACCAATGTCTGGATGGCACTCTTCTCCCTAAGGAGGTATTTATTTGCCCCGGATTTCTCTCCCGCATTGGGGGTTAACTGTCTAGGTACAGAGCTTAATCTGTCCTAAGTCTCGCCCCGGTTGTCAGTGCTAATCACTGACTGTAGTCTCCTTTCGTTGGGTCTCCCTAGAGACCATCTTCGTCCACCTCCTGAGGCAGGACACTAAAAACACTAAGGTGTGTAGAGGAAGTACCAGGGGTAAAGCCAAGGGTTATTGGAACGCCCCCTCTTTTAATTTATGAAGTAAGTGTCCTGCCTCCTGGAGGAATGGAGCTTTACCCCTACAGTTCCTGTGTCCCACGGAGACTGCAGAGAAATATGGATTTCATGTTTAATTTGAAATGGACTTTTATTTTACTTCTGGGCCCCTTCATATTTCATATTCTATGTGGCTAGGTAATAATAAGACAATAATTATTTCAGAGAAAGCAGTCTTTTGAACTCTTAAGCTGGCTGGGGCAGCAAAATATCTCCTACAGGGCTACACCTCGCCTGCAGGACTCCAGCTCACAGCAAATTTGAAAAAATAAAAAAATCTCTATGCAGCTGAAGTGAGACCTCCTCTTGACTAATCCCAAAGGGAAAGAAATATGGGGAAATAAGCATTGTGAGGGAATAATATGACCATACATGTGCTTAGATTGGTAGTATCCAAACTGTGTGACTGGTCCCTTATGGGGAGGGGGTAGAAGCAGCCCTAAGGCCAGTTAGAGCAAGATATGGATGAAAAGCCTTTTGCTTATTTAGATACCCCTGGAAGAAAATGTTCAAGGTCAGTTGGAGTGAAATTTGGGGGTCAATATTTATTTGCTATCCTAGATGTTCTTCGAACTGGCTGAATTGTTAAATTGGCTGATACATCAATATTTTCTTATATCTGAAGCTTATGAGTTAAGGGAAACCTGGTTAAATGGCAGTGGTCAATAACCACTACCTAAATGCCTCAAGGCCACAAAGGCCCGGGCCTAGGGGGCATGTAGCCCAGCAGCAACCTGAGGAGCAATGGGGATGTGTAATTCCCAGTGCCCCAGCTCATCGGGGCCTACCTCTTCAGTCTATAAGCTTTGATAGTATGAATTTATATAGTTTATGGTGAGTGCTAGGCTTTGGCATTTGATGTGCGACGTTGCACTACAGGACTGGGACCTATTAATCAGAATATTTGGGACCAGGGGTTTTCTGGAAAAAGCAACTTTACAAAATGTGGATCACCGTACTTTAAATCTGCTAAAAATCATTTAAGCATTAAATAAACCAAATAGGATTGTTTTGCCTCAAGTAAGGATTATTTATTTCTTTGTTGGGGTTATTATTAAAGACAAAAAGCAAATAATTTTCACAATTTCAAATTATTTGCTTAAAATGGAGTCTATGGGATATGACCTACCTGTAATTTTAGTGCTTTCTGGATAATGGGTTTCAAGATAATGGATCCCATAAATGTATAGTGGGAAAAAATACTGAGTATTCCCCCTTATGATAAATCAACTCTTCAGTTTTAAGGGTAAAGTCACACCTGGAGATTCGGGGAGATTTAGTCGCCCGGCGACTGATCTCCCCAAACAGCTTCCCCCTGTCTTCCACCTGCTTAAATGAGAAATCGCCTGCGGCATGGCACTCGTGGCACTTCATTTTCTGAAGTCGCCTGAAGTTGCCTCACTGCCATGCCGCAGGCGGAAGACAGGGGGAAGCCTTCGGGGAGATTAGTCGCCCCAAAGAAGATGAGTTTATTCGCCGGGCGTCTTAATCTCTCTGAATCTCCAGGTGTGACCTTACCCTAACAGTACAATCTCAAACTAATTGAATCAGGGCAGTTAAATAGTTAAATAGTTAAATTGGGTTGAAAAAAGACAAAGTCCATCAAGTTCAACCCCTCCAAATGAAAACCCAGCATCCATACATACACCCCTCTCTACTTTTAATTAAATTCTATATACCCATACCTATACTAACTATAGAGCTTAGTATCACAATAGCCTTTGATATTATGTCTGTCCAAAAAATCATCCAAGCCATTCTTAAAGGCATTAACTGAATCAGCCATCACAACATCACCCGGCAGTGCATTCCACAACCTCACTGTCCTGACTGTGAAGAACCCCCTACGTTGCTTCAAATGAAAGTTCTTTTCTTCTAGTCTAAAGGGGTGGCCTCTGGTACGGTGATCCACTTTATGGGTAAAAAGGTCCCCTGCCATTTGTCTATAATGTCTTCTAATGTACTTGTAAAGTGTAATCATGTCCCCTCGCAAGCACCTTTTTTCCAGAGAAAACAACCCCAACCTTGACAGTCTACCCTCATAATTTAAGTCTTCCATCCCTCTAACCAATTTAGTTGCACGTCTCTGCACTCTCTCCAGCTCATTTATATCCCTCTTAAGGACTGGAGTCCAAAACTGCACTGCATACTCCAGATGAGGCCTTACCAGGGACCTATAAAGAGGCATAATTATGTTTTCATCCCTTGAGTTAATGCCTTTTTTTATGCAAGACAGAACTTTATTTGCTTTAGTAGCTACAGAATGACACTGCCCAGAGTTAGACAACGTGTTATCTACAAAGACCCCTAGATCCTTCTCATTTAAGGAAACTCCCAACACACTGCCATTTAGTGTATAACTTGCATTTATATTATTTTTGCCAAAGTGCATAACCTTGCATTTATCAACATTGAACCTCATTTTCCAGTTTTCTGCCCAGTTTTCCAGTTTAGACAAATCACTCTGCAAAGTGGCAGCATCCTGCATGGAACCTATAGTTCTGCACAATTTAGTATCATCTGCAAAAATAGAAACAGTACTTTCAATGCCCACCTCCAGGTCATTAATAAACAAGTTGAAAAGCACGGGACCTAGTACAGAGCCCTGCGGTACTCCACTAACAACACTGGTCCAATTAGAAAATGTTCCATTTACCACCACTCTTTGTAGTCTATCTTTTAGCCAGTTCTCTATCCAGGTACAAATACTATGTTCCAGGCCAACATTCCTTAATTTAACCAGTAACCTTTTGTGTGGCACTGTATCAAATGCTTTAGCAAAATCTAAGTAAATCACATCCACTGCCATCCCAGAATCGAGGTCTCTACTTACATTCTCATAAAAAGAAATTAAGTTAGTCTGGCAAGATCTATTACGCATAAAACCATGCTGGCACAAACTCATAGTATTATGATTTGCTATGAAGTCCAGTATCTTATCCTTTATTAACCCTTCGAAAAGCTTTCCTACCACTGACGTCAGACTAACTGGCCTATAGTTTTGAGGCTGAGAACAGGATCCTTCAGTGATTACACAAACTTGTGCACAAGCTTGTGAACGCTATTATCTAGCATAAACCTGAAGCTTGGTTTATTATATAGGAATGGGACCTGTTATCCAGAATGCTCGATATCTGGGGTCTTCTGGATCTTTTTGTAATTTGGATCTACATTTGTCTGCTACACATAGGGGCACATTTACTTAGGGTCGAATATCGAGGGTTAATTAACCCTCGATATTCAACTGTCGAAGTTAAATCCTTCGAATCGAACGATTTGAAGGATTTTAATCCATCGATCAAACGCAATTCCTTTGATCAAAAAAAGCTTAGAAAGCCTATGGGGACCTTCCCTGTAGGCTAACACTGAGGTTTGGTAGGTTTTAGGAGGCGAGTTAGGGGGTCGAAGTTTTTTTTAATGAGACAGTACTTCGACTATCGAATAGTCGAACGATTTTTAGTTTGAATTGTTGGTTTCAAAGTCGTAGTCGAAGGTCGAAGTAGCCAATTCGATGGTCGAAGTAGCCAAAAAAAACATTCAAAATTCGAAGTTTTTTTTATTCTATTCCTTCACTCGAGCTAAGTAAAAGTGCCCCATAATTAAATTAACCCAATAGGATTGTTTTCCCATCAATAAGGATTATTTATATCTTAGTTGGGATGAAGTACAGGGTACTGTTTTGTTATTACAGAAAAAAAATTAATATGTTTTAAAATTTTCAATTATATGATTAAAATAGAGTCTGTAGGAGACAACCTTCCCATAATTCTGAGCTTTCTGGATAATGGATCCTATATCTGTAGTAAGTTCTATTAACAGACCATATTTAATTTATAAGTGTAGAGTATAGACTGCAACCAGTTTTATTCACACCAGCAAATCTTATCTCATTCACTTCATCTGCACATATGCTGATCATGCTCTTGGTCACCGTCAGTGCATGTTACTGTCAGAATTCTTCAAAGTAATAAATGATTATCTGGAAAGATTGTTACATCTGGGTCAGCTTATACTCCAATGTTGTCTTATCAGCAGTTTGTATATGAGCTGGTCCAGAAGTTTTGTTTCTTTATGTAAAGCACAAACTGCTTCCTTTGCATTCTGAATAAGGCCTGTAGCTCATTTATTATAAATCTCATGTAGAAGGTGCACTACTGTACATATGATCAGTGGGTTGGGGAACAAAAAAACCCCACAAATCAGGAAAAATTGCAGATATGTCTACTTTTTTGGAATTAATTTCTGGAGATTTTTGGCTATTCCCATACCATGTCACATAATGCCTCGATCTGTTACAACACCACAATTGTTAACAGTTTCTGTGCCAAATGTTGAATTATTAATTAAAATGGAGTCTATGGGAGATGACCTTCCCATAATTCACAGCTTTCCGAATTACAAGTTTCCGGATAATGGATCCTATATCTGTACTTATAAATAAATGAATTGTTTCATTGAAAATATAATGTGAAAATAATTGATTACTGATATTAAGTCAATGGACATAATTACTTATAATAATACATTAATAATTACTATGTTTTATTAAATATTCTTTGCTATGGATATGAGATTTGAAATTTTGAAAAAAAAACTGCAAGATTTGTAGCAGATTAAGCAGTTGGGCTATGGGCTCTTATACACGGTTGTTCTGTGAATGTGAATTGCCGGCGGGATGGCACTGGGATCGATTCGGCTTTACAAAGTTTCTTTGGGAGGCAACTTCGGGCGACTTTGGAAAATGAAGCGATCTGAGTGCTATCCCAGATGCGATTCACATTCTAGCCGACAGGAAGGCATTTCGGGGAGATTAGTCGCCTGAAAGAGATGAGATTTGTCGCTGGGTGACTAGTCTTCCCGAATCTTTATGTTTGCCACCACCCGTAAGCAACTTCGGGCGACTTTGGAAAACAAAGCAATTCGAGTGCCATCCCACCGGCGATTCACATTCTAGCTGGTGGGAAGTCATTTTGTGGAGATTAGTCGACCCGCAGAAGAGGAGATTTGTCGATGAGCGACTAATTTCCCCGAATCGCTACGTGTGCCACCACCCTAAAGGGGTTGTTCACCTTTGAATTAACTTTTAGTATGATGTAGAGAGTGATATTCTGAGATAATTTGGTTTTCATTTTTTTTATTTGTGGTTTTTGAGTTATTTAGCTTTTTATTCATCAGTTCTCCAGTTTGCACATTCAGCAGTCTGGTTGCTAGGGTCCAAGTTACCCTAGCAAACATGCATTGATTTGAATAAGAAGTATGGTATATGAATAGTAGAGGCGTGAATAGAAAGATAAGTAATAGTAGCAATAACAATTAATGTGTTGCCTTGCAGAGCATTTGTTTTTAGATGGGGTCAGTGACCCAATTATAACATAGAACTCTGGAGAACCAAGATATTCGTTCAGTGATTCATTTTATTCATACAGTGCACGACATGTTTCGAGCCAACTAGCTCTTCCTCAGGTGCTTATACAAATGCTGTGGGTAACCCAAACCCTTTAAAAACCATCAAAAACAAACAACATGTCCATTCCCATGTGGCTAGACACATTCAGTTACATTGTAACAAATTTTACCTGCGGAGTACTGCCATCTTGTGGCCTACTCCGAAATTACACCATGGATACAATACTGTTATACATGTCAATAGTCATTTTGAGATACAACATTGTGGTTGCAGGCAGTCTCCTACCCAGGGCCGCCATCAGGGGGGGACAGGGGGGACAAGCGTACCGGGCCCGGGCATGAAGGGGGGCCCGGCAGCGCTGCATTTTTTTGAAGATCCGGGCCCCCCTTACGAGCGCCCGAGCCGTACGTCTTGCCTCTTCAGTGCCGAATGCGGAAGTGCCGAAAAGCCGAAGCCGATGCGACGAAAAGACCCGAAGTCACGGAAAAAGCCGAAGTCCCGAAGCGCCGAAAAGACCCGAAGTCACGAAAACAGCCGAAGCCGAAGTCCTGAAGCAGCGCAAAGACCCGAAGTCACGAAAACAGCCGAAGCCGAAGTCCTGAAGCGGTGAAAAGACCCGAAGTCACGAAAAGAGGCGAAGTTGAAGTACTGAAGCCATGAGTTCAATTCTACTGAACACCAGTTTGTGTTTTTTTTTTTTTTAATCCCCTGGCCACCAATGTATTATTTTAATATTCTATAGGCCCCTGCCACCAATCTTTTTTTTAAAACTTTTGTTTTTGGGGCCCCAATTTTTTTTTAACTCGTAAGGGGCCCCTTGCCACCATTGTTTTTTTTTGGGTTTTTTTTTTTAAAAAAAAATTAATTTTCTTTTTGGTGGCCCCAAATTTTTTTAACTTGTAAGGGGGCCCCTGCCACCAGTTTTTTTTTTTTTTTAAAAAAAAATTATTTTTTTTTTAAATTTTTTTTGGGGCCCCAATTTGTTTTTAACTTGTAAGGGGGCCCCTGCCACCATTTTTTTTTTTTTCAAAAAAAATTTTTTTTCTCCAAATTTTTTTTTGGGGCCCCAATTTGTTTTTAACTTATAAGGGGGCCCCTGCCGCCAATGTTTTTTTTTTTTTTCAAAAAAAAATTAATTTTTTTTCAAATTTTTTTTTGGGGCCCCAATTTGTTTTTAACTTATAAGGGGGCCCCTGCCGCCAATGTTTTTTTTTTTTTTCAAAAAAAAATTAATTTTTTTTCAAATTTTTTTTTTGGGGCCCCAATTTGTTTTTAACTTAGAAGGGGGCCCCTGCCACCAATGTTTGTTTATTTTTTAGTTTTTTTTACATTTTTTTTTGTTGGGGCCCCAAGTTTTTTTTAACAGGGGGCCCCTGCCACCAATGTTTTTAAAAAAAAAAAAATTTTAATTTTTTTTTTTTGGGGCCCCAATTTTTTTTATAAGGGGGCCCTGACCATCAATAGCTTTTTACAACTTGTGTGGGGGGGGGGTTACTTTTTTAGCGCTGATGTCTGTGTGGTCTTTTAACTGCGATGTGGGCGGGATATGGGGCGGAGCTTGGTCGTCAGTGTGGGCGGGGCCCAGGGGGCCCCAAAAATTTTGTTGTACGGGGCCCCGTGATTTCTAATGGCGGCCCTGCTCCTACCTTCAAGTAAAACAATCCCTGCAGTGTCGTTAGCAAACTGTAAGGACAAGAAATTTATTATATTATTTTACAAAAAACATTTATAACTCAACGCATCATTTAATCCCAATGGTTCCAGTGTGTTCAATGCATCTATCCATTTCACCTCACGCTGGAGTAACAGTTTTTTTCTATCCCCACCTCTACTAGAAGCAGGGACCTCATCTAACACCTGCCATCTTAGGCTAGCACTATTGTGCTTGTTTTCAAAAAAATGTTTCCCCACTGGTGTATGGGTTTTAATTTCGTTTGGATCATAATTTGTTATGGACCTTTTGTGTTCATTGATCCTCACCCATACCTTTCTAGAAGTCTGCCCTACATACATCTTGCCACAAGGGCATTTCAAACCATAAATGACAAATTCTGTATTACAAGTAGCATATTGTTTTACCTTTATTTTATTTCCCCGTAATGGATGGGTTATATTTTCACCCTTAATGATGGAGTTACAACATCCGCAATTTAAACAAGGGAAAGTACCTAATTTGGGAGTACTTAGAAATCTTGTAGTTTTTTGTTTGCCTCTTATGTCAGACTTAACCAGTCTATCAGCCAGATTTCTTCCCCGTTTATAAGAAAAGGTAGGAGGGTCCTTACAGTATTTGCCCAAAGAGGGATCTTTCTGAATTATGGGCCAAAATTGGCAGATTAGGTTTTGCATAGTTTTGCTATTTGGGCCATACGTAGTTACAAAGGGGAAACGGTTTGTTTCTTTTTTACCAACCTTTCTTTGAAGTAAGGAATCCCTAGTAACCCTTAGGACTTCGTCACGTGTTTGGGTTAATAACTGTCTTTCATAACCTCTAGCTACAAACTTTTCTATTAGCCCATTGGCACTATTGAGGTACTTTAGGTCATCAGACGCTATCCTTCTTTTCCTCAAAAATTGGCCCTTAGGTATACCTTTAAGGGTACTAGGTGTATGGTAACTTGTCCTAAGCAGCATATTGTTACGTTCAGTGGGTTTATTGTACAAGTCAGTTGTCAGTTTGTTCCCTTCTTTTATCACATTTACATCCAGATAATGCACCATTTTAGTATTATACTCCGCTGTAAATTTAAAGGAGAAGGAAAGCCCCAGGGCGCAAAACCCCTCCCCCCCTCCCGTGTATTGCCCCCCCTCCCTCCTCCCCCCTGGCCTACCCCTCCCGCTGGGCAAATGCCCCTAACTTGTTACTCACCCCTCTGCGCAGGTCCTGTCCACGGAGTTCACAGTCGCCATCTTCTCCCACGCGCGTCTTCTTCCTGCTCTGACCGGCGTCTTCTGGCGCATGCGCAGTAGGAACAGGTACCGGTACAGCTCTATTGCGCATGCGCCGAATGTCACGAAGTTTTCCGATTTCACTTCGTGACATTCGGCGCATGCGCAATAGAGCTGTACCGGTACCTGTTCCTACTGCGCATGCGCCAGAAGACGCCGGTCAGAGCAGGAAGAAGACGCGCGTGGGAGAAGATGGCGACTGTGAACTCCGTGGACAGGACCTGCGCAGAGGGGTGAGTAACAAGTTAGGGGCATTTGCCCAGTGGGAGGGGTAGGCCAGGGGGGAGGAGGGAGGGGGGGCAATACACGGGAGGGGGGGAGGGGTTTTGCGCCCTGGGGCTTTCCTTCTCCTTTAATGGTTGGATGTTGTGTGTTAATGTGATCAATAAATTCATAGAGTTTTGCTTCAGTCGACCCCCACAATAGAAATAAGTCATCCACATATCGTAGATAGCATTTAATATGTGTGCTATATTCATTGTGACCCAAAATTAACTTTTGTTCAATAAAGTGCATGAAAATGTTGGCATAACTGGGCGCAAGATTGCTGTCCATGGCAGTGCCTTGTGTTTGGATGAAAAATTCATCATTAAATCTAAAATAGTTCTTTTTCAGAACCAGAGTTAGTAATTCCAACAAGAAAAATATCATATTGTGTGGAATATTAGTGGCAAGTAATGCCTCCTCAATACAGTGTATGCCCTCTTCATGTGGTATTGAGGTATACAGAGATTGGACGTCGATACTACATAGTACCCAGTCCTCCCCCACATGTTTCAAATCTTGTAGCTTGCATAAAAAGTCAGTGGTGTCTTTAAGGCATTCAGGGATTGTTTTAACTATGTTCTGAAGGTAAGAATCAACGTATTGCGAAAGTGGTTGTAATACCGACCCCATTCCTGAGACAATTGGTCTCCCAGGTGGGTTGACTAGGCTTTTGTGTACCTTAGGGAGTAAGTATAATACAGGTGTGCGGGGATATGTAGTAATTAAAAAATCTTTATTATTTTTTGTAATAATCCCTGATTCAAACGCTCCCAGTACTACATCATCAATAAATTTTTTATCTGCCAAGTAGGGTCGTGTTGCAATTTGTCATAGTGTGCAGTATTATTCAGTTGTCGATGTGCTTCAAATACATAGTCACATTTGTTTAAAACCACTATGCCACCCCCCTTGTCAGCTTTTTTAAAATTATTTTCTAAGTCCCTCAATGCTTCACGATTCTGTTTAGTAACATTATTACGTATATTGCAGAAGTCATTACGCCACTTAGTCCCTGCTTCATGTAACACAATATTTTCAAACAGTTCAAGGGCGTTATTGGTTACATCAGGTGTAAAGTCACTTTTAGGTTTAAATTTCAGTCCAGGATTATCACACTTCACTACAGTTGTATCTGCAGATTTTTCAAAATAAAGCTTAAGTTTCAGCCTGCGTGTAAGTTTGAAAAAGTAAATTTTCCAATCAAAAAAATCCGTTTTATAAGTGGGGATATATCCTAACCCCTAGTTAATAAGTTCTTTCTCACCATCACTTAGAACATGGTTGGATAGGTTAATGATCAAGTCCACATTGTTACCAGTACATAGCGGTGTTACATCAGAGTTAATTACCTTAGTGTCGAAGTTCCCTGAAGTTAGGGACGGTAGAACTGTCTCTGTGTTTGTTTCCTTTGAGATTTCCGCAGCATTCCTTCCTCTGCACCGGTAGCCCCTGTGATGGTACGTTCCTGCGTGTACAAGCGCTCCCCTCCTCCGCCCGCATCTCTCCCCTGCCTGCCACGGCTGGAAAAAGGATGTAGTCGTTGGTTGCGGTCCTCGAGGTCGCTGTAGGAGTAGTCATCCGACTCGCTTCCACCGGACAAATAATTCATAAACTATAAAAAAAGAAAAAAATGAAGACCAGTTGAAAAGTTGCTTAGAATTAGCCATTCTATAACATACTAAAAGTTAACTTAAATTTGAACCACCCTTTAAATTAGCTATTAGTAATAACTGCTTATCATAAGACATTGGTCTTTAGTAAAAATGGGTAGAGTGTTAATAAAAAATATTAATAACATTTTGGCTTAATACATTTGCAGGGTTATAAGTTTGATGAGTTATAAGTTTGTCTTTTAGACATTCTTTGGCTAAATTCCTAATTTACTATATAAAGCCAGTTTCAACATAGTATTCATAAATATACTGTAGGTTACATGTCTTATTAATAATTATATAAGACACAAAAAATCATTAATAACCTGTAAGATATCTACATATAAATGGTGCTTAGGGGCAGATTTATCAAAGGTCGAGGTGTATTTTCGAATCCGAAAATTCGACCCTTGATAAATATGCCCTTAGTGTCACATGACCCATAGTTGATATTTGTGTATTATAATAATGTACCCCCCTTAGTAAAATATGATGATATTAGAGGGACAGTCATTCATTAGTCGCTTCAAATATGCTTATTTTTTACAATAGGGAGTACATTATTACCTATATAATTTAAATTGGTTATTGCTATTATGTAATCTCAGTGTTTTTGTTAAAGGAAAACTTTACCCCCAAAATGAATACAGATAGTTTATATCAAATTAAGTGACATATTAAAGAATCTTACCAAACTGGAATATATATTAAAGTAAATATTGCTTTTTTACATTTGCCTTGAATCACCATTTGGTGATGGTCTGTGTGCTGCCTCAGAGATCACCTGACCAGAAATACTACAACTCTAAGGGGCAGATTTATCAAGGGTTGACTTTCGAAGTGGGAAAATACTGGGATTTTATTCATCGTACGTTCGTATTCCAATCGTACGATCGTACTCCGATCGTACTTCGAATCGCACGATTCAAATGATTTTATCGTACGATCGTACGATTTTCCTTCCAATATAAAAAACTTAGAAAACTGCTCTGGAAGGTCCCCATAGGCTAACATAGCACTTCGGCAGGTTTAAGTTGGCGAAGTATTGAAGTCGAAGTTTTTTTAAAGAGACAGTACTTAGATTATCGAATGGTCAAATAGTCGAACGATTTTTACTTCGAATCGATAGTATCCTATTCGATGGTCGAAGTACCCAAAAAATTACTTTGAAATTCGAACTTTTTTAACTTCGAAAATTCACTCAAGCTTAGTAAATCTGCCCCTGACTGTAACAAGAGGAAGTGCGGGAAACAAAAGACATAACTCTATCTTTTAATTGGCTCATGTGACCTAACATGTATAGTTAATTTGGTTTGTTTGTGTGCACCAGGGGGCTGCCCTTATTTTTTAAAATGGCAATTTTCTATTTATGATTACCCAATGGCACATACTACTAAAAAAGTATATTATTATGAAAATGGTTTTTTACACGAAGCTTTTTTATACATATGGGCTTTTTTATGCATTATATTTTTTTTTATAAAGACCTACATTGTTTGGGGGGTATAGTTTTTACTTTAAGCATGATTATCCATTATGAATTTAATAAACGCTTAGCATTCTAAATGGTATTTGTGTTTATTAAATGTATATTTAACTCTTCTAGAGAGTAAAAATAATGAAGCAGTAATTAATGGAGTGCAAACCAAGGCCGGACTGAATTATAATATCTTGGAATGTCACATGAGAGAAGCTGCAAGAGATTCCAGTCAGTAACAGGCGAATACAAGCCAGATTAGTGCTCTGATGAAATATCCAGTGTCTGTAATAGCGTTGTGGACCACATGCCTATTATATAAGGGGTTTAGTGAAATCTCTGTTCAAGGACCCCAGGGGGATGTGATGTGGGCAGCAGCCAACTTGACTTCTACCTCAGTTAAGGCCAGTGAGTAGCACACATGGTGTGGGAAGGTTGAAGTCTGATTGGAAATTATAGGGAGCAGTGGCACAATGCACTCAGTGATGCATGTGGCTAGTTTGCTGCCTGTGATGAACAGCTGATTCAATGAGTGCACCAGTGAGGACTGTCACCGCTGGAAGATACAGCAGAGCAGATCTGTTACTTGCCATTATGCTCAGAATACCTTATTCTTTCATGCTCCTTGGGTTGATTTTCTGTCTCATTCTTGCAACAGAGGGTAAAAGGCACAGGAGGAGGAGATGGGCAGGACAGTTGGAGGCGAAGCAGAAGCAGGCCAGGTAAGCCCCTTTACACCTAGCACTTGTTTAGTTCTCTTGCTGCTCTCGCTGTTAACCACGAGCACTCAGGAACTACATCCTAAGCAAAATAAATCAGTATTATCATTCTCAGAGCAAATCCACCTCTGATTGTTAGAGGTCCAACCAATGTATCAATACAAATTCAAATCTTAGCATTTTCTTTAATCCTTGCATCTTAGTTTAAATGCATCATCACCCTGCAGAACTGCAACTCCAATATTTCAGGTCAACTGTAAATTCATTTCATATACGTTATAGTAGTGCTAAATATGTAGTATTTTTGGATGATGTCAGGACAATGTTCTGATTCTGCATCATTTTATATACGCACATGTGCTTACTTGGAGATTCATTTCAATGCATCTGAAATCAAAAGGGTGACGTGAAGCATTTCTTTTATTTATGGTAATATATATATATATATATATATATATATATATATATTTATTTATATATATATATATATATATATATATATATATATATATATATATATATATATATATATATATATAACCAGTTTTTCTTAACAGTGCAGCCAAGGGTTTTGTGCAGTATTATCATTCTGTTATTACAAGGGATGTCAGAATCTGATGCTTGTGTTTCATGTCTGCTAGTATACACAGATAACAGTGACAACATAATGAGAGCTGGAATTTGCTGCAGATTTTAATGCAGTTGGACAGCAGTCTGTTTCTACTTTTTGCACATGTGTGTGTGTTTATGGCAGCATGTATATTCATGTGTCTGTTTATCGTTTCCTTCAAATGGCATTCAACAAAATCATACAAACTAGCTTTAAAAAGACAGCCACCATATATTAAACCAATCTGGCATTGTTCGTGACCCTTTCATCTAACATTCTCCCACAATATACAGTATAAGAATACATAAAGACTAAAAGTTATAGTGGATAAAACATGAAATGTCACTGTCGCCACAAATACATTGGCTGTACCTTGTCATTGTTATTAGAAAGGGTGAGTGTGAGTGTGTGTACATCAGTGATTCAATAGACTCTACACATCTTGCCTGCATATGATTTTTAGCATTCCCCTATTGGATAAATCAGGGTGTTATTAAACAAAGAGGTGCACAAATTGCACAGAAAAATAGATGTGTAACTTTGGGGGCATATTTGTGCAAGGTCAGAAAACACAAGAGAGAATTTTACCTTGCTTGTATTCTCCGACATCCCTGATTACATGATTAAGATCTCTCTTGTGTTTTATGAATTTGTTTACCGTGGATCAAATGGTAATAAACATGCCCCAACCTTACAATTACTGTTCCCTTAAAAATCAAATATAATGGAAACTACAAACAGGCTTTATTTAACAGTATATTTAATGCCCTCATCAGAAGTGCAAGAAGAAAATCTGGGCTAATAGAGATCTGCACATGGGATTCACATGTGGACCTTAAAGATAGAATAGGTTTAAAAGCTTATGCAGTCTGTATTTTCATCATGGTGCACCCCTTCTTTTGTCTGGTTCCAGTTACTGGTTGTGGAGCAGCAC
This sequence comes from Xenopus laevis, assembly GCF_017654675.1. NCBI lineage: Eukaryota > Metazoa > Chordata > Amphibia > Anura > Pipidae > Xenopus > Xenopus laevis. Next base: position 89,246,319 of record NC_054379.1, read on the forward strand.
TATGGGCTATTTTTCTGTGCTTAGAGGGGTAGCAATAGCAAAGCAATGCTAAGCAGGTAGGATCACATAACAAAAATAGTTGCTAAAATAAGATTCATTATTCTCTATGTGGACTCTCTGCACTATAGTAAGTTTCTCATTATGAAATGTCTTGCCTTGTACAAGTAGTTAAATACATGATGATGATGATGTAATGTATGGAATTCTGTTGCAGTTTTAAGGGATGCTGATATCAGATAAGAATAATAGTTTTCAAAAAGGTTTATTAAAAGCTAGTTTGTTACAGCAGCTCAGCAGAATCTACTGCTGTATATTAGCCTCAAGTAGTTGCCCTTCGGATGTTCACTTGTTTCTCCAAAGTTCATGCATTTGCCTTTGGATGGATTTGTTAGCATTAGTGGTTTGTCGTAAGAAATACAGAAGACAATATAGTTGTATATAATACATACAGCTCAATTACAGGGACTTGGAGCTAACGCCACCAAATCATTTTCAGGCCAAGGATGTCACACATGTCACCATCAAAATATCAAGCTGTTGTGAGTTACTCTCCAACTCCGAGCATTCTTTGCTTCCCAAGCTTAGCAAAGATAATTGATTCATCTGGGAGCAGCTGGAAAGCTTCATGGCTATTTTGGGGTTTTTTTTGTAATACATTGCTTGAAAATAAGAAGATATGAGCAATAACACTGTATGACTATTACAATGTTTGGATCTATGTATTGCAGTATTTTTATGTAGCATTTTTAAGCTATTTATCGCTGATATTTCAAGGATACAGTGGGTTTGATTCATGTTTACTTGCCATGATGCTTTGTAGAGTTATTGGAATGTCTGTTGTATTTCTGACACATTCACATTGGGGCAAATTCACTAACCTCCGAAAATTCGCCAGCGACGACTTCACTCACAGCGCAACACTTCACCAGGCGTAAATTCGCCAGGACAACGCTAATTCCCAAAAATCCGAAGTTGCGTCCAGGGCGCAAAACGCTGGCAAAGTTGCGCTAGCGTTACTGTGCCAAGCAAAGCAAAGTTGCTCTAGCGTTGCCTAATTTGCATACGGCGGGAAGTTAAAGTTGAAAGGACGTATATGTTGCAACAAATACATTACATTACACAAGCCCAGGAAACCTTAATAAAATAAAATACAGTTGTTATATTGCCCTACACATGAGCCCAGTGTATAGTTTATGTGCCATATGGAAATGTAGGAGGGGCCAGTTACCCCCCAAAAAATTACGCTCTTTTGCAGCCTATCACCCTGAAAAAAAGGAAAAGACACTAGTGTTTTTTGGGACTTAGAAAAATGTTCAATTATTTTTTGAGGAACTCCTATCTACTCTATTGCACTTCGCCTGGTCTGAGGTGGTGAAGGCAAGTCTGGCGCAAGAGGTAACGTTCAGTAAAATCTGCATCTTAGTGAATTTGCGTAGTTACGTCAATTCGCCAGAGCGCAAATTCACCTGGCGTTAGGGAGCGAAGTACCGCTAGAGTCTATCTTCTTCCGAAATGACGCCACGCTGGCAAATTTTCACCAGCACTAGTCACTTCGTCCTTTAGTAAATTTGCCCCATAGTGTTTTACAGAGTTGTTGTCCTATCACATTCACACAGACATTAGTGCAGTTCACTGGGAACCAATTAACCTGCCATTATGTTTCTTATATGAAGGGCTCCTTACATTTTTCCTAGTCTCTGCAAGCCTGACAAAGATTTTGTGGCATTTTTAATAACATTGGAGACGATCATCACTGGTGACAGCAACCAGTCAGATCTTTGGTTTTGTTTTCTACATTGTAGGTGACTGTTCAAATCTAATTGCTGATTGGTTGCTATGGGCAACATCACAGGTGATTTATCCAAAATAAGATAGCAGTAAAACCCAACACTCTCAGATTATTTGCCAAGAGTTGATTTAGAATTAAATAATTCTAAATCAACTCTGGGAAAATAATCAGAGTGTGGGGGTTTTACTGTTATCTTATTTTGGATATATTAAAATTAGTATTTATACCTCTATACAATCTGACTAAGTGAAGGTGAGATTTTAGTAAAAACTACCGGGAAATCCTTGTTTCTTTTTTTTTTTTGAACATCAAAGGTGATGTTTGTCTCCAATGTTAATTAATATGCTGCTATGTTCTAGTGCGGCAACACCTGCCAGCCTATGGCACAAGACATTTGTGGAAGATTTGAAAACAAACTGCTGCCTTAAACCATTGACCCTTCCTCTTTCCTGGTCACTGTACAGTAAATTCATGAATTAGAAGCTCCATGCATGTTTTCAAAACCAGCACAAATTCTGTGTCAGGATTCACCCATCTAAATAGGCACCTAACATCCCTGACAGCCTTTAGTTTCAGAATTCCAATTTAACGGCACCACAATCTGCAGGGCTGTATGGCATAGGCTTCCAAACTCTGTTTATATATAAATAAAATATACTAAATATATATAAATGTGCGTATCGGTGTGCTTATGTTTACCAGCAGAAATGTCTTCAGAATTAAGCTTTGGTTTTTATTCCATAAACGATTTATTGTATATGAGATCCCCTGGTTTCTAATGTTTCTGCTGCAAGGAGATTAGGGTTGCCACCTGTCTGCTTTGGTTTCAATGCTCTAAAACAGACACAACACATACCATTATATTTGTGATACTCACAGCGCTCCCAATAGCATGGGGTCGCTGATTTTTCCTTTTCTTGGGACACTCTAATGTTGTGGGGTATTTAATCATGCATTTTCAAGCTGCTGTGTCCATATCAGCACCCTGCGTAAGCTGTATAATTCAGCATGTGCAATTTAATGGGGTTCATATAGGAAACTGTTATTATCATTTACTTGGGTACAATGTGCCAAGTGCAAAAAAACAGCACAAATCACAGACACAATGCAGTGCAAAGAGCTGGGTCCATCTCTGAATGTTGCACTGACTGCCAATACTGCATACAGCAGGGATGTATATATACACAATGTAGGCATTCACTGGCATATCCCTTTCTTTCTTGCATGTCAGTTAGGAGTAGGGATGCACCGAATCCACTTTTTTGGATTCGGCCGAACCCCCGAATCCTTCGTGAAAGATTCGGCCGAATACCGAACCGAATCCGAACCCTAATTTGCATATGCAAATTAGGGATGGTAAGGGGAAAACATTTTTTACTTCCTTGTTTTCTGACAAAAAGTCATGCAATTTCCCTCCCGCCCCTAATTTGCATATGCAAATTAGGATTCGGATTCGGTTCGGCTGGGCAGAAGGATTCGGCCGAATCCGAATCCTGCTGAAAAAGGCCGAATCCTGGCCGAATCCCGAACCGAATCCTGGATTCGGTGCACCCCTAGTTAGGAGGCACAAGGCAAGAGTGCCAGGTGAAGGAGGAAGCTGTAGAACCCAGTATCTAACATCTACGTTAGGGGTCCCTCGTTTCTGTGCGCTGCAACATACACGTCATTTTCAGTTTGGCATAAGGCATAGAGCAGAGCTTGCACTTCCTACAGTTCCAGTTGCAAGTCCTTAGTGAAATGACTGGCATCCATAGTACATGAGTGCTCATCTGTAGAACATGCCATTTATTTGAATCTATTCTGAATAGATGGCAAGTTCCATATCTGCTAGATACCACTATACATATATGTGTCACGGGCACCGGACTCCAAGGACTCTCTTATACAAATACTGATTCAACCTCTGACCCTATAGATGTTACTTAGACAACAGCTTCCAGCATCAGGTGATCATTTGTGGAAGGGCTAAACTAGTCCTGAAACCTTTGTGCCACGTTTGAATAAATTTGAGTACAACCCCAATTTTGCATTAAACATGACAGACTACTTTTCCTTTTTATAAATTGTATGCACAGAAGAGGCCAGGGAGGTACCAACCTAAATCACACTGTTTTTTTGTATATAAACACAAATTGGACATTCCTGATTTACCTACTGTTATTCTAAACATGGATGCACCTTCCTTCCTGGCCAGGGCCCTACTCTTTTATCTCCAGTCCTGATAAAAGTATGCTTAAAGGAGTTGTTCTCCTTTAAATGAACTTTTAGGGCAAGGCCAGATGTGGCGTTTTTGCCGCGTTTTTACGTTGCGTTTTTAAAAAAAACAGCCAGGCGTAAATACACCACTGAAACCACATGCGACACTCAACATGCGCTTTTCATGCGTTTTTCAGCACGTAGAATTCTTTTCCCAACATTCACTTCTCATTCTTCTCATTGAGAATTTAGACGCCATATTTAAAATACGCTGCGTATTTACGCAAAGTGTGGTTTCAAACGTGCAGATCCCATAGAGTCTATTGATTTGGTAGTTTCTTGACGTATTGACGTTTCTGCTAAAAAACTACGGATTTCAGCTTGCAAGCACCCTGTGTGAATTGCCATAGTGCGTTTTCCATTGGTTTCAGTGGTAGTGCAGTTTATGCGTATTTAAGCCTGGCTGTTCTTTTTTAAAAACGCAACGTAAAAATGCTGCAAAAACGCCACTTCTGGTCTTGCCCTTAGTATGATGTGATATTATTAGTGACATTCTGAGACAATATGCAATTGTTTTTAATTTTTTATTATTTGTGGTTTTTGAGTTATTTAGCTTTTTATACAGCAGCTCTCTAGTTTGCAATTTCAGCAATCCGGTTGCTAGGGTCCGCAAATGTCCCAAGCAACCATGCCCTGACTTGAATAAAAGACTGGGATATGAATAGGAGAGGGCTTGAATGGGAAGATGAGTAATAAAAAGTAGCAATAACAATACATTTGTAGCCTTACAGAGCATTTGTTTTTAGATGGGATCAATGACCCCAATTTGAAAGAGCCAGAAGAAGAAGGCAAATAATTCAAAAACTATACAAAAGAAAACATTAAGACCAAAATTGCTTAGAATTAGCCATTCTATAAAATATTTAAAGATAACTTAGAGGTGAACCTCACATTATGACGAGTGAATTACTTTAATACACCCAGTATCAGTGAACTTATTTTTATTTTCCTAGTCATGTATATAAGAAGAATCACGATCTCACCAAAATTCGAAAGAATAAAAATGATCAGCTTCTCCGTGTGGACGAACATGATTTCACTATGAGACCTGCCTTTGGAGGTAAGAAAGATATGCAAAAAAAGTCTGATGCTCACAATTGATTGGGTCGTGTAAAAATATCATTGGTATTAGTTAAGTAAATTATTAAGCATGAATGACTGCAGCTCATCTGAGCACAGAAGGAAGATCAGGCCAGCCTTTAAGGCATTGCGCATGCTGCATACATAAATGGCAATTCCAAAACTTTGCAGCAATGCAATAACCCTTGCAACCAGACATTTGTTTTTATTAGCAGTGGTTCCCCAACCGTGGGGCTGCCTGAAACAGTGACATGGGAGGGTTCAGCCAATTGGTTTGCGCTACTAGATTGTGGAAGCCAGTCTAAAGGGGAGATTAAGAATTACGTTTTTGGACCTATGGCTGACAGCAATGTTAGTTATTTCTGGAATTTTGTTATTAGATAATGCTGACCAAATGTTTGATCCCCAGTGGGGTCTTTGTGAACCAATAAATTCTGACACCCACTAGTCTAAAGTTTATAACTTGCACAGAATTGTATTAATACATCCTATGAGTATACATTGTTTTATTTACATTTTATAACTTGTCAAAGTTTCTGCTGTTGGAGCAGCAGGGCAAGGATAAAATACCACATTAGGAAGTTTAATTGTAGTATGTGATATATTGTTAATCTGACTGCTGATTGATGTCCTTGGAGTATATACTATGATTGGCTGTCTTGCCAGTGTCGGACTGGCCCGGCGGGACACCGGGAAAATACCCGGTGGGCCCCGACCCTTAATGGGCCCCCGCCGGGCCAGACACCTCTCCAGATATCTTTTAAAAAGTTTCCCTCCCGAACTCCCGCAGCGCCGATCAGCGCAGCGCCTTCTGCGCATGCGCCAGGCGCCTTCACGCTGGTGCGCCAAGCGGCGCCTTTGTGTGCGCGCGCTCAGCGCGTCGCAGTAGGGGTTGGGGGGCGGGTCGGAAGGGGCCCTGGACAGTAGTCCCGGTGGGCCCCGGGCCCCCCAGTCCGACCCTGTGTCTTGCTATTTTGAACACCAGAATAAATATTTCGCTTACACTCATGTCCTGACAATTTAAACAAATCATTTTAGTGTTACTGTTGCAAAAGGGTTAGGGCCCTTACAGATGAGCTCCCCTGCGTTCTGGGTTCATGCGTTCAGCCGCATGGGATCGCAGGAGTAGACGCACTAAATTCTATTCAATGTTTCTGTACTCACACAGACGCATGTAAGCGCCAAATGCAGGTAAAATGCAACATGCTGCGTCCCAACCTGTGTTGGGTGCTTACATGCATCTGTGTGAGTACAGCCACAGTGAAAAGAATTCAGTGCGTCTACTCCTGCACTCCCCTGCAGCTGAACGCATGAATGCAGGGGAGCGAAGGTAAAAATGCTCGTCCGTAAGAGCCCTAAGATATATATTCTATTTTCTCAAATGCTGGGCTGCTTATTGAACAACACAGTAAAACTACTCAAGGGTCAAATTTTGGATATGAAAAACGTAAAAAAAAATACCAACCGAAATTAAGTCTAAGGTTTTTTTTGGCCGAATAGGTCAGTTTTCGATCCACCAATTGACTCCAAATAGGTTCTAGGTTCTAGGAGGTCCCCCATAGGCTAAAACAGCAATTCGGCAGGTTTAGATGGCGAATTGTTGGTCTAATTTTTAAAGTGACAGTACATGATAAATTTCGATATTCGAATTTTCAAATTTATTTCAAATTCTAATCGAATTTGGACTATTCCCTAGTTGCAGTACACAAAAAAATAGCTAGAAATTGGAATTTTTTTCATTCGAAAATTCACCTTGACTATTGATAAATATGCCCCATAGTGTTTTCACAGCAGATGTTGTCAATAGAAACCGTGAACTTGCGCCTATAAATCATGTGCAGACCTTATACTGACACAGATGCTAAAACTTACAACAATTTTTTAGGACATTTGTGTATGAATGTCAAAACACACATGTGCAATTCTGATGCATATAATGCAACTTCCTCACAAAGCCATAATAAGATCGTAATTAAGGTAAAATACTGTATTTTCAGTAAAAACACGTGGAATTGCATCAAAATTGCACTTTGCACACTGCACTTGTGACTGTGAATTATCCTTACTGTCAGGCAACAGAGATTTTATTTAATGTGTAGGAATCCATTGTCCATCTGTTGAAATTTGACTTCAACAAATGTATACCAACCTCATGACTTACACACTTGCAAAATCACACTGAGCAATAGCTCGACCCACAGCCTTTAAATGTGAGGACTTGCCAGATGAGCAGATTTTAGAAATTCTAGATCTCATTAAAAGCCTGTTGTGGTGGCAGCCATGGCCCAAATGTCAATTATACAGCCGTTGGGCCTTAGAGAGATTATGCTGCAGAATGATCTTGTGCTTGGCACTTTCTGACGCTTTTAGGTTAATCACTTTAGTCTTTTCTGTATGTGTTAAGAAGGCAAATAGAATAACGTGAAAGAAGAGCATAGTGCAGTTGAGTCATTATACCAACTGAATATAGTTTTGTTTTTGCTTTTATAAAAGCTTCCCTAATCCCCCACCCTAAAAAAAATATTCAATTTGTGCTGCTTGTTCAAGCCTTAAATATATTGAATTATTTCTTCCTTTCTCTGTTAAAGACTGCATCTATGCTAGGAAAAGGAAACTTTTTAGTTGGCAGCAGTAGAACATCCTACTTTCCATTTATAAACACAACTCCATATACAACACATTAGGAACTAAAGGGCTAAAATATGCCTAGTCTATGCCACAAAAATATATCTTTATAAATGTCTGTCTGAGAAATGGAAAGATGGATATTGTCTTTGTTGATCAAGCTGCCCCCAGACAGTACTGTAAAATGCTACCGAGTGTTCACCAGTTAACAACGTTCTCAGACATTTATATTCTCTGTACACATGTACAGAATATTCCTACATAGGCATTAAATAAGGATTATAAATGCTATGGATGGAATGTCTCTAGTTTTGTAGCAAACATTATCATGGGATAGAAAAGAATATTTGGAAATGATTTTAATGGCACACGTGGATAATAAACATCTGGAGCGGCGGAGCATGTGTGGGTGTCTTTGCAGGGCATCAGGATTAACTGTAGAAGCTTTCTAATGATCATACGGATTAGTAAACACAAACAGCAGGCATCTCTGTGTGAGTGATCAACAGCTGTTTAACCCCTAGTTAACATGGCTAGGAGAGAATGATTCTTATAGCGCGGGAAGTTCCTGACACTTGCACCTTGTCCATATGCCGTACATACAGAGATTCTGTATATAGAACAATTAATTTCACCCATCGAGCGGTTGCTAAAATATAGCACAATCTCGCTGCCCGGGAATACTGGGAGTTGTAGTTTTATAATATCTGAAGTGTCATAGTATGAGGATCCCTGGACAAGAGCAAAATGCTTATCTGTGCTTTAATTATATAACTATTCTCGGCAGTTAGAGATTAATGTATGTATATTTTTATTTGTAAAGCGCTCCTTGAGGGCAAAGCACTGTACAACAAAACATTAAATTAGTAGTAACAAACAAGGGGTCATTGGAATACAAAGTAACAATAAGTGCATTATTAGAAATACAATTCACATAAATATAAAATATAATTACAATGCAGATTAAGTGCTCAGTGTCAAGGAAACAAAAGGCTAGAGGACCCTACCCCGTAGGGCTTACAGTCTAAATGGGAGGGTAACATACGGATACAATTCAGAAGGGTATTAAGGTGCTGTGGGTTACAGTTTGTTAAACTGTTATATAAGTGCCAGTTCAGGTGTTTAATGTCTGATTAATGTCTGATGAAGAACTGATGTGAGGATTAGTGGGTAATTTGAAGGGTGAGAACATTCCCTAAGTGCAGAGACACAGGCTGCTATTTCGGGAGACAAACCGATACTTCTTAGGGTGACTAATTTCCCCTGAACTGCCTTCCCGTCAGCTAGAAAATAATAAACACTTTGTTTTCCGAAGTCGCCCAAAGTTGCTTCACGAGGAAGCAATCCGAGTGCCATCCCGCCATATTCTAGCCGGCGGGAAGGCAGTTAGAAGAAGAAGCGATTTGTCGCTGGGTGACTAATCTCCCGAAATAGCAGCGTGTCTCTGCCCTAAACATGTGGTCAATGGCAGTTTACTTATTACAAATTAAATCCTATACACATGTTGTGGGCAAGACCACATGAGCTATCTGATGCACAACTGTTTAAATCTCCTCTAATGTACATTTTTATACAACAGCAATGATACGGGTTGGGAAAAGAACTAGGAGCTCAGGGCAGTGCACAAGAGCCTGAGAAATATAGTAAAGTAATGTCTAACAGTAATAGTAAATCAATGTCTAACATGCCGGCCTGCTGCTGTTATTGAACTGCAACTCCCTGACTACTGTACACATTAAAAACATCTAAAAAAGGTACACTATGCATTCATTTTTTATATATGCATTTCTGAGAGATTTCAGGGCCAAGTGAGACCTACTGAGGCCCACAGCAAATCCCTTTTTCGGTCAGTCTATCAATAAACTAAATAAAAAATCTGGTTGGTTGCTATGATGAATTGCATGGTTCAAGACAACATGTAATTCTTAATATCTGACTGTTGTTGAATCTATTAGTATGCTCTGTATTTTGAATTGCTGAATGGCTTATTTACCACAAAATATTTAACCACAACAATCCATATTTTTCTGACAATTTTTTTCCTGCAGTAAGGTAGAACAAAGTGCAGAAATATATAGGTAGGGGTTTGACTCTGAGGAAGTGCCAAGTATGTAGGCAAGAAACGCGTTAATCAGCGCACCCACTGCACAATAATTGTGTATTAATAAAGTTGCTTTTTAAGAAAATATTTGGCCATCTATGGATGTCCAGAATAGCGCCCGGTAATGCAGGACCTTTTTGTGCTAAAGGGGTTTTACCTGGCCAGTATTTTACCCACATGGCCAGTTAAAATGATGCTTTCTACCAATGTTATTAATAGGGAACAAAATATAAAAATACGGAGAGGCTGGTATTATTTTTCAGAAAAGGTGGCAACCCTATATATCAGTGTTAGGTTGCATAGTCCTTGCTGCTTTTGTCTCCTACCCTCAACTGCTTATTTCTCATGTTGTACTCACAGCTTACTGTGGGTATGGAGCAAGAAGCCCACCCTGCCCTCCTTCAACCTCAAATACCTGCACTTCATGCCACATAAACATGGTGAGTTGTGATTACAACATGATAAAGCAACACTCCCCCAACCCTGCATTAATCAATGTACAGCACAAACAACATTAGGGCTTTTAGGGTATTAAGATGCAACATGCACAGATGCTGTATTTTCTTGCACTTGTGCTCAGGAGACAATAGAGGGTTGCATTTGAAACTGAATCACATGATATGCATATTTACATGCTCAGCATTTGTTTGTAAACGCAGATAAAGTTGCATATCGCTTGCTTTTGGAGAGAACTGGGTCTTACAATCCCCCACATTGGAGCATTGGAGATTAGAGCAAACTTGTAAACATTGGTGGGGTCCAGGGTCTGTGCTGACCCTATTCCACAATAGCGAGGAAGTTTGGGAAAGAGTTGAATGCAATGCTACAGCAAGTAGAAACCAGGCACCTTAATTACCTTCAGGACCTCCATCAGAAAAGACGGGGGCCCACACAACAAAATTATCTGGGCCCTGCCCAGCACCCCAGGCCCCACCCAGAACCCACACACTCCCTCACCACAGTAAAAAAGCCACACAAACATGGGCTCTAAATAGGGTTGCCATCTGTCCGGTTTTAACCCGGACCCAGTCAAAACTTCCTGCCCGGTTGTCCAAATGAGTAAAACCAGGCAGGATTCCATTGACTGACATGGCGATCAGGCAATTGCTGATCACTCCATCATAGCCACGCCTCCTGACATCAGGGACATGGCTATCTACGCGACGGCCCGCCCCCTACCCGGTCTTCACCGTTTCAAAAGGTGGCAACCCTAGCTCTAAAACACAAACACTATAAACCCATTGGTATCCAGCCCCCCCTCCACAAGTTCAAAAACATATTGGTGGCCAGGGACCCCCCTATAAGTTAAAGACAAACAATTGCTGGTCAGGGGCCCACATAAAAGTTAAAAAATCTTCATTTGTGGCCAGACCCCCCAAAAGTAAAAAAAAAAAACAATTGGTGGTCAGACGCCCCCATAAAAATTTAAAAACTTCATTGGTGGCCAGGCCCAAGTTAAAAAAACATTAGTGATCAGGGGCCCCATAGAGAATTAAAAAAGAAAAACTTTGGCAGCCAGGGGTCCATAGAGGAGTAAAAGAAAACATTGGTGGCTAGTAGAACCTCAAGTTCTTCAGGTCTTTTTGAAGTTTATGTCTGTTTGCGGCTTTGTGTCTGTTCGCGCCTTTGGTTCTTCGGCTTCAGGTCTTCTGCGATATCCTGCACCCTCTTAAGGAAGGCCCAGTTAATTTGGAGAGTTCAGCATAGCCAGGCCCCCCTTAAAACATAAAATTTACTGGGACGTCTGCCCCCTGTGCCCCCTTGATGGCGTGCCTGGTTACCGTATGGTCAGCAGTGTAACTAGAAGGGGTCTGAAACCCCTGCACCCACCCAGCAGTCTCTGCCCAACCACTCGCTTATCTGTGGATGATGGCCAGAAGGGGCAGGGGAAGGGAACTACCATGCAGCAGACCCCCACTGCTTATAGTCCTGCCATTGCCTATAAAATATAAATTCATATGAACATTTTACACATGGAGAGGCGTGGCACAAGTTGAGTTATGTCCAAGTTTTTGTTAAACTGCTTGCCATTATAGTTGGTGGCTTATGCATGTCATAATGCACGACAGATCCCACTGGCATACAAAAACCATAGCCCTCCTTGTTTTCAGCAATAATTCCTCAAATGTGTATCAGTAGTAGCCAAAGGACTACCATCAGCTGTAAGAAGGAAGTAGTTTGCAGACCAAACCTGGCATTTTATCTCCAAGTTGTTTTTTATTTGCTTTGCAATATAGAGGTTGATAGAAAACACAGGGGTGCTTCACCAATGAGGTGAGTTGAGGCTTTCGCCTCAGGTGGCAGTGCCCCACTAGGTACCAGGGGCAGCAAAAATGCTGCTCCTGGTACTTTAAGAGCGAATTTCCGGGGGAGGGGGGGCAGCAGCAACCACTGCTGCCTCAGGCGGCCGAGGGGCCAGGATCGCCCCTGAGAAAACAACTGTACTTTAGCTCTGCAAAACTGCAGAGTTCTCATATTACATAATTAAGAAAACACTGGGGTTAAAGATGCTAAATATTTAATCTTCTGGAACATTAGAAGAAGTGGATTTTTGAGAACTTAAAGCCGCAATGTTACAGTAAGAAGTCCGAGGGAGGAAAGAGAAAAGGATTAAAGAGGATTAAAATGATGATTCATGTGATTCCTGTTAATCAGAATAGTTCACCTTCGCTATATCTCTTATTCAGAGGAGCAGATACCATAGATAGCATTAGACTTACCATCATTAGACTATGGGTTGTTTCATACACTCAAACCCCCGAATTTTACATAAACCGTCCCTTCACGTTCTAATGCATTTCAATGTGAGCAATTTACCTGTTTCCCCACATTTTACATCATAATTTTTCTTTTAAACTCCTTTTTATCCCCTGTGAATGTTGGTTTTCCTCCATTTCAAGTCTGCAGTTTACACCATTTTTACAGGAAAACCCAAAATTCATGTACCCCCATTTCACAAGCAACAGCTTAAATCATGCTTAAATATGCTCTCATCCTATCCCATCTAGACTTCAGTAACCTTTTACTTGCTGGCCTCTCTAACTCCCATTTGTCACCATTGCAGTCTGTGTCGCTACTAGAATCCTTCCCCTCTCATCTAAGAAAGAACAGGCCCCTCCACTACTGAAATCCTTACCTTGGCTTCCCTTAAAGGAGAAGGAAAGCTACCAAGACAGTTTACTGCCAGTAGTTTATCCACAATAGTGCAAGCTAGAATGCTATATTTATTCTGTAGAATGTTTTACCATACCTAAGTAAAAAGCTGTAGAAGCTCTCTGCTTGTTTAGGATAGCAGCTGCAGTATTAGCTTGGTGTGACATAATTTCCTGCCAGAGTCTCTCATTGCTCATTTATAGCACTGGGCTCAGATTACAGCAGAGAAGGAGCAAATTGAGCATGCTCACGCCTGGGAGGAGGTTTAAGCTGAAGGCAGGAAGTCTGATACAGAAGTTCATGTGTACACAATAGAAGGAAATAAATGCAATGTTTCTTTTGACAGAGGTCTCAGAGTAGCACTACTTTGATGGTTTACTGGTGTATTTAGGTAGACTTACTTAGTTTTAACCTTTCATTCTCTTTTAAAGCAGCAAATAACTTAAAAGCTTATTTTAATTCAAACACCTTCATTTCCCTGCACCTCAGAATTTGTTTTGTGCTCCATACATTCCTGGCAGACTCCTATGTCCACTCAGAGCCATGATTTGGTCACACCACCCACTAACACTACTGTTTTCTCTTGATGCTCCCTGAATTTCTCTGGAGACAATATTTCCTCAGTTGGCTAAAAAATAAATTCAGTGACTGCCTCTTGAAGCACTCACATAATATCTTCATAATATCTTCATACCTTAAGTCTACGAGAAAATCATGTAAACATTAACTTAACCCAATAGGCTGATTTTGCTTCCAATAAGGATTAATTATATCTTAGTTTGGATCAAGTACAATGTACTATTTTATTATTACAGAAATTGAGTCTATGGGAGGTGGCCTTTCCATAATTCGGAGGTTTCTGGATAACGGGTGTCTGGATAACAGATCCCATATCTGTACCATTCAGTTGACATCACCTTTGAAAACCATTTTGTATGATAAAGATGTTGCAGCCAAGCAACTGCACTTCACTGGGACATGCAGAGATTAAACCACATATTAAATCAGTTTACAGAGATCAAAAAAGGGATTAACTGTTTAAAATAATTTAGAAAATCAGAACGTTGAGCAGATCTCATTTCTCAACAGTTACCAAAAAAGCTTAAATACTGGAGTACAGAAAGTAAAGGCTCTGATTTTATTTGGAACAAATACTCTTATTGCTGATAAAACTATTATGGCATCAGATGGTCCCCAAACTCAAGATAAACAAAACAAAAATAAATAAAGCTCTGTAATCTCAGTGTATGGACTGGACTGCCTGGACTATTTTTATCTATCATGCTTGCTTTCAACCTTTTTTGTATTGCACCTACATCAAAGTCTTTTAGGGCAGTGGTTTCTGAACTGCGAGGCTGGCCCCCGGGATGAGGGCATGGGGCAGTGACTGGGGAGTTCAGCCTGAAGGCCGGTCAGGATATGAATTGGGGAGATTTGACATTTTTTCTGGATGAAAGCCCATCTTAAATGTCAGCTAGGGTAAGATATGGAGTGAATATGTATATGTTGTTCTAGATATTCTTGCAATTATAAATGAATTACTGAAACACCAATATTTTCCTTAATCTGTACTCACTTGATCATTTTAGGGCAGCTCTGACCTTCAAGGAGGGCCCTGAACAAAGTTTGGACTTTAGGGTTACCCTTAGGGTTATACAGAAGGGTCTTTGGATTGCTTTTGCTACTGATGATTGCTGGCAATGAAATGGTTAAAAGTACAAAAAACAGAACAGCTAAGAATCCTATTAAAATATATACAATTGTTGGCATTGTAATATGTGGAAGTGTCAGTTTGGTTATTCTTTATGTACTAGGTTGTACCTATCTATTAAGGGGGTTATTCACTAAACTCCGAATGCAAAAATCAGAAAAAAATTGTGATTTTTAGTTTATAAAATTTAGAATCAGAAAATTCGGCATTTCAGACCCGTTGAGGTTGCATAAAAGTCAATGGGAGAAGTCCCAATGATTTTTTGATGTGTAATACCCCAAATTTTTCCGGCAAAAATTGGAGATTTCGGGTGAAAAATTTGGACTTTGATAAATAAGCCCCTTAATGTCAGGCCCATACTACTGACAGACGTAACCTCTTATCAGGTGTGCTCATCCATTGGCTCATTGTGCATACTGGGAGCTGTAGTAAAACCACCATTGGACCACATTTGCTATTATAACTTTTAGGGGGTTATTTACTAAAATCCGAATTTATCTCACATTTTATTTAAAAAAAACACGACCAAACTCCCATGCCCAATTTTAGCTTATTTATTAATTTATTAATTAATAGAATTGCTCTTATTTTTTGGGCTTTTTCGCCGAATCGCCCTCATTTTTTGAGATTTTGTCAGGAAGTCCTGTAAAAAGTCCGATTTTCGTGCTAAACCCAGCACAGACCACAAAAACTTTAAATTGAGGTAGATACCTCTCCCATTGACTTAAACAGGACCTTGACAGGTCTGAGATGGCAAATTTTCTGACTCTGGTTTTTTGCAGCATTGGGGTATAATAAATTACAAAAAGTAGATGCTTTTTTCCTCTAAAAATTTGAGTTTTCTAGTGAAAAAAACTAAGATTTTTCGAGGTTTTAACATTTGGATTTTAATAAATAACCCACATAATCTAATAGTAAGCAAGAATACTAGTAAGAAGTCTGTCATCTTTCAGGAGTTTTCTATTATGACTACATCAGGCCTTCTGAGCCTGGGGAAAACAAGTAGATCCCGGGATACAAGAACAAAACATAGAAACATCTTGCTGTGCTTATTTAGATTGTGGGTCTGTGTTGCTTCAAGTGCGCTCATATCTATCTGAATCCTCCTATAAACAAGCCAAGCGGAATATTAGGAGATGACATGCTTTACAGTAATAAGATAGACCATTAGTACAATTGCGTTTCAGCTCCAGTGATTTAGCTGCAAGAGAAAAGTGACCCTATTATTAATCTGGATGATTTTGTTTGCTACATAAAAGTAAATAGCATCAAAGCTCAGTCAGAGAAAAGGCTGCATTACACAAAATAAAAGAATTCTTAGGATTTTCTATGCATTACATTATTTATAGTTTGTGTTTTCATGCAAACACGGGGAAATGTGTATTAAGGAAAAATAAATATTGCCAGAATCATTTTTCTCAGCTTCTCTTCAACATTGTGGGAGCTATTTATGAAGTGTTTAAGAAATAATCCGTAGGACTTGGTCACACATTATCATTCTCACCCATTTAGAAAGCTTTAATATTTTCCATTGAAGTTATAAGAAAACTTCGGGTTAAGAAAGATGTCATCACAGGTAGAAACTTGTAATTAAAAATTACTTGGAAGAGCTGATTAACTCTAGATATTAAAACATCAATGAATTCTACTCTAAATTTTTCAAACAAAAGTACTTTCCCTTTCCATAGTAAATAATAATGGACAGTGGCATAACTAGCCTCCCCCTCCAGACTTTTGATACCTACCACACCCTTAGGACGCAATATGCCTTATTGCAACTTAGGTGGGCACCCCCTAATAGTTATTTAGTTATGCCACTTGGTCTGAGCTGTAGAATATGGGGCAAATTTACTAAAGGGCGAAGTGACTAACGCGGACGAAAATTCGCCAGCGTGATGACATTTCAGTACATCGCCAATTTACTAACATTCGCTGGCATAACTTTGCAAGCGAAGGAGATAGACTCTAGCAGTAATTCGCTCCCTTACGCCGGGCGAAGTTGCGCTCTGACAAATGGACGGAACTACGCAAATTCACTAAGATGCGGATTTTACTGAATGTTTCCTCTTGTGCCAGACTTGCCTTTGCCACCTCAGACCAGGCAAAGTGCAATGGAGTAGATAAGACTTCCTCAAAAAATAGTTGAAAAAGTCCCAAAAACGCTTTTTCCATTTTTCAGGGTGATAGGCTGCAAAAGAGCATAATTTTTTTTGGGGTAACCGGCTTCCCCCCTAAATTTCCTAACATATGGCACATAAACTATATACTGGGCTCATATGTAGGGCAATATAACAACTATATTTTATTTTATTAAGGTTTCCCGTGCTTGTAGTGTAATGTATTTGCTGCAACATATACGTCCATTCAACTTTAACTTCCCGCCGTATGCAAATTAGGCAATGCTAGCCTACTTGGCTAGCATTGCCTAATGCTGTTACTGCCCTTGGTGCAGTAACAGCAGCGCAACTTCGCCAGAGTTCGGCGCCCTAGACGCAACTTCGTGTTTTAGTGAATTAGCGTTCTCCTGGTGAATCTACACCTGGTGAAGTGTTGCGCTGTGAGCGAAGCTGTTGCTGACGAATTTTCGGAAGTTGGTGAATTTGCCCCTATGTGTAGAATGTATCAGAAGGAAATAATTCCAAAGAACTTGTGGTTTAATAACTAAGAGAAGTTTGTAAATTGTGCCAGTTACCTGTTTGTGCTATTTATCAGTGGCTTAACTAGGTCTTACTGGGCCCCACAGCAAGTTTAATTTAGGGCCCCAAAATATTGTTAAATTAACCTATTGTACCAAGAAATATTAAAACTGTTTATTAATTAGGGGCGGGCCAAAGGTCACATAACTACTACACTGCCTAAGCATTAATAACAGTCAGATTTTATTGGAGGCTTTTTACAACTGGATATATTCTGCATATCATTTGGTCTTATTACCATATTACATTATTAAGTATGGCCCTAACCTCATGTACCTGTATTTTATCACTCCTAATTATATGTCAGGTCTATTAGATATAATTCCTTATATTACCTGAATGGATACAAAACTTTAAAGCAAATTTAAATAAAGCTTCATTGATTCATTTATGTCTAGTTGACCTGTGCCTTATGCACCATTAAAGCTTGGCTCATCTATATTTCAGATATGATGGTTCAATCTCTGAATATGTTGCATAACCCTAGGACTGGCCTAATAGGTCCCTAACAAGTCCCTGCTAGGTTGTTTCCTTTTAAATTTTAGACAGTCGACTAATCCCAGGTTGAACTAGTTTGACGTAGTGATGTGTTTGAAGGCCCACTCGAAAAAAGTGTATTATACGAGACATTATCTATAGTCTACTGAGCATCGCTATAGTCTCAATTGTCAATAAGACTCATGTCAGTTTATTTGCTGCAGGTCCTGCAATTCCTGTGGGTGTTGATGTACAAGTTGAAAGCTTGGACAGTATTTCTGAAGTTGATATGGTATGTTTTATCTCTATGTCTTACTCTTAAACTAAAGTTATTATATTAATTATTTTGCTATGTAATGTATTTTAAGTAGCAATGAGAGTGACGTAGCATTTGAGCATTGACTGAAGTAATTCCAAGTTATTATGTAAAGAACTGACGACAAATATGTGACTTTCTAACACAATTGTACTTACTACATAGGAATACCAGTGTTGGCAAGCACATGCCAAACCACAAAACCTAGGTAGTTGACCCTGCTATGAAAGTTGCCATTTAAAGCCTAGTTCAGCTAGCCACACTCACAATTACATAGTACTACGTGGTACATTCAGACTTCTACGCCACTTCCCTTCCAGCTATTTGCATTGAGATTTTACCCAGGATTCCTCAGGGAAGTGACAAGAAAGCTTGTGGCCCCCCATGTCAGTGAGAACTGAGGGACATGGAAAAGGCTAAAACTGCAAACAGAGCAAGTAATAATTTCAGAGAAACATTGAAAAATAAAAAGCCATTATACATTACATAAATCCATTGGGGAAAATAAAAAAAGGCAATGTAGTAGTATAGAATTGGCATAACAAATAATTGCCAGGAAGTACAAAAACAAGAAAAAAGTGATAACAGGCCCCCTGACTTCCACCTTTAACATTCTTATTAAATTGCATCCTCAAGGCTCAAAATACTCCATAGATTAGGGATACGGGCAAGGGTGTAGGCATAATATCTCTTGTGGTTGGAATCATGACTGTATAAATATCTGCATTTTGATTTCCAATCATGGCAACATGACAGATGTCCTGCTTCCTGGTCAATAAAAGCAGCAGGATTTCCACAAAGTCATTTAACATCTCCACAGTACCAGTTGTCTTAACCATGGACTTTGGGCTTCATTAGAGCAACAATATTAATAGAGGCAGCCCCCAGCCTTAGCCAGGAACTTTAATACATGTACACAGGGCTTAATTTAAAGATTTTACAACTCTAGACCATCTCTCACACACACCCTCCTTGCACCCAGCGCTGGAGGTTCCTGTTCTCCAGCATAATGATCACTTTCCCTAGGCCCATCACTCGCATACCCTCCAAGCCCAAACCCGCTCCCTGCCACTCACAACCCCCTTCACCTGGTGACAGAGCTACCTCTGCTCCAACTAGTTTGATTGCTTCCACTGGGGACTGGGCATGTGGGAGATTCAAATCAAAATTCCCCAGTTCCCATTGGCAATGTGGCCATTATTCGGCATGCCACCCCCACATTTTTGATGCCCTAGGCCTTGTGGCCTGCCCACAAATACAGGCCTTCATGTACAGCTCCTTATAAAGAAATGGTGATAATGGCCAGATCAGGTGTGCTCCAATTTTGGGGTACCACTCTCCCTTCCCCTTGGGTTAGGGACTTTTCCGATAATTTATTTTTATGATTTGCACCGGTGCTGCCAAGTTTAAGTAAGGTTTATTTTGAAAGTTACATGCCCATTTTACTATGCTTGCCTCTAGGGTGGAAAAAGTACAACATACAGTATAAGCATAACATAATTAAATAAAGTGGACAGAGTAATATATCAGATAATATTATGTGCCTTCTAGAAACATACATTATTTACACTATAAACAGGCTTAACTATATCTCATGTCTCTCCTCCTGGAGATCTCCCTTCTCTAGTTTTCTTTACTGTTTATTTTCTGTTGACATATACATTGAGACAAGTCTAACTATGTTTAAGCATGTATGAAAATAGATCAGGGGATGACTAGGAGACAAGTACTGTATATACTATTTTTAGATACTATCTTGTAGTCACTGTATATAAGAATTTTTTAATGACATTCAAATCAAATCTGTTCAGGCAGGTTTTACTGAAATAGTCACATTGAAGGTCAAGAAAGCCTTAAGGTAATGGTAAAACAACATGCAATATGAATATGAATGTGTGTGTACTTTATTCAGGATTTTACCATGACATTATATCTGAGACACTACTGGAAGGATGAAAGATTGTCATTCCCCAGCAGCACCAACAAAAGCATGACTTTTGACAGCAGGCTGGTAAAGAAGATATGGGTACCTGATGTCTTCTTTGTTCACTCCAAAAGATCCTTTATTCATGACACAACTACAGATAACATCATGCTCCGTGTGTATCCAGATGGACATGTCCTGTACAGCATGAGGTATGGTTTTGCTTTATAAAACATTTTAAACTCAAAAGGCAATTAGTACTACTGAATAGAAATACAAGTTCTATCCTGTTTAAATTGGCATTAAATAACAAGCCTCTATTCTGATTTTACAATTGTACCCATTTCAGTATTGATGTTTTGTCCTGTTCTGATTATAATTAAAGGGGTAGTGCACCTTCAAGATTTGAAATGGGGGTCACTGAGCCAGGTCGTCCACAAACTCTGTGAGCATACAATTTTATTGTTACTTGTATTTCTATTCCCCTCTTCTGTTCATATTGAAGTCTTACATTCAAACCACTACCTGATTGCTAGGTTAATTTCAAACCTAGTAACCAGATAGCGGCTGAAATTCCAAGCTGAAGAGCAGCTGAACATAGAGCTAAATAATAAAACCACGAATAATACATATGAAGACCAAATGCAGATTGTATCAGAATATCGATTTTTACATTATACGAAAAGTTTTAAAATCCCCTTTAATATATTTTCATATAGACTGTAGTCTGATAAATGTAATGGAATTTGCTTTTGTATCTCATATATAGGGAAACCATTGTACTATTTGCCTGCAGGTTAAACAAGGAAGAAGGTCATTCATATAAATGCATTTACGTAATGAATGCAACACAAGACCGTGGGTAGTAACATAGTACTGTGGTGGGTTACTCTAAAACATAAATATAAATTGTGTGCCTTTCTTTGGATTTCCTATCAGAATATGTTACAGAGTTGCATTTCTAACCTTAAGCCATAAAAGAGGTTTCCGGTCTTCTGGGCCTTTAGGCCACTTGCTGCCTTCAGGAGCTGTCTACATGTAAAGGCAGCATGTGACATTGCTTACTCACACTGCTAAAAACAGCCACTGGCAAATCTCAGAATAAGTTCAAAATTTACAGCTTCTGTCATGAAGTATCCCTGACAGAAGAGTCGATGAACAGTGGCAGATGCAAATATGTCATCTATATTTCAGCTAAAATGGTCAAATATAATCATTGCTTTCCACATGGTTCAGTTGTATTTCTCCTTTTTCACCCCCCAGAATTACAGTGACAGCAATGTGCAACATGGATTTTAGCCGATTTCCTCTGGATACGCAGACGTGCTCCTTGGAGCTGGAAAGCTGTTAGTATTGGTTCTGGTGTCATTTTACAAAACATCTGTTCTGTATAATTATTCGCCATCATAATTTGCTTAATGAACTTCACTTATATCAGCACTGTAAGTTCATTTTGGAAATATGGTATTTTTTTGGAATTTTAATGATTCTGGTTTTCTAGAATTTCTCTCATATTTATATTAATAACTTCTCATGAATGCATACGAAAAGGCAACAATCACTAGATGGTGCCATAAGTTAGGAACCTGCAGTGATTGTATTTAATTACCTGATAACCCGGGCTTGTTCTCCTACCAAAAGAAAACTGGCCTGGGCCGTAGCTCCTCCAGCAACTCAACGGAGCGATCCTCTTCCTGCTTCTTCCATCTCTTCTCAGTTGAGTGAAAAGCCAAACTTCAACACAAAAGCCAGCCTTTTCACTCTACTGTGCATGCGCCGGCCACAGGTTTTTGAAGAAAGAAGAAGCAGTAGGATCGCTCTGTGGTGTTTGCTGAGCTGGGGCAGTTTTCTGCTAGCGGGAGCACTCAGGTATCAGGTAAGTGATTATAGTAACTTGGGGGTGCCTAACTTTTGGCACCGCAAAGTGATTTTATATATAAACTGTATGAGATACATTTACTAAAGTAAACTGTAAATGTCAACTTTGGTTATGGATGCTCTCCATCTCCATAGTACACAAAAACCCAAACACAACATACACAACCTATCCATAAATCCACACAATCCAAGTAAAGCCAAGTAAAACTCTACATTCGTAAACATTTCCCTGTCTAAAGAAGCAGGAGGAATCAATACTATTAAAGGGGTTGTTCAGCTTCCAACACATTTTCTAGTTCAGACTTTTTTCAGTTACTTTCAGTTTTCTATTGAAATTTAAAGTTTCGTATTTACCTTCTTTCTTTCTGATTCAGATTTGAGAGGGGGGTCACTGACTATAAGCTGTTCTTAATGATGCATCAATTGATACATTTATTCTCATGGCCCTGCTGAGCAGCATTCCTGAGTTTCATTAAATGCAGCTGTTAGAATTGATATCATATTCCACAGGTTCTGTTGAGAAATGTATCAACCAGGGCCGCCATTACAAATCACGGGGCCCCGAACAAAAATATGTCTGGGCCCCCAAGGATTGTAATGGTTATAAAATAAAACACACAGTGGTGGCCATTGGTTAAAAAAAACCTCCAAAGTAAGGAGCAAGTGGAAGACTGCCTGCTTGGTAAGCTGTGAAGCACAGTAGGCAACATTCAGTAGTATCACTGGAGCGGAAATCAGAGGCTGAAGAAGGCAACAGAAATTACAGGCCACGGCTCCCTCCTTACTGTGCCTATTCTGTCTGTGGCCTCCTACAGTAATGTCGCTGCAAGGTGGGGGTGACTGATTAAAGATAAAATAGTGCATACTGCAAAGGGAGAATCACAATGCCTGGGAGGAGACAGCTGGAAAGGAGGGGGTGGAACCCGATATTACAAGCATTAATTAAAAAGGAATGTACATAGGGTTAATTATATGATACTATAGTATCTAGAACTATCTAGAACTCTCTATTCACTGTACCTCATCATTACTTGGATTTTTACAAAAGTGTCTGTATCGTCTTAGCCTTATGCAGCTTTCTGTACAGCTAGTTTCCTCTTCAAAGTCCCAGTAGAGTCACACACGGATTGGTTAGGCTGGAGGGTGAAATCTTAATTCCCCTACCTCACCTATTCAATCACAATACGGCTCTACCAGGACATAAACTTTGAAGAGGAAATGAGCACTACAGAAATTTTGTAAAAGGAAAAAAAAAAAAAAAAAAAGGTCAAAAAGTGGCAAAAAGTCTTTATCTCTGGTGCATAATCTGAAAACAATTGAACTGGTAAAGTGTTTGGAAGGTGAACAACCCCTTTAAAATAAAAGAAGAAAGGGCAGGAAACACAGAACACAAGATAATAAGGACAAATGTAAGACCAAACCAAAAAGCTGCCGAATGGAACTGCAGATAAGAGAGGGTAAAGCAGTTGTATAACAGGATGCACAACAAAATCGGAATGTCTCTAAAAATAGATAAATATAAAGGGAGCAATAATAAAGGGTACATACCGAGGGCTAATAGAAAATTTAAACAAATAAGTAAGATGAAAATGCAAACTAACGAGGAACTGGGGATCAGGAATTAAAGACAGAAGATATGGTAAAAGAAAAAGGAAGATAGTAAAACACAATATGGAAGGGAAGAGATAACATTCTAAAATATGCTTCATATTTATTTTTTGCCTGTGGTGATGCGGTCTTCTCTTCCTTTCCAGATGCTTATACTGATGAAGATTTGATGTTGTACTGGAAAAAAGGAAATGAATCATTAAAAACGGATGAAAAGATTTCTTTGTCTCAGTTTTTGATTCAGAAGTTTCACACTACATCTCGACTCGCGTTCTACAGCAGCACCGGTACTGTTGCTAAATGCATTTACCTTCCTCATTCCGAGAGTTCTTGTTTTGGGAATTACAGTAGTTATCAGACCTGGACCGTGCAAATGTTCTAACCACCTATTATTTAGTAAGGAAATGTTTGGCATAAATTGCCCCACACACACTTTTGTGCATTATAAAGTGAGCTGCAAAATTAATTAGTGGGTTTGAGTAGCATACACCTACTTTACAGGAGAAAAAAAGCTTAACAAAGAAGTAGGTTAGAAATGTTGGGCTTCTGTACCAGCCCAATGTAACGCCAGCCCTTTAGCAGTGAAGATTTGTGCCTCAAAATATACCCCAGTAACTCCCCATTTTCTTTATCTTCTGATTCACTGCACATGCTCTGTGCTGCTGTCAATTACCTGAGCATAGGGACAGACTCACAATATACTGCATATATAAAATATTAATGTCACAATACAAGGCTGATTATTAATTAATTCAGATTCACATTATATGGCAGCTCTAAAATCAGTACAATTTATATCAGAATGTACTAATCAGCCCTGTAGCATCAAATTCTATGACACATTTTGATGACCCTTAAGTTTCGCAACAGCTGCCCAGACCACACTGAGCATGTGCACAGGGCTGTATTTATATATAGGCACTATCTCCCCCAGTCTTGGTGACTTTTAATAAATCCAGTGTCTAAGCTGGGAGGGGTTAGGAGTATGAAACGCATTTTTGTGTGTCGCGGGTGGTAATTACTTCATACATACATACATACATACATACATACAGTTGTGCGTGTGACATCACTTCCCCAAACTGGTCCAGTGCCTACTGTGGCACTGGACCTAAATACTGTGCTGCATAGGTCACTGACACTCCTAATAAAATCAAGATGGTGACCCCTGTGCACAACTTTAAAGGCCTAAATCATTACTATTATACAGATTTTGAAACTAGGGCAGTAATATGAATATATAGCATTTTTAATGGTATTTGTTTGTTTAGGTTGAGTTCCTCTTTGATCCGTAGCACTCAATCGTAAAATCCAGGTTCCACTGCGACACATTCAGTTACATTGAGTAGGAGAAACAACAGCCTGCCAGAAAGCAGTTCCATCCTAAAGTGCTGGCTCTTTCTGAAAGCACATGACCATGCAAAATGACCTGAGATGGCTGCCTACACACCAATATTACAACTAAAGAATACACTTGCTGGTTTAGGAATTACATTTTAAATGGTAGAGTAAATTATTTGCAGTGTAATTTAGAAATAAAAACTACATCATAAAAATCATGACAGAATTCCTTTAAGAAGAATAACCCATCCATTATCCTAATGCTGGAGCTACAGGTTACAGGGTAATGTTTACTAAGGCTCAAAATGGTTGCCTGAAGTGAGCAACTAGACGGCATCTGAGCAACAGTTAAGCAGAACAGTGTTTGGTGTTGTCCTGACAGGGACAGTTTGTATGAAGTGCAATGTAAGCATCTTGTATATTGTTATCTTGCCATAAACAACAAGTCTAAATCAATTTGTTTTTAGCTGACTTTAAATCACCAACTCCCAAAATGTCTAATTTTTCCTCATGTCCTTTCTGGTGAGTGTAATTCATTCCGATGTATCAGTACAACGCATATTGTTGCTTCAGGGATATGTCAATCAGCCTTTGCCAAACCAGCAGTTTATTTTGTAGTGTCAGTTTAACCTCAAGCTCCAAAATGCCTTCTATTGAAGGAACAGATTTACTCTGAGGCAAAGAATCAGGGTAAAAGTTGTTATAGAAGTGCATCCTTAGCTTTATCATTTGCTTCATTCCAGCTTTTGTAGAACAGGTATAGGATCTGTTATTGGCAAACTCATTATCCAGAAAGGATAGACTTATCGGATGGTCATCTCTCCCAGAGTGTACTTTAAGCAAATAAGAGCAAAACATGTTTTAATGAATTCCTTTTTCTCTGCAATAATAAAAGAGTGAATTGTGCCTAGTACTTGAGGTTAATAAGCTGCATAAATCCATAAATTTAGAAGATTAAAGGTATAAGACACATATGGATATAGCATTAATATGGTGGGTGTACTTTATAAGCAGTTCATTTTATCAGCAACTGCTAAGCTAACTGATGGCATTTGTCACCTAGCAGGTGAGGAGCAGCTAAACAATGAGCGGCTGCCTGGGGGCATTACTATATTACTGCCTCTTCATTCAGTATATAAGGTTGTACAAAATACAGCATCAACAGTCAAATATATTTCCCAGTAACCTAAAAATGTGATTTTCTTTATTTGCAGGATGGTACAATCGCCTGTACATCAATTTCACATTACGGCGTCACATCTTTTTCTTTCTGCTGCAAACTTATTTTCCAGCAACCTTGATGGTCATGTTGTCTTGGGTTTCGTTCTGGATAGACCGTAGAGCTGTTCCCGCTAGAGTCTCTCTGGGTACGATGTTAATACGTACAATACCATGATGGATTTCCTTATATTATACTTTTGAAGTATACATTTTTTTTTTGATTTCTGGGCTGCAAATTTACATGGTATAGTGTATACCATCATTTTAAGATGAGCAATCTGGGTCATTTCTGGGTGAATGGACATGTAACTTTTGAGTCATAGCAGAAGTGAGCAATGGTATGACATGTGAAGGTCAGTAGAATGCTGTACAGTCGATCATTGCTGGTACCATTGCAGTGGCGTAACTAGATATTACTGGGCCCCACAGCAACTTTTTTTTCAGGCCCCCAAAATGTCTGGAGGTTGACCTGTTTTATCAATTATTTATGAATACAATATATAGGACCTTGTGGGACCCATATTTCTCTTGGGCCCCCCTGCAGCTGCAGGGTCTGCTTCCTCAGTAGTTGTACCACTGTCATTCCATGGGTGATTGGAGATCATTTTGGTATAGGACTAACAAACTTATTACTTGAACCAGTATGATCTTTTTTAAGATGCGTTAATCTGAAAATAAATCTTTCTTTTTCACAGGTATAACCACGGTGTTGACCATGTCTACCATCATAACGGGAGTAAATGCCTCCATGCCCAGAGTCTCATACATCAAAGCCGTGGACATTTACTTGTGGGTTAGTTTTGTGTTTGTCTTCCTATCGGTGCTGGAATATGCAGCCGTGAATTATTTGACCACTGTGCAAGAGAGGAAAGAAAGGAAAATGCGGGAAAAGGTAACATTTAAATGGCATGATCCTTGCTCATCACTAATGATTCATTTATGTCAATATTCTAATCTGCATTATCAGTTAACGCCTTTACAGTGTAGAGGACTCATATGTTACAACGTGGGGTTAACTCATGTAGTATTTCACAGGTAGGGATTCTCCTTGCAGTAAACCTTCAGGCTCCAAAGAGGAAACATAGAAATCCCATAGCATAAAACCATTTATTCATAAAATATTTAAAAAGTTTGTTTTGCACTCACATTTGCTACGAAGTCAGTCACATAGAAAAAAAGTCTTTATGTAGGTTGCCAATTTAATATAAGGAGGGCTGTGTTGCAGCAGAGCTCTCTCCTCGTGGGGTTCCCCACAGCTTATTGTGACGTCACTTCCGGCTGATGCTTTTCTCCAAACCACTCAGCTTCCTCAGAGGCATCATACATAATGGGACTGGACAGAATTTTTTTTATAAAATAATTTCTATAAAAGATTTATTAAAATGTTTGGTTTTAACTAAGACTACTGTGTTACTTTTTACTGAGTGTGAGGAACATTATCCTTGCAGCCAGGAAAGTGTTTATTGACACATTTAACCAAGCAGATAAATGTATCCGCAATGATCTCTAACTCCGTTTTTACAAAATAAAAGAGAACTATACATCTGAATGTTGCAGGTAACCCATAAACCAGCTCCTATGGAAAACACTGTTTCATATTAAAACTTGTAATGAAAAATAACTTTCTAGTAATATATGCCATTGGATAATCCCTTATAATACACAAAAGCCATGAATATCCTGTAAATTATATCCTTATAAACGGTGAGTTCTGATGTCATCAGTTATAAACGGTGAGTTCTGATGTCATTTCTGTCACATGACTCACTGAAATTTGTGTATTATAATAAATAAAGAACCCCCATTTGCAAAATATGAGGATATTAGAAGTTACCTCGGAGTTCGATGACCTGTATAAAAACACTCGGCCTTCGGCCTCATGAAACTCCTCGGTAACTTATAATATCCTTATATTTTACAAGAGGGGGTACTTTATTCACTATATAAAATAACTGGCATTTCAAGTACTAAAGGTCGCCTTTAGGCTCATAGGAGGCAATGTGCTCACACACACATACTAACGACACTTATAAGGGGCAGATTTATTAAGGGTTTAATAGTACATTCAAATTTTTTAATTTTTTTGATTTGTTTCACACATTTAAATTTTAATTCCCCAATTCAATGTAAATTCGAATATGAGATTTATCACACCTTGACCATGGAAACAGTTCTAATTTGAATAGTCGCCACCTAAAACATGCCGAGGTCATTTACAAGTCAATGGCAGAGGTCCGTTGAACCATTTGAAGATGTTAATTGCCTTCCTGACAATCGAGTTTTTTTACTCGATTCGATTCG
Organism: Xenopus laevis; assembly: GCF_017654675.1. Taxonomy (NCBI): domain Eukaryota; kingdom Metazoa; phylum Chordata; class Amphibia; order Anura; family Pipidae; genus Xenopus; species Xenopus laevis. The sequence continues at coordinate 89,274,796 of NC_054379.1, forward strand.
AATTTATAGGTATGGACTATTGATCGAATATTAGACATTCAAATTTTTTCTTAAATAACCTCCCATTCAAGTATATTCGCATTTATTTAAGTAAAATAAAAATTCAAAGAAATTTGAAATTCGACCGTTCATAAATGTGCCCAATATACATGGTAGGTTAAATTAATGGAAAGAGGTGGGCGTTTACTCTCATACTTCTTGTTACGGTAAGAACTTACACTTTTGCCAGGTGATTGGTGACACACAAAGGAGAAATATTTACTCCTATGAACTATATATGCCAATTTAGTAAAATTCCTAGATTAGCCATTTATAGGATAGTTCACTTATTATGATAAATATTATCTATTAATTATTTGAAAGTAGCAAAGGCTATACATACTGCATGTCTCTTCACTGTATTTACATAAGAATGCATAGGATCATGCCTCCAAAATGTGAAATACCTCTCATAGCAGAAAGATAAAGAAGAAAGGTTTGTGCCCTGTTAGCCATCAGTGAGATAGAAAGTAGAGCTCATATGGGGCTATTTGCTAAATCAACTGGACAATTTTGTATATATCTACTAGCATGTCTGAATTAAAATATTTTCGTCTGTCTTCTTCATCTGACATTGATCATAAAAGAGAAAATGTATTCATTTATTCTTTATATTTTCAGTTTCCTTGCACATGTGGAATGTCCCACACAAAAACCATGATGTTAGATGGGATGTATGGGGATTCAGAATCCAATAGTCTGGCAGGTTATACCAAAAGCCAGATTGTTACAGAAGATATTGAGAAGCAAGACAAGATGGTTGTGCATTTGGCTATGAATTCTAACACATCTCGTAAAAAAGGACTTAAAGGACAAGTTGGTTTACGCATCATGGAGAATAACCATGCCATTGACACCTTCTCCAGGCTGATTTTTCCTGCATCGTTTATATTTTTTAACTTGATTTACTGGTCTGTATTCTGCTAGATATGCCCATAGTTGAATCCTTCCAAGCAAAAATATATTCATGACATCGGATATATCACACGGATATACGCTAGTTTAATGGCCTTTTCCAGTATGATTAAAAAAGACTTTTGAAAAAATACAGCTATTATTCAGCCATTTCTAAATGATACAAACAGTGTGTATATATATATATATATATATATATATATATATATATATATATATAATACACAAAAGCCATGAATATCGTGTAAATTATATCCTTATAAACGGTGAGTTCTGATGTCATCAGTTATAAACAGTGAGTTCTGATGTCATTTCTGTCACATGACTCACTGAAACTTGTGTATTACCGTATAAGCCGAGTTTTTCAGCATCCAAAATGTGCTAGAAAAGTCTACCTCACCCGAGTAGCTGAGATTGCAGTCACTTTTAATCATTCCTATACCAACAGTACACTTGGGGAGAGACTGCAATATCCCACAATGCCCTCTGTTGGTTATATGAAAGAATAACAGTGCGCCCTCTGTTGGTTATATGAAAGAATAACAGTGACTGCAATATCACACAGCGCCATCTGTTGGTTGTATGAAAGAATAACAGTGACTGCAATATCACACAGCGCCATCTGTTGGTTGTATGAAAGAATAACAGTGCGCCCTCTGTTGGTTATATTAAAGAATAACAGTGACTGCAATATCACACAGCACCCTCTGTTGGTTATATGAAAGAATAACAGTGCGCCCTCTGTTGGTTATATGAAAGAATAACAGTGACTGCAATATCACACAGCACCCTCTGTTGGTTATATGAAAGAATAACAGTGACTGCAATATCACACAGCGCCATCTGTTGGTTATATGGAAGAATAACAGTGACTGCAATATCACACAGTGCCCTCTGTTGGTTATATGAAAGATTAACAGTGATGGCAATATCAAACAGCACCCTCTGCATATGGTAGTGGGACAGTGGGACAATGCACACAGTAATCCGTTTGGCAATTCTCTGTCACCATCAACTTTGCAAAGAAGTCCGGTTGATCGCTGGGGGGTCGCTTTGGCAGAATGTGCGCTGCTGGGAGACAGGGCTGTAGTTGTGTCTAGGCTTATACTAGAGTCAATAAGTTTTCCCAGTTTTCGTAGGTAAAATTAGGTACCTCGGCTTATACTCGGGTCGGCTTATACTCGAGTATATACGGTATATTAAATAAAGTACCCCCAGTTGCAAAATATGAGGATATTAGAAGTTACCTTGGAGTTCCATGACCTGTATATATATATATATATATATATATATATATATATATATATATATATATGGTCATGAAACTCCTCGGTAACTTATAATATTCTTATATTTTACAAGAGGGGTACTTTATTCACTAATATATATATATATATATATATATATATATATATTTAAGGGCAGATTTACTAAGGTTCAAAGTGAATCTTCGAAGTTAAAAACTTCGAATTTCTAACTGTTTTTTGAGTACTTCGACCGTCGAATAGGCCAAAATTCTACTTCAACTTTGATTCAAAGTAAAAAATTTTGACTTTGAAAATCGAAGTACTGTCTCTTTAAAAAAGTTTGACTTCGACACTTCGCCATCTTAAACCTGCCGAATTGCTATGTTAGCCTATGGGGACCTCCTAGAACCCTTAGCCAACATTTGGCTAAGTGTTTAGAAGTCGAAGGAAAATCGTTTGATCGAAGGATTTCACTGTACGATCGAACGATTTTCGTTTGACCGAAAACGGCCAAATTCGATAAAATTCAAAGTCGAAGTAATCCAATTCGATGGTCGAATTTCGAAGTTTTTTCCACTTCGAAATTTGACCCTTGATAGTGTGTGTGTGTGTGTGTGTGTGTATATTACACATTCTGAAGCTTATAGTTAAGATTATACTGTAGCTACATTAATATTTATATCATGCTAAATGACATTGTGCAAGAGTATTAAAGGGGTGGTTCACCTTTATGTTAACTTTTAGTAAGTTATAGTAAGTTACAGAATGACCATTTGTAAACAACTTTTCAACTTGTCTTTGTTATTTATTTTTTATAGTTTTTTTAAATTATTTACCTTCTTTTTCTTAATCTTTCCAGCTTTTAAATCTAAAAAACAAAAGAGGCTATACATTTAGGGAATTATTTATGAAAGGTCGAGTTGTGTTTTTTCCCAAAAAAAAATTCAAATTTTTCGAAGGTTGTTTCATTAAAAACTCACATTTTTCAGAATAAAACAAAATTCGAAATTTTTGAGATTTATGTCCCGAAGCTGCAAAAAGATTGAATCCAAATAATACTCCAGCTGAAACCTGTCGAGGTCATGTAGAAGTCAATGGCAGAGGTCCCTTGAACCATTTGAATATTTTTTTATACTTCCTGATTTTTGGTTTTCTTTTAGTGATTGGAGCTCAAGTATTCAAATTTTTTTTTTCGCCGATAACTAGATCAATTAGAGCAGTGATCCCCAACCAGTGGCTCCTGAGCAACATGTTACTCACTGACCCCTTGGATGTTGCTCTCAGTGGCCTCAAACAGGTTCTTATTTTTGAATTCTTGGCTTGAAGGCAAGTTTTGGTTGCATAAAAACTAGTTGTACTGTCAAGTAGAGTCTATTATAGGCTGTCAGTCCACACAGGGGCTACCAAATAGCCAATCACAGCCCTTATTTGGCACCTTCAGGAACTTTTTTCATGCTCCTCAACACTTTTTACAGTTGATTGTGGCTCACAGTTAAAAAAAGGTTGGGCGCCCCTGAATTACAGTATTCAAGTTTTTCCCACTAATTGCATTCAATCAAGTTTTTTCATAAATAAACAAGTATTCGAGTTGTGAGTTTTAGGAAACAAACTCAAAAACTCGACCTTTGATAAATAACCCCCTTATTGTTATTGCTACTTTATTACTCATCTTTCTATTCAGGCCTCTCCTATTCATATTCCAGTCTCTTATTCAAATCAGTGCATGGTTGCTAGGGTAATTTGGAGTCTAGCAACCAGATTGCTGAAATTGCAAACTGAGGAGCTGCTGAATAAAAAGCTAAACCACAAATAATAAAAACCAATTGCAGATTGTCTCAGAATATCACTCTCTACATCATACTAAAAGTTAACTCAAAGCTCAACAATCCCATTAATGTTTATTGTTATACAATGAAAAATTATACAAGGGTTATAAAAATATTATCAATAGACAATAAAGATTTGTAATCTAATGATTTTTGATTAAATAATAATAACTATGTATAATACACGTTCCAAGGCTAATGATGCATAACCATACATTAATTTTTGTAAACCACCTATTGGTATATACTATACAATATATAACTAGTGAACAGTGGGTGATACATTATTTGATTGATTCTTAACTTTGGAAAACAGTTATTTATGTACATGTGTACAATTGTATTAGTATGTATATATGTATATATATTTTATATTTTTATCTCACTTAATGTACAGTAAATGGAAGAAATGTCAAAGCTACAGATTTCAAGCTGTGCAATATTTATTGTTTAAACTTTACACCTTGTCAGATGGCCTAGGTGTTACTTGTAATGAGAAATAAAAGCACCAATAATGTCCAAGAGAAATGTTTAAATTGTATTGTTTCTTTATGGAAAAGCAAGTGTGATAATGGTAAGAATTTAGAAAGCAAGCAAACTGTAAAAACATAAGGGCAGAAAGCTACTTTTGATCTCAAAAGAGGGCATGGAGACCTGGTCAGGCATTTGGCTTTTAAAATATGTGTCGTGGTCAGGGCAGATATAGGGGTAGGCATTAGAGACCGCTGTCTAGGGCGCAATGATAGGGGGGCGCTGGGCAGCTACCACTAAAATTTTCTTCTGCCTATCCCTAGTCTGTGTTCGCACCCCTCAGTCATACTTCCCTTCCTTCCTCTCTCACCCACTCCCTCCATCACTGTCCCCTCCCTCCCCTCCGTCGCTGCTTTGCTGTGGAACAGGTTTACAAAAAAAATGTTGCAAAAAATGCAAGTGAGTTCAGAAACATTTACAATACAATATGTAACTAAAAAAACCCTCCCCTTTAATTTTATGTGAGTGCTTTAACAAATGGACCATAAAATAGACTTCAACGCATGGCTAACCATCTGGAGCCCAGTGGGCTGGATGTGGCCATCCAAGAGATTTTTATGGCCCCATACTACTCAAGATCTCTATGGACTTCTTTGGCTTACATCATTTTATTAAAACCTTGCCCCCAAGCATGTAATTTAGTGAACAACTGGACTACTACATTGAAACATTTGGACAGCACAGCTCTAAAGGTGGCCGTACACAGACCAACCCTGTGTGGTATCTAAGCCCACGCCATAATGCATGGATACCATACAAGCTTCCATAAACAGTATGACCACATTTTATTTTTCTATTAGGGGCCAACAGCCAGGATAGTGAGAAGTGAATAAGAGCTGTGGCTCCTAATTTTTATGGTACATACGTAGATATCAGTCTGAATTGTTATAGGTGCGTCCAGCTTAGGGTCAATGTTCACCTTTGGACAAATTTCAAAATTTTACTGACTTTTCTTTTTTAATTAAGCAATTTCAGGATACAGTAAAACCTCAATTTTACATCGCATGATTTTTAGTTTTCCTGATTTTTACACTATTTGTGGCGACACCAATATATAATGCAAAAAAACACCCGTTAAAACAGACATATAGGATAAATAAAAGAACCCTAATTTTTTTAGGCAATGATGTATACTATATGGTGCTGGTTTTACTTTTGGGTGTAAATTTATACTGTCTTTAAAAAATGGACCCTTTACTGGAGCATCCTATCTGATGCCTGTCCATGTTTCAAATGAGGGGTGGGGCGTGCATACCTCCTAGTTATCCAGTTTTTTCGTGGGACAGTCCCAGTTTTGACAGCTCAGCCCACAGCCCCAGATTTTTACTGACATGTCCCGACTTTCTCTTTGATCTCTTGCACTGAGTAACTTAATTGGCTTTTGGCAGAAAGCCCAGAATAGATAACCTGCCTAATTTTGTAAAATGGATATGGTAATTTAGGGGTGTGGCCACAAACAGGTGTGGTCAAAAAATATATATTTTTTTCCTTCTTTCTATTTCCAAAATGTTGGGAGGTATGGGCATGTCCTAATGGTCCCTGCCAGAAGCACAGTAGGAGGGGGACAGCCAATCACAGCCCTGCAGTCACACAAGCAAATACAGGCTCCAATTCCCTATCAGGTCAGCCTAGCTGTGGATTGGTTCCTGTCCTCGAGTGCAGTGTGCAGTGCCGCCATCTCCCCTGCACAGCTGAGGAAGGGAGGCAGCAGGAAATGGAACTAGGGTTGCCACATTTCCCCACTGGGAACTCCTGGTGGGCCAATGACATCATGGGGGGCAGTACAGTGCCGTTGTTGTTGGCAGGGAAATTGCATGGAAATCTTAGGGAATCCTGCCCATTTTTCCAAATTCAAAAAACGAGACGACAGTTTTGACCCGGACAGCCTGGCTTAAAACCAGACAGGTGGCAACCCTAATGTTATTATTATCATGGGTTGCCACCTAGGGGTGGGGTAGGATTGCTTCTCTCTTCTCGCTGTACTTTTAAAGTTCTTCCACCTGTTCTATACCCTACCATTCTCCTCATTTAAGGCTCATTGCATTAGGCTCTTTTCTCCTGTTTCACTTTGTATTGCTGTCATATATCGACCTCCTGGACCATCCACAAATTTTTTGACAACCGCTAAAGATTTTTAAACCTGGCCGATCAATTTTCTGACAGATATCGGCCGAAAAATTGTAAGATGTATGATCATTCAAATCCCACTAACCGCACGATAATTTGACGGATTGGTCAGACTGCACTGAAATTGGTCGTTCACCAAAGAAGAGTCGTCGCGTCTATGGGGACCTTTAGACATAGAGGAGGGGCAGGCAATATTTGATTGACAACTGAGAATGATTTTACAACAGCTATGAATGGCTTAATAAAAAAAGAATTTGTATTTAATATTTAAATTGAAAAATTACTTATTATACAGCTTTTTATGTAAGGGTGACAGGTCTGCTTTAAAGGAGAACTAAAGCGAAACTAAAAAAGTAGGCTAGAAATGTTGTACATTATTTTTTGGACTTCTGTACAGCTCAATGCAATGCTCCCCATCTTCTCTTCTGCTGATTCACTGCACATGCTCTGTGCTGCTGTCACTTGCTGAGCTTAGGGACCCACTCACAATATACAGGCATAGAATATAAATGTCAAAATATAAGGCTTATTAGTAATTAATACAGGTAATTAACTACATGGCAACACAGAAACCAGTGCAACTAGAATCAGAATTTCATAATCTTGTAGCATCATCTTATATTACTGGCCAACCTCATTTTCTGCTTGTAAATTTGTGACGACCCCTAAGCCTAGATTCTCAACAGCTGCTCAGAGCCCACTAAGTATGTGAGTGTTGCAGACTCTTTCCAAGATGGTGAACCCCTATAACAAGTTTGAAGTCCTGGATCATTGCTGCTACTGTGAAGCCGAAACTTTAAGCTGATGCAATACGTTCAGTATATAAAACATGGCATTTTTAGCCATATTTATTTTTAGGGTTTAGTTTTCCTTTAAGCACCTTACCCTCAGGTGAATCCTGTATGTCTCCTAGTGCACAGACCAACCAAGTTGGACGTAACAGCAGTCCAGTGGGTTGCTTCAAACAAATAACTTGCTCGTTGAATAAATTGCAGTGGATCTGTTCACAGCATTCAGGCTGAATAGATCTTTAAATACATTCAAGATGTAAAACCTATACACTTATTATTGCAAGTAGATCCCTCTTAGGGGGTGGTGCAGGCCGTGCAGCCTGATGATTTCACCCAGCACTAGGGATTCCATGGCGTATCTTGCTTCTTGGCACGTTCCCTGCACTTTTCCCACTCATGTCCCTGTCTGTTGGCTTGATCACTGCAAGGGTGCTAACCCCAACTACTCTCCTTGTTGGTGCTAAAAAGCTAAATACATTGCCTCTTACGTTTGCTCCTAGAGAGACTATTACAGAACTTCTGACACTAATTTAAACTCACCCTAATCAGGGCCTGTAACCTGTTCAGATCCACTCCTCCCCAGCAAGGTGGAATCCAGCCCTGAGCATGTGTGCTCTCCCTTTTATACTGATAAACAATGCCACCTACTGAGAAAGCAATGAACCAGCTCAGATTACTAATAACATTCAGGAAAAGGGTCTTAAACCCAGGGCTCACTAAAGACCATTTTAGGTGTCCAAACTACAGGGCAGGGTTGCCAGGTTTTCGAGCCAAATTGGGCTACTAATTTAAAGCCCAGGCAGATTTTGAAAATGCAAACTAGCCAAGGTATGGATTTGGGCTACTTTTTGGTAGGGATGCACCGAATCCAGGATTCGGTTTGGGATACGGCCTTTTTCAACAGGATTCGGATTAGGCCGAATCCTTCTGCCCGGCCGAACCAAATTCTAAATTAGGGGTGTGGAGGGAAATTGCGTGACTTTTCATCACAAAACAAGGAAGTACATTTTTCCCCTTCCCACCCCTAATTTGCATATGCAAATCAGGGTTCGGATTCGGTTCGTTATTCTGCCGAATCTTTCACAAAGGATTCAGACGGTTTGGCCGACTCCAAAATAGTGGATTTGGTGCATCCCTCCTTTTTGGGCCTTTGGCTGATTTGTCCTTTGGAAACCAGCCAAAGTTTTTTCTTTCCCTAATGTGAAAAGCCTGCATCTCCCAATGCATGTTGGGTAATGTCGTTTTTGTTTACCAATTTGCCAACGGCCAAGTTCAATGTAAGACTACAATACCCAGCATGCAATGGGAGTTTCCAGATTTTGGGCCCTGTACCCCAGTCTCCCGTCACTCTTAAGCATTCATGCATTTTCTGGTGACTTTCCTTAATTTCAGGGCAAAAATCTGCTGGCCACCTAAAAAGGTTGAACTGTTTTACCAATATTTATTGAAATTGTATATGTTTTAGGGCTTTATGGGACCCCTATACCTCCTGGGCCCCCCATCTGTCCCATTTTGCTTTATGAAAAAAATTGAAAAAGGCATATCTTGATATATATTCATGTATTTTTTAGACTTTTTTTCACTGCACATAGTGTGTTATTTTTGAAGTGCCTTTTGGCTAGTTTTTGGCTGGTTGTGTAGCTGACTTTGGCTGGTTTTGAAAATTACACCAGGCAACCCTGTTACAGGGGGGAAATTCCCTATAGATATGCCTAACCCTCAGGGTCTCTACACCTTTATTTTCTGGTCCTTTGAAAAACATAAAATAAAGGTTTGACTGTATCTACCAATGCTTTTTATCTTCCTACCATTCCCTGCCCCACTGGTTGTTATGAGCCTGTCCACTGCCAAAGAAACCTGAAGTGCTACTGTGTGTGGATCTTACATTAGTTACCCTGGCACAATTCTGACAACTGGCTCATTAGTAGCCAAAAATTGTGAACATGTAAGGAGTTGGCATTAGAAGTAGCACTGCATCACTAAACTTCACATGGGCAGGGCCTGCTGTCACTAGGAGAAGGTTAGGTCAGTGAAGCTGAAGCCCCTTTTCTTGTCAGTACATTTCAGGAGCGGCAAAAACATGGTTTTATCTACAAAACACAATTATAGAAAGACCTAAAAAAAAAAAAAGCTTTTAATAACAATTTCGCATTACGATGATTAGTTTTGCAATGACAAACTTATAAGCATTACATTACTAAAAATACGCCTTTCAAGCAATTTTCAGAGTTAGCGCCACCTAGCGTCAAATGAAATTATTGCCTGAGCACTTGCATTCTAAAAATTCGATTTCCTTATGAGCAACAAAGTAGAGAGAACAAAAGCAATTAAGGTCACCTAAAACCACGAAGGCAAAAAAAAACCCAATCCAAAACTGCTTCACTTGCTATAAATCAAGTTTAAGGTGCAGTTTAGGCGCCAGTCAGTTTTATAGAGGCGCACTCCCGTCCCTCCTTCCTTTCCCGGAAGTAACGTCACATTAAACAGTCGGCGCTAATAACCTAGCAACGCCGGGTTCGCTGGCGCATTCAACAGATATTGAAGAGAAAGGTTCGTCTCATTGCGCTTTGGAGTACATTGCTTAGTGAGCCAGTGCACAACTCGTTCTTCCCTTCGCCTCTTTCAACCCGCTGTCCCCCGCTTAACTTTGGTATGATCCTGGAGTAGCAGCGTTATTATGGGAATGTAATTGCTCCGTGCTGATAACAGGGGACCACTGATCTGAAGTTTTCTGAGTCTTGCAGATAATGAGGCCGCTGGTTTGAGATCCACTGTACTGAGAGAAAGTGAGTGAGTGAGTGAGTGAGAGAGTGTGTGTGTGTGTGTAGTTATATAAAGGACAATTCTAATCAACTTTTCAATTGGTCTTCCATTATTTATTTTTTATAGTTTTTAAATTGTTCATGTTCTTCTGACTCTTTCCAGCTTTCAAATGGGGGGTCACTGACCCCATCCAAAAAACAAATGCTCTGTAAGGCTATGAATGTATTGCTACTTTTTACTACGCATCTTTCTAGTCAGGCCTCTCCTATTCATATTCCGGCCTCTTGTTCAAGAGGGTGCATGGTTTCTAGGGTATTTTGGACCCTAGCAACCAGATTGCTGAAATTGCAAACTGGAGAACTGATGAATAAAAAGCTAAATAACTCAAAAAAGCATAAATAATAAGACATTAAAACCCAAATGCAAATTGGCTCAAAATAGAACTCTCTACATGATATGAAAAGTTAACTCAAAGGTGAACAACCCCTTTAAGTTTATTCTCAATAGCACTTCCACATACTGTACTAGGGGCCACTCACCACTGTTTGTTTGTGTGTGTTAGCCACATACACTTACCATCTCTCTACAATCTGTGTGTTCCCGCTGTTTTAGTACATCCCACCTGTCTATCCTGCACCCTTGTGTCTATATAACATCTGCACTCTCTCCAGCCCCCTGCAGTACTTCCTCAGCACAAGGACTCCCACCCAGTGACTTAATCTTGAAATATGCCTTTTGTTTTCTTATTAGTTATTGCCTTTGAATGCCTAAAGAACAGACAAACTCAGAACAAAACAAACATGGCCTATCGGATGTCCAAAGAGGAACTGGATGAACAGTTTGAGCAGTTTTTGAAAGAGGTAATTTGCACTGCTGTCCTACGTGGGTTGTAATTGTGTCTGTCGTATCTTCATCATTACCTTTACCATTACCTTTTGTTGCCCATTACTGTTACAGGCGGGCAATAAAATAACTAGAATACCTTGCCATAGAATTGAATTGTAATCATTTATTTACCAGCACGTTATCGAGTGATCCTGCAAGTGATTACAATTGTATTCTATAGCAAGGTATTTTTGGATCAGTCCTAAGGATATGTTTAGGGCAATGACACAGGGATTTTTGTCCCCTGCTTGCCATCCCATGACCATCATTTCAGACAGGTGGCAAAAAAACCTTGTGTGCCATTGCTCTAAACACAGATGAGGTTGAAAAAAAAGCATTGATACCTAATCACCACCCTACAATTTTTAAAAACTGTTTAGCATGGTTTATATCTAATTGATTGGGGCCATGATTTCATGAGGACTATATCTGTGACTTTTAGACTTTTTTAGGTTGAAGCCCTGCTCTGTACTCTAATATTTAGGCTGGACCCATTTTCCTTATAATTACAATTTTGTCTTTCAATCATTCTGCAACAGCTGAAAGAACATAGAAGATAATTTTCAACACACATTTTTCCTTATTGCATTTGTGTGCAGATCAATAATGGTATCTGCATCTGATTCACTTAGAGCAAGTCTGTTGTATTCACCCTAAAATCTGTACTACGTGTCTTTTAGGGGTATCCAACACTGCAAAACCTATTATTATACAGCATGTTCTTTTCATGCAATATGCTGGTTCCCCTTTTTCAGCCACATCTGCACTTTAAACATTGCCACTCGCTCTCTCCTTTGCTGCAAACAGGTTTGGGATGGGCTGAGAATGTGACCCAGGTACCCTGCAAATGCAATCAAAATTTTCCGCTGTCCGTCCTCCTTGTAGTGATGTCTGCATAAATGTATTTTTAATTATATCATGTTAAGTTTTAATGTCCTTTTAGCACTCCTTCATTTCCAGTGCTGTGCAACTTTTTACTGGTATTGAGACAGCTATTTGTCTTGACCTTTTACTAATGGATTATATTTAAATGATTATTTGCTGCTGAGCAGATTGGCCATAAAAATCTTGAACAGTGATAAGAGCCTAAGATTCTAGATTGTAATCTCCTGCAGACATGTCCCTCTGCGTTCATGTGTTTTTTTTATGCTTGATGCATTATATGTAATTTATTGTCGCTGCTGGTGCCTTGTATATTGTAGTTCTCAGAGATGTGCTGTTGTTTAATAAATAAGAATTATCATCATCTTTCCACCTATGTATTTGTCGAAGTAATAAAAACGGTAAAAGATGACTCATTGAACTATTTTTCCATTGATCCATCGATTGTAAACCAAAATTGGTAGCATTTTTTTATTGCACTTTTGAAAACTTTTTTTTTTCATATTTATTTTAACGTTTATGAATTGCTTTATTGTAGTAGACCGGTGGCCCTGAAAGGGATCCTAATTATTTGAGTAGTCTTTAGCATCAGGATTATAGGATATCCAAACGCACTGCTATTCAAACCCAGTGTAGGAGTGCAACATTTCCTGATCTGGTTACCGATATCCTGAAATATATGCTCAAGAATCTTGGAAATTGAGGAGAGCACTCACAGAGCATATCATATGCTGTGAAATACAGTATTGATAGTCGGCAATAAAAGAATTTCACAGCATATGATTTGCTCATTGAGTGCTCTCCTCAATTTCCAATGTTCTAAAGCATAGTCCTTAGCATCCTGTTACCCCCTTCTTTTTGTTTCTGTATATCCGTAGAAAGAGCATAAAACTTGCCATTCCTCTTGTCATCTACAAAAATCTTGTTATGTATGCGAGCTGGTTTACTCGCACATGCTGAGTGGCTTGTTTTGGGTACTGACCTCTAGTAAAATCAGCATTTTTGATTTGGGATTTGAAATCTTTTAGTGGGGTATACTGTAAAAAAGCTTGGTCACATTATATTTTTACAAAGTATTCCTGCGCTTAAAGTTTGCTGCTACTTAGTCTCTTTCAGATGATTCATTCGATGGTTCCAAAAGGTCTTCTGTGCTTGAAAATCTTGGAAAACCTAGAAATCATAAAAACAACAAAAACAACAAAAAGGACTCTTCCTCTTGGTGGACTCCTGAAGATGATTCTGATGATGGAGGTAAATAGCAATGTTATTACATCTTTGATTTTCAAAAACTCTAATGGGGACATTTATCAAATCCCCTGCTGCAAGTGATACTGCACAAAGGGGTGCAAAATAGTGCTTGTTTACAGAGAACTTTCAGGGTATTTGAGTACAGCCTGCACAGTGCACCTTGTGCGGAATCCAGACACTGGTGCAAGTAGCAGCACTAAGGGCACAACACAGATGTGTAGCCCCTTGCAACCATTGGTGCTACCTTACTTCCACATCTGAATGAGGGATGCAAAGTGCTAAAAACATGGCAATATATGACCTTGCATTGTAAATGAGCCCTTAAATGTTATTTTATGTGAAGGAAAATGAAATGGCTACATCTGTTCAGCAAAACAGGATGTGGTTGTTCAATGAATAGAGTCAAGTAGTGTGGGAATAATTATTTTGTGGGCCATTTGTTAAAAAAAAATCCAGCTATGTTTTTGTGACATATACTTTTTAAATAAGCCAGAATAGCACTAAGAAAACACTTGTAAATCACTTGTAGACAAATATTACTGCAAATACATTGTATCATACTTGTATATTAACTTGAATTGCTTCTTTACATGTCTTGATAACTGCTCTCTTTTGGGGTGTGTCATTCTTTACACTTTTCTTGGCACAATATCCTTCTCAAATACTATACTAGAAATTCTCTTTTCTCTTAATTTGTTTTGTACTGTGTTTTGGTGTTTGTCATTGCTTGTCTTTCTATCAGGTGAAGAATTATACTGCTTATCTGCATGTTTTATCTTTTCTTTTGTTTCTCGGTATTCTCTTCCTTTCAGTAGTTTATTTTCCCTCTCTTTTAAGAAGCAAAACCACGAAAATATTTAAAGAAGCAACAAGAGAATAAGACATCAATTCTTAGTAACAAAACTAATGAAAATGTTGGCAAGTCCTGTGTCTCAAGCTGCCATGCTGGTACAAACTTACTGTGTTTTTCGAAGTATGATTATCATATATAATGTAGAGGAATTATTCCAATATTTACAATTATTAAAGAGGAAGTTCACCTTTATATTAACTTTTACTATGATGCAGACTTTGCCATTTTACAGTTTTTATTTTTGTGGTAGTTTTTGAATGATTTATCCATTTGCATAGCATATTTTACTGTTTGTAATTTCACCAGCTGTCTGGTTGGTAGGGTCCAATTTACTGCATCAAACAAGAAGTTTTTTAAATCACTGGAATATGAATACATGAGTCTGAATAGAGGGAGAAATAATACAGTGTAACCATAACAAAAAAAGTGGAACAGTTTGGCTTCTGAAGTTGCATGTGAGAGCGAAGAAGAAGAAGGCAAATAATTCAAAAGAAATATAAAAAAAAAAAATAATGAAGATTAATTGTAACTGCAAGTTAAAGGTGAACTACCCCTTTAATGCAATATGTGGGCTTGGGTCTTGGCTGTGTGTAGGGTTTGTACATTCATCTGCTTAAAACCTTTTTCTTATAATATCATGGTGTGAAAAAAATTGCATCATATTTTATAGTAAAATGATATTGAGGCATGAGATTCAAATAGTATGTATTTGTGCCAGAAAACTATGCATATTGTTTAGAAATATATAAAGTAGTTGGGTAAAAATTGGTTTATATTGGTTTTAAAAAAAAAAAAGTAAATTTTTGTGCTTAGTACAGTATGTAATACAGTAAGTGTAATACAGGTAATTGGACCTGTTAACCAGAATGCTTGGGACCTTGGGTTTTCCAGATAATGAGTCTTTCTGTAATTTGGATCTATGTAAGTGTACTAGAAAATAATTCAAACATTAAATAAACCCAATTGGCTGGTTTTGCATCCAATAAGAATTTTGGAACAAGTACAAGGCATTGTTTTATTATTATAGAATAAAAGGGAATATTTTTAAAAAAAAATGTAGGTATTCTGGAGTCAATGGGAGACAGCCCCATACCTGTAATATGTTTCCCAGTTTTAATTATGAAACATTCCTTACTGTAGGATGCTGTGCCCTTCCCTGAATTTAGCTTCTGGCTAAAAGAAAAAAAGAAACCATAGCAAGGCAAGGGAAACCACTCCTTAGCAATTTTGAAAGAGTTTTATTAAAAAACAAAAGTTATATTGCAAGAAACGTCCCAGCACTATGCAGGAGGATGAAAAAGAAGTATTAGAAAAGGGGTTATTTGAGGGGTAATCAGTTGGGATGTTTTGATTATTAACTTGCTAAGTTTTGCTAGACTAATCAGCTGGTTTTCTTATTTATCCCTTTCCACTTCTATACAATACCCTTTGCTGTCCTCCATACCTTCCCAATAGTACTAGATCCAAAGCCCTCTAGTCTGTCTCTCAACAGGACGCTGGATAAATGTATAAAGTTGGAAAAATATTACAAGTCAAAAAACGAGGCTTTTAAATGTTTGCCAGATGATTCATATTCTTCTGACAGCTCCGAAAGTCCAGATGGTAAAATATTTTAACATTGCGGTATATGTAGTTATGAAAGAAATTCAGCATAACATTGAGCAGTCCTGAGCTACAGCAAAGATGTGGTAGTGCTGCCCAATATCTTATATCTGAGGATTTATGATCGTATTGCATTGAATGTAGCCTGGAATAATCTGCAAGCAGTATCTTCTAAAGACATTAAAAACTAAAAATACAAACCATTTGCCTACTCTTGTTTGTCCTAGATGACTGATAACCTACTTACTTACAGTTTTTCAGCGTTCTAAATGCGTCGGTGTAAGTTTTGTTGGTTGCATCTGACTGGTTGTAATAGACACAAAGATTTGATGCCTAGAACTAAATTAAAACTGTTCTTTACTTTGTTTTCTTGCATGCTTTCTTAATAGCATATTGTTTGCATAAAATGCCTGTATGTAAAAGGGTCTGTCACCTTTAAACTAATTTTTAGTATATGGTGGTCAGTCTTTTTCTAAACAGTTTACAGTTGATCCTCATTATCATTATTATTATTATTATTATTATTTTTGCAACTTTTTTCCTTCTGCAGCTTTCCTGTTTGGTTTTTAAAATCTTGTTGCAGTTGTTTATCTGGCAGACTATAAGATGAATTATAATTATCTAGCGCAACATCTGCATGCAGCACGGTACAACAATAAAGAACATATATGGTTTAATACAATAATAAAAGAAAAAGGAGGTTATTTCTTTAAAGAGCTTAGAATCAAAGTAAAATGCAACATATAAAACAAAACAATCGGTGGTCAGCAGTTCTTCCATCTCAAATGTTGTTTGTTGAAATACCTGAACTTTCCTGTTGATGCCTAAGCTCTCCATCTGGTGTTGAACTGCAGCTCTGCTAGATGTCAGTGTAAAATCAACTGGAGGACACGTTGATTTAATAAAATGCAGGGTTTTTTTGACTGGGAAGCTTAAAATATTTTCTTCCTCTGCCTATTTAGATTTGCTTTCTCCATCTCGAAGCTTTATAAAATCAAAAAGAGCATCCCTACCAATTAAAGAGGAGGAGGAGGAAAACGAACATATTGAAGAAACGCTGCAATCAAATCAGGACCATGTGTCTGCATCAATTGATAGAGACAGCTTAGATGTTGATGGTAACGGCTTTAATTATTTACTGTTAAAATGAGAGGGTTATATACGTTTAATCACAATGTACTTTTGCTTTGCACTGGTAAACACTATGTACTCTCGTCAGAGACACTGTTGCTTTTTATGTAAATAACCTGCTGTTTAGCCATGGGGGCATCCATTCAATTTGAGTAGGGCAACAAAGGTATATGTTAAGTTAGACAGCAGATAAGCCATGTAGAATACAGTGGGTTTAGTTCTTCAGCTGGCCATACATGAACTGGTAAAAGCTGCCAACTTGTCCCCAGAGTCGGCAGTTTATTGGTCTGTATATGGGGGACTCCAGATGGGCTATCTAAGAGATATCTGGCTGAAACCTGGGCATGTTTGAATATCCTGTGGGGTGCGGATCACATTGACTTGATAATTCTGCCTTCCCCCGAAAGGTCTCCGTTTGAGTGCATCATGATACCATAGTTCTATCAGATTTTACCCAGTGATAATCCTGCCTTTGGCCAACTTGGTGGCCAACTTGGGCAATGGTCCACTTACCCCTGAGAAGCAGGGGCCAAATCTCATTCGTGGCCAACAGAACTATAGAATGAAAAATTCTCATAAAATATATTTCTCAAATTCAATACTTTATTTTTAGGGTCTTTATCAATAAATACAAACTTTAAATGAAAACAAATATTTTTCCTTCATGATTGTACTCATCCTTGAAAACTTGTAGTTATAAAGTACGAATAAGTATTTAAATTTCTATATACCAAGGTTTGTTAAATGATCTTGATGAAGGAAATATGGTGTTAAATGAATTCAGAAATACATTTCTTTTGAGTTAGTGTGCTAGGAGACTGGGTTAAAACCAGTGTTATAATGTAGATAGCATTAAAAAGTGGTCAGTATTATAGATGGTGGGACACGCAGATTTGCAACTATATTGAAATATCTTAAGTTAGCTTTTAATATATTTACTCTTATACGGTTTATACAGAGAGAATGGCCTCTTCATTCACAAGCAGATATTTAGGTCCCATTTAGTACGTTAGATCTAAACTGACTAGAGGACTTGTTGCAGTGGCTGTGTGTTTACAACTTAATAGGCATATATTCAATGATTTGCAGCTAGTATCTTTGGAACTGTGCACAGGTCTTTTACACATGGAACCATTATGCAGAATCAGTTGTCATGTGCATGAAAAAAAAAATCTGGGAGTTAAATACACCCTATAAGGGCAATGGCACACCAAGAGCTTGATCGCCAGTGATAAATATCTGCTTCTGCGGGCAACAAATCTCTTGCCCATAGGCAATAATGAGAATCGCTGTTGATAAAACCCATGTGTTGCTTCAGTCTCCCAAAATCGCTGGAAGTTACCTTGAAGGAACTTCAAGCGGTTTTGGAAGACTGAAGCGACACATGGGAAAGCTTTTACAAGAGATATGTCACCCACAGAAGCATAGATTTATTTTCTGGTGTGCCATTGCCCAAACTGTATGAGTTCAAAAATGAAAATCAAACTGTGGCCTCATTCCAGGTTAATTAAGTGATGTTATTTTGCCAGCTAGAATATGAATTGAATTTGGATTGTTGAATGAATTATAGAGAGAAGGAAGTGTTCTGCAGCATATGTTGGCAGAAGTTCTTAAGATGCTTGCCATTAAACAAAGAAAAAAAAAGAAAAAAAAAAAAGCTGTGTGCTCACCTCACTGCTGTTATAATTATTGGTGGTAATTATTGGTGGTTTCTCCTTCCCCCATTTTTTGTACCAGTTCTCTTGATTTATGAAATGACATTGACTTCACAGTTAGGGCATGTGGACATATTTTTATACTTTCAGCTTTTTAAAAATTCAGCAATATCTTATAACACTGCAGGGTGAATGTAAGGATATATTGTGTTGTGTGGCCCTGGGAAATACTCAAATACTGATTATATTACAGTAGAACCCCCATTTTATGTTTTTCAGGGGACCAGAAAAAAATGGTTTAATGGGAATGTAAAATCAGGGAATATAATATGCATAATAGATAGGTGGGACCACAAAAAGAAAATGGTATAAATTGAGGGAAAACATAAAATCAGGGGATGTAAAACTGAGCTTACACTGTATATACCAAATGTCCCATGCAGTTGTTGCAGCTTTCTTAGAGGTTTTTATTACAAACTATAGCAAAGTATAGTACAGAGGTTAAAGGTATCGATCTACACAACCTTAATTCCTTTATTTAATGATGAACTAAGCTATGGACTAAGCTGCTTGCTCACTGCCATGGAGACATCCGCTTTAACAGCTGCAGTACCTGACCCATTTAACCCCTGGTTGGGGCTTACTCTGTGGCTGATAATTTAACTATATCATAATCTCTTGCTCAGCTTTAAAGTCAGAGAAGGTTTTTTTTCCCCAAGGTCATAAAACAATAGTAAAAAATTGTGTAGTTCTCTACAGTGGTAACTGCCTCTAAAAATGTCATTTTGCAGTTTTCTTTTATTCATCTTTAGATTCTGTTGTTGCATCTGGACCAAATCAAACTGTTCTTGGAGTTGGACTGGACACTTTAGAAGAACAAGAAGAAAAAGAACGGTTTTTTGCTAGACTTGAAAACGGAGCCTCGTCTACAGTTGATTATTCTAAATTAAACAAAGGATTGGATTCTACCGATTCATCAAAACTCACAGCTTTAATATGGTATAAGTTACTAAATGTTTTAGAATCATAACTAATAGCCACTAAGCTCTAACTATAATGTCACAATAGCCACTTCTGTTACTAATAAATGACACTGAAAATGCCCCCAGATATTACGGTTTCAGAGATTTGTAACTTTTTAAACTAAGTGAAGCCCAGACCTAATCGAGACCACTTTGTTTTTAATCATAATCAATTTGTGTAGGCAGTATTAATATTATGAGCTTAAAGGATGATGAGCAAGACAATTAATGTACTAACTGTGATTTAACTTGCAGTTTTTACCTAACACAACCTTTGCCCAAAGGTACATTGTCGCATTTCCCAGGGTGTCTTCTGCCCTATAATACCCTATTTCCAAAGTTAACTTGCATTAATGTAAATACCTAATTTCACTTTATATATTTTTGTTTGCCATTGGGTTAAAAAAAACCTTAAATGAACAGTAACAAAAACAAATGAAAGTGTTTTAAATATAATGCCTTCACTGGTCAAACTGCTGTGTTTACTTCAGAAACACAACTATAGTTATATTGTCTGCCCCTTTCTTTTATCTGTCCTGGTGGCTCTAGCTTTTGAAACAATGTAAGAGAAGCCAACGGATCGACAGACCTCTCGTTCTGGAGGAGACTGGCTTTTAGAACATTGTTTAAAAAGTAACAACCAAGAGTTAAACAAATGCTGCTTACATTAGTATTTGCATTTACACCTAACTTTTAAAGCACTAACAAATTTAAAACATTCACATTGGAAAGTTGCTTATAATTGTTTCTTTTTATTAGGCAAAAAAAATTTTTTTTGGGTTGACATGTCCATTAAATCTTCACTTGCATGAATTGCAAATACTGCCTTTGTTTTGTGTGAGATCACTAGGTAATACAATGCAACAATTTAAAATAATGATAGTGTTAATAACAACTACAGAAAACCATGACTGTATTTGCTTTTCATACAAGTGATATATAATATAGAGAACTAGATTCTGTTTGAAAAATAAGTACTTAAGCATATTATGTGAGGTGCTCCACATTTACAGTAGTTCCCTTCCCACTCCATTCCTATAATGATATGATATAGTTATTCGTTTATACAGTATATGCCTGTAAAATGTCTTGCATAAGATCATTGGTCTTGGAATTTAGTCATCACACTGTGAATTTATTTTTATAATGTTTTACATGGTCCCTAACAAGCACACACACAGTCGTCAATTTCCTCAGGAGCCTGCTAAAACTGCCTGTATGTTTTTAGAGAAGCAAATAGATTACCTAGGGAAAACCCTTTTTAGGCTCTGTGCAGATATTGCCCTGTTGATCAGCAAATCCAGCACTGCAAGGAAACAATGTACCACCATGCTGGCCTACTTTTCCTTCATGTGTTAAATGCTAATAATTATGGAATATTATATTATATAATATATTATATTACTGGAATATCCATTGGTACATAATTGCATTTTTTATGGGGTATATTTTTTAAGACCACAGTCTCAGGGGTTTTCCTTACATTATTGTTTATTTTATCTTTATTAAACAGCTATAACGAAGAACCAAAATCTATACAAGATGATGATGATGATGATAGTGATAAGAAGGGTAAAACCAGAGATTCTTCAGGTAATAATTACTTTAAATCTGTAAAATTTCCTGGCAACCAAAATAATAGATTTGTAGGGAGAAATCCTAGGTCTGGCAAATGAATCCTCTCTTTCTGCAACAAATCTCTCTGGAAAGCAGACCCCGCGGTCGCTGGGGGGCCTGAGGAACAGGGGACCGGCTTAATTTATAGTATTAAAATCCCGTAACCAGCAGAGCGGGAGAGGTAATGCGTCTGCTTGAAGTTAGGTTATGTCCTGTTTCTCTATAAGTGCTATGCCAAGAGTTTTCCACTTAGTACTCTTAATCAACCACTTACTTTACCTTTCACTTGACACTTATTCATTTCTGCTCTAATAGATAATTTTCCAGAATGCCAGAAAAGTAAAAAAAAATTGCAGGATTGACCTAACAGGGGATTTCTCCAAAATGATGAAATGGGAAAACAAATTTGGTATTCATAGAGCTTCATGGGCTCAATAAGCATGTTTTGCTGTTACAGGGCCAGTTCAGCAATACAGTAATTGGTTAAAGGGGACGTTCATATGTAAATAAACTTTTAGTATGATATTATATACCTATTCTAAGCACATTTTAAATTGATCTTCATTTTATATTTTTATGGGCCTTGCTTTTCTGCCTTTCTCTGAACAATGACTTTTGAAACCCAAAATTAACTTACTGTGTGTTTATCTTTTTTTTTTTTTTTTTTTTTTTTTTTGTATTCAAGTTTTTTTCTATTTATACTACATTCTCACTTCCTGGTTGCTGCAGTAGTTAAGTCCTAGTCACCAGATAGCTGTTATAATTTAATTTTAAGTAAAAAATACCAATTGCAAATACCACTATCTACATCATGCTAAATACCCCTTTTATCGACAAAACATCCTTGGGTGTCCTCTCTCAATCTTTGGTGCATTTGTTTCCAATTCAATGTGTAATAATCATGTTGTGGTGTTTCAGGAAGCTATAGTGAAGACTTTGAAGATGACGGAGATTCTAGTCATCATAAGAACAAAGAGGAAAAAGACCACGCCATTGTTGATAATTTGAACTTAAAAAAGGTAAGTTAACGTTTCTATTGTTGAAAAAAATTATTTGTATGCATTATTTACATTTGTTAACATATTCTTATCCTAAAACTAATCTCAATGTCGGCAAAATGTAGCCTAATAAATACATAGATACTTCAGTCTCTCTACTGTGTTGAAATCTGACTTCCATTAAAGGATAACTAAGCCTTTCTTTTTAAAATCCCATAAAATTACTCTAAACAGCCCCCAGAATAACATACCTTTCTTCCTGCATTCTATTTTTTTTCTCTTTTACAAGCAGCTCTTTTAGTTACATCCTTGTCTAGCATGAAGCTCCACCCCTTTTGCTTTCTGAGCTTTCCCTCTCTCTCCGATTATGAAGACCTCAGAGGTGCATGCCTATGCAATGGAGCATAGGCAGTGAGCATTCCCAGTAGGCATCTCTTTAAGTTCTTCATAGTCTGAGAGAGAAGGAGTGCTCAGAAAGCAGAAGGGGTGGAGCATCATGCTAGACAAGGAAGTAACTAAAAGCTGCTATTCAGCTGCTTGTAATAGAGAAATTAAATAAATATGAATGCACTGAGAAAGGTATGTTATTCTGGGGGCTGTTTGGAGTAATTTTAGAGTAAGAAAGAAAGTTTAGAGGCTTGTATCTGTAAAAATAAGTTTTCAAGGGTTAATTTACTTAACGCAGTTGCAGGCCCGCACATTTCTCTGCAGGCATTTGCTTGAAAATTCCCATTCAATAAACATACTTGTATCAGTTATAGTAGAACTGTTTATTTGTTGGTATGTATTGTTTTTTCTTTTGTGTGCAATCTGTTGCTTGTCAATACATATATTTATTTTTTTTCAAGGAAGAAGAAAAGCCTGGAATGTTAGCTAAAGGTAACTCTTCCTTACCCTTTAGAGCTATGGAGTGCTAATTTTAATTTTGAATTAGAAATTCAACACGGCTATTAGGCAAGAATTTGCCAATGTGAACATGTTTGAAATTTCTGTTTTAGTAATGTTATTAGATTCATTGGATTCAACAATGGACGCTCAAAAGTATCTACAAGAAACAGGAACTCGCACGTCACAGGGTACCAGAGAGGCAATGGGCACAGGTAAGCAGTAAGCAACACTTTAAGTGCCCTTTACTCTGAGCATTTTACATCTTCACAGAAGCAAATCTTGTCAACACTGTAATTTCTTCTTGTGGGAAGAAATCTGATTTAATCAGTCCAAATTAGCCATAGTACATGAAATTTGCATCTGATTGATAGCTCTAGATTGAAACAGTCAATGATGATAACAGTTGGAACACGTCCAGGCACGGACAAGAGCCAGGGGCCTACCGGGTTTTTTCCCGGTGTCCCTCCGGCCCAGACCGACCCTGACTGTATCGTGCCTGCCTGTGTTGATCAATTATATATACACTGATTAGTTTATTTACAGTGGTTCCTGTATCATCTATCAATAAATATATATTATACTTTGTCCTTAGGTGTTTCCAATGTATACACTAATAGTGATGTTGAAGCATTGCAAATAGCTTACAAACACATACAGTCAATGGAAGATACTGATGAACAAAAAAGTTATAAGACAATGGACCATACAAACACAGCCTTCGAAGATATCCCAGACTCGATTGAAAAGAGCCTCAAAAAATTATCCACTGCTGAGTCAGGTATTTGGTCTGTAGTTCTAATTTCCCTTACAAATGTCTTGCCTTTGCTATATTATATACTGTATAGGATCTTCTATGACTTAGCAGTGATCCCCAACCAGTAGCTCGTGAGCAACATGTTGCTCTCCAACCCCTTGTATGTTGCTCTCAGTGGCCTCAAAGCAGGTGCTTATTTTCGAATTCCTGGCTTGGAGGCAAGCTTTGGTTGTATAAAAACCAGATGCACTGCCAAATAGAGCCTCAGTGTAGGTTGACAATCCCAAAGGGGGTACTAAATGGCCAATTACAGCGCTTATTTGGCACCCCCAGAACATTTTTCATGCTAGTGTTGCTCTCCAACTCCTTTTACTTCTGAATGTTGATCACAGGTTCAAAAGGTTGGGGATCCCTGACAGAGTAAGCTTGGTCATGCAGAGCGTGAATTTAGAAACACTGTCTTAAAGCAAGTCAGAACTTATGTTGATTTTTGAAAGAAGAAAAAGAAGCAGTCAAATAAGTACCACAACATACAATCTGACAGTCTTAGGTTCACA
This sequence comes from Xenopus laevis, assembly GCF_017654675.1. Taxonomy (NCBI): domain Eukaryota; kingdom Metazoa; phylum Chordata; class Amphibia; order Anura; family Pipidae; genus Xenopus; species Xenopus laevis. The sequence continues at coordinate 89,299,127 of NC_054379.1, forward strand.
ACTATTCAACCATTATACTACCACTTAAGTTTTGTCCTATACATTGGGCTCAAGTGTCAAGTTCTGTAAATGTTTATATTTATTTATATAAAATATGTATTTCTTAATCAAATAACTTCTTATTCAAATGTCTAGATGTACCTACAGTGGATGAATTGATGCAGCATATTAGAAGAGAAACACTCAGTGACATTGACTATGATGTAAATCCTTCAAGGTAAGTTTATGAAAAATAATTTGAAATCACTTTCTCCTGTCTGCAGTAATGTACTTGAACTAATATCAAATTCATATTTTCCATCCGGTTCTTGCAAGGTGCCTCAATGATCCATTTCTCATTTAGCTTTGTACCTTGAATCCGCTGCTCAGCTGAAACCTGCTAGTTGATCCTGTCTTGCCTTCCCTAGTAGCTGCACATTTTGTTTTAACTACATACAACTACATTTAAGACAGAGGCAACAGTTTAAGTGCACCATATTTTCTAAAATATTTAATAAAATATTGGGTATTCAAGATTTGTTCCAACTTGGAAAACAATAGCCAATAAATTGTCCATGTCCTGAGGGAATCCCTGCACCATCACACTACAGCCACCACACATTTGACTGTTGGTAATGTGTTCTAACTTTTGTGGAGATACAAAAACTGACAGCCAAGGCTAGAGAGCCTGCATTTCATTTTTGGACTTATGGAAGTCCTACCAGTCTAGGAGCATTGGTTCTGATTGTGCAGAGTGATAGAAATAGTCGTGTAACCTCTTCAAGTATTATTTTTAAATACCTATTTTTTCATCTCTTTGGGATTTTTCTTTAACCATTCTTATTTGTACAATTGAGTACAATTAATTACATAGTTTGTTGATTGATAGTGTAACTTAAGGGGCTGTTACTTTTTCATGTAGGTGATATGGATGTTGGACAATTTGCAAATGGTTGTGTTTACCAGTTCCAGTTCCCATGAAATTCTCAAAATTTCTTTCACAGTTGGGTACATTTAATTTAATCATGTGCAGTAAATAGGATTATTTTCCTATATCACTAAAACCAGTATAATGCTTGCTCTGCGTATGAATATTAAGCATCAAAGTAGGAAAATTCTTTGTCTGGTATTGCAGTGGAAATTGCTCTTGTGCAGATATACACACAAAATGAGGCATATTCTTATGAATCATTTACACTGTTGCCTGACAGACCATGGGACATGGGCAATGGCTTTGTTCTGTAAAGTTCTTGTGTTCCATTATGACCATAGACTTAAACAAAGCGGGTGACAAGGTAAAGAAGTTGTTGAGGCGGGTCTGTATAAGCTAAAATGTGCATTTCTTTTCTGTAATTGGTGTTTGTATTTGTATATCAATGGAATAGTGACATTTGTATAAACAAGATATATCTTTATTATTTCCCATTAGCCAGATGAGGACAGATTACATATACCAGTACACAGCTAAGAAGCTACAAGACACAGAAAAGTTACACAATGTCTCAGAATGGAATGCTGAAAAAATGGAAGAGAAAAGTGAATTTTTTACTTCAGACACTGAAATACAATTTATAAACAGTAGAGATCCACTAACTCTCAAAAGCTCTGTTGGAGATGAAAGATTGGGGCATCAGGTTGATTCCCTGCTTCCAGATGAAAGAAATAGCCACGTAAGTTCTCTCTTATGCTTTACAATGTACAGGACCTGTTATCCAGAATCTGGATCTTTCCATAATTTAGATCTTCATACCTTAAGTCTACTAGAAAATCATTTAAACATGAAATGAAACCAATAGGCTTTTTTTTGCTTCCAAAAGGGATTAATAATATCTTAGTTTGGATCAAGTACAAGGTACGGTATTATTGTTACAAAGAAAAAGGAAATCATTTTTAAAAATTTGGATTATTTCGATAAAATGGAGTCTATGGGAGATGGCCTTTCTGGAATTTTGAGCCCTCTGGATAACAGGTTTCCGGAAAACTATACCATACCTGTATAGCATATTGATTATCGTGTAGCTAGAATAAACCTTTTACAGAGCTGACTATAATGTAATTGTTTACTCTTGGCCAAATAAGTAGATAATGATTGTTTTGCAATATATTGCCCATATATGAGCTAATTGAGATGTTTTTGTCTGTGCTTCGTAATACAAATTCAGTTTATTTTTTGATTGACTTAATTTCTTACACTATGTTGACGAAAAATAATTTTATAAATTGTATATACCGTAATCCATATCTCTTTAACAGGACTTGTTCAATCTTGATCAGAATTTAAATACATTTGGCATTGTGCATGGCCACAAACTGACTAAGGACAAGAGTCCCACATCACTTCCAAAGAAACCTCATAATCTGTATGCTCACGTTCGAAGCTCTGGATATGGGAAAAGCAGCACACGCTTGAAAACACCCACACTTGCTGTGAAATTCAATTCAGAGGAATATCCTGTTAAACCAAAAGATACGTCACCTGATAGAAAAGGTACTGCAGCTGAAGTTTTCTTTTACGTTTGCAAAATGTGTGAAAGTAGTTCATCAAAATATTTGATCATTTTGTGGACCAAGTGATCTGATGCTGGTAGATGTACAGAAATAAATTTAAGGCAAAAAATATTTACTGTCTTATGGTCTTAGTGTTTCTTATGTCCAGATAATGTATTTTCCCCCAGCCCACCTATCCTTTGCCTTCGCATTCTCCTTGGGTGGATTTGAATTATCTCATTTGCTTTCTTATTTTATCAACATTTCCGTCATTTATATCTTGTGCATCTTATTTTAATTCTTCTGTGCTCACAATCTGATTGTGCTTTGGTCTTATCCCTTTCTAACACCTTACCTGATCTGGGGCTCATTTGTAAAGACTGTGCAAATGTGCTCCTTTGCAGTTAACCATGGCAACAAATCACATTTTTGCTTACATTGTTCAATCCACAGCTTTCTTGAAAGTTGCTGGGTTGCTGCCCATGTGCAATGTTGCCTATTGTTTATAAATTAACCACTTTATTCAAAATGAAATCTGTATGTAGTACATTGTGTAGTGAAGCAAGGGTAAAAAATCCTGACCTGCACTAGACCTGACCTGAAGAGTCCACATTTTTGAAACCTACAACCAACCCGTTATTTCTCTCAGTGATGGGTAAGAGTATTTGTACTTTAATGAATAGAGGTGGCAGTGATGGCACCAAGCATGGAAGCCCACAACCTGAAACCCACCTGTACCTGCAGAAGTAATTTGTTAACCGAAGCTGCTTAAACTGTGCATCCTTACTGCTTTGCAGAGTTCTGTGCTTCACACATATACTGTGCAACAGAGTTTTAAGACCTGCCCAGGCTAAGCTGCGCTTGTTATTTACCCTCTGCACATTATTAGCCTCAGCCACACAGCAGAGCGTTCTTCCTCAAACCTATTTAATGGCAATGTGAGAGAGTTCAGAGAGTAAAGTAGTCACTGATAGCTTAAAGTAAATACGTTTTCAGATTTTTCAGTAATGGTTTATTGGAGACAGAAATTAATAGCTTATGTTGTTGGGCATGGATCTTTGTTTTCTGTAAAATGCCTCAATACGAAATGTGTTTGCTTTCAAATGTAGGTGCATTGCCTACCACCAGGACCATAAGATTGACAGGTACTGAAACTGTTCCAAAGCAAAGCCAGAAGGATTATTCTTTACAGCACAACCAAAAAAGTGTTCCTCAAATGGATTTTGATAAATCAGAAACTGTGTTTCAACATGATAAGGTAAGCAACAAAGTTTTGGGCTCCAGTGGCAAGAAGTTATGTCTCATTGCACATATTGATGCAGTTATTTAACGTTACTTGCGTCCAAAGCGGCACTTCCATATAGTTGAACTCGACGCCCACCTTCATTTCTAAATAATGCACTAGTCCGCATATTGATGGAGGAGACCCCTAGATCTACTGCCACCTTCAAGCTTGCGTTTATTCTAGGATTCACATTGCGACCTGCTTCAGTACATGCGTATGTTGTTTTAACAATTGCTGCTGAAAATTGCATCTCGATTTCACTTGCATTTGACACATTGGGAACAATTGTGTAAGACACAGCTCCCTCTTGTGGCTGCAATGACACTGGAATAGTGGTGAAAATGCTACATGCTGGGTAAAAAAGCACGACTAATTTCCTTCCAAAATTGCACTTAGCACGCGCCACTTGTGAATGATCCTTAATATGCTAGTAATCAGTGCTTTGGCAACAACCGTATACTACTACTATAGGTTGGTACAGGGTCATACCTACATTCCCCTTATATAGCACTTGCACCTCACATTTATGTATTATAAATGTTTATAATAAACATTGAAAACACCATCATCCTATCAGGTATTTGCCCTGCCCTAAACATAACTTTACTGTTGCAGCAGCAACAGAGAATTATTAATTTTAAACCAATATATACGATTTCTCTTTTAATACTGAAAACTATTGTTTTGTTTGGCTGTTTGTTCACAGTAGTAGTATTTAGTAAAGCCAGAAGAACTTTCTATGATATTTATATATACATACGGATTTGCAGCTACAGTTTCGGAGTAGTAAAAAATTAAAAATACGTTTATATTACATTACATTATACAAAGCATATTCCAGAAATGTAAATAAAATTATGATTAGTTGCATAGAAAAAAATCAATGTAAAACATATTTCACTACAGTATTCTGCTTGAGGAGCGTTATTAACTGATGCATTTTGAACAAAAACATGTTGACAGTCGTGTCGCCTCGGATCAACGCTGCGACTTCATCCGACAATGCATTCACTTACCTTATTTCCGTTGCATACGATTTGTCTCCGGCGTTTTGTCGCAGCGTGTTGGATCACAACGAAAAAGTCTGTGTAGTCCTACCCTAAAAAAAAAAAAACTTTGCATAGAAAATCCTTGATTGCTGCAGTGTACTGTGGCAAACAGTAAATAAAGCATTCCCTGTAAAATATTTGTTACAGTGGGAAGATGCTTCTGAAAACTCTTCGTGTTTTTTATTTGCATCACAATAAATATTTCCTTTTGCTTATTATGTAGCTGAGAAAAACACTTTTTTTAGCTCGTTTTCTTGTTTTGCAGGTCACAAATGTCCTGTCTGCATAATGTTAGTAGATGTATGCTACCTTTAAAATCATTGTGTTGCTTTGCAGAATGATTCTTTTAGAAGCACATCCGGATTCCATGTCGAGAATAACGCTTCTCAGTCCTTAAACATGAGTGATGCTGAACTCAATATGTTTCTGAAACTGCAGAACATAGAGGAAAAATTAAATTCAGATCAAACACATTCTAAAATTCTTAGAGAAGAGTTCTCAAAAAAAGAGGAAGAATGTCTACAGAAAATAGAAGACTTAAAAACAAAACATGATGCAGAACTCCATCAGCTTAAACAGGAAAATTATATCCTTCTAACAAAGGTACATTTATTTTTTTATTAACATATGTATTTCCATGTAATGTATTTCTCTCTTCAAAATAAACATAGAGGCAGCTTAATTAAAATTGTATTATCTAATGTGTGATTCATAGCTTGTTTGTCTTGTACCCGAATATTTTATTTTTCGCTGGATTGCTTGAATCCAATTAGCCCCCAGTAAATTCCCATTATCATACACTAAGGTTTTTTTTTTTTTAAAGGGGTTCTTCACCTTCTAAACACTATTTCAGTTGAGTTGTTTTCAGATTGTTCTCCAGAAATAAAGACTTTTTCAATTACTTTCCATTTTTTATTTTTTACTGTTTTTCCAAAATCTGTCAAGGGTTCCCAGACTTTGTTACACTGGGATCTACTCTTGACACCTGGCCCCCATCAGGAGATCTACCTTGGTAACGCGCTGCAATTTTTTGACCATACCCATTTTTTGACCACACCTCCTAATTACCATGTTAATTTTACAAAATGTGGCTGGTTATGAAAGTTTAAACTCACTCCCTTTCCCTCCATGTTTGCTGCTCAGCCCTACCTTCCCCTCAGTGCTTGTTGCTGACAGCTCTCCGTTCTGTGTCCCTGCTTGTTGCTCAGCTCTCCCTTTTGTGTTCCTGCTTGTTGCTGTTAGCTCTCCCTTCTGTGTCCCTGCTTGTTGCTGTCAGCTTTCCCTTCTGGGTCCCTGCTTGTTGCTGTCAGCTTTCCCTTCTGGGTCCCTGCTTGTTGCTGTCAGCTTTCCCTTCTGTGTCCCTGCTTGTTGCTATCAGCTTTCCCTTCTGTGTCCTTGCTTGTTGCTGTTTGCTTTCCCTTCTGTGTCCGTGTTGTTGCTGTCAGCTCTCCCTTCTGTGTCCGTGCTTGTTGCTGTCAGCTCTCCCTTCTGTGTCCGTGCTTGTTGCTTAGCCCTACCTTCTGTGTCCGTGCTTGCTGCTCAAAAGCGCGCCCTCCCTTTCTTCCGTGTGCAAGTTTGCCTCTGCTCTCAGCCAGCCTTCCCTTCTCCTCTGCTCTCAGCCCGCTCTCCATTCTTTTGTCTGGAGCAGGTTCTTCTGCTCTCTCCCGTTGTCAGTAAAATAAAGATGGCAGTTGGACTGCAGCACCGCGCTATGTGGTGCATTAAGGATTCGCGTCTAAAGTCTCGTCTCGCGAGACTTCTGATGTTGCAACCAGGAAGTGCAGTTGAAAACGTCGGGCAGTTCGCGGTCTATCAGGAAAGTGATGGGGATCGACTGGTAGACCGCAATCGATGTCCTGGGCAGCACTGATCTAAGTTTACGGTTGCTGTCTCTGGTTTTTTTGGCTGGCTGCTCAGTAATTCAAACACACTGAAACCAACTGAACTAAAAATAATGTTGAAAGGTGAAAAACCCCTTTAAAGGTTGGATTGCGTTTGTTTTCTCAAAAAATGTGTTTTTTTCTTTGGTAGTTTCACTAAAAAAAGCAACATTTAAAAACACTCCCATTTTATTGAGATTTATTATGCCCTGCAGCTTTAACCATCTGAAGATGTTGTATTGCCTTAAGCTGGCCATAGACGCAAAGATTAGATCGTACGAATCATCGTATGATCGGACTTTCCCATCTCCACACCTGCCACTAACCATTCGATCAAATAAAGTACAAAAGAACAGATCAGCCGCTGTTCCTCCCCTGACAGCAATTGTAAGAAAGTTATGTCTGACCAAAGCTAGTGACAGTCTCCCTCTGAAAATCGTACGATCAGCAATACATGCAGAGAAATTATCGGCAGCGACAGAAATCTTTTAACCTGGCCGATCGACCAAACGACCGATCTCCGCCGGACGAAAAATGTCGGGACTCTCCACACACGGTCCGAAAATCGTACAAATCCTCGATTCGTACGATCAGATCTTTGCGTCTATGGACATCTTTATTTACACTTTTTTTGAACCATTTGAAGCCTGTGCCACTTTTTCAATACATAGAAGATCTCTTTTGTCTTTATTTAGCTTCCTTGAACATTTAGAAAATGTGTCCACTTTCAGAAATTCACCAACAATCCCTAATAAAACCATATATATGACCTGTATGTACCTGCCATGTTTAAATTGACGTAAGCTGTATGTTAACATAAGTACTGTACTGTATGTTAACAAAGTTTCTCAAGGAAGAAAGTAATTCTAGAGAAAATTCGCTTAGAAAAGTTTGTCCTGACAAAGTTTCGCTGGTGAAAGTACGTGGGGTGAAGTTTCCCGGAGCGAAGATTCGCCCTTTAGCAAATTTGCCCCATTCGCTGCCATAGAACCCATATGTAATTTTTGTTTATGTGTTAAAAATGTCACAATATGTACACCTCTATAAAACATTTAATGAATATTTTGTACATACTGTATACAATTGTGGTAAACCAAGAATCTTTTTTGGGAAATCACACCTATTTTAATTTGCTCCTATGCATGCATATTCTTTTTGTGCACTAGACAGACAGAAGTAAAGATATTTTAAATGTATATTTGACTTTTGACTTTTGACTTCGGAAAACGAATCGCGCCGAGTCCCACCCTGCCGGCGATTTATATTTTAGCCGAAGGGGAGGCAGTTCGGGGAGACTAGTCACCCCTGAAGAAGCGGAGATTCTGCCTGTGTGCCTTGACCCTAAATTGTCAGTATTCTTTTTTTTTTTTTTTTTTTTTTTTTTTTTATTGTTGCCTATTATTTGTTCACTTTGTGTATTTTGTTTAGTTACATACTATGGAAGATAAAGGCATAAAAAAGCTACATCTTGGTGACCCAAAGAATCCTATGACAGATGAGAAGGTACAACAAATACGCAAAGAAATAGAGGAGCAGGAAAAACTCCTTCAGGGTTATCAACAGGTATTTATCCTATGTTTCTTTGTTTATATCAGAAGTATTTAAAAACAGTGAAAATGATTTTCTTATAAAATTATATTATATATAATAATTAGGGCTTCCCCAGTTTACATAAGCTTGAAACGCTAAAAAATAAGTCACAAAATTTGTCAACCCATAGCAACCAATAAGATGTTTGCTTTTAATCAAGTACAGCTAAACGCTGCCTGCGGATTGGTTGATATCTTGAGCAGTGGTGTCCGATGGCTGGAGCTGTGTAAGGGGAAAATGGGAGGGGGGCCTACGCAGAGGAGGGGGGAGGGATTTATGCGCCTAGGGGGTTGAATTCTCCTTTAATGGAATTAACGTGTACTATTTATTTTTGATATTTGAATTATATAATTATACCTCCAATATATCTGTTTTTATTAGGAGAATGAAAGACTGTATCAACAAGTCAAAGAGCTTCAAGCCAAAAACAAGCAAAATGAAGAATTAATGTTCCAAGAGAATCAGTCATTAAAAGCTAACCTTCTCTCTTTAAGGTATATTAAATTCAAGCTAAAAAACAAATATGCTCTTTACTTTGTTTCTTGGTTTTGAATTGTAGTCTTTTAGCTTTTTCTAAACCACAAGCTTGTTCAAATGTGCAGCATTCCACTCAGCTGCAAGTTCTCTTTCTCCCAAATGCTGATGGGTGAGAATACAAGCTGCCTTCATCTCTGGTATATATTGTATAATTACACTAAACTTATTTGCATGCTTGTGCTTTTATTCTTTTATATAATGCATAATTTATGTGTGTGTATACCCAGTGTTAGTGAAGTATTTTTCTAAAATGATGGCCTAGCCTATAGATTGCTACTTTGGCTAAAACAATAAGCTGCTACATTATACTATGTACCCATAGTGATCATAAAGAAATAAACAATTGTTGTAGTCTGCTCTGGTTTACTGCTTTACTGGTTTTCACTAAATATACAACTGACGCAACGTAGAAAGAATTTGCTCTTCTCTTGCCACAACTCCATTTCCCTCAGTACCTTGCATGTTAAATGATTAAAAGCCCTGTAAAGCAGGTGATTCACAGAAAGGTGAAACACATTTTGCTAAAGGAGTCTTGGCTAGAGGACAGGTGACTATAGCTACATTATTTCAGTGGTGCATATATTCAGAACCAGTTGCATAGTGAATAGAAATAGATACTGTTGCAAATAGCGATTACTTTTACAAATAACTTTAAAATATTGAAAATTTGTCATGTTTTTTTGTAAAGTTTCTATAGAATGAAATCTGGTTAAATGAAGCAAAATGTTATATTCACAGTCCATTTAAGAATTCGTAGATGGAATACACTTTCTTTCTCACTACTTAGATTCCCAACAATTCGAGTCCCAAAGAATTTATGAGAAATAAACATGAATTTTATCTATCTTAGAGAGCAGCTGAGTAAAGCCACAATAACCCATCAGCGCCCACCAGATATTTCTGAAAAATTTAATAGCGAGAGCTTTACAGACTTACTGGTTGAACTGCGTACTGTCAAGGTAAATATGTTTTATTCACATTATATAAGCTTTGCTCAATATTCCTACTATCTTTAGTTAATTAAGGTTAGGTACAGTAATTTCTACTTCCTCCATACAAATCTGTTTTCTTCCCTGCCTGATTCCTGAGTACAGGTATGGGATTGGTTATCCAGAAAGCACCGAATTACGGGAAGGCTGTCTCCCATAGACTCCATTATATACAAATAATCCTAATTTTTAAAAATGTATTTGTTATATAGCAAATCTATGTACAGGTATGGGATCTGTTATCCAGAACCCCATAATCCAGAAAGCTCAGAATTAGGGGATGGCCGTCTGCCATAGACTCCACTTTATCCAGTTTGTAAACATGATTTACTTTTTCTCTGTAATGATAAAACAGTACCTTTTACTTGATCCAAACTAAGATATAATTAATCTTTATTGGCAGCAAAACAAGTCCTTTGGGTTTATTTAATGTTTACATGATTTTCTTGTAGACTTAAGGTATGACGATTCAAATTATGAAACCCCAGGTCCCTTACCTGTTAGTTTTAACTTTTGGGCTCAAATAATGGAACCACATGCTTTTTATGCAGACCCCTCCTGTAATATCTGTTAATTTTAGCATTACTCTGTTACTCATGTCATGATGTTGTTCATTTGTTGGTTAATGTTTTGTATTGACACTAATGATTCTTTTTACATTTTTAAACCCAAAGAAGCAAGAGGCCGGTTTGCTTGATGAGATTTCTAGACAGAAGCAAGACAAACAGGCTTTAGAAGTAGATTTGTTGCAGATGAGGAAGGAGAGAGACAATTTAAAAACTCTGCTCACTCATGCCTCAGGTAATTTATATTTATCCCCTTAATGGGTATTTCTTAACCATTTACTCAAACGCAGGGGATACACGTAATGCATGTTAAGAACAAAAATAATCTCAAAATAAAAATGTATTTTCTTAATGGAAATTTACTTTCTAGTAATTATAAATCATAAGCACACCATATGATGTAAAAGACAATATCACTTGGGACCTGGGTTTTTCCATGGATTCATTTCTGTGGATAATGGATTATTCTGAAAATGGTATCAACATACTTTAGGTCTGCTAAAAAATCTTTTAATCATTAAGGGGCAGATTTATTAAGGAATCCGAAAATACGCCACCTAAAACTCCTATACGTCGAGGTCATGTAGGAGTCAATGGCAGAGGTCCCTTGAAACTTTTAAAGATGTTAACAGCCTTCATGATGTTCAAATTTTTTTTTTTTTGGAGGGTTTTGCCCGAAAATACATAATTCAAGCGATTTAAGTTTTTTTTCGCCAAAAACGAATTTCAGTTTTCAGGTTGTTAACTTGAATTCGCTGAATCGAGTTTTTCCATTCAAGTTTTTTCTTAAATAAGAAACCATTCGAGTTGGGAGTTCATTCAAGGAATAAAAGAACTCTAAAATTTGGCCTTTGATAAATAACCCCCTAAATAAACCGAATTTATTCATGCAGCTAAGTTACAGTCAAGAAAAAGTTACATTTATATTATTGCAGAGAAAAAGAAATCATTTTAAAAGTTAGAATTATTTGCTTAAAATGGAGTCTACTGAAGATGGCCTTTCTGTAATCCTGAGCTTTTGGGATAATGGGGTTTCCGAATATGTAATTCCATACCTGTATTTATTCCAATATTGTTGCAGTTAAAAACAGGTTTTAATAGTGTGTCACAATACTACTTCAGACCATTTTTGCCAATTATCCGAACAAAGCCACCAGTAATCCTACTTGACCTTTGCTGTAGATAAATCATTGATTTTGGAATGGAAAAATCTTTTGAATCTACAGAAGTATTGCTGGGCTACTTAACAGGGCAGTTTATCCTTTTAAACACACTATTTGCACACTTTTTGCTTCGCTAAAAATATATGGAGTTAAAATTTAAATTGAAGCTAATCCATATTTGGTCCTTCGAAATGTAAATAACCTGTGCTCAAATAATCTCCATGCCATGTTGCAGTTTCTATGGTTTGTGTGAGAGATGAATAATAATGTTTCTTCCTCTCTCACTCTCATTAACCCTTTCTCTTTGTGTAAATGTCACTTACTTGCAGGCTTTTTTTATAAATTACATTTCTACCTTCTTTTGTTAGGTGATAAATCCTATGAAATGAAGATTATGGAAGAGACCTATAAACAGGAAATAAATGTCTTAAACAAGAAACTGAAGTGGTTTGCAGAGAACCAGGAACTTTTGGATAAAGATGCCGGTCGTCTCAGAAATGCCTATGAACAAATAGAGACTCTAAAGATGCAGGTATTTTCCTATATACACCAGATATGCTGCAGTTATTAATTTTTACATTATGAAAACAGTATAATGTCTACCAGTATAATGTAATGTAATGACTTTTTTTGTGATTCTTTTTTTTTTTTTTTTTTTGTAGGTTGAAAAACTTCAAAATGAAACTGGAAATCAGTGTGTACAGCAGCAAAAGCGTCCAAAAGAAAGAGCTGCAGATGCAAAGCGTATTCAAGATCTTGAGCGACAGGTGAGGTTTAGCAGATATCTGAGGGTGCCGTGTAAAAGTGATAGGGCATTCTGAAACACTAAAGGTAACTTTAGAAATTATAAATTGGCTGGTGAATTTTAAAACATAGCTGTTATGTCTTAAATTCAAACATACACATTTAATGTAAGACTTACTAAAGAAAGTGGCTCTTTACACTGATTATATGACTAAATCAATATAAATGCATGTGATTTGCATCTGGGAGAAAGGTAAATTTTCGACAGCAAGTGCCACTTCGCAGCAACTAGATTAACTATTAGTATAATGTACACCGTATTATTCTGAGACAGTTTGCACCTATAGTTTTTCGGTTATTTATCTTTTTTGTTCAGCAGCTCTCCAGTTTGTTATTTCAGCAGTTATCTGGTTGCTAGGGCCTTATTATTCCTATCGACAGGCAGCGGTTTAAATAAGAGGCTGAAATAATTATAGGAAGGGGACTGAATAGGAAGATAAGTAATACAAATTACAGTAACACATTTTGTGTGTATGCCTTTCACAGGTTAAGGAGATGGAGGGAATTATTAAGCGAAGACATCCTAATTCGATCCCTGCACTGATTTTTGCTGCTGCAGCTGCTCCTGGAGGTGACGATAAAGATTCAGCCAAAACAAATACCATTGCGTTTTTAGAAAGAAGAGTTAAAAAGTTAGAAACAGATCTTGAAAGTAAAGACGATGATGCAAAGAAAAGTCTGCGCACCATGGAACAGCAATTCCAAAAAGTCAAGGTAACTTTATTTATTTTTTTTTACATGTTTTTAGTCTTAGAAGATGGGTAATTTAGAAACGTGTCTGAGCACAGTAAGACCTGGCCCGCAAATTCAAATTATCTGTAATACAAATGCAATGTAATCTACAGATCATGTCCAATTAAAACGGGGCATAGAGCTTATTTTCTGTAACTCTCCTTTTGTAGTTCATTCCTGCTTCCAGGAATGCTCCTGGTTTTCTTATACTAATACTTCTTTTTATACTTTGTGTAGTCAATCATCTGTATCCTTACCCTTACCTCTTATGTGCTTAAAGTTATAACTATATATAACAAAAACTTTTTGTAGAAGCAGATAGGATGTTTATATTTCAATACAAAGAAGAAACTCCCATGTAGACTTAAGGGAGAAGCACACGGGCAGATTCGGGGAGATTTAGTCGCCTGGCGATTAATCGCCTCTTCTGCAGGGCGAAAATCTCCCCGAACTGCCTTCCCCCTGCCTGCCGTCTGCTATAATGAGAAAAACGCCAGCACCAATGCACTCGCAGTGCTTCGATTACCAAAGTTGCCCGAAGTTGCCTCAGGAGGAAACTTCGGGCGACTTCGGAAATTGAAGCGCCGCAAGTGCATTGGCGCTGGCGTTTTCTCATTATAGCAGGGGGAAGGCAGTTTGGGGAGATTGTCGCCCTTCAGAAGAGCCAATTATTCGCCAGGCGACTATATCTCCCCGAATCTGCCTGTGTGTCTTGGCTCTTACTGTGTGTACATGATTAAAATCACTCCATTCAATTAATTCATTAATTACACTGTGTAATAATTAATTAAAAAGTGAATAAGTAAATTATTGTACAAGTGCACAACACTAAAATAAAGTGCTCTGTGCCAAATAAGTAATCAATTAATATCTTGTAATTGTAACCAATCAATTTAGGAATGATCAATAAATTAAATTATAAATAAAATCAATTGTGAATTAATTCAATATAATATGATCCAAAGGATCAAGGCTTACCTTGAAAAAGCTGATGCGAAACTCGCATTGGCATTACCATAGTCACTTTTTAATTATTACACAGTGTAATTCATGAATTAATTGAATGGAGTGATTTTAATCATGTACACACAGTAAGGAATTAATCACTAAAATTGTATTAATTGATCCAGTACGTACCATTTTAGTCAATTCAACGGTGTAACACCTGGTTATAATTAACTGTTACCTTACCACTTAAGTAGTGTGGGGTTATCTTATCTCTAATAAATTGGTTTCAGAATGTTTATATTTGTCTGTATAGAGAGTTACATAGCACTTTTAATCTGTTAAGACTGACTAATAATTATTAAAATTACAAAATAAGTTATTGTTTGAATCTGAAATGTGTTTAGTTTTTCTGTGCACATGTATAACCTATTTACCCTTTGTATTTTTAGATTCAGTATGAAAGTAGAATACATGAACTTGAAGAATTGCTTACTCACAAACTTATAAATGACCCTCAACAATCTGACAATTCAACAAAATCCCAAAAATTTAAGGAAGAACTTTTGATATGCAAAGAAACTCACCAAGCAACAATACAAAACCTTCAAAGGCAAATAGATTTGCTCAGAGAAAATAATTTAGTTTTAGAAAACAACGAAAGAAAGAAAGCAGCAAATTTGTCTGGCATTGGTACTAAAGTAGAAGAGGCTTCTAATAAAGATCTTATTGTAAAGCTCAGCCAAGAACTGGTAGCCAAACGCACAGAGATTCAAGACCTCACAAAAACAGTTGAAAGACTTCAGAAGGAGAGAATGATCATGCTTTCTGTAAAGAACCCTTCAATTAACGCTGGTGATAAAAAGAGCTCTGATCAAGCTAGAACGGATATTTCTGCCCCTGGTAAAAGGAGCATTGCAGACAGTATGAGTTTTCCTGAAACTTTAGATGAGAAACTGTATCATCCAGGGACATTTGCAGATATTCACATCTCTGATGTACAAGAAGAAAATGCTGCATTAAAATATGAAGTGGAAAGACTGTCTTTAAAGATAAATGAACAGAAAGAGACATTTCAAGCCTTGTTATATCAAGGAGAATGCACTATTAAGAGGTTTGTACCGGCATAAACAGCTTGCCAAAGCTTTACTAACTACAGCACAAACTAGTTTGATTTGTGCACTTTGTACTACCAGTATCTACAGGTGATGCCTTTCAGCAGTTGGTGGTGCACAGTACATGATAGTTGCTTTTGCATTTAAAGAATGGATCTTAGTGGGGGAAATTTTCAAACCATACTTGAGACTTTCCCTTGTCATAGTTATAAGGTTTTGCATTTGTATGCTAGCCTGTCTGACTGGATTATATAATGCAGCTCTTTAGTGTGGTACAGATTATAAGCAGATACAGTGCACTCAAGTTGCTAGAGCTTGTCATATTAAAATGGACACAGGAATCAGGTTTGATAAACTCTTAATTTGTGAAAAACATTCCTGTATCATAAAATAGATGATTTAATGTTTGCTCCCTTGGGAATAGAACCAGAGGGCAGAATGAAATCAGTTGGACTGCTTTGAAGTGGAATGCATACAAAATTGACTGCAAGGCAAATGTATGCTAAAACATCCTAGGTTATATACCCTTTCCTTCTGTAAACTGATAAAATTGCTGATTTTATTTCTGCACATAAGCCACTGAAGAGAAATTATAAACATATTCGGCACACAGGAGTTGTAAACCTTTCATGCCTATTCTTCAGGGACAGATATTACAGGTATGCTAAAATTTACAGATATTTCCACATGGAAGATACCTTGAACAAATTTAAAGGAGAGCTAAAGCTGAATTCGGCATTCTGCTTCAGGTTTAATAAATTGTTAGCCCTGTGACAGCAGCTAATCAAAAGATATACATCCCTGTTAAAGCTTTGATGGCTTCTTAACAGCAGCATAGACTACATTGACTTATACAGAGCTACTTGCATTTAAAAGGTGACCTAACTGCTGACAAAGAGGTTCATCCTGAAACGTTGAACTTCCAATAAAATTGCAAGGGCTTGCCCTTGTTTTGTGTACACTGGTAAATATTCTCTTTACCTCATTATTTAGAGGGTTGCAATTCCCTCTTCACCGCAAACCAGGCTACATTTTCCTCTGAAGGCCAGAGCAAGAAATTTAGCAGAACAAGGGAAGCTGGTAAAAAAAGTAACAGAGAGGTGTAAGAGAAAAACAATTTCCCTATCCCTTTTAAAGAATTAATTGTTGTGTAGTATTTTGAGTTTCTTTTGTTTTTTTATATTTTTAAGGTTAAAAGAAGAATCTTCTGAGCAAGCTGCTGCCCTGAAACTCTTACATCAGAAAGAGGTAGAAAAACGTATTTGCCAGCATGCCATTGAACATTCATCATCTAAAGTTGCTGAGCTGAGCAGTAAAATATCTACTCAGGAGGTAAAGACTGTTTCTCCTTTACAATTGTCTCTTTGTGCCAAACTAACAAAACATTTTATTTAAGTACACGATAGGTAGGTTGTGACTGTTTCCCCCAATATCCTTCTCAGTAAATAAACAGTGAGCTAATAATTTTGAAATGTGAAATGTTTTATATGATATACAATGTATTTCCTAAAATATCCTTTCATTGCTCCAATAAAAGCATTTGCCTACTTGAAGGCTTTCCACTAGATGTTAAAATATTGTTGGTGGGATTTTCTTCAACTGCCCACTTTAGTGATTTAGGGCACCGATGTAGGGTAATCACACCAGGCTCTCCATTGCCATTCCTGCCACAGGTGTTCATTCAAAATACATTTTATTTTAAATTAGATACTCATAAAGCATCTTCAAACACAAGTGAAGGAGCTACAGAAGGATAGAGAATCGCTGGCTATCTACCGAATCCGAGAAGAAACTCTACAACAAGAGGTACAGTACAAAGCTTTGATTTGATGTAGGCCAAGGACTAATCACTGCAATACCTGCTACAATCAGTGGAAACTGACCATTTTGTTCCTGGTATATTGATTTATGCTAAGTAGCAAATACCCTGTGTGCCATAGCCAATATGCTTCACATTTTATGAAAGCTAGGTAGTGCAGAGCTAAATGCAGCAAATATTAAAGTTCAGTTTGCTTGACTAATAGAATAAAATAGGAATTATTTGTTAGGGTAACAGGTCTCCATTAACATATCCTTTCAGATCTGAAAAAAAAGGACTGACAAAAACAAGAAGTAGTTTTTTTTTTGTTTTTTTTTAAAGTATATAATCCCCTTTTGAATAATGGCACAACATTATCAATTTGTCTTTCTCTCCACACCATGCCAGACATCAAATTCTAAATTAAAGGAAAGAGGTTTGGCAATCACAGTGCTGAGCTTTTATAACCATGAGATGAATACCATCTGTCCTTGACTTTTGTTCATATTTACATGTGCTAGTCTCTTTTTAACTTCCTCCTGAGTCAACCAGCCATCAATAGTTATATTATTAGAATTGGGTCTTTGAAAACAGAAACCTTCGTTAACTGGTTCTTGAGTTGTCTGGATAAAAAAAATAACAGTTTGAAATGTAGCAGCATTTTACCTGGTCTCATTAATTTACCTCCATCTGATACTAAGGGGGTTATTGATCAAAATCCGAATTTATATCATTATTTTCTGAAATAATTTTTTATTATTTACATATTTAGGACCATAACAGGTTGGCTCTCCTATGGGCTGCAAAGCATCTGAAAATACCTTGTAATGCAGAGGAATGGACTGACAGGAGCCAAATTCTAAAATGCACACAAAATCCTGCATGCTTAACACCATTAACAAATATACTTGTACCCATATACACGTGCCTTATGCCTTGTGCTGAGCCCAACTGAAACCATATTGGTTCTCCTTAAGAGGTCAGACTTTAGACTTGTTTTGAGAATCAACAATCATGTGACCGGAAAGTAAAAGAGTCCTGTGTTTAAATATGCAAGAAGTGTTGAATGTGATTCTGATTGTTTGAGTCATGGGTCTGACTTACCTCTTTCCAGGTTACTTTCCAGCCACATATGTCTGATGAGTACAGTTGTATATTGGTGTGGAATATATTGCCAAGTTAAATTATAATCATCATGTTTAAGTTCATTATTTGGTTCACTTTTATTGTTTTAACCAAAAAGGTTGCAAAACTCTTCGAGGAGTTAAAAGAGGCAAAAGAGTGCCACAGTCCTGAAATGAAACACTTTATAGCACTGGAAAACAAGATAAAGTATATGGAAGTAAGACATTTACAGAGGGAGCAGGAGCTTCAACAGGTAAGAGCCTAAAATGCCAAATATTTCAATTATTATGACCTATCCTATCAATCTGAAACCATTTTATGTATTTGTGTCTGGTTAGTAAAGAATAAAATATCTATATTATAACAACATCTATTATAAACATATCTATATTATAACAACTTACACCATCATTTATTTTTCAGATAATACAGCAGACTCGTCATGTGGCATCAAATGAGCAAACCGAAGAGACAGACAAGTGGAAAAAACTTGCACAACAGAAGAATACAGAACTGGAAAAATTCCGAACTGAACTGGATGCAATATTGGATGTTCTGAGAATGCTCCAAAGACAAGGTGTTGTTATTCCTGAAGTGACCTCTCAAAGAACTGTTACATGAGTCTGCTGGAAAATACCACCTTGTTTCAGTTACAACAGTATCTATTAGGAGGCTGTTTAAAATGCTGTACTATATATATATTGTACGAGTATATAAATGTAAAATATATATGTACATTGTATACAGAGACACTAAATATTTAATATTTTTATTTATTTAAATTATATTTTGTTTGCATAAAATCTTTTCAAATACCGTAACTGTGTCTTTACGTTATTTACCATGTGTTGACATATTGATACACCACTAAACTTCAATTATTCAGTACAGTAGAGGGATAAATATAATGTGTTTTTTTTTTTTTAAGGGAATCTTTAAAAATAAGTGATTTATCATGTGACAGGAAAAATAAATATCCTTTGTGGCTAATGGTGTAATCTGGAGACAATAGCAGTAACAATCCCATAAGGTAACCACTTGAACACGGGTGGTGGAGTCCCCAGATTTAGGGCAGAGACACTCGGTCAGATTCGGGGAGATTAGTCGCCTGGTAACAAATCTCCTCTTCTTCGGGGCGACTAATCTCCCCAAACTGCCTTCCAGCTGGCTAGAATGACATTCGCTGGCGGGATGGCAGTCGGATCGCTTAGTTTTTCTGAAGTTGCCTCACAAGGAAACTTCTGGCGACTAAGGAAAATGAAGAGCTCCGAGTGCCATCCTACCGGAGATTTACATTTTAGCAGGTTGGAAGGCAGTTCGGGGATATTAGTCGCCACGAAGAAGAGGAGATTTGTCGCCGGACAACTAATCTCCCCGAATCTGACCGTGTGTCTCTGCCCTTAGGGTGAAGACACACAGAGCTACTAGTAGCAGCTACTTTTCACAGCTACAAAATAGACAATAGTGATAATTGGATTTGCTTAGACACAATGGGACTCATTTATAAACACTGGGGTAATTTGCACATGGGCAGTCATAGCAACCAATCAGAGGATTGCTTTCACTGTTCAACCTGCAGCTGGCTGAAAAAAGCACAGATTGGTCGCTATGGGTTACTGCACAGGTGGCAATTTATAAATGAACCCCAATATGTGTCCTCATGAGGCAACTTCCAGCAATTCTGAAAGACTGATAACGACACATGGATTTTACACATTATTGCCAGTAGGAGAGCTTTAACAGGAAATAAGGCGCCTGCAGAAGAAGATATTTTATTGCTGGCAATTAATCCCCTGGTGTGACATTAATCTAATTTACATATTCAAATTTGTAAACAACAAACAGTGTTCACTGCGCTTGTGCAAAGAAAAATAGGTGTTCAGTGCATCCAAACATTAAAGGGGTTGTTCACCTTCATATAACATTCAAAAATTTAATAGTTCGTGTAAAAATAACAAGCTTTGCCATATAAATGTTTAACAAAAAATGTGCAGTTGATGTAGGGTTGCCACCTGGCCGGTATTTTACTGGCATGGCTGGTAAAAATTATGGCTGATCCCAATGTTATTAATAGGGGAAAAAAATAAATATATAGGAAGGCCGGTATTTTTTTCCAGAAAAGGTGGCAACCCTAAGTTGATGAGATATTCACCTCAGATGGATCCCTTTGCAGATGGGGCACTTTCATCATGGGCTCCCTGTTGGGGGGGTCGCCGACCCCTAAAAACGCTTGTGACTGTTGTACATCCTTATTTTACATCATACACACTCCTGGCAGAAGCCTGAAGTGCACACATGCTGCAGATTCTGAAGCTTAACACTGATTGGCTGATTCTCCTGTCAGTCTTCTTTTCATCCCTAGCCAGTCTTTTTCATTTGCATACACACTGCTCTGTAGAGCAGGGCTGGACCAGCGTGTGAGGAGAGAACTCTTCTGGTGGGACTTGGTGTGACAGTATGTATGCACAGAGAAGTTTCTTATATGAAGAGGCTGACTTGAAGGAGGTGAATGTTTAGCTCTGTGTGTGTGTTGGGAGGACAGCATGTCATTTTCACAGGGGGGAAGGGGAGGGTGCGGGGGCACACGCTCATGTGGGGTTGAAAGAGGGAGGAGGGAGCTGCTGTGTGAAGGGACAAGTGATCTGTGACTGATCCACATGGAGGGAGGAGGGGTAAATGGAGTGTCTGTGTGTGAGGGAAGGTAAAGTCAGTGCTGGGTAGAAGGTCTGTCACTTGTGGGGACATGTGAGGAGGGAGAACTGTCTTTTGTGTGTGTGTGTGTGGAGGGTGACTGTTATAATGGGGTTTGTGGGGAGAAAATGTAATGTTTGTACTTGGGGAGTGCTGGTGTATAGTCTCATGTGGAGGGAGAGCTCAGTCACTTTCAGGCAGGGCTCAGCTGACATTTCTTAGTGTTTGGGGGTAAGTTATAAGTGGGCAGACTCCATTTTCTAGAGGGGAATAAGTCTTGAGAGTCTTGAGTAAATGTTCTGCACAATAAGCTGTACAAATAAATGAGCAATACAAGCACATCACCTTAGCAGAGTGTTCTTATTGTGTCTGTATTCTGTACTCAAATGACTGTGCACTTTAACTTTCCAAACACAACTCTGCCTGTGTCACATACATTACATTTTAGCAGTATTTGCTGAAGTAAGAGGATTTATTTTATTAATTACTCTATAATCATTACACCAGACAGCCCTGGGATTTATTATTAACCTTCAACTCCTGTGTACCTGTGTCAATAAAGGAAAAAATATATATATATTTTTTATTGATTAGAGAACTGGAAAGGACTTTCACGTGGTATTTTTCACTTTTCACACAGTAAGGGATTTCTTATAATTGTGCAAATATGAGGATATAAAGTAATAATAATAATAAAAGGCAATAGCAGAAAAACTGCCTGTTGTACAATTGTGAATTTCGCGTGTTTGTCAGATTTAATAGACCGATAATGCCCTGTGTGCATCAATGATTGTCCAAAGGGAACTACATTTGGTTGTACCAGAGAATACCACTTATATGCACACAATGCTGCTAGTACTTAAACTGACCTGTTTTCTGTAAGAAATCAGTCCCCATAGGACTACAGGGATTTTTTATGGTTTTGAAAATTAGGTTACTAATACATATTGGCCAAAAGCAAAATTCCCAGAGTACTGGCACACATGGAGATTTTTTGTCCAGAATGCTCGGGACCTGTGGCTTTCTGGATAACGGATCTTTCCGTAATTTGGATCTTAATACCTTAAGTCTTCTAGTGACTTTCAATCGTTTCAACATTAAATAAACCCAATAGGCGGGTTCTGCTTTCAATAAGGATTAATTATATCTTAGTTGGGTTAAGTACAAGCTACTGTTTTATTATTACAGAGAAAAAGGAAACCATTTTTAAAAATTTGAAATATTTGGATAAAATGGAGTCTATGGGAGATGGCCATTGCGTAATTCGGAGCTTTCTGGATAACAGGTTTCCGCATAATGGATCCCATACCTGTACAGAGAAAAAGGAAATCATTTTTAAAAATTTGGATAGAATGGAGTAGGGATGCACTGTATCCAGGATTCGGTTCGGGATTCGGCCAGGATTCGGCCTTTTTCAGCAGGATTCGGATTCGGCTGAATCCTTATGCTTGGCCGAACCGAATCAGGGGCGGGTAGGGAAATCACATGACTTTTTGTCACAAAATAAGAATATTTTCCTTTCCTGGCCCTAATTTGCAAATTAGGATTCGGTTCGGTATCCTTGGTGAAAGATTCGGCCGAATCCCAAATAGTGGATTTGGTGCATCCCTAGAATGGAGTCTGTGAGAGACAGTCTTTCTGTGATTCAGATCTTTCTGGTTTCTGAATTATGCATCCCATACCTTTAGTTCATGTTTACTATGGGCAAGAAATCTTATGAAAATGCTTTCTCCTTGCCAAAACATCATAGCGGTGATTCATCTTAATATGAGGAAAAGAAGGCAATGTTACTGTAATTCATTTGGATTGCATGATGTATTTTAGGCACATGGAAGCATTTTTGGCAGGATAGATTTACCACAGGCAACAAATCTCTGTGTGTTTGGGCAATACTATAATATATACCAAACCAAAGTATGACTAATTAGAGAACATTCACTCCTAGGGTTCATACACAGGGGTATTATTTTTATGCATTTGATGTGCAGGTTTGAGTGTTTCATCAAGATGCTACATGCTGCATTTTCTTTCCCATACTGACACAGACACATGTAAGCTCTGAATGCAGGTGCAATGCAACATTCTGTGTTTGGCACTTACATGGGCCTGTGTCAGTACGGGGGGCCGTGTAAAAGAGTTGTGTGTGTTTCTATCTGTGCTGCACTGGCTGAATGCACTGGAGTGCAGGTTTAATGCGCTTGAGGAAGAGCCATTAGTTGCTTTTAAAAATGCATATTAATGGCCAAAATGCATTTTTGCAGTTGCAAATCACATAAAATGCCCATAAGTAAGAGCCCTAAGGGACGTTTTTGGGCAGTGTAAGTTAAATCACCCCAAATATATCAAATTACCTTCCAGAGATTGTGGTATATGGGCAAATGTTAGCAGCATCATTTGCTTGTACATCTCAATGATTTAATTATCTAAAGATCGTCAAGTTATTCTACTATAACCTCCAACCTGCTATGTATAGCCTGCGGGCAAAGAGAAAAGTTTCTTGTAAGTAAATCAGAACCCCAATACGCATGCACATCCACATGCATCTGATCCACTTGCTGTTTTGATTACCCTCTGATAGGATAAAATGTGCACACATATACTTCACCCATTACATATACTGGCCTTGTACATCTATAGCCCAAGATTACTGTGTAATGAAAAGTACTACACCACCATTCTCATTCTTCCTCCCAAGTGCCCCCTGTTCTAGTCTGGTACATTTGCAGTAGATACATTGCAGGAGCATTATGTACTGTGCATGCAAAAAACATGGTAGATCACTTTTGTGTTTTGCAATTGCATCCTTCTCTGCACTACAAATTGCAGCAAATCTCTGCACTCCAAAGCAAAGTGCAAAGACCTGCTTCCCCCAAAGAATACCGTACTACCTGCAGTTCTCAGTGGAGCCCTGTACTTGTCTGCCAAGCACACACACAGTATATTCTGGCAGACAAGTGCTCTATCTGCTAAGAATGTACTAGGAACATTATTGAGCAGATTTGCATTTCTCTCTGCATTGGTGGCTTCTGCTGACTCTGCATAGAGTTACAAGCATGTATGAGTGAGTGGGATTAAATGTGTTAGTGGGATTACATGTATGAGTGAGATTATGCATATGAGTGAGTGAGATTATGCATATGCGTGAGTGGGATTACATGTATGAGTGAGTGGGAATACAAGCATGAGTGGGATTATGCATAAGGGCTCTTACTCATGATCTTTTTTACCTGCGCTCCCGTGCGTTCCGTTTTTCGGCGTTCAGCCGCAGGGGAGCGCAGGCTGAACACCGAAAAATGGAACGCAGGGGAGCGCAGGTAAAAAAGATCATGAGTAAGAGCCCTATAAATGAGTGGGATTACCTGTATGAGTGGGATTACATGTATGAGAGCAGGATTATGCATATGAGTGAGTGGGATTACATGTATGAGTGGGATTATGCATATGAGTGAGTGAGATTACCTGTATGAGTGGGATTACATGTATGAGTGAGTAGGATTATGCATATGAGTGAGTGGGATTACCTGTATGAGTGGGATTACATGTATGAGTGAGTAGGATTGCATGTATGAGTGGGATTATGCATACGAGTGAGTGAGATTATATGTATGAGTGAGTGGGAACAATGAATTACAAGGGAGGACAGTATAAATGTCCAATAAGAACCAAGTAAGGGCAAAGCCTGAGAGTGATGATGTAATCATATAGGAAGTGAAGGTGTAAAACAGGCCACACCCATCCTTCAGAAAACTGATCAGAGAGACATGAGAAGGACAGATTTAAATGGTATATAAACTATGCTTTACAATGACCTTTTTACTTTTTTTGATGGAAAATGGGGTTTCTAACACGAGAGCAGTTTTAGTGGTTTCATAAGATTTGGACATTGAATGTGAACAACCCCTTTAAGGACTATTTTACGCATGGTTTTAATATTGTGCCAAACCATTGTCTGTCTTTAAGTAGTAACATGAATTACATGTATCAGTTTGAGTATATGTGAGCTTTTAAAAACGCCTATGAACTCGAAATTTGACCAATCGAAATTTATTTAGGTGAGTAGGATCGACCCAAAAACTCGAATTGAAATTGAATTCGATTCGAGTTTTAAAAACTCAATTCGCGTTTTTCTCCAAAAAAAACTTGAATGTCAGGAAGGCACCAAACAACTCCACATTGATCCCAGGACGTCTTCCATTGACTAAAACATCAATGCGTCAAGTTTTAGGTGGTGAATAGGCTAATTTGAGTTCTTAAAGGGCCAATGTATGATAAATCTCAAAATTCTAATTTTTAAAAAAAACTCTTATTGAATTTTAACATTTTCCTAGTAGAATTTGACAGTTTTGGCCATAAAAAACACGTGAAAATTCTAATTTTCTATTTGACACTTGCTAAATCTGCCTTTTTTGTGTGGAGTGACAATAAGGGGCTGATTCACTAAATTCGAGTGAAGGATTCGAAGTAAAAAAACTTCGAATTTCGAAGTATCGAATGGGCTACTTCGACCTTCGACTACGACTTCGAATCGAAGGATTCAAACAAAAAATCGTTTGACTATTCGACCATTCGATAGTCGAAGTACTGTCTCTTTAAAAAAAACTTTGACCCCCTAGTTCACCATCTAAAAGCTACCGAAGTCAATGTTAGCCTATGGGGAAGGTCCCCATAGGCTTGGCTAACTTTTTTTGATCGAAGGATATTCCTTCGATCGTTGGATTAAAATCCTTCGATCGTTCGATCGCACTATTTGCGCTAAATCCTTCGACTTCGATATTCGAAGTCGAAGGATTTTAATTCCTAGTCGAATATTGAGGGTTAATTAACCCTCGATATTCGACCCTTAGTGAATCAGCCCCTAAGTGTTGGGATTCATCTTAATGAGGCTCGGTCAGAATCTGAATCTTGAAAAAATAAGCCAGGCATTTGACTTTGAATTGTAATGCAAATCCTAGAAGTTGTGTGTTCCTTCTGACATTGTGTTTATGAGGGAGATATACTGGTCGTTATATTCGGTTTACTTTTGCATATAATAAGTATGTATTTACTAAACTACATACAACAGTGTGTAACACAATTTTCATAAAGCATTATTTACTGTTCTGCTTAAACTAATCAACAACCCTAGTCTGTTTATACTGCATTTCATCATATGTTGTGTTTAACAGATGCAGCGATGTATCAGTGTTACTGAAAGTGAGAACAAGGAAGTTCAGAAACACTTCACATTCAGTTCTTCATTACTCTCAGTGCATCTCACATGACTTGGCACTGCTCACCATGGATATTGCCAAACTGCCCATTATTCTGCTTGTTAAGCCATTACATCAAACAGGTGCATCTGCCTGTTAGTTAGCAGCTTTAGATATTTGCTTTCATTCCTCTAACTACACTATATCCAGCAAGACTAACTGGTTTGCTATGTAAAAGTGCACCAGTGTGAATTTACCCAGCCATGGTGCCCCCATGCAATTAAAAGAGGCGGCATTCTTGTAGAGCAGGGCCCTCTGTCTAAAAAGCAATGGTGCAATGTATGAAATGATTATTTTTATGCCATAATCTGTATTTGTATATGTGAATGCATACATCAGTCATGAGAGATTGCTTGTACCAATGCTTTTAATCTAATCCTTGAATATGTCTGCCAGTTGGCCCAAGGCAAGTACATAAACAACAGTAAAATAAAGATAAAAAAAAAAAAGAGGAAGGAAAACGTTTTAGTTGTGTTGACTCCTGACGGTCCTGCTTCAGTCTCTCAACTGTAAAGTTACTTGGCAAAAAAATGGATCAGCGTCTCTGGCAATGGAAAAAATAAAAAGCAAAATATGTTGTAGTATTTTCAAAATAATGTGAATGGACACCATGTGGTAGAGTAGGGAAACGGTGCTTAAGTGTACTATTTCACTTTTTTCAGACCACAAAAGGATATCACATGTGCTTTCCCTTTAAATGACCATTAAATCCTTTAGACATGAATACGTTATTACTCCAGATGCTTCCACCGAAGTTTAGCTGAAATGCCTACTACAAGTCGTTTCAGAGTTGCATATAATAATTTTTCGGCTCCCCTTTTCCTCCATTACTCCATATGCTCCCACATAGAAAACAAGGCTTCTTTAGTTTAATATTGTTTTAATAAAGCTTAAAAGATATTTCACTCACATTTCTTTCCAATTTTTAAAACACGCATAAGCAAGCTTTCTGACAGGTTGCCCAGTTGGATCGGGTTAGGAGTATTGCTGGCGTCTCCTTCTCCCTCATGGCTTTCCCCTGCAGCTCGCCGTTCCGTCCCCTCTGCCTGATGCGTTTCGCTGGCCCAATCAGCTTCCTCCAAGGCATGGGGTGTGTAGTTCATTAAAAAGCCGATCTCGGCTGGTTGCTATAGTTACCCTTCTGCTTTTCGCCATTATGCGTTCCACTGTGCGCTGTGTAAAATGTGTTAATAGCTAACATTTTGTCTCTGATTATGAGAAGTGCAATTACGCTGGAATTCCAGGAAAGATTCTTAATTGGGGTTAAAAACATTGAATAAATTGCACTGATTTTTTTTTTTTTTTTGCATAATGTACTCCTATAGTAAATGAATCCTTTTCTTTTAAAGTTAAAGGGATACTTTCATGGGAAAAAATGTTTTTTTCAAAATGCATTAGTTAATAGTGCTACTCCAGCAGAATTCTGCACTGAAATCCGTTTCTCAAAAGAGCAAAGAGATTTTTTTATATTTAATTTTGAAATCTGATATGGGGTTAGACATATTGTCAGTTTCCCAGGTGCTCCCAGTCGGATAGACTTCAGTCACTCTTTACTGCTGTACTGCAAGTTGGAGTTATATCACCCCCTCCCTTTCCCCCCACAGCCAAACAGAACAATGGGAACTAGATAACAGCTCCCTAACACAAGATAACAGCTGCCTGATCTAAGAAATCCAGGTCCCACTGAGACACATTTAGTTACATTGAGTAGGAGAAACAACAGCCTGCCAGAAAGCAGTTCCATCCTAAAGTGCTGGCTCGTTCAGGACCAGGCAAAATTAGCTGAGATGGCTGCCTACACACCAGAGTGCTTGTTTCCATAGATAATGTGAAACCTGCTTTGAAGAACACCCAACGCTGTTTCTCTGCATCCAAAGTGGTGAATATAAACTCCCATTGCATTAGGAATTAGAGAGGGGCATATATCAGGATTTAAGAAAGAGCCTTAAATCCAATCGGCTACACACTGACAGTGAGCAAACACAATTATATAATGTTGATAAGTATTTAGACTCGTTTAATGAAAACACAATATGCTGTAATTATTGGCTATAGGCAACATTACATAATATATGTGACAATTACTTCTGTCTATAAGGAAAGTGTTGGAGTGACACAATAGCACATCACTCAGTGGTCAGATTTAAAGGGGGACATATAGCCTCAAATTGAAAACTCTACAATGGCTCCTAAATGTTAATATAATAAGACAGGCAATTAAGAAATGGTCTGTGCTTACTAATGTAGACATCTTTGCAATGACAACCAAGGGAATGGATAAACCACAATCACACATGCCACAAGTGAAAAATGTCTTCACCAGCTTGCAATTAAAATAACCAGTCGTTTTGATACAAGGCTTCGTATGCTCATCTCCTGTGTTAGATTGGAATCCCTTCAGCTGTTGTACAGATTGCTGCATCTCTGTATGCTTTAGCTGACGGGGATAGTGGAGTATATAAGATTAACACCACTGCTCATAGAGAAGAGCATGAAGAGGAATAAAACACTAAGGGGGGTATTAATTAATGAAAATTGTACATGCGAGAAAAAGTCTTGACCAAATCATGACAATTTGAATCGTGCAACTATTTTAAATTGACGCTCGGAACCCTCGACTTTTTCAAGTTGTCGCCCAAAACCCTCAATTTTTTCGGATTAATGAACAAAAACCAACGTCAAACAACCCAAAACCCTCAAACATCATGAAGGCAAAAACAAACAAACCATCTTTCAGTTGTAAAAGGGAGTTCTGCCATTAATTTTTACATGACTTTAACAGGTTTGAGCTGGAGTATTTTTGGATTCAGCTTTTTAGCAGATTTGGAGCATAATAAATCTTGGAAAATTTGTTTTGTTTTCCTTAAAAACTCGACTACAAAAATTTGAGGCTTAATAAATGGACCCCTTAATCTCCAGGTATATCTTATTCATTCATAACTCCCATAAACCCCTCATAAATAGAGTGCTGCCACTCACAAGCAGTGCTGAACTTACTTGGAGAACGCAGATCTCTGAACTATATTTTTGATTACAGAGACCACAGACAGGGCCCCTGCACATTCTCACTACTTTTGCAATGCAAAGCTTCAAAGAATGACATACAGTTCAGTCAAAGGGTTAAACAATTTCATCACGATGATAGTACAGATACATTGCTCTTGTGGTTCTGTGGTTTTCTTCTTTACTCTCTGACCATTTGGTTTGAGACAGGCACGGCCCATTCACAGCAATTTACATTTCCAGTGATTTATTACCAACACCTAATTGATACCGATTTCAAAACTGCTGCCACCATAGATACACGGGCAACTTAATGACAAGAGTCAAATGCTAGGAGGTGCTGCCCTCTGCAGGACTTTTGAAGAGCACACTGCTGGACCCCATCATAAATAAAAAGTAAATAGGTGAATACTGTGTCTCATACACTGGAACATATCTCACAGTCAGCTGCGATTCCGGGGGAAGAAGCCGCCTAAGGCGGCTCCTCACAATGCCGCCCCCTTCGCCGGCTTACCCATCTGCAGGGGAGGCATCCGAGGCAGGAACACTAGTGCGGAGAGTGCAACTGCGCTCTCCCGCACTAGTAAAGCCGAATTTCCAGTTTCAAAACTGAAATTCCGCTCTTAAAAGTACAGGAGCTGCTTTTTGCCGCCCCTGGAAATGTATCTGGTGCTGAGGCGAGCGCCCAGTAACGTAACTAGAGGGGGGCGGGCCCGGGCGCAGGACATGCAGCCGGGCCCCCGCCACCCTCCGTACGTCATTTTCCACCGCCAGAGTCAGTGGCGCATGAGCTGCCGGGGGGCCCTGAGGGGGTGCGGGCCTTGGCCCAATCGCACCCCCTGCTCCCCCGGTAGTTACGCCACTGCGATCGCCTCAGGCTGCCTCATTGGCCGAGCGCCCCCTGCTCACAGTGCAAGTAATGCTAAATCTGCCCCCAGGAGCCCAATATTAATATTAAAAAAAGTCTGCCTAACTTATACTGACTTTGGTTCATGGCATTACTTCTCTTCCAATTCCATTTCCGCATACATAACTCATTAGTTATATTGTTAGCTATTTGCATTACTATATCATTATTAAATTAGGGATTACATGCCCCCATGTTTTTTTAAGCATACTGTGTCAATACTCATTGCTCATTGCTCTTGTGCCTAAAGAAATATACACAGGAGCTGAGCAGCAGAAATTACAACAGTTTAGCCCCATTTCATCTGATTTGTATCACAGCGCTATCACAATTGTCTAAATTTTAGGGATGCATCGAATCCAGGATTCGGCCTTTTTCATCGGGATTCTCATTCAGCCGAATCCTTGTGCCTGGCCGAACCAAATCCTAATTTGCATATGTAAATTAGGGGCGGGTAGGGAAATCACGTGACTTTTCATGACAAAAAAAAAAATTTTTTCCACTTTTTTCATTCCTGCCCCTAATTTGCACATGCAAATTAGGATTCGGATTCTGTTCTGTATTCAGCTGAATCTTTCACCAAGGATTTGTGGATTCTTCCGATTCCCAAATACTGGATTCGGTGCATCCTTAGTAAATTTTAATGATTCAGACACAATTGCATCAGGTGAATTTCCCTTCATGTCCATAATGGAATTCTGGGTAAAAATCAAGATCAATTGTGTCCAAAATTGCAATTTTCACACTGCACTGAAAGCAATAGGAGTAGCAGTACATTATAATTATCAAGGGTAGCAGTACATTATAATTTCATGCCTACAAAACTATTTGGTGCAACACTGAAAACCTTGGTGAGCAACATTTTCAAAACAATATCAGAAATATTCAGCAATCATTCATGTCCTAAAACTACTTTTCCATAAGAAGGTTCTTACTGTACTTTATCGCCAGGGCTGATCCTATCAAATGTGGGGCCCAATTGGGACCATGTTGGCGGGGCCCCTAGACAAAGTGTTGCTGGCTACTGACACACCAAGTATTTAGGAAAATAAGGGCATACAGGCACAAAATAGAAAGGAAAGGGGCAGACAAGGTAAGAGAGTGAGAGGGATGAAATAGGGGCACATAATAGGGGCACACAGGGTAAGAGAGAGAGGGAGGAAATACGAGAGTGGACTGGGCCAATTAGTTTGGGGCAGGCTGGGCCGATTCAGCTTGGGAGCAGGCTTGGTTGGATTGGGGGCAGGCAGGGCTTATCAAGGTTGGAGGAAAGCTGGGCCTATGAGAGTTGGGGGCAGGCTAGACCTATGGAGTTGGGGGATAGGCTGGCTTATCAGAGTTGGGGGTGGGCTGGACCTATGGATTTGGGGATGGGCTGGACTCTCAAAGTTGGGAGCAGGCCAGGCAGCATCATGTGCTGAGGGAAATATTATCTGTGCTGCCCTGTGGTGTGGGGCCCCCAGAGGTGCGGGGCCCTATTGGGCCCAATTGGTCCAATAGGCCTAAGGCCGGCCCTGTTTATCGCTGCTATTTTTACTGTTGTCATATTTCTCAAACTGTTATGGTGTTCCAGCTTGCTGCAGTCATAAAAGGCACTGTTCCAAAAGGGCCTCCAGTCTCCCTTATGAAAAACTTATCTACATGTACAATAAGTATAATTGAAATTCCTGACTTAGAGTGGTGGTTGACCTTTAAGGCAACTTTTAGTATGTTATAGAATGGTCACTGCTAAGCAACTTTTCAATTGGTATTCATTATTTATTATTTATAGTTTTGTAGTTATTTGCCTATTTATTTGAATCTTTGCAGCTTTCAAATGGGCGTCGCTGACTCCCTTTTAACCCTTTAAGTGCCACAGAACGTAGAATCTACGTTCTGTGGATCAAAGGACCAAAGTGCCACAGATCGTAGATTCTACGTTCTGCAGCACTTCCGGGTTTGCGAGCGGAGGAGCGACTGTTAGAGCCGCTCGCTCCGCTCCTTCACGATCCCCTGCCCCTAGACAACGAGCAGAGCAGGGGATCGTGTGGCCCCTGGGGCGCGATCGCCCAGGGGCCCCAAAGCAGCAGCAGGGACGCGTTTCCTATGCGTCCTGCTGCTGCCTGCGCTGCACTTCCGCCCAGCTCCGCCCCCACATGGCTGATGACCGTTGGAGCTGCAGATCTGCTGCGTGGAGCCCTCTCTCATCGATCTGAGGCATCTACCCCAGGTAAGTGTAACATTTACACACACAAAAACACACAAACACACCAACACACACTTATTACAGTAATATACACTTACATTCACACTTACACACACTCACACATAGATTTTTGGGGATTGGGGGGGTCACACACACTCACAGCACCCATGTACACTTGCACACGCGCACACGCGCAAATAACATGCAATTTACCCGTTGTGTACATATATGGCTTTGTGGCTTTTTTTTTTTTTTTTCTTATCGCATCGTCTCTTTTTGGGCTAAAAAAAATGTTTTATTGCCGTTCCGAATAGCGTATTCGCTAACCGTACTGTGCAATAGCATTTGTATGTTATTTTGGTGGTTATATTGCAATTTTGGGTATTTTGGTGCATTTTTAGCCATTTTATTGAATTTTTAGCCATTTTATTGCATTTTCAGCTCTGCATTTGTGTTGTTCACTTGTTTCTGTCCGTATAATCGATTTGGCCCAGCTAAAATATTCAAACGGTAATTCTGGTGGCCGATTACACTAGTGTGAAAAAAAAAAGCATTGATTTTTGTGGTTTTATTAGTTTTTGGTGATTTATTTGCATTTCACACTGTTCTGTGTTATTTTGTTTTGCCTATGTAAATTTTATCTACTATATATCCATTTGTGGGTCTCTGTGCGCCACATAGTTTGGTATATCTATGCATATTGGGCATCAAAGTGTTCAGTAGACCCCTGGCGTTCATATTTAGGATGTTTTATGCTGATACGTTACGAAATGTGGGGCACATAATGGGGTAAAATTCAAGCTTTGTGACGATTTTCAGAAATTTGATAAAAACCGTTATGTTCAGCATTGCTTTGCAGTTTGGCAGTTTGCAGTAGAAACACTTATTTACCCATTTTGGATTCGTCAGAATGTGTACTTTCTGAAAATATATGGTTTTCTGGGGTCTCTGTACTGTTAGGGGGGTCTAATGTCGCATATTACACACACCAGGTGCTTATATTGCAGCAGCCAGCGCGTCAGCTGTGAAAATGTCTATACATATTGTCATTTGGGGGTCTCTGTGCGCCACATACTTTGGTATATCTATGCATATTGGGCATCAAAGTGTTCAGTAGACCCCTGGCGCTCATATTTAGGATGTTTTATGCTGATAAGCTACGAAATGTGGGGCATATAATGGGGTAAAATTCAAGCTTTGTGACGATTTTCAGAAATTTGATAAAACCGTTATGTTCAGCATTGCTTTGCAGTTTGGCAGTTTGCAGTAGAAACACTTATTTACCCATATTGGATTCGTCAAAATGTGTACTTTCTGAAAATATATGGTTTTCTGGGGTCTCTGTGCTGTTAGGTGGTCTAATGTCGCATAATACACACACCGGGTGGTTATATTGCAGCAGCCAGCGCGTCAGCCGTGAAAATGTCTATACATATTGTCATTTGGGGGTCTCTGTGCGCCACATAGTTTGGTATATCTATGCATATTGGGCATCAAAGTGTTCAGTAGACCCCTGGCGTTCATATTTAGGATGTTTTATGCTGATAAGTTACGAAATATGGGGCATATAATGGGGTAAAATTCAAGCTTTGTGACGATGTTCAGAAATTTGATAAAAACCGTTACGTTCAGCATTGCTTTGCAGTTTGACAGTTTGCAGTAGGAACACATATTTACCCATATTGGATTCGTCAAAATGTGTACTTTCTGAAAATATATGGTTTTCTGGGGTCTCTGTACTGTTAGGGGGGTCTAATGTCGCATATTACACACACCAGGTGCTTGTATTGCAGCAGCCAGCGCGCATCAGCCGTGAAAATGTATACACTATTGTCATTTGGGGGTCTCTGTGCGCCACATAGTTTGGTATATCTATGCATATTGGGCATCAAAGTGTTTAGTAGACCCCTGGCGTTCATATTCAGGATGTTTTATGCTGATAAGTTACGAAATGTGGGGCATGTAATGGGGTAAAATTCAAGCTTTGTGACGATTTTCAGAAATTTGATAAAAACCGTTATGTTCAGCATTGCTTTGCAGTTTGGCAGTTTGCAGTAGAAACACTTATTTACCCATATTGGATTCGTCAGAATGTGTACTTTCTGAAAATATATGGTTTTCTGGGGTCTCTGTACTGTTAGGAGGTCTAATGTCGCATAATACACACACACCGGGTGGTTATATTGCTGCAGCCAGCGTGTCAGCCGTGAAAATGTCTATACATATTGTCATTTGGGGGTCTCTGTGCGCCACATAGTTTGGTATATCTATGCATTTTGGGCATCAAAGTGTTCAGTAGACCCCTGGCGCTCATATTTAGGATGTTTTATGCTGATAAGTTACGAAATGTGGGGCATATAATTGGATAAAATTCAAGCTTTGTGACGATTTTCAGAAATTTGATAAAAACTGTTACGTTCAGCATTGCTTTGCAGTTTGACAGTTTGCAGTAGGAACACATATTTACCCATATTCGATTCGTCAGAATGTATACTTTCTGAAAATATATGGTTTTCTGGGGTCTCTGTACTGTTAGGGGGGTCTAATGTCGCATATTACACACACCGGGTGCTTATATTGCAGCAGCCAGCGTGCGTCAGCCGTGAAAATGTATATACACTATTGTCATTTGGGGGTCTCTGTGCACCACATAGTTTGGTATATCTATGCATATTGGGCATCAAAGTGTTTAGTAGACCCCTGGCGTTCATATTCAGGATGATTTATGCTGATAAGTTACGAAATGTGGGGCATATAATGGGGTAAAATTCAAGCTTTGTGACGATTTTCAGAAATTTGATAAAAACCGTTACGTTCAGCATTGCTTTGCAGTTTGACAGTTTGCAGTAGGAACACATATTTACCCATATTGGATTCGTCAGAATGTGTACTTTCCGAAAATATATGGTTTTCTGGGGTCTCTGTACTGTTAGGGGGGTCTAATGTCGCATATTACACACACCGGGTGCTTATATTGCAGCAGCCAGCGCGTCAGCCGTGAAAATGTATACACTATTGTCATTTGGGGGTCTCTGTGCGCCACATAGTTTGGTATATCTATGCATATTGGGCATCAAAGTGTTTAGTAGACCCCTGGCGTTCATATTCAGGATGTTTTAGGCTTATAAGTTACGAAATGTGGGGCATATAATGGGGTAAAATTCAAGCTTTGTGACGATTTTCAGAAATTTGATAAAAACCGTTATGTTCAGCATTGCTTTGCAGTTTGGCAGTTTGCAGTAGAAACGCTTATTTACCCATATTGGATTCGTCAGAATGTGTACTTTCTGAAAATATATGGTTTTCTGGGGTCTCTGTACTGTTAGGTGGTCTAATGTCGCATATTACACACACCGGGTGGTTATATTGCAGCAGCCAGCGCGCGTCAGCCGTGAAAATGTCTATACATATTGTCATTTGGGGGTCTCTGTGCCCCACATAGTTTGGTATATCTATGCACATTGGGCATCAAACTGTTTAGTAGACCCCTATGTTTATATTTAGGATGCTTTATGCTGGTAATGATACATGGACAATACGATGCTGGAAAGTTGAAGCTTTGAGGCAATTTTCAGAATATTTTACCAAAACCGCCAAATTTGGCAAAGCCTTGCGACTCAGTAGTTTGGGGCAGAAAGGCATGGGTACCCATTTTAGATTCTGTATAATGTGTACTTTCCAAAAATATATGGGTTTGGGGGGTAAACATATATTTCTGTGTTTTTACCCCACAAAAATGCAGTCAATGTGTTGATTTTTCATTAGCTGAAGTTACCCACAGGACTATTTGTATGCGCTAACTTCATTTTGGGGCCTCTAACTGCCATATACTTTGGTAAACCTATGCACAGTGGGCACCAAACTGTTTGGAGGACCCCTGGCAATCATATTTAGGGTGTTTTTTTTTGGTGCGTAACGATACATGGGTGATATGGTGCTGAGAAGTTGAAGCTTTGAGGCAATTTTCAGATATTTCAGCAAAACCGACAATTGTGGGAAAGCCTTGCGACTCAGTAGTTTGGAGCAGAAAGGCATGGGTATCCATTTTAGATTCTGTAGAATGTGTACTTTCCAAAAATATATGGGTTTGGGGGGTAAACATATATTTCTGTGTTTTTACCCCACAAAAATGCAGTCAGTGTGTTGATTTTTCATTAGATGAAGTTACCCACAGGACTATTTGTATGCGCTAACTTCATTTTGAGGCCTCTAAATGCCAGATACTTTGGTAAACCTATGAACAATGGCCACCAAACTGTTTGGAGGAACCCTGGCAATCATATTTAGGGTGCTTTTTCTTGGTGCGTAACGATACATGGGTGATATGGTGCTGGGAAGTTGAAGCTTTGAGGCAATTTTCAGATATTTCACCAAAACCGACAATTGTGGGAAAGCCTTGCGACTCAGTAGTTTGGAACAGAAAGGCATGGGTACCCATTTTAGATTCTGTAGAATGTGTACTTTCCAAAAATATATGGGTTTTGGGGGGTAAACATATATTTCTGTGTTTTTACCCCACAAAAATGCAGTCAATGTGTTGATTTTTCATTAGATGAAGTTACCCACAGGACTATTTGTATGCGCTAACTTCATTTTGAGGCCTCTAAATGCCAGATACTTTGGTAAACCTATGAACAATGGCCACCAAACTGTTTGGAGGAACCCTGGCAATCATATTTAGGGTGCTTTTTCTTGGTGCGTAACGATACATGGGTGATATGGGGCTGAGAAGTTGAAGCTTTGAGGCAATTTTCAGATATTTCACCAAAACCGACAATTGTGGGAAAGCCTTGCGACTCAGTAGTTTGGAGCAGAATGGCATGGGTACCCATTTTAGATTCGGTAGAATGTGTACTTTCCAAAAATATATGGGTTTTGGGGGGTAAACATATATTTCTGTGTTTTTACCCCACAAAAATGCAGTCAATGTGTTGATTTTTCATTAGCTGAAGTTACTCACGGGACTGTTTGTATGCGCTAACTTCATTTTGGGGCCTCTAAATGCCAGATACTTTGGTAAACTTATGAACAATGGCCACCAAAATGTCCAGAGGAACCCTGGCAATCATATTTAGGGTGCTTTTTCTTAGTACGTAATGATACATGGGTCATATGGTGCTGGGAAGTTGAAGCTTTGAGGCAATTTTCAGATATTTCACCAAAACCGACAATTTTGGGAAAGCCTTGCGACTCAGTAGTTTGGAGCAGAAAGGCATGGGTACCCATTTTAGATTCTGTAGAATGTGTTCTTTCCAAAAATATATGGGTTTGGGGGGTAAACATATATTTCTGTGTTTTTACCCCACAAAAAATGCAGTCAATGTTTTGATTTCTCAGTAGCTGAAGTAAAGTCCTGAACAATTTGGATGCGCTAACTTCATATTTGTGTCTCTAAATGCCAGATACTTTGGTAAACCTATGCATAATGGGTATCAAACTGTTCAGTGGACCCCATATTTCAGGTGCTTTTTCTTGGTACGTAATATAGTTTGGGATATGCGGAGCAGCAAAATAAAACCTTTGAAATGATTTTTCAAAATTTTGAATTTTATTTTGAAAAACCGCTATGTTCAGACAAGCTTTTCTGTTTGGTAGTTGGGAGTAGAGAGACATAGTTACCCATTTTGTAATCGGCAGAATGTGTACTTTTCAAAAATGTATGGTTTTCTGGGGTAAACCTATGGTTTCAGGATTTTTTGCCTTGGAATCTAAAGCATGCCGTTTTCTGCCTTAGTGCTTTCAAAATTCAGTAATATACTGCCGGGAGTTTTTGCTGTACAGAAATCCTAAATCTCCCTAAAACTATACATATCTGGTATTGGCACGTTCGAGAGACATAAGGCTTTCCAAATACGTTGGATTTTCATCTGTAAAATGAAATATTTTTCTGGTATAAATTGATATATGATGAAAAATGGTAATTTTTCTTTTTTTTTTGTTATTTAGCACTATAAATTTTTTTGCACAGGTGGAAATACATGAAAACTCAGGCAGATTTAGAAAGCTCAGTTTCTACCGAAAAAAACAATGTATAATTTTCCTAGGTAAACTATAGGTTTCCCCTCAGAAAATGCCCCTAAAGTGAGAGAGCACAAAATGTTTAAAAACGGCTGGCATTTCGCGTAACCAAAATGTGAAATTCTGCTGGCACTTAAAGGGTTAAAAAGCAAATGCTCTGTAAGGCTACAAATATATTGTTATTGCTACTTTTTTTTATTTCTCATCTTTCTATTCAGCTCCTCTCCTATTCATTTTCCAGTCTCTTATTCAAATCAGTGCATGGTTGCTAAGGGAATTTATGCCCTAGCAACCAGATTGCTTAAAATGCAAATTGAAGAGCTGCTCTACTAAATAGATCAAAAATCACAACAATAACAATAACAAATGAAAACCGATTGCAAATTGTCTCAAAATATCACTCTCTACATCATACTAAAAGTTGAACCACCCCTTTAATATTATAATTGAGAAGGTACTTGAGACTGGTCAGGAGAAACAGATCAATAATCTGGGTTGTGCTTGTAAATGAACTCTGATTTCACTACCACTTCAAATCAACCCTTGTACCATAGCTCCCACAGTTCTGACAAGTGCACTGTAACAATATATTATATAATGTAAAACTGCCAGAAACGTCATGGGCAATGTAAGGAAATGGACAAAGTTTACCCAGGTGCAGTAACCCATAGAAACCAATAATATGTTGTGCCCTTTTGGGTCTTGAGGAAGATGCATTTGTGAATGCTTTACATCTGTTGTACTCTCATATAATTAATACATTTAAGGTTGCATTTCCCACCACTAGCAGCACAGTGACTCTCTTTGTGGCACATTATTTGCTCTGCTGCCTTTACACCAGTATGGCAGCAGCAATGCATAGCTGTATGCTTCCTACAACTTCCTTACTGGCTCCCCTAATTCTTACTGGACTCTATGCAGTCATTGCATAATCTAGCTCTGTGTGTGACCAGACAGTTCCCTATAATCTCAGCTAGTTGTTTCCCAATGGCTTTAGTGTTTCCATCTTTGCGTGTATCCTGCATGAAATGCACTAGCCTTTAATTGATGTCCTACTTTTTTTTACTTTTTACAAACTGCTGCCTTCTTGCATATTATGTGAGGCTTTCAATGTTTAGTAGAATTAGAATTGTTATACCAGTTGCAGTTTATATTGATCTGCCTCTGTAGACTTACTGCTTATTGGTTTTACTCTACTTTTGTGGGGCAATTAAAACACTGCAAAAACCTTTTTATTGAGAAAAAGCTGTGAGGTCTAATACAAGTACAAGTATGGGATCTATTATCCAGAGATCTGTTATCTAGAAAGCATATGAATTATGGAAAGGCCATCTTCCATAGACGGGGTCGGACTGGGCCGGTGGAACACTGGGATATAACCTGGTGAGCCCCTGGCTCTAGTGGGCCCGCCAGCCCAGATCCACAACCTGAATTTCTTCTCAAGGCTTGTCTCAGGGCCCCACCTCCAGACCCTAAGGGCTACTGCCTCAGGGCCTCCCTTCTGGCAAGCTTGCCGACGCTTATGTGCGCTGAGCGAACGTAGTTTTTTGCCATGACCAAACAGTGCGTGCACTGACATGCATGGAAGAGGGGGAGAGAGGAGGGTTACTGGATAGGAAGCCCTGAGACACCACTGAAACACTGAATTTGACATGCTGGCATAAGCATATATAATAAATGCTCCAGTCAGAGCCGGGCCAACCCGGCCAGGCGCCCTAGGCAGCCTGGCGGGCCAAGGCGCCGGCTCTGTGCGCGCTTGACTGCGCATGCGCGAAAGTGTGCTCCAGTGCGCATGTGCAAAAGTGCGCATGCACGAAATGTGCGCACGCATGCGCAGAAGCGCATTTACGCCAGTGCCAGAGGAGAGACGGGACCGGACACGGGGTAGGCGACAGAGCAGGTACGTGCCTGGCGCCCCCTCAGCTTTGCGCCCTAGGCACGTGCCTACTTTGCCTACCCCTAGTTCCAGCCCTGGCTCCAGTAATAATGCAGTTCAGTTTTACCACTGCCAGTTAATTTACGTGTTTACCTTCATTAATTCACCCCTGCAGGTCTGACGTGTAGAACTGTTAGATTATTCTCTCTCCCCCTTTGCTATAGAGAGCATGTTTACATTTGCTCTACAGTCGTACATAAAAGCCAGATCTACCAGATCTACGCATTATAATTTTGAAATCAGATGGAGCCTCTCAGCTGAAAGCTGTAACTACACAAAAGAATTATGGGGGAACCAACTACGCTTCAACTGAGCTCTGTCTGAGCTGTGGTTTAGAGAATTTTATTGCTTATTATACTTCATGATCTAGCTTAGACACTCACTGCATACTGATCATATACCCAGGGACACTCACTCACTCAGACATTCCATTCACTCCAGCACATAAGCCAAGACACAAATTAAAGAAGAACTAAACCCTAGAATTAAATATGGCTAAAAGTGCCATAATTTATATACAGAACTTATTGCACAGTCTAAAGTTTCAGCTTCTCTGTAGCAGCAATGATCCAAGACTCTGGATCATGTGTGTGACACTCATGCTCAGTGGGCTCTGAGCAGCGGGTTTGTCTGTAATATAAGCTGATACTACAGGGCTGAGTATTAAAATCTGATGCTAATTGCACTGGTTTCTGTGCTGCCATGTAATAATTATCTGTGTTAATTACTAATCAGTCATATATTATGACATTTCTATTCAATGTTTACTGTACAGTATAAGGCAGTAAGAATATGGGGAGCTACTGGGGCATCTTTGGAGACACAGATCTTTACTGCTAAAGGGATGTGGTTGTCTTGGGCTGGTACAGAAGCCCAAAATATAATGTACAACATTTCTAGCTACCTTTAAGTTAACTTTTAATATGTTAAAAAATTCTAAGCAACTTTTCATTTGGTCTTCATTATTATTTTTTTTTTTTTTTTAATTATTTGCCTTCTTTTTCTGATTCTTCCCAGTATAC
Organism: Xenopus laevis; assembly: GCF_017654675.1. Lineage (NCBI taxonomy): Eukaryota > Metazoa > Chordata > Amphibia > Anura > Pipidae > Xenopus > Xenopus laevis. The sequence continues at coordinate 89,340,182 of NC_054379.1, forward strand.
AAATGGGGGTCACTAACCCCATCTAAAAACAAATGCTCTGTAAGGCTACACATTTGTAGTTATTGGTACTTTTTATTACTCATCTTTCTATTCAGTCCCTCTCCTACTTATATTCCAGTGTCTTATTCAAATTAGTGCCAGTAAAATACCATCCAAGGCTGGAATTACAAAGTTACTGGCAATGTAGCTGGTGGTAAATTTGTAATCACCACTCAAACTGCTCCCAGTCTGCCTCTGATCCACCCCCAGCCCGGCCCTTTCTAACTAAAATAACCAATTCCACACTCCTCTGCTCTGCCCCACCCCCTCGATGGCATGATCTCGCCCCTGTGACATCACTGTTCCTCCCATTTATGTCACATTCCTCCCTTTCGTGGACCCGCCCATATATATAATATGTATATATATATATATACTTCCCCAAACTCCCAGCACTCACGATAAAGGTCCTCTTATTGCCTGGGTGCATCCTTCAAAAACACTCGCACAACACAGGACTTATTGCAAAGTAATAAATTTATTAAACACACTAACGTTTCGACTGCCACACCAGCCTTTGACAAAGGCTGGTGTGGCAGCCGAAACGTTAGTGTGTTTAATAAATTTATTACTTTGCAATAAGTCCTGTGTTGTGCGGCTTCTTCTGGAGAGGATTATATATATATATATATATATATATATATATATATATATATATATATATATATATATATATATAATGCATTTGTAAGAATATTGATAGAAGCCAAGAGGGTCTTTCTGGGGAAGATTCATTTAAAAAAAAGTGGTGCTACTGGGTGAGGTATCCCTTATTCGCTGTATGTGAACCTTACAATCGAGAACCTGTATGTTGGACTCATGGTAGTTCCCACACAAACAAATGACAGTAAATGACTTTGCATTGATTCTGGAATCTGGAACACAGACTGGACAAATGGAATGAAACATTAGTTATAAGAAGGCTGATAAACTAACAGCATTGGGAATGTATGGAACATCTAATGTTGTATCAGTAACTGACTCTAGAGATATATACCTGGCACTGTGCTACAATGGTATCTTCCAGCCTGTGCCCTGGTTATGATGTCATGAAGTGGCACCTGCATGAGACCTCAACCGTTGGAAAGTAACAGTTGGTGAGGAGACTTCAGAAAGAGAAGAAGGAGAGAGAGTTCAACGTGACGTCAGGGAGAGAAAATGAAGAGGATACATCTAGATTTCGGAGATTCGGACCCAGGACCCTCACGAGAGAAAAGAAAGAAAACAACGGAGAGAGCGAGGAGTCTGGAGGAGCAGTGGGTCCCAGATAAGTGCTGCAGGGAGGAGAAAAGGAAAAGGGAGGAGAGCAATAAAGGTAAAGAAAACATCTTTAGAAAAAGGCATGGTCCATATGATTGCCAACTGACCCTAATTTATTTGGGCAATCAGTGTTTAGAGCTTAGCTACTAACATAGGTGCTAATTTGTACAAGTACAGATGCCAATGGCAACTAATCAGCAAGCAGCTTGAAACTGTGTATTTCATCTTGAAATAACTAGAAAGATATGACTGATTTGCTTAGAGTAACTACACAGGTGCAATTTAGCACTTATCCCTATCTGTAATAAAAGGCACTAAGTCTGCCCATGGGGACTTGCCCATAGTTTACAGTTGACCAGTAAATGCATCCTGCTGATTAAGTTCATATAGGTTATTAGACCTGAACCACATATTGTCCAATTAAATTCATAACCTAATTTGTTTATATATCAGCTCTCAAACTGTAAGTGTTCTTTGCTTTCCCTCCTTCCTGTAACATTTAAGTAATCTGCCCAGGCACTTTTAATATAACCTCCACATTTCTCTAAACTACAAATAATAGCAGCCCACATGATTGACAGCTACTGGTTTTTATCAGTACAGTTGCTGTTTAGGGCTTGGTTACTAATATGGATGCAACATTGCATAAGAGCAATTGCCTATAGTAACCAATCAGTAAGCAGCTGGGAACAGTGTTTTCTCCCCCAAATGTAATAAGAGCAACTAAGTTTGCCCAGATGAGGTCACTCAAAACAAAAGAACTAATCAGTTTGCTGACAGTGACATGTTTATGGTTCCTGCTGATTGGTTGCTAGAGGTGGATATAGCTGTACCAACTTTGCCCCTTTTATTGCAAAACACCACCATATAATGTTACAGTAATCAATCAGCATGTAACGATACAGACCCTCAGTATAGGGTATTGTAATTGTGGCATATAGAATATAATAGTGTAGTGGCCTCTAAAATATAATAGTACCCCACATCACTATCAATTTACTATTTTATATTTTACTGTGTATTTTGACCTTGTGGTGCTTTGAAAATCATCTTTTGGGCTTCTTTGGGGTTTGATCTTTACAAGTCAGGAATCTCCAGAAATCAAAATATGATGTATCATTATCCACAGTATATAATGCTGTCAGGCATATTTAGAATGCTTATTTTGTCTTTAAATAATATACCAGTTTTATACATAATTTTATAGTTTCTTATAAAAAAAAAAAAGGCATATATTGAGAAAGCTCAAAATACTAAAATGTGCATGGCGCTCAAAGGGTTAAGTAGAACTGACTGTTCTGTACTGCCATGGGAATACCTTCCATAATTATAAGGTTCTCCTATTTTGTTAGGGAAAGGAACAGACACATTTTTATGGTGTTTTAAGTGTACCGTAAAAGCAAATATTATGTATAATGCAACAAACTGAGTCTAAAGAATTCTAGTAGTGATATATAAAATATATATATTATTACACGTGCTATAATATCTCTTTTCTTTATTAGGAGGAGCTGACACCGTGAGACCAGCTAAGTCTTCCAGGCTTGACCCGCTCAGTGTCTCCAGCTATGACATCTTCTCTAAGCTGGGAGCTGGAGGATTTGGCAAAGTAAGTGACTGGTTCCTGTTAGGTTCTAAATACTAAATGCAGTTGGAAGCAAAAGGAATGACTATTTCCCAGGCCCGAACTGGCAATCTGTGGGTTCTGGCAAATGCCAGAGGGGCTGCTGTAAGATGCCATAGAAAGTGACTACTAAGTGGGCTGGTGGGGGCTTTTTGGGCCTCTGTGTACTAGGAATGCCAGGTATTTCCAATAATGGGCCAAATTCAATTCAGTGAGAAAAAGCCTAGCCTAGATTCAATTCTAAACTTTTCTCCTTGTTCAGTTCCAGTTAAATTGAATTCTGTTTCAAATTGAATCACGCCCATTGGTTTTGACATGATAAACCTTCTTATCACTGAACAAAAGGAACAACATGCAAAACTGAATAATATCTCCAACTATGGGGCAAATTCACTAAGCGCCGAAGCGCCGAACGCTAGCGTCAATTCGCTAGCGTTGGGCATTTTTGTTACTTCGCAAATTCACTAACGAACGCTGGCGTAGATTCGCTAGTGTTACTTCGCACCCTTACGCCTGGCGAATTTTCGCTACGGACGTAACTACGCAAATTCACTAACGCGCGCAGTGTACTGAACGCTACCTTTTACGCTAGACTTCCTTCGCCACCTCAGACCAGGCGAAGCGCAATAGAGTAGATAGGGATTGCTTCAAAAAAAGTCAAAATTTTTTAGGCTGAAATTTTTTTTTGGGGCTCCCCTCCTTCCACCCTACATTTCCTGACTCATGGCAACTTACCTATACAGTGGGCACATGTGTAGGGCAAAATAAAATTTTTATTTGATGTTTTGAAGGTTTTCTAGGCATTTGTAGTGCTGATACGTATTCCTCCATTGAAATTTGAATTTGGCGCCGTATGCAAATGAACCATCGCTAGCGAAACTTCGCTTCGCTTTGCGAATCAACGCCAGCGCAACTTCGCAAACTTACGCTACCCCTGTGCGCAACTTCGGATTTTAGTGAATTTGCGGAGCGCTGGCGAAACTACGCCTGGCGAAGTGCGGCGAAGCTCGGGGAAGTTGCGCCTAGCGCAACTTCGAATCTTAGTGAATTTGCCCCCAAATATCAATGTGTTTTCCATCATAGTGCTCTCAATTCAGTATATATTGACTCTATTCTTGCCTTTCTCAGGTCATGCTGGCCAAACTAAAAGGCAGGGGGCCATATGTGGCACTAAAATCAATAAGAAAAGCAGAGGAGACCAACTACAGCAACCTTGCCACTGAGGCACACGTTCTGAAAATCTCAACGGATTGCCGAGTCCTCTGCCAAGGCTATGCTGCTTTTGAAACCCAGGTACAACACTGACTCGGTATTACCATTCAGTCCCATAGATGCAGGGTGGGACTGGTCCGTCAGACTACCAGAGAATCTCCCAGTTGGTTCCAGCCATGGACAATTCCCATTGGTCCTTTCTTTTTTCCTCCATATAACATCTATTATTACATGTATCACAGTGTATACCAAATTTTGAAGGGATGGGGTAATACCTATTACATATCAACTACCCATGATATCAATGAGCTGATACATTATATTCATATGATATATTTAAATAATTTTGCTTAACATGTGCAGCAATGTTTTTTATTAAACTGATTAAATCCAGAGGACTCCTTGCCTAATCCTATTTGTTTCATATATTTGTGTACCAACTTGTATTTGTCTTTTATCTGTGTAACTAGCGGCATGCCTTCTATGTTATGGAGTATCTGAGCGGGGGAAATCTAGGAGACGAGTTGGATAAACACGGCCGGTTCGATATGGACAGAGTCCGGTAAGTGATATAATAAGGAATACTTCAATACGAAATAAACCTATGGTGGCAATGTAATAAATGGCCTAAAGTTTGCAACTTGGCTAATAACCAATAAACAGACAGCATTTGCTAGTCAACTCTTTAAAAACACATAACTGATTGGTTGTTCTGAGTTAGTGGATGTGGACAAATGTTCCACTTTATATTACATTACCCCATATATTTGTTCTTTGTTCATTCCATTAGGCCCATTTAGCAACACTGGGCAAATGTACACCTGGACAGTTACCCATAACAACTAAACAGTAATTACAAACAACTGAGGGTGGAACAAAAAAAAAACAAAAAAAACTTTGATTGGTTTCCATGGGTTACTTGCAGGTGAAACTTTACCTCTTGTAAATAAACAAGCCCTGTGCTTTCCTCTATCTTGGTAAGAACCCAGATATATGGCTATGTTTTGAAAAGTCATAGAGGATAGAATAAAATATGAACATTTTAACATTTGGAAACATCATATTGTAATTTAGCAGTCAATTATTTTTCAGTCTCTCAAATGAAAGGTAATGTATTATAGGGTAATCTTTATGGTATTAACCATTATTTCCCTGTTTAAAAGGTTCTATTCAGCAGAGATTATTTGTGGCCTTCAATTCCTGCATAGCAAAGGGATCATCCATCGGTCAGTATAGATTTTTTCATCTCTATAACATAATACAGCAGAGGCCACACATAGGTTGCTCTGCAGATCAGCAGCCTTTGTCTTCTTCTATGTAACTCCTTTAATCTCTATATTACAGAGACCTTAAACCCCTCAACATCCTACTGGATCACGATGGCCATGCTGTGATCTCAGACTTCGGCCTGGCTGTACAAAACATCTTCAAGGATGATACCACCACTGGCCGGGTTGGAACCCTGCGATACATGGCCCCGGAGGTAAGACATCGAATTACAGTATATTTGCAGTAAAAAAAACAAGTAAACCAAGAAGGAGAATATGGCAAGGACAACAGAACTGTATCTAACTGATGTCTTTTGTCTACCAACCCCCATATGTAGTAAAAGGCACAACAATTGATCGGGGCAGTAACCCATAGTGGCCAAAAATATGTTTTCTTTTAAACATGGCACCATCAAATGCGCCCTGCTGATTGGTTGCTATTTTTTTCCGCATATTACTTTACCTACATGATAAATTATTTAATTGCTAGCTCAGCTTTATGTCACCCATGTTGTGCAAGGCATCATCCATACTGTATGTGACAATACAGGTTCTTTTACAGTATGCGTTTCTATTCATGCAGTTTTTATTGGTTCATATGTATATCTCATGTCGCACAATGGCCAACTAAATCTATTGAATTATGTTGTTAACATAATCCCAGTTAAACTACGTACAGAATGCCCTTTTGCTCTTATGTTAAAACTTTTTCTTCTGTTCAAGATGCTACAAGGAAAACCATATAATGCAGCAGTTGACTGGTGGTCATTGGGCCACACCATCTACGAAATGGCCACTGCAGATGCCCTAATTAACAACAGCAACATCAAGGAGCAAATGTATTCCATCATCTTGGATGAGCCTAAATTACCTCATTGGCTGGATAAAGACCTTAGACATCTTCTGAGAAAGGTGGGTAGCAACAGTGGGATAGAGGTACAGTACTGTAACACAAATGTATTTATGCCCTATTTTTGCTCCACTGCAGGTCTGAAGGTCTCTGAATTCGATTTATCACCTTTGCATTCTTAAAGTATTATACAACAACATGAGTTTTATGTTACATTCTGAAACCAACCATTCCATAAGGTATCATAAAAGTCTGCCCCAGACTGAATGACTGTTGTCATTTTAATTTCAATTAACCTATTAGCAATGTGAATAACTAACCTGCTTATGATCTTAGCAATGTTTGCAAATCAGTTGCAATGATTCCTTTGGTGGGTATTTTAGTGAGTTTAAATTTGTGATATTAAAATAATTGTCCTTTGATCCCTTAGCTCCTTAGAAAGAATCCAAGCCAGCGGCTCGGTGCACGAGGGGACATCAGATGCCACCCGTTCTTTGAGTTCATTGACTGGGTGGTGCTGGAAAATGAAGAAACCCAACCCCCTTACAAGCCAAAAGCAGTAAGTACGATTTGTGATAGGTGAATTACTGTAGAAAGCTGCGGATTACTTGTGGATTACTTTGTTTAAACAGAACACATAAGTCTCCACACACAGCCATGAAAATCTATACACTTAAGGAAGATGTCTCGGCAAAAGCATCAGTATTGCACTTCCATTTCTAAAGACTGGATAATTTCATTGTTATCTTTATTGTATAGTGGTATGAAATACATGGCAAACTGAAACACAAACTGCTATTCTTCCAGCCAAAACCCTTTATATGGACATCTAAAAGCAAATACAGTTACGATTCTCTTGCTCAGAATAGATATTTTGTATCATCGTAACTAAAATAATTTTTTCCCTTTCATGCAGCCAAAACAAAAGCTATTCAAGCCTTATAAAGGAAAGCCGCCGCTGTCATATCTGGAGCCCCAGAAGGAAGATCCTTCATCAGCAAATGGAAACATCATTTCCAACTTCTCGTTTCTACATTCCTCCTGGCAGGAGTAAGCCTGCATGCGAGTGTGCCATTCAGCCAGTCATTATAACATGCTGTTCCATCTAGCATAGGTAAATAAGATCAGAGGACAGTGGGCATATCTGCGGGCTTCAAGATCAGCTTCACCTGCTGCAAAGAGACCATATCATCTTCTGCGCTTCATGGTCACACCATCAACTCCAATTCTGGCATACCATCTTCCAGAGCACGATCCCCTGGTAACATCAGGTATCCGAGGGGCAGACACTCATCTGGCTACACGAGGGTAAGTATCAGGTAAGTATACCTATATGTGGAGCGAATGGTGCGTGTCTGTGTGAGAGAATGTGAGATACAAAAGGATAAGGGTGTAACAAGAAGGCAAGCAGATGCTAAGATCTCAATCTGCTTGTTCTTCCTGCACATCATGTCTATGGAAGAAACCCCTCATAGTTGTTTATAGTTATATTATATATTTATAGTTTTGTAGTTTTACCAGGGCACGGATTTTTTCCCTGCCTGAGGCAAATTGGCCGCCGCTTCAGATGGGGTTTTTTACCTTTTTTACCTGGAAGTTTAGTTTGAATTAATCGAGCAAAGGGTGGGACCATAGACACGTGCAGTTGAAGCCTCTTGTGTTGTCTTTGTTTGTTACGTTTGTCATGTTTTGTGTGGGGAGCCAGTTGGCAAATGATTCCATCTGATTTCCCCTGAGGCGTTACACCCGGCATGAAACGTGTGCGAATGGCCAGTAACGAGGTTGAAGCCTTGACGTGGCGTTACTGCTCACATGTACAAACATGTGCAAATTCAACCAGTGGTGTGACCGTGAGTGAAGTAATGTATTGACAGAATTTGGGTTATTTCTCTCAGGTTTGATAAAGGGCCGGAGGGGGCCCAAAATTTTTTTGCACTTTTGCAACAGTGTGTGAGTTCATTTTTCTGCATTTAGGTCCACATTGTCTTTAAAGGGGTAATTCACCTTTAAATTAACTTTTAATAAGATGTAGAGAGTGATATTCTGAAACAATTTGCAATTGGTTTTAGTTTTTTATCATCTGTGGTTTTTCAGTTATTTAGCTTTTTATTCAGCTGTTCTCTAGCTTGCAATTTCAGCAATCTGGTTGCTTGGGTCCAAATTGTCCTGGCAACCATGCACTGATTTGAAAAAGAGACTGGAATATGAATAGGAGAAAAAACTGTGTAACCTTAGAGAGCATTTGATTTTAGATGGGGTCACTGACCATATTTGACAGCTGGAAAGAGTCAACAGAAGAAGGCAAATAATTCAAAAAGTATAAAAAATAAAGACCAATTGAATAGCTGCTTAGAATTAGCCATTCTATAACATACTAATCGTTAACTTAAAGGTGAACCACCCGTTTAAGATTTGTGATTGAGGTCCTTACATAAAACACATATTATGTCATAGAATCGAATTTTACTAATTAACCCCTGCAGTGTGAAAGTGGGAACACCAAGGGCTCACCTAACAACCTGATTTTAAGGGTCCACCAATCAATAGGAAGCCCTAAAACATTTCCTTCCCCATGTTTGAGAGACTCATTGTTTAAACTACTTAGCTGATATATAGCTAATCTGAGATATAGTTCTGCCATGGAGTTCTGCATTTCATTTATTGCAAGCAGCTTAGTGGCTTTTGATTAAAATACACATTTTTATATACAGTAACTAGTAAGTATTAATAAATCACAGGCATTGCCTTATAACATGCATCAGGTATATGCCCTATAAATCATACAGATTATTTACAAATTCCGGCCAGCAAAAGAGGTGGAATGTTTATTATAAATACTAAATAAAATGCACAGTGCCTCAGGGTACTTTCATACTAATTATATAATGCAAGCTATCTTCCATGGATCTTGATGCTTTCTCTCACCTCAAAAGTGACTAAGGGGTCCATGATAGATCACTGGCAGGAACTGATAGTTACAAGTGGGGGGCTTACACTCTAAACCAAAATCTTCCTTAATTAAAATGGAGAGAGGATAGGGACACTACACCCCAGTGATACACTAGGCCACAGGCTAAGACCAGAAAGGAGGGCTACACATCAGCAACCAGGTAGTGAAATGAGAAGGTATACCTAAAATATTATTTTAAGAAGCAGATATTTTGGGGTCTCTTTAAATATATAAAGCAAGAGGGTATTGCCAAATAATTGAAATATTTTATTAATAATAATAATAATATGTAACAGTTTTCCCTTGAGTATTTACATACCAAAGGGATGTCTCTATGGCTAAGGATATAAGGATAATGCTGTCTGCATGGCCTGAATTAGTTATACAGAGTAGCTTTCTGTTATTTTGCTAGTTACTGTCTGTGTACCTTGGGTTACCACTTTGTTTATCTCAAAACAAAAACTGTGGTACCGTGTTAGCCAGTAGCAAAAATAACAACTAAAAAAACAAACAAATACAAAAAGTATTATAGAAGCGATACCTATATTGGCTAACAATAAAAATACATTGCAAGCTGTCAGAGCACCAAGGCCCCTTTGTCAGGAAAAAATTTTGCCTGACGAAGGGGTCTTGGTGCTCCCGAAAGCTTGCAATGTATTTTTATTGTTAGCCAATATAGGTATCGCTTCTATAATACTTTTTGTATTTGTTTGTTTTTTTATTTGTTACACTTTCTTTATAAAACAGCATAGTAAAGCCTGCGGCCGGATATCAATGTAGCATAGCATCCAACCATTCCTGCCAGCTATCACATCTTTCCTGTATAAGCCCTTTTCTTGTAAGAATGATTTTTTCCTTATTACATACCACAGTGACTGCCTGTCGCCAGTCCGTCATGCAGTGGGGAGAGCTATTTTTCCAGTTAATTTCGATCATCTTCCTAGCTTGGAAGAGAGCCTTTGTGTCTAGGGATCTATACTTTGCAGGTACAGCCCCTTTGTACCAATGTGTAGTAGGCAGAATGATGGCCTGTTTGGCAGTGCAATATCTATTAGGTTAGAGAGAAGGAGTAGAATACCAGACCAGTACGCTGCAAGTTGGACAGTCCCATATTGTATGCATTAGTGTGGCGGGCTGTGCTCAGCACCTAAGGCAAGTCGGGGCTACAGAGGGATACATCTGATTTAGCCTGTCCCTAGTATAATATGCTCTATGTATCATATACAATTGTAGCAATCTATCTTTATAATTGCTGGAGATGTGTGCTGGGGCGCACAAGGCTTCCTTCCATTGGTCATCCGTTATGTAGAGCAGGTGCGTCTCCACACCCCTCTCTACATTTTAAGGGTTTTGCTTGCACCCTAGCTTTAGTTAGCCCCTTGTACAGTTTGGAAAGAGTACCTTTCTGCATGGGCTTTTGCAGCACTTCTATCACTGGCGGGGGGGTGATTGTAATGGGCTTTCGGCTATTCTGCCGTCTTAGGGCCGTACTGACTTGCAGATAGATCAACCAGTGTGAGTTTGGTATTTGAAATTGAGCCTTCAGAGTGGCAAAGTCTTTAGGTGCTGCGGTATCCCACATATCTGCTATGCTATTTATTCCCTTTGTAATCTATTCTGCTGAGGGGGGGTGATGTGCATCATATAAGACATATTATTCTTGTGCTTTATGCGTATGTACATTAGGCCCCCATGTTCAGTATATGTTACAACAACATCTAAGCTGGGTGCAATGTAAAATGAACTTTAATAAACACTTTAAAATTGGAATCTGTGACACAAGATATCTTACAGAATGTACTCTCTTGTGCTATGACCAAATGGTGTTTTGCAGAAGTGTTCTATAAATATATATTGTTAGCTGTAACGTACAGTCTGTATTGTTAATGTTGCTTGAAAAAAATCCATCTTTCTCAAAGCATGGCAAGGACATCAGTTTTTAGCAGAATAAAGTAAAATCTAAATCAGTTAATAATCTGGTTACAAAATGAACAACAAATAGTAATTACTTAGGAAATGTAGGCTTAGGCTTACTTATGAAGCAAGTGCAATGTGCAGAGTAGAGACTTCTAGTAGGGGGCTTTGTGAAACCTCCTGGTTGGCTGGGTTCAGGGAGGGAAAATGCAGGAGCAGAGGCATCGCTTTGCAATCTGTGCATGCCTGGCCAGCTAAAGAAGAGGCCAAAAGCCAAATTGTAGAGGATCATGTTTGAAGTCTTGTGAGACTCAAAATAAGGTGGCTGAAGGCAAGCCTCCTAATAGCACAATGTGCAGGGAAAGCCACTGAATAAGGGGTTACCCAGTTTCTCCACTGGCTAACATGGAATCCAGAATATAGAACAGTAATTCAATATAATCCAAAGACTTTCAGGGAAATTAGGTCAATAAAGCATCAAGCACTTTAGTAGCCTGAGCAGCCTTCGCTGAAATGAGAAAAAGAGGATTTCCACAAGTGTAGTTTACTTACTTTGTCAAACATTTTCTTAAAAGCATAGAAATATGAACAGCATTTATGTAATACTAATGTAAGATTAGAAAGCAATGGTGCATCCTTGTAGAAAAACATTCAATAAGGCACACTGCATTGCACATACTTAATGGACCTATTACAGTACACCGCAACAAACAGGAGCAAATAATATTTGTGTGTGCAGCCTCAGGGCAGCAGAGGGAGCTAAAATGCCCCTGATTTAGTAAGTGACAGTCTTAGAGATTTTAAACATGCTGTGTAAATGTTAACAACCATCAGGTGTTATATATCAACTACAAATAGAATATTAGACCTGACACAAATTTCTAGGAGTCATTTAGAAAGACCCTAGGCAGTGGTGCAAGAGCACTAACGGGAACAAAATGGGCCCCTTAGTGAACATTCAGGGAGTACTTCACTTTGTTGTCTGGCTGCACTAACATTAGGTACAGAGAGTGGTGTTGACAGGCAGACTTGCTTTGTCTTTACTGCCAGACATCTACCACCACTTCTTAAAGGGATGGGTAGAGGACATTCACCAATACTCCCTAATGGGACAGGGACAGAAAGGGGGATGTTTGTGTGTGACCCCTGCTCACCACTCATGAATACAGCATTTCTGAATGGAAGGATGCGAAATATTCATGGAGACAACTGCAGGTCTCTATACACAGAACACAGAGACCTGTAGTAATTCATCCATTGTTGAAGGCAGGGTGTAAAGTGCAAAAACATAGCAGACCATGCCCTTTTTTGCATTTTGCGACCTGCCTTCATAGTGGAAAACATGACATCTCCTCTAGCATCATTAATAATAAATATTTCCAAGTGGAAAAAAACTTGTTTTAAATGTATCAGTACTGTAGCAATCAGAGTTTCTTGCTTCTAAAAATAAACATTTTGTCATTAGTACAGTATATATAGTGTTGGCTTGAGCATTTTATGTATTTTCAACATTTAGGTCACAACATTAAAGGAATTCAGTATAAAAATAAAAACGGGGTAAATAAATAGGCTGTGCAAAATAAAAAATGTTTCTAATATAGACAGGCAAAACTGTAAAGCATGGAGTGACTGGATGTCTAACATAATAGCCAGAACACTACTTCCTGATTTGCACCTCTCTTGGTTTCCACTGATTGGTTACCAGGCAGTAACCAATCAGGGACTTGAGGAGGGCCACATTGGTCATAACATGTTGCTTTTGAATCTGAGCTGAATGCTGAGGATCAATTGCAAACTCGCTGAACAGACATGTCCCATGTGGCCCCACAGCCTGGAATTAAAATGAATTGTTTGAGAGTTTGCACCATTTCATTTATAGCACATGCCTACAACTTTGAAGATGTTTTTTTATAATTGTGAAGCAAACAACAAATAGGACAAAATAGGCTCCGGAGCCTTCATGTTGGATGGTATTTGCTTGTGAACACCAAACTTCAGTGCTACGCAATATGTTGGCGCTATATAAATACATGTTAATAATAAAGTCTGACCACAGATTCTCAATTGGATTTAGGTCTGGACTTTGACTAGGCCATTCCAACACATATAAATGTTTCCCCTTAAACCACTTGAGTGTTGATTTAACAGTATGCTGTGGCTCATTGTCCTGCTGGAAGGTGAACCTCCGTCCCAGTCTCAAATCACCGGCAGACTGACACAGGTTTTTGCTCAAGAATATCCCTGTATTTAACACCATCCATATTTCCCTTGACCAGTTTCCCAATCCCTGTTGCTGAAAAACATCCCCACAGTATGATGCTGTCACCACCATGTCACTTGGGGTGATGGGATGTATTGGCTTAGCGCCAGACATAGCATTTTATTTAGTGGCTGAAAGTTCAATTTTAGTCTCATCTGACCAGAGCACCTTCCTCCATACATTTGGGGAGTCGCCCATATGCCTTTGGCAAACTCAAAATGTGCCTTCTTATTTTTAACTTTAAGTAATGGCTTTTTTCTGACCACTCTTCCATAAGAGCTATATGGAGTGTATGGCTTATTGTGGTCCTATGGACAGAAACTCCAGTCTTTGCTGTGGAACTCTGCAACTCCTTCAGGGTTACATTTGGTCTCTGTGCTGCCTCTCTGATTAATGCCCTCCTTGCCCAGTCTGTGAGTTTTGGTGGGCAGCCCTCTCTTGGCAGGTTTGTTGTTGTCCAAGTCAAAACCCACCAGCACCCCCTGGCCTCTCAGAACAAAGTTGGTCCAGTGCTCAGTAAAAGGTATTGGCACCCTCAATTTAACATACATGAAAGAACAAATACCGGCACTCAGGACTCAATGCAAGCAGGCCAAGTCCTGCGTGTTTATTACAATGTAACGTTTTGGGGGCACACCCCTCCGTCAGACGCCAGTATTTGTTCTTTCATTTAGGTTTGTTTTGGTACTATTGTTGTGGTACCATGTCAGAAAAGGTGTGTTTATACTGACAGATCATGTCACACTTAGATTGCACACAGGTGGACTCCATTTCACCAATTATGTGACTTTTGAAGGTAATTGGTTGCGCCAGGATTTTTTAGGGGGTTCATGTCAAAGGGGGTGAATACATATGCACATGCCAATTTCCAGTTTGTTTGTTTTTTTAATTCTTTTTTTTTATTTTATTTTATTTTTTTTATTTCACTCCACCAACTTAGACTATTTTGTGCAGATCCATCACATAAAATAAGATTAAGAAACATCTAAATTACAGGTTGGAATGTAACAAAATAGGTAGAAAGCCAAGGGGGTGAATACTTTTGCAAGGCACTGTAAGGGGTTTACAGTATACAAGCAGTATGCTGAAATTCATTTTCTTACTAAAGGACCCATGGGGACAAATAAGCAGAAGGAGTCCCTTGTTACTTTCTACATTTACATATTCACAGGTCATTAATGCTGTGGTGCATTTCCTATTTTACCCATTTAAAGGCTCGTGTTCTTCAGACTTCATATTTATTATTCGGGTTTTGATTCCATAATTTTAGCATGTTAAAATACCTTTTAAGCTCTGTGTTTTAAAGACCACTATAGGGCTAATTTAGGAGTGCAAGTACAATGTGCAAAGAAATCAGGTGTTGATACTGAAGCAGGTGGCCATACATAGTACATGCATAGTGT